>NC_141693.1:894027449-894774949 GCF_964263255.1 Lissotriton vulgaris | reverse complement strand
GATGGCTTGGGATTGTGCTGATTTTTCTGTGATTTTTGTTTTTTTTGGCCTGTTGTTGTGGCCTTTTCACCAGGGGTAGTGAGTGTTGCATGGGCCTAGTCTTTCTGTGGGGTGTCTTGAATTTAAACATCATGGAGGGCCTGGATGGTTTGGGATTGTGCTGATTTTTCTGTGATTTTCGTTGTTTTGGCCTGTTGTTGTGGCCTTTTCACCAGGGTTAGTGAGTGTTGCATGGGCCTAGTCTTTCTGTGGGGTGTCTTGAATTTAAACATCATGGAGGGCCTGGATGGTTTGGGATTGTGCTGATTTTTCTGTGTTTTTCGATTTTTTGGGGTGTTCATGGGGACAGGTCATGTGGGTGGGGGCCATTTTGAGTGCTGGTACAGGCAGGCCATGTGCTGGGAGGCAAGTGGCCATTTTGAATACAGTCAGTGTTGTTAGGCCTGCAACCATTTTGCCTACTTTTCAACCTTTATGCCCAGGGGTAGTGAGTGTTGCATGTACCTAGTCTTTCTGTGGGGTGTCTTGAATTTAAACATCATGGAGGGCCTGGATGGCTTGGGATTGTGCTGATTTTTCTTTGTTTTTCGATTTTTTGGGGTGTTCATGGGGACAGGCCATGTGGGTGGGGGCCATTTTGAGTGCTGGTACAGGCAGGCCATGTGCTGGGAGGCAAGTGGCCATTTTGAATGCAGTCAGTGTTTGAGCAAGTACAAAGTTGTGTACACAGTGATTAGTGTCTTTCCACTGTTATGGAGCCCGATATATAGTTAATTGAGATAAAGCCGTTATACAGTCACTGTGGCCGTTACCAGTAAGTTGGGCATTTTGAGGATCTTCATTTAGTTTACAGGGCCGTGCTTTCAGTTTCACGGCCACCAGGCCGTGTCTCCTTATTTTTTAACTTGTTTTTATTGACAATATTTGTTACATGACAACGAGTGCATTTGAGCAAGTACAAAGTTGCGTACACAGTGAAAAGTGTCTTTCCACTGTTATGGAGCCCGATATGTAGTTAATTGAGATAAAGCCATTATACAGTCACTGTGGCCGTTACCAGTAAGTTGGGCATTTTGAGGATCTTCATTTAAAAAATGATGCATTTTTGTGGTCATGGGGGTTCCATGCGTCAAAATGTGTTACCGTAAGGGTAAAGGTGTTATGAATCTGAAAAGAATACGCAATTATACGGGCACCGAAGACTTTACACCCTGGCTAACAAAGTTGCGTGCCCATAGTAGTGACAGTGTGACGCTATGCAAATTTCTTTTAACATGTAACACAATCAAGTGTGTGTGAATAGATGCATTAGGACGCACTAGAGTCATTAGGGTCTTCAGATACTGAAAATGTTCTGTATTCAAATACAAGGGGGTTTCTGTAGCCATACGTGCAGTTGCACTGTCACTGTTGTATATAAGCATGGGCGCAAAATCCGTTACGCTCGCGGATTTTGTGGATTTTCGGTAAATTCGCAATCCGCGAACGCTCGCGAATTTACCGAAAATCCGAAAATTTGCAAGCAGCGGATTTTTTTTCTTGGTGATACAATTTTGCGGCGCGCGGCATTTACTTACCGTCATTCAGCGTTTGCCGAGTTGTTTTTCTTGATATTTTGCGAGTGCTGCGCCATTTTGGATCTTGCTGCGGGATCCCGCGGGAATTTGGCGAGCGCGATTACGTAATCGCGGATTGCCAACTTGCACAGCGAGAGTTTGTCAACGCGAGTACGCCGTGATCACGTATTGCGGGACTTCGCAATTGCGAGCTTGTAGATTCGGCGAGCAGCAACAATCTCGCACTCGCGAAAATACAAAATTTGCAATTCGCCACAAGAAATCCACCAGCAAGCAGCATAAACTTTCTGGAAATGATGATTTTTATCTGAATAACTCCTCAGGTTGACATTTGCCTGCACTTTTTTTGCGAGAAGTCCATTTTGGGGAGGGGGGGGTGGGAGGAAGGAAGTGCCCCACAGTCTTCAACTTCCTGTTCCTGTCCAGCAGGCTCCTCCCAGTGCTTTGTCCATCTCCTGGTCATTTTTCATTTGGATCTGGAGCTGGAAGGATTACTTTTTGTGGATGCTGCTGGATATTTGGATTTGAGGCCTTTTTGACTTTCTTTGAATCACTTTTGGATTAGAAATTTCACAAGTAAGTTTGTTTGGGGCATTACAGTTGCTGCAACTACAATTTTGGAATTTTCGATTTTTGGGCTGTTTTGGGGCCTTTTGCCCAGGGGTACTCAGTGGTGGGTGCACTGAGTCTTTCTGTGGGGTGTTTTGAATTTAAACATCATGGAGGGGCTGGATGGCTTGGGATTGTGCTGATTTTTCTGTGATTTTTGTTTTTTTTGGCCTGTTGTTGTGGCCTTTTCACCAGGGGTAGTGAGTGTTGCATGGGCCTAGTCTTTCTGTGGGGTGTCTTGAATTTAAACATCATGGAGGGCCTGGATGGTTTGGGATTGTGCTGATTTTTCTGTGATTTTCGTTGTTTTGGCCTGTTGTTGTGGCCTTTTCACCAGGGTTAGTGAGTGTTGCATGGGCCTAGTCTTTCTGTGGGGTGTCTTGAATTTAAACATCATGGAGGGCCTGGATGGTTTGGGATTGTGCTGATTTTTCTGTGTTTTTCGATTTTTTGGGGTGTTCATGGGGACAGGTCATGTGGGTGGGGGCCATTTTGAGTGCTGGTACAGGCAGGCCATGTGCTGGGAGGCAAGTGGCCATTTTGAATACAGTCAGTGTTGTTAGGCCTGCAACCATTTTGCCTACTTTTCAACCTTTATGCCCAGGGGTAGTGAGTGTTGCATGTACCTAGTCTTTCTGTGGGGTGTCTTGAATTTAAACATCATGGAGGGCCTGGATGGCTTGGGATTGTGCTGATTTTTCTTTGTTTTTCGATTTTTTGGGGTGTTCATGGGACAGGCCATGTGGGTGGGGGCCATTTTGAGTGCTGGTACAGGCAGGCCATGTGCTGGGAGGCAAGTGGCCATTTTGAATGCAGTCAGTGTTGTTAGGCCTGCAACCATTTTGCCTACTTTTCAAACCTTTATGCCCAGGGGTAGTGAGTGTTGCATGTGCCTAATCTTTCTGTGGGGTGTCTTGAATTTAAACATCATGGAGGGCCTGGATGGCTTGGGATTGTGCTGATTTTTCTGTGTTTTTCGATTTTTTGGGGTGTTCATGGGGACAGGCCATGTGGGTGGGGGCCATTTTGAGTGCTGGTACAGGCAGGCCATGTGCTGGGAGGCAAGTGGCCATTTTGAATGCAGTCAGTGTTGTTAGGCCTGCAACCTTTTTGCCTAATTTTCAACCTTTATGCCCAGGGGTAGTGAGTGTTGCATGTGCCTAGTCTTTCTGTGGGGTGTCTTGAATTTAAACATCATGGAGGGCCTGGATGGCTTGGGATTGTGCTGATTTTTCTGTGGTTTTCGTTTTTTTGGCCTGTTGTTGTGGCCTTTTCACCAGGGGTAGTGAGTGTTGCATGGGCCTAGTCTTTCTGTGGGGTGTCTTGAATTTAAACATCATGGAGGGCCTGGATGGTTTGGGATTGTGCTGATTTTTCTGTGTTTTTCGATTTTTTGGGGTGTTCATGGGGACAGGCCATGTGGCTGGGGGCCATTTTGAGTGCTGGTACAGGCAGGCCATGTGCTGGGAGGCAAGTGGCCATTTTGAAAGCAGTCAGTGTTGTTAGGCCTGCAACCATTTTGCCTACTTTTCAACCTTTATGCCCAGGGGTAGTGAGTGTTGCATGTGCCTAGCCTTTCTGTGGGGTGTCTTGAATTTAAACATCATGGAGGGAATGGGATTGTGCTGATTTTTCTGTGTTTTTTCGATTTTTTTGGGGTGTATAACTGAACTGATGTTCCTCTGTCTTCCATTGCTTTTAGGTGCACAAGACTCAAGAGAACCACCAGTGCCAGGAAGAAGTCCTGCAGCGGTGTGTGTGTGTGCAGTATAACGTCACGCGACGTCACGTCTGGCCACAGACAACTCTGCAACTCGTGCAACTGCGGCCTGCTGTTCTGACCTGCTCTGAAGAACATGGCCCCAAAAAGAGTTCCCCGTAGCTCCTCTAGCAAGAAAGTTGCCAGTAAGGAGCAGAAGAAGCAAGTTACCAAGGAGGCTAGTGTGCCGGCCGCCACGTTTTTTGTGAGTAAATAAAAAAGTACGCCTGCAGCAGCAGCGGGATCTGCTGGGGACCAAGCTGGGAGCAGCACCCCCGCTCCATTGGGCTCAGTGCTGCCACCACCACCACCACGCCAACTTAAGTCCAAGCCCTTGAGTGCTGCAGAGGCAGTCAGTGTACTTCTTCAATCACCATCGACCAGTGATGTTGGCTCATCGCAAGAAAGTAGCAGCAATGTCCCTGAATCAACACAGGTTGTTGTAACTCATCTGACAAGTGTTGAACAACCACAGCCGCAACAACAACCACATGTGCAAGTACAAGCCTAAGTACATGTGGAAGGAGAGGCAGCGCAAGGAGATGCGCAAGCAGAGGTGCATGGAGGGTCACAAGTGCCCACAATAGTTGTTCCTCCCGAAGTAGGGGCACATCAGGAAATCGACAATCAAACCGAGGTATCATTTGAGGAAGCCACTCCTCCTGATGATCATTCATTGTCTTCCACATCCCTAGCAAGGAAAAGATCAAGGGGGGTGTCTACATCTCCTTCAAGCCCACCTCCTTCTGATGATCTGGATGAAGATTGGGAACCATCACGGCCGACTGAGAGTGAGGCAGACCATGATCTGACAAAGGTACTTAAGCGTAAAAGGAAGGTCATCGAAAAACTCATAGTTATGGAGTGTGATGAGGCTCAACAAGAAGTGGCAGATACTGCTGCTGATGAAGCCTCTCACGACGACGAGCCAGTCATCATAAAGGTCAATACAGCCCCAGCGGGCATGCAGCAAAGAGACATTTTGACCCTAGCCCGAGAAGCTGCTGAGCGTGATGATGATGTCGACGAGGAGGCAATGGAAACACAACAATCATTGGAGTTAACTAGTACACCAACACCTACTGCTTCCATATTTCTTCCTCGCAAGAAGGGACCTCCATCCACCTCGACCTCAATTAGTGGTGGTGAAAGTGTACAACGTACTAAAGTTTCGGCAATCCACATCCTCCACTTCATCTGGCATTAGCAGCAAGACCACCGCCACCAGTATCGCCGCCTCTGCCGGCCCCCACTGACAATTCAAGTCCCCAGCTTGGGACTTCTTTAGTGTTTGCCCAAAAAGGGAAAACATTGCCATTTGTAGCATTTATAAGGTTGCAGTTAGTCGTGGTAAGTTTGGTACCAACTACGGTACCGGAGGCCAGAGAGGTCATCTTAAGAGACAGCACCCTGTCCAATGGTTTGCGCACCTACAGGCGATCAAGGAAGCCCTAATTGCACGTAATGAAAACGTTGATTTTTCATCTGATGATGACGAGGAGGAAGAAGACATGTCAAACACTTCTCTTACACCCAGTACCCCTGTCAGCAGCACACCCCATGTGAGCCACACTAAGAGTGTGGGAGAGAGTGAAACACCAATGCGAAAAAGTTCATCAGCGAGCGTAACTGGGTCGAAGATATCATCATCATCCCGTAAATGCTTGGTCCAGGGCACCATTAAAAAGATGTTGTTTACAGAAGCGCAATATGAACGCAACCACCCACTGACGCGTCTGTATAACACTAAGCTGCGTAAAATGCTAGCTCTGGACCTTCTCCCTTTTTCTTTTGTAGAAGGGGTTGGTTTTCTAGAATTAGTGGCAGCGCTCTACCCTAAATGGAAGGTTCCTAGCCGGTTCTATTTTGCCAGAGTTGCGGTTCCAACACTACATGAAGATGTGCTGGAGGTGATTGGGGCAGCTTTGCAGAAGAGTGCTGTTCACACTATACATCTGATAACAGACATGTGGACCAGTGGCGCAGGCGCTGATTACATGTGCATCACTGCACACTGGGTCTCTTTTTCAGGGGTTAAAGCAAAGCTAAACGCAGGTGTTGACCCGGACCAAGTTTTTAAAGCTGCTCGGAAACATGCAACACTAGCCATGTTTGGTTTGGAGAAACGTCACACAGCACAAAACATTTTGGATGAGTTTAACACAAAGGTCCTTGACTGGCTGTCCCCAAAAAAACACCAGATTGGTTATGTTTCCACGGATAATGGCGCCAATGTAGTTAAGGCCATGGAGCTGGGTCAGTATTTCAGAGTGCCGTGTTTGGCGCACTGTATAAACGTGGTTGTCAAAAAATTCTTGAGTGATAAAGACAGTCCAGCGTACGAGGTAGTGGAGACCTGCCAAAAAATGTGCAACCATTTCAGCCATTCTTTTAAGGCCCGGAAGCATCTGAGGAGCCTGCTACATGAACGTCGAATGCCAGTGAAAGCACTCATCCAGGAGGTGGCAACACGTTGGAACTCAACCTTCTACATGCTGAAGCGTCTGTATGAGCAGTATACGGTACTCGATCACTATTTCTTAACACAGGGTACAGCTCAGAAGGACCTGAGGATGGGTGCGGCGCAATGGGACATAGTTAATAGCCTGACACACATGCTTCGTCCTTTTGAGGTCTTCACGCGTGCAGTCAGCAAGGAGGACTGTAATTTGGGAAAAGCTATCCCATTGTTGTACATGCTGGAGCACCAACTGAAGGAGGTGTGTTCTGTGTTTCAAAAAGATGAAAAAAACAAAGACCCTTTTGTTTTGGCGAAGAAATTATTAGAGCGCCTACAAGGTGATGAACGTCTTAAAATGATCCACTCAAACCAGCATTACATTTGTGCTACTATTCTGGATCCACGCTACAAAAAGGCCCTGGCAGGCCGAGCATTCTTTCCTTTTGATGATGAACATGTTCCAAAGTACAAACGTTGGCTAGCCTTGTCAGCCAAGAGGTTTGAAAGAGAACGGCAGAAAATTGAAGGAAAAGGCAGTACATCAGCATCAGCAGGCCATCCCCAGTCAAAAGAATCCACTTCTGCACCTGTGGCTGTGGCACACGTGACCTCTCAGCCGTTAAAGACACCGGCAACCGGATCATCTGCACCAGACACAACAGAAACAATGGAGGCTGAAGAGGATTGGCTAGCTCGGCTTGGGTTTGGTTCTCAAAAGTTCACAGCAACAGCTAAGCAAAATGGAGGAACCTTGGAGGAGGACCTAGAGTCGATGGTGAAGGACTATATGAATGACTCAACAGAGGTCTATGTTAATGCTGACCCATTGGCGTATTGGCATGGGAAAAAAGAATTGTGGCCAAAGCTCTCCAACCTGGCTTTAAACTACTTGTCTTGCCCACTCGCAAGCGTGTCTTCTGAACGTGTTTTCAGTGCTGCTGGTGCCATTGTAACTCCCAAACGGAGCCGCCTCTCGCCCAAAAATGTGGAGAGGTTAACAATGATCAAGATAAATCAGCACCTCATACCACCAGATTACAGAGTACGAGAAAGCGCGCCGGATGAAGACGAGGTGAACAGCAACGTAGATGAGGGAATTTCTACTCTGTCAGGTGACACTGAGCTCACCCTGCCTGAATTCGCAGAGTATGATGACGAAGCCTTATTCTTATTCCTGGACCTTAACACCGAGCCCTGAAAATGAGACAATTAATCAATAACTTTCTTTTTCGTCCTTATTCACTTTCATTCCTGTGTGTCTGTCTTTCTTTGTTGTGTACAGTTAATATAATTCAAACTTTAATCACCTAATCACAAAAACAAGCCCATCAGCAGAACTGTCTTCACTTGTTTGCTTATTGATTTGAGGGTGCCGCAGTCTGCATTCCTCAGGTTCACAAGTTCAGAAGAACATGCTCCTCTATCCTCCTCCAGACTCCTATTTCCATCAAAGCAGCGGGCTGGATTACGCCCAATGAAGAAAGACTCAGCACTTGTGGGGGTGTTCTACTTATTTGCGGGTGAGTTGACGGTTCTGGGGCCATTGCTGGGGAGCTCTAATACCGGATAAAAGTGGTTTGGACCAAATCGGAGGCGGAATTTTTTGTGTGTTTTTGCTGACTTGCTTGCCTTTGAGGTGCTCTTTGGGGGGTTCAGTCTGTTTGTGGGTGAGTTTTGGGGTCTGGGAGCACTTCTGGGACAGTCTAATCTTGATTGCATTTGCTTTTCAGGAAATCCGTGGTGGAAAACTGGAGTTATGGCCTAGCTGCACTGCGCGTTTGGACCGAAGCCCGAGAAATATTGTAAGTATGAGATTTTGCTTTTGGGCTGTTTGGAGGTGTTGTGCTTTTTGGCGGGTGGGTTGGCGGGTCTTGGGGCATTCCTGGGAAGGTCTAATACCGGCTAGAAGTGGTTGGGACAAAATCCACGCAGATTTTTTTTGCTATTTCTGACATTTTGCTCAATGTAGCGTTTTCGGGGGCCTGTTTGAGGGGCTTCCTGGTGTTTGTGGGTGGGTTTCGGGGTCTGGGAGCAATGCTGGCTATGGATACTTTAGTTTGCAAAAGGTTTGAAGCAAATCCATAGTGGCAGAGGGGAGTTAGGGCCTAGCTGCAGAGCGCGCGTGGAGTGATTTGGGAAATTGGCAAAAAAATTACTAAGTCCCCATTTTTGTACTTTTGCTCTTTGGCTGTTTGGGGGTCTTCTACTCGTTTTCTCCTGGGTTGACGGCTCTGGGGCCATTGCTGGGAAGCTCTAATACCGGATAAAAGTGGTTTGGACCAAATCGGAGGCGGAATTTTTTGTGTGTTTTTGCTGACTTGCTTGCCTTTGAGGTGCTCTTTGGGGGGGTTCCGGCTGTTTGTGGGTGAGTTTTGGGGTCTGGGAGCACTGCTGGGACAGTCTAATCTTGATTGCATTTGCTTTTCAGGAAATCCGTGGTGGAAAACTGGAGTTATGGCCTAGCTGCACTGCGCGTTTGGACCGAAGGCCGAGAAATATTGTAAGTATGAGATTTTGCTTTTGGGCTGTTTGGGGGTGTTGTGCTTTTTGGCGGATGGGTTGGCGGGTCTTGGGGCATTCCTGGGAAGGTCTAATACCGGATAGAAGTGGTTGGGACAAAATCCATAAGGAAAAGCCTTTTGGCACTTTTTGTAACTTAGGGTTCGTTAGGGTTAGCCCTAACAGCAGGATTGCATTTGTTTTGGGGTGTTCTAGATTTTTGCAACTGAGTTCTGGGGTCTTAGAGCACTTGTGAGGATTTGTAATTTTGGTTGAAAGTCATTTGAAGAAAATCCATGGTGGGAAAGGGGGGATTTGGCATAGTTAAAGAAAGCCTCTGCCACTATTCTTAACTTAGGGCTCGCTAGGGTTAGCAGTATTTCTATTGCATGTGTTTGGGTGGGGGGGTTTTCGAGTCTTGGAGCGATGCTGGCTATGGATACTTTTGCTTGCTTGCAAGTGGTTTGAATACAATCCACGGTGGGTAAGGGGGTATTTGGGCCTACTTTTACTTTCAAAGTACGTTTTGTCACCAATTTTCTGCTAGGCCTCATTTTTTGAGATCTGATTGGGGTCTTATACATTTTTGCAACTGGCTTTAGTAAGGGTCTGGGTGGAAGCACTGCTGGGAAGGTCTAATTTTGTTCTAAAACACAGTTTACAGTACACCTAGCTTGAGGGGAAAGATCCGCTAAATTAATTTGCCCATACTTATTTATCCTTGAAAAGGTGACTCAGAGTACGCACTTTCAAAAATGTTGTACTGTCTATTAGGAAAATCAAAATGTGACTTTTTGCACTACACAGCGTACATACCTCATATTTATTTATCAGTGCTGTTTTTCGTTCAATAATTACAGGCCGGGTTTCAGTCTGCAATGGGGAAAAAAGGATGGAGTCAGGCTTCACATTAGCGAGCCGCAATTCAGCATCCGCCAGGCAGGCAGTGGACAGGGTATCTTCTGGTCACCAACATTGATGGACGAAGCGTCATCTGGAATGAAGGAGTGCCGGTAATAAGAGGAATTGTTTGCTGCATGCAACTTACTTACCAAATTCAACAGGACAACTACAACAATACAGATACAGTATCCATTCTTTTATTCAATGAGTGTGTGTGACTGCATTTCTTGGATCTCTCTCTGCTTCTAAATTGATCCCTACAGCCATTCTATAGGTTTTACTTCGGCTATTTTTTAAACCTAATTTAATGTAGCCCTGTGCTGTCGCATTCTGTCATTCACGGTTGTCAAAATTACTACTTACTTTTCTGTAACAATGCATTCAGTAGTGCATGCACTTCCTTTATGTCACGTAAAAGATTTATGGTTAGCTTTGTACCCAAAAATTTCTTTATGTTCAATTATTGTTTGTCCATGCTGTGCTTTTTTTTTTCTCTCAACAAAACCTACCCAAAAAGAAACCCCCATTCCTATCCATTTTACAAACCCTAACCCTCTTCCCCCGGGTTGTGTGGTTTTGCTTGAAGTGTGACTAAATGACATCAATAATTCCACACACTTGCTGGGGAGGATAAGGTCATAGCAACAGGCTGGTGAAGGAATCCGAGGATATATTCTAGACTTACTCATCTTCAGTACTATTTCTTGTAGTAGTAGCCAATGTCAAAGAAATCCTACACAAGTACAAGTTATACTATCAATACTTTACCATTTGTTAGGCTACATTGTGGCACTGTTGTAGTCTAGTGTACTGTCACCTGCTATATTCTCTATCGTACCGTTGTAATGCTACAGTAAGGACAAACCAGGTTTAATTTCCTTTTTTTCCATAGCCATGCAACTGCCACTGTGTCACACCACTAGTACCACCGCAATGAGGAGGAAATTTCAGCCGCCCTGGATTGCAACCTTAATCGCCATTTCCAGTGGAGCCAGCCCTGGGCCTAGCCCTACTTTCAAACAGAAATTACAGGTAAGATAAGCAATAGGTTGGAGGTAGTATAATAGAGTATTAGGAGAGACGAGAGATTGACGGTAGTACTACTAAAGTCCTAGGACTATTCAGGAAAACAAACGTACTGTTAAACCCCCACCCACCAGACTCAAAAGCAGTAAAAAACAGGTATGGTCAGATAAAGTTTCAAAAAGTATATTTTTATAGCCCTAACAAAATAATCTCCCGCAAGACCCTCCCTAACCCCAACGATTGTCCTTCAAAAGTCCCCAAAAAACCCAACTCCCAATTCCCACCCCCCAAAAGTCTCTAAAAAAGGGGCAAGGGACACTATGGCAGGGTGCTGTTGACTTTAGCAGGCAGGGCATCATGCTCCTTGCGGAGGGTGGCATGTTCGAAGCGGAGGCCCTCCACCAAGTTCTTATAGTTCAGGACCTCCTACTCCAGGTAGGACAGTCTGAGGGATAAGCGGCGCCAGCGTGCCTTGCAAATCCTGTGGGGGGCAGCTGCTGTCTTTGCTGCTCGGCGGTGGCGTTTGGCTTTGGTAGCCCGGCTCCATACCGCTGGAGCACTGCGCTGGCTGGCAGCCCGCACGGAGGAGGATGCAGCTGTCCCAGTGGACGTTGTTGTAGTACCAGACTGCGTCTCCTCCTCCTCCAGGGCCACCAGCCACCGATATTCAGCGACAGTGGCATCCAGCCTCCGTTGCCGGGCCATTCGAGCCAGCTCCTTCCTCCTTGATGGTCTCTTGGATTTGGAAGGAGCAACTATATGAAGAAAGAAAGACATAGTCTGTAACCAATGCTCCTTAAGATTAACACAAAATGATTGAGCAGAAAGTTGTCACAGTATAAGTAGCAAATTGAAAGCACAGTACATAACTATTGAGGACAGTATCTATGTAACCTCCGACTTATTCATCCTTGCTCTAACATTAGTGGGAGTTTAAGGAACAAACTCTACGAGCACTATGGACTTCCATTACAGTCGACTATGACAGTACACCAGTCTTATTCTTCTTCTTCTCTCTTGTTTAGGAAAATTGGTACGTTATCTTATGCAAGCCGGCATAATGCCAGCGCAGTGAACTTGCACCAGAGAAAAACAAACGCACACCATGGTGAGTGAGACAGACTTGCGTTACTGTACCGGTCCAGTACATGCAGGTGGTGAAGCTCTTACTTTTCTATTACGGGTGGCACTGAGAATACTCTGTTAAAAAGGCTACTGCTTAATTAATTTAGCTTTCACCCTACAGTGCAAATGAGTATTAGAAAAGGAAAATGAAGAAGCTAAATTATCTGATTATCTATCACTTCACATGGGATGTATTTGATGACATATGGGATGACTTTAGGTGCTTTGCTTATTATTGAGTGAACAGTGATACGCCCACACATGAATGACGTACTACTACTAAACTAAAGTTATTAAGAGAGGTAGGGAGTGTCCACCGTAATAACCGGATATATGCTGTGCTTGCAGTTGCAATACAAACTACTGCTACTATTCATGGTAGTATTTGGACAAAATTACAACTTCTTTTCCTTGCCTTTCCTACACTGGAACGGACGTGCGGGTGCGGTGTTACATGCTCTTCAAAGCAACACTTAGTTCATCCAGTGACCGTCTACTCTCTCTAGATACACATATGCTATCTAAGAGTCAGATAGTACCATGAATGATCCAGGCATCCATCCATTCAAAGTATATGCACACATACAGTTTCTGTTTCACCCACCCAGGCTGTTCTCCTTCCACCCATCCTTGCTTCATCATTCACCCAGCCATGCACCATACCATATTATTTCCTTCCCAGCCACCTCGGGACCAAGCAAACACATATCAATCTTCTTTGCCAGTCATCATTACATTTCTCGTCCTTCCACACTTACACCCTTCTTTCGCTTTTCGTTCATCCCATCCATCAAGTTCATCTCAGATCTGATTGGGATTCTTCTCGCCAAAAACTTCACAGCTAAGTCGAAGTACATTTAGAGGAGGCTACTACCTGGTTTATTTATAATACACCCATGCAGAAAGCACACTCTGCAGTCTTCAATCTCAATGAGTAAGGAATATATAGCTTACCTCTGCCTGCCAGCACCGTGTCATCCCCACAGAATTGTCCAGCACTTCCACCGCCTCCTCCCCAGAGTTGTCCTCCTCGTCCAATGCCACCACCACCTCCGCGCTGGCCCCGCCTCCAGATGTTCCACCTACAAAGTACATTTAATAATGTTAGAATACACCACTCACTACTATATAATATTTGGTCTAGGAGGAAGAAAGAAATGTGAAAAAACAGTATACAATTTAATAATTTGTGACTGTCTACTCTAAAGTAAAAATGTCCCTTTTTCCAGGGAAGGCTGTTGTCTTGCTGCACTTTTTGGCACAACTGATGAATGCTTGCTTTTTATTTTTAACACGCACCACTTTTTCTCCTAACAGACAGAAGCTTGACTTCTAAGAACACGAGCAGGATCAAGTTCAAACCAGGTGAGAGCTCGGCTCGACCACAAGAAATGTGTCCAATTAATCGTCAGCACTAAGCACTTTTCCATTTTCAGTTAAACGTTTACTTTTATGACAAACTTGATTTTAATAAATGTGTTTACTTTTAATAAAGCTTTTAAACTTAAATAGACTCTGTGGTTTTTGGTCCTCCAGACTAGAGTGGATGAGCTAAAGGTTTTGCAATTTTTTCAAGCATTAGTCCGTGCCTCTGACATCATTGGGGAATAATCATAATCATCGGTGACTTTGGGAGCTAAATGACTCTGCCACACTATCTAGTCAGTAAGGAGATTGGGGGTTCAACTACAAAGTCTGTTATCACTGCGGTATGTGGAAAGTCTAACAGCACCTATTATAATTGATAAGCTAAGCAATGCATTATTTAGTGTCCATAGTTCTGTTTGTGCAGATTTGTCCCTGCAACAGTAGTAGAATGGATTGTCCTCCTATCCAAACCAAAAGTAAAGTAGTATCTTATTCTTTCTTGGTGGTCATTCACCTTTTTATTGTTGGCAATTGTCAAAGCATAAACATTTAGAAGGCTTGAAAAGACATTATGGACAATCCCAGAGGACTGCACTCTGTGCATAGAGCTATTGCTGACTAGAATGGGAGTCCAATGGAATTGCCAAATGTGCAATCTTAGTTAGCTACACAGACAAACTAATAAGAATAATCTAGTAATACCACACAGAGTCATAGTCGAGGCAGGATAAGAATTTAGATCCAGTCTACAAGAATATCAAAGACGATTTAGAAAAAATTGAATGAGGAACGCTGGGAAAAAATAAGTACTCTATATTAAAATTAAAACTTACTCCCTAAAAGTGGCTGAGGGAAATCTACAAGATTTCAATCACTCACTTTAACGACAATGATGCGTGACTCAAACCCTGCGCCTGCTTGAAGCAGGTGTACGACTTGACGCAGCATTGGGGAGATAGGGCACCCCAGAGCATTGATGGAGCTGCGCCATCGTTGCGACGCAACTCCAGCAATGCGCCGCCCTTACGGCACAGATGCGTAGCGCTTTGGTGACGTTTTGGGCCCATGGTGCGCCGCATTGTAAATACGGCGCACCATGGGTGATAGTGGCGTGGCGCACAATTACTGGCGCATCCCTGCTACTTTGCAGGGATGCGCCGGTAATTAAACATCTGAACCTTAGTGTGTAGCATTACGCAGTTCTTTAAACTACACTCATACATAATTTCACAGGCCAATGAAATGAACACAAAATCGAAAACAAATAAGCATAGTAGCAACACTACTGAGAAGGAAAGCAGTGCACTTGAAATGCACAGAAGATTTTGAAATATAATTTACCTACAATGTAATGAGCAGCATTATTGCTCTTGGTAAAAAAAAACAATTTTGCAATATAATAACACAGCAGGAGAAAACAGAGTAGTAAAGAAATAGCTACTACTACTACTCACCAAGCCCGGGGATCTCGAGGCCAAGCAGGTCGAGCAGATCTCGTTCACGAGTCAGGACATCCGTCCAGCGGTGGGTGGCCTGGCTGTAGGTGCGCCGGACCCGAGAGTGGTGGTACATGGCCCGGCACACCTTATCCCACCGCTTCCGGCGATCCCGCATCCCGTACCCGCCTCTGATCTTGCCGCCTGCCATGATGGTCCTGGGGAGGTGGCGCTGTACATAGAACACTAGTGCGGCCACCTCCTCCGCGCTAAAGATCTCCCGTGGCATCACTAGCTCCCCCCTCAAACGCCCGCACGGGAGCCGGGCACGGGGTGCGGGACCCTTCGGCTTCTCGGGATGCTTCCCGGCTCCCTTCACCATGGTCTGGGCGGAAAGGAATAAAGAAAATAGAATAGGGAAGAGAAGAAAAGAAAAGAGTTTAAAAAAAGTAGTTTAAAATTAACAAAAAGTAGCAGTAAACACAAAAATATAGGGCTAGAAAAAGAGAGGGATAGATAATAAGTAAAATAGATAAAAAAAACTTCAAACAAGCAAAGGATGGCAGAGATTTAGAGAAGATACAAAAAGTATGCCCAGAACCATAGCAATGAATGAGAAACAAGATGGCCGCGCCCGTTCACGACCGCGGGGTAAGTTCGCACGAGATGTTCCTCGCGAACACTCGCGAAATTGTACTGGCGAGCCGCACACTTTGCGAGATTACACTTCGCGCCCGGAAACGGAAATACGTCATGCAAACAAGATGGCCGCGCCCTTGAACGACCGCGAGGGTAAATTTGCGCCTTGCGCTACAAGCGGCTCGCGAAAACGCACAAAACCTTGCGAACTAACACGCCGCAAAAAAAGAAATCACATATTCGCACAAATTCGCGGCTTCCGAATCCGATATCGCGCGTGTTCGCGCCCCGCGAATCCCGCGAAATTGCAGAAAAACGACTTTTGCAAAACTGAAAGCACTCGGCAGGTGCAAGAGTTCAAACTCATCATTAGTAACCATTCCCTGTAGTGCTTCCTGACTGGGGCCCCTCCAGAGTTCAGTTGCTAGTTGCAACAATTGTATGACCCTGCTCTGACCCTCACAGCAGGCTCATAAAATAGCTAGAAGTAGGCCACAAAGGTCCTGGAAAAAAAAATTGCACTGCAACAGAAAGCAAATTACTGATAAGGAAGCAGGTGCCAGACCTGGAATTTTAAAACAGTGACACATTAATAAACTAACCCCAAATTAATTAATGTCAGTTGAAGCAGGGCAGGTGTGCTTGCTTTCCCCCCCCCATAATCTACAGTGATGATGAACCAGAGGGTGGCATTGATGTAACAGAGGGTGGCATGGGTGATACAGAGGGTGGCAGTGGTAAACAGAGGGTGCTGGGAGGCTGTGATGATGAACCAGACGTAGAAACAACATAGTCGCGACCGTTGCGAGCCGACAAGTAACTTCGCAATTGCGAACTAGTACCAAACCCTCGTAAACTGGCAGAAACCCTCGCGAACACACCAAAAAAATCCGCAAATTCGCGAGAATTCGCGGATTTTGCGGATTGCAAGTTCGCAAATTCGCAAAATTCACGAACGCCAGATTCGCAAAATTCACCCATGCTTAAAGGAGATCAAAGGAATAAGAATAAGAGAGAGGCAGACAAAACTCTCAGATGTTATTAGTTGTACTTACCTTATAAATGTAATATCTGTGGAAGACAGTAAAAAAATCTGTTATAATACATATTTCTAAATTCAATGTAACAAAATAACTTAAACAACCTATTACATGGTTTATTTTTGCTGTCCTCAGAATACATTGATTTTCACTACAAACAGTGATTTCAATATTAATCATCATATAACAGCGGGGAAAAAAAACACAATCAAAATGATTGTGTTTAAAAAACCCATACAAAATATCCATACATAATATAAATACCTGCAAAAAAATTTCTTAAATGTTTTTCTCAAATTCGCAATTTCTTGAGTAAGCACACTACATCTTGCACAGTTACAAACTAATTAAACTATACGACCTATTTTTAAATATATCTCAACAAAGCCCAGTGCAAGTATCTTCTATAAAAATCTATCTTAAGTACACATTTTCTTCTCTCATACCTTTCCGCGTGGCCAAATTGTATAAGTTAACTCGTTATCTTTTAAATACCTCTCCAAAAACTTGCGTCCATATATGTTCTAAAATAATTATCAAGTACTCATTTTGTTGTCTCATATTTTTCCGCGTGGCCAAATACTATGAGTTAAGTAGTTTTTTTCAGAAATTTCTTAATCTTAGTCTTATCTATTCTTTTCTGAATCTTTCCAGTTAAAATTTGTAACATGTTCTATACCATCAAACATTAAATAAACTTGTACCTGATGCTATCACTATGCCAAATACAAATTTCATTTCTAGATTTGCACATCCTCAGTCACATGATATTTCTAAACAACAGAGTTTCATATCTTTACAGTATTAATCTTCCTACACCATGTCATTTTACTGAAATTTGGGTTGCAAAAATAGCCGATAGGAGTTAGTTAAGGCAAAAGGCAAACGTTTCTTAAAAGTCAATTGACTATCATTGCAAAGCGTCCAGCCTGTTGGACACTTCAAATAAGCTGTGTAATGTCCTGATGATGTTGAAGGCCCTTCATGAAAAATAATGGCTACAGTTATAAATGTTCTTCTAGAAATAGATACTTGAGAAGCCACAACATTTTTAATTAAAGTTGACAATTTACTCCCATCAGCTCTGCATCGTTGAAACATTAAAATTACATATTGTCCATATCTGTGGATAAATAAAGTTGATAACATTTCAGACTTACATTGAGAACAGACCATGTTCTGATGCGCATCTTTAACTAGTTTATTAAAAGACACTTCTTTACAGTCTGGTAATGTTAAATATATAAATCTTTCACTGTGTATATCAGTAATACTTGAAAATGAGCAATTATCACACTTATGTTCCCATTTATAAGAAAGGTCAACAAGGCTATCAATATCTACACCTTCATCTTCCAAAACTGTAAACATATACATAATAAATTCCTGACAATCTTGCTGAATATTCTGAGAAAATTGATTTAGTCCTGCACATATGTCTAAAACATTCCTTAGTTCTGAAACACTTGCTACTTCACTATCACCACTGCTACATTTTTCAAATACAGAATTTCATGAACAACAAAATGTTTGCTCCCGATTTTGTATTATCTGTTGCTTAACATTTTTTAGAAAAAAACAACATTAACTACTACATTTGCATAGCAGTTGACACCAGACCTGTTTTCAAACTTAAATCCAACAATCTCTTCAATACTAAGCTTTCTCTGACGCCTACCAACGACAGCTACATCTTTTTTTCTTCGTTTCTCGACTACTTCAGCACATTTTTCCTCATTTCTCCTTTTCTGACTAACCATACGCCTTTAAATTAAAGGATATTGAGGTAAACTTGGAGCATATTCTCTTCTTAACCTATTATACTCCTTCACACAATTTAAATCTGCACTAATCTTTGTCTCATCATAATCAATTAGATAAAGTCCACATAAAGTTCTAACTCGCAATAAAGCAACATACGCCATACCCTCTTTGAATACAGTGCTTCCAATATTTACCAAAGCACAATCTACACTTAAACCTTGAGATTTGTGAATAGTCACTGCATATGCTAAACAAATTGGAAATTGCTTTCGACAGACATATAAGTCTTTCACAAGCAAAAAACGAATTGAACAGCGACTAATTTGTTGAACTTCCTCAATTCCATCAAATTTTATTCTTAAAAATTCAATCTCATCTCTATTTGTGTAATTGACAAAACCAACAACATTACCCATTGCTCCATTTACCAATCCTCTTTCTACATGTAAATTTCTCCGTAAAATTATCTGACAATTTAAACATACATATAGATTTTTCTCTAAGCCAGCAGTTTTAGATATAGTTTTCTGAAGAGAATCCAATTTTAACGTCAACTTTTCAGACAAAACAATAGTACTACCTTCATGCTCTATTCTATTTTTAGCTTCCAGTTTCTTAATTTCTTGATTTTCTAAATTCAACATTGTCTCATTAAAAACTGAACATTCTTTGAGAGTTGGCATCAAGCATATCACTGACTTATCTGCTACCTCTTTACTATATATTTTCTCAGGTACATTATCTTCATTAGGAAACAGCTTGGAAAGTACTCGTGTTCGTAGAGTGTCTTTCGCATCTTCAGTTAGTTTTCCAATCCTTATATCTTGAAGAATATTTCCATATTTAGTATCCTTTGCCTGTCGCATATTTTGAATCAGTTCAGTATATTTGAAATGTGACCATATATTAACATTTCCAATACTGCCCAGGCACTTTCTGGTCTCCTCATGCGTAACAGTTTCAAATACAGGTTGTCCTTTCACAGGAGTTAGCTGCAGTAGATCTCCAACAACTATGACATGTTTACCTCCAAATAACACATCATACTCTGTCTTAAGTATCTGTTGCATTCTTAAATGCACAAAAGCAAGCATTAAATTGGATACCATGCTTACCTCATCAATAATAAGAAGTTTCATTTTTTTAAGGACTCTAGAAACTTCAAAACAAGCTTCTCCAGATAGCTTGTGATATTGTAATTTATTTTCATGTTCAACTGGCAGCATCAGTAAACGATGTAAAGTAATACCTTTAATATTATGTGCTGCCAATCCAGTTGGAGCAGTAACAACACACAACAGTGTTGACTGAGTTCTTTGCTGTAGATATGTAGTAATTCCTTTAATTAGGAAACTTTTACCAGTTCCAGCTTCTCCACTTACATATAGTCGAATAGGTTCAAATGACATACATGAGCAATCTTTTTTCTCATGACGAAAGCCATGCTCAATGTGCTCTGTCACTTCATCATATATCTGTCTTTGCTCACGATTAAATTGCTTCTTTAATTCTTCTAAGTTTATTACTTCCTCTTGACCTTGCTGCATTGCTCTTTCCACCTCATCCATGGCAGTGGCTGCTTCACTTTGAATAATTGGTTGTCCCAGTGGATCTTGACTTAATGAAGCTGAACTTTGACTACCTTGTGAACTATCTCTAGCAATCTCCTCTGCAATTGTTGCTTCTTGCTCTATTTCATCATTCAACATTTGGAGATAATTACTAAAACCAGGGCATTCGATACTACTTTTAGATGCGTTGAATGAATCTTCATAACTATCAAAGTCACCAAGTAGTTCCTCTTCTGTACGCCACGGTTGAAAGAGTTGCAAAAGAGCAAAATAGTAAAATTCTCTTTTGTCAGGTGTATCGCAACTCAGTTTTCGATGATTAATCAAGTGTCCTTTTCTTTGTTTCACCAGACATCCTTCATGTCCAATTACAGCGCGTACACCTTTATCAATATTCTCTGTAATATTCCTTTTAAAAGTGTAGTTTTGAAGTATTTCATACAGACAAATTTTTTCAAGCAGAGTACTTCTATTTGGATAGTATGTATCCAACATATTTGTTTTCAAAATGTCAGTACTGTTTGGTTCTTTCTGGGCTAAATGTTCAATTTCTTGCACAGGTTTCAGAACACGGTTTCGTGTTTCTGCAAGACCCAAACTCACCCAGAGAATAGTCCTTGATTTTGCATAAAGACTTGCTGATGATAACCGATCACAACATTCATATGCTCCAATTTCTCGATGAGACAACATCTTCAAACTGTACGTATACAATTTCTTGCTTAGGCTCTTTTCATGAGAAATGTCTTCCCACATCTCCTTCAGTTCCGTCTTTTCAGATTTCGTGATATAAGACGTTACATATCGAGCCACAGCAATAGAGTTGTCTGCAACATATTGTATGTCCATGTTAGCATTCCACATGGACAAAATGACTGGGTTATAGTCATTTATATATTTGGATTCTTCACCTCTTCTTAAATTGTAAGTATTTTGAGGTGACCTTCTTCTGATGTTATGTCGCAAAGATGACATCAAATTGTTGACTCTTCCTTTTGAAAGTACCGGTCGTGCAAATCCAAAACGACATTTGGTGTAGAATTTACTCTTTGATTTGAATTTTCGCCAACAATATTTTCCACAACGATGACTTTGAAAACGTAACACTTTTCCTCTTAAGTCCTTATCAGTTGTACTATTAGGGAGACGGTGGCAGTGTCTCCCAGACCGCTGCTGTGCCTGTGGGTGCCTTGTTTGAACTGCTGTATCAGCGAGGGCTGCGAGGACCATCAATTTAGCGGATTGCAACTTTTAGCGCATTTATTTTAAAAATCATTTTATCCTTAGGTAGGACAGCCTTACTTGTCCCAATATCCGCTTTCTCTCCCCCGCTCCTCCTGTGCTCGATACCATCGCCTGCCCGCCTCGGTCCGACTCGGCAACCAGTGCCGTTGAGCGGAGGGCGGACAGGCAGAGCCAGGCAGCAGCACTTCCGGTAGTCCCGGAGTAGAGGTTAGCGCTCTAGTGGCTACCTCACTCCGGGCTATTTAGCCACGCCCTTCCAAATAGCGCGCAGCGGTTGCGCGCAGGGGGCGCCTTCGAGCGCGCCTAAGAAGCGCCGAAGAAAAGCCCGTCTGCGACAGGACGGGGCTAGGGGCTATGGAGGAGTCCCTGGCCGATACTGATCATCCTAGGCGGGTCTACTCTTCGAAGTCCCTTCGGCACTTACGATATAGCCGGCTAACACCTCATTGTAAGTCATTGCGTAATTACTATCCGGAGGGGCCATTTTCATGTAGGTTGTGCCGAACTCAATTCACAACAGAAAAACATGACCCCCCGCCAGATTTTAGGATTCTTTCAGGTGTTAACACTCAGGGAGGAATTCTTTTAAATCTTTTGCTGTGCAATGTAAGATCTCTAGTCAAGCACTCCTTTGAGGTATGGGATCTTATCTCCACATATAAACCTGACCTTTGTTTTATAACGGAGACCTGGCTTAAACCACATTCCACTCCTGCTATTACACTTGGTATACCGGAGGGTTATAAAATTGTCAGGTTGGATCGACCTATAAAAACCGGTGGAGGGATTGCTATTGTTTTTAAACAAGAGATCTCCATATCGGTTATCGATCAACATTCTAATCCATCCTTTGAAATGTTGATTTTTAGGATTGGCTCCTCTCCCAAATATAGTAGGAAAGGTGCTTTAGTTTATCGGCCTCCAGGTCCTTTAAAAAATATGTCCAAGGAATTAGTGGAAGCACTGGCCCCTCATGTATGCCACAATAAAGAATTCCTGTTACTTGGTGATTTTAATCTCCACAGTGAGGATAAGCTTAATAGTGAGACACAGTCTTTCCTCACGGACATTTCCTTTTTAGGATTACAACAATGTAATAGTGGCCCAACGCATCAAGCAGGACATACCCTGGATATGATTATATCTAACATTCCTGGTATAAAATGTAATGCTCCTAGCCAACTTCCCTGGACCGACCATTTTGTGCTTGCGTTCTCCATGCAAATGAATGACCCACGCCCCACTCCATGTATCCATATCCAACCTAAACGTAGACAGTGGCATAAAGTTAATGTTGCTAATTTTGCACATAAATACTCCTCATCTTTAATTGAGGGCTCAGATGATATTGACAGTGCCCTTTTGAATTGGGAGTATGCAGTTGATGCTGCAGTACAGCATATTGCCCCGTTAAAAACTTTCAAACCTAGACTTGCCAGAAAACAGGAGGTCTGGTATTCAGAGGAATTACGTAATCTTAAACGCCTGGCTAGAAAGTCGAAAAAAACATGGAGGAAATATGCCAGGGAGGAAGATAAAAACCATTATAGAATCAACCTCAACATCTATCACAAAGCCTTAAGGCTAGCACGGAAACACCATATTACTACTCAGCTAGATGCTGCTGGAAATGACTCTAAAGTTTTATATCAAATTGTCAACACCTTCATAAAACCAACAGCTTGTGAAAGTGCTGACATGGCTTCACAACCCCTGTGTGACAGTATTTCCTGTTTCTTCACAGAGAAAATTGATGCTATTTATGATAAAATAAAAGCACTAGGTCCTGACTCAACTAGCCCAGACAGTTGGACCCCCATCCTGACAACTTCTACTAATACTTATGCCTTTAACGAATTCCCAGAAATATCACTGCTAGAAGTTCAGAAATTATTTTCTGATATTAAAAGCGGAAGCCCGGCAGACCCACTTCCAGCCAGACTTATGGGTCCGCTGGGGAGTTTACTAGGCCCTGATGTGCAGAGACTGGTAAACTTATCACTTGCATCTGGAGTGGTCCCATTGGCCTGGAAAAAAGCCCTAGTTAGACCTATTAGGAAGAATACATCGATTCCTTGGTCTAACATGTCCAACTTGAGGCCTATTTCCCTTCTACCTTTCTTAGGAAAAGTCATCGAAAAGCACACCAATAAGCACCTATCTACCTACCTAGAACATTCTGGTAGTCTCGATCCCTCGCAGTCAGGTTTCAGACCTAAATTTAGTACTGAAACAGCTTTAATGTCGGTAACTGACGATCTACGGTTATACCAGGACAAAGGCTATTCTGTTGTCCTGGTGTTACTGGATCTATCGGCAGCGTTCGATACAATCTCCCACACCATCTTGATCGAACGACTGTCTGCGAGTGGAATCGGCGGTAGGGCACTGGACTGGATCAGAAGCTTTCTCTCCAATCGCACCCAATCTGTCACCATGGGTGACTTTAGATCGGAGGAAGTTAGCATTTCCAAGGGGGTTCCACAGGGCTCATGTTTGAGCCCAACGCTATTTAACACCTATGTGGCCCCCTTGGCAGATGTTACCAGAGCTTTTGGTTTCTGTCCGGTGTCCTACGCAGACGACACACAACTGCTCTTCCCCTTCAAATCTCTCACCCCGGATATTTTACATTCTTTTTCCGATGGGATGAAGGCAGTTGCAAGGTGGATGTCATCCAACTTTTTACAATGCAATGTTGGAAAGACAGAGGTGATGCTCTTTGGTGAAGCCAGGATTCAATGGTCTCCTGAATGGTGGCCCTCTGAATTGGGCCCAGTCCCTGTGCCAAAAACTACGGTCAAGAACTTGGGCGTCAGGCTTGAACCAGAGCTAACCATGAAGCAAAATGTTAATATCACTGTAGGAGCGTGCTTTCATGTGATTGGCCTCCTTTGTAAAATCTTCCCTTTCCTCCCTGATTTTCACAGGAAAACTCTGGTTCAGGCTCTGATCATTAGTCGGCTTGACTATTGTAACGGCCTTCTACTAGGTGCAAACGAGGAGGTTCTGGACCGTTTGCAGGTGGTGCAAAACACGGCAGCTAGGCTGGTGTTAAATGCACCCCCTAGATCCCCCTCCAGACCACTACTTCATGAGCTTCACTGGTTGCCAATACGTCAACGAGTGAAGTTTAAAACATGCTGTACTATACACAGGGGCCTTAACCAACTGGGACCTGAGTATTTGGCGAACAAATTTATTCCTTATGTTCCCATCCGTGCCCTTAGATCTAGTGACCAATTGTTACTAAACGTTCCCAAGATCACGAAAACCAGGTTGGGTGGAAGAGCATTATCTGTTGTGGGTCCCAAATTGTGGAACTCACTTCCGTTGTCACTAAGGAAATGTAATGACCACTGTCAATTCAGAAAACATTTAAAAAACGTTTTTGTTTGGTTCATTTTAGAGTGTCCCTTGTTTACAGCATTTTTAACTATGCGTTCCCTAATTTCAGTCTTGCACCGGCCTGTTACAGCGCGGAGATACTCCCTTGGGAGTTTATTCATAGCGCTATATAAGCCCATAAATAAATAAATAAATAAATAAATTAGGTATGTCACAAGTGGCATACTGTTCAATAAAAGACAGTACAGTCTCATCTGAGTCTGTTCTATATTTAGGAGCATCCTTGATCCATTACAGCATATGAATATGAGGAGCACCTCTTGCTTGATATTCTTTTCTCCAAAAGAAATCCAGTACTTCACCAAGAGGCGGATTTTTCTTGTTTGTAATAAAAGACATCATAGCTTCAAATCTATGATTAAAATATCTGCAAACATTAACCGGATCTAACTAACACAGTTCTCCAGGTTTCTTGCAGTTTATATATTCTATGTTTGCATTCGCCTCCCGAAGAAATTCAAGTAAATCTTCCCAAGCATACTCTGCACAGCATAGAGTTAAAAACCATGTAGGTGCTCCTAAGTTTCTAAGCATGCACTTCAAATCTCCATGACGATGGTACCAATACTCATTAGTACCACGCTGACAAGCCATTAAATTTATTAGGTGTGAATCCAAAACACTATCTTTCTGTTGCACTTTATCCATAAATTCCTTTGCTGAAATATTTTGCAGATGAACTCCACTTTTTAAGATATGGTTTACTGCATAAGACAGACCAGATAAGTCACTCTCAAACAGAAGATGAAACAAATATGGAATGCATCGGCGAAACCTCGGATCTTCTGCATATAATCTTGTTGTCCGGTACTCAGATGCAGGAATCTGCATAGGTCGATCACCATATCGTGTACCTTCACCTGTAGTGAATAACTGTGGAAAACAACGACCTTCCAAACTTTCTTCCCATACACTAATAGGATTTCCTTTTGCTTTTTTCATCTGAAATAATTCAATAGCATTCCCTATTGCTTCTTTGGAAAGCAGTGGATGAACACTGTAATGCTCATAAATTTCTTCACTTCTGGATAAGTCAACTTTTTCAATTTGTCCAATAGACAAATCATTGTCCTCTTCTTCACTTACTTCTTCTTCTTCTACGTATACATCTTTATAGTACTTATTGTTTTGGACTAAATACAACGTTGCCTTTTTGACTTTTCTAACATCCACTAAATCTTGCCAGATTTTCTTACTCTTTGTAGGTACACCATTAACTAGAATAACTAGAGGTTCCTCTTCTACATTTTCAACACCAATTGTTTCCATATTTTTTTTTAAATCAAGTGGCAAATATACAACTCTACCCTTTAATCCTCTTTGTAAATCTGAAGGATTTAATTTGCCAGTCTTAGGCTCCATACGAACAATAGCCTGAAAAGGATGTACACATTGAATCAGAATAGTCTCATAGGTATTTAAATTCATCAGTTCCGATGGAATATTTATCAACTCAAGATTATTATGGACAGCTCTAGCAGGCATTCTATTTTCATTTAATTTATTATAACAATATTTACAAATACGTTGCTCAAAACCCAAATCAAAATAGTTTTCCACCAACAAATAAGTTGCAAAATCTTTCCATTGACTATTACTTTCATCTTCACTTTTTAAATATAAATCAACTAACCTAGTTTGACTTTTGTAATGAATGCGTCGACAACAGAAACAAGAAAAATTTGGTTTCTCACCTGCAATAACCTTAAACTTTGTTATTTCCTGTTCAAAATTTTCAATATTAACATTTACAACATTTTCTAACACATTTCCTTCTATAATTATATCAGTTTCTGCATTATCTTCCTCTGGACCAAAATAACTTACCTCAATTTCTGCACAAATCTTCTTAACATCTAATTCACATCCATGCAAAAGAGCACTATTTAACTGTTTAAGTTTAAGTGCTGGACTTTTCGCATAATACAACTTTCTCACTAATTTTCTCATTTTGGTATGATGCACTGCTAACATCCTGAAGTGATGAAACACACTCTGGCATATTTTTTTAGAAAGACAAGCCAGAGAATGACCTTGCAGACCTATTTTTTCTCGCACTCTGCAATGATCTAATTCTTGCAACATTACAATTTTTTTTTTAAGACTTTCTTTAGTGTACTTACGTAAGAAATTGCGAAAGAAATCAATTGAATCCTGTCGTACACTACAAATGCTACTACAATTCCAACTGTAAACAGGAATATTAGGACGTCCCTCTAAAGCTTCTCCAGCCATCACCTCTTCTGCATTTCTAACCACAATTTTCTCTTTCTCAATTACACAACCATCCTTCACCTCATATGCTCGACCACTGGTGTCAATTGCATGCAACAAATCGTTACTTTGGAAAGGGGCGACCACTCGGTCCCCCCGAACGTATGGTTGGGTGCCCCGATCCTCCCGGGAAACCATTTTGGGTGGGGGGCGTATCTCGGCTGGTATGCCCGAAGCGGCGTAGCCGGGGTGCGCCTTTTCCCGCCCAAGAGGGGTTGTCCTAGACACCTACACCGATGGCCAAGCCCAGTAGGCATACCGGAGGAGGGTACACGCCCTCCCGAAGAAGAATAAATAGAGCGGGAATCCGAAGAAGCGTCCTCTTGTTCCTGTGCTTGGAAGGCTGCACCCACTCGCTGCTCGTGAGCCCTCGACGGAACAAGGAGCAATTTTGAGAACTTGTAATTCTTGTGTTTCTCTTTCAGTGACTTCAAAGCGAAGGATCCAGGACCGTGTTGATCGACTCGGAGTGGATAATCGAAACAATGTCTGGCAAGAAGGCAGGAAAGGGTTCCGAGACAGACAAGGTGCTACGCATGTTGGTGAACAGAATGACGAGAATAGAACGAAGCATCGGACAAGTCCCAGCGCTTGGTCGGGATATGGCGGGCATCAAGAAACAGCTGGCCACAATGAACATGCCTGGTAACCCGAAGAAGGTAATAGGCCCGGCATTGCCGAGAGTCGTCCCCGAGGGTAGAGGGAAACGGGTCAAGAGGAGGGCGGTCGTAGGGGAGGTTCCGGTCCCTGAGGTGCCCCCAGTTATCTCTGCCATACCAGCCGATGCGCCAGTACCAACCCCAGACGCGGGTCAACCGATTCCGGTTGTGATTACGCCCGCTAACGATGAGGATATGCCTCCTGAATTGGACGCCCAGTTGGCCGCATGGCTCAACAAGAAGGCAGGGGGTGCTACGGCGCCCGGTGACACGGCCGAAGAGGCCAAATTACTAATCCAGCAGTTGCGGCAGTCGCGAGATGCCGCGAAGGCGAATCTCCCTCTTGTTTCCCCACAGGTGACACCGGAAGGACCGGCAGCTGGTCTCGAGAAAACGGCGGGAACAACGACCGAACCGGGTAAGCTCGCTTTGCCAGTGGCGGGGAGGGCTCATTACCGTCAAGGCGGGAGCGGGTGGTTCAACATATCCCGTTGGCCACAAAAGAATTGATATGGGCAGACAAGTATGTCAATATGTTTTCGTTGTTGACTGACCATCGCGAGATGGAGTATGCTAAAGCACAGAAAGATTTGTGTCACCCGAGCGTCTGGCGTGCCAAGATGGCGGAGTTCAGGGTGGAGGAGACGATAACGAATTGGGCGAAGGCCTTTGCAATGTTTACTGCGATTATTGGTGAACGTCAGCCCGAGGTATTGACCGAACTGTCTTGTTATCAGGCACGTGTAATGGATTTTTATGAAATGTATGAGGGGGACGAATGGAAAGGTTACGACATGAAATTTCGTAAAGCGAAAGAGTATGATTACTCTCTGACATGGGATTGCCTCGACTCAATTTCTTGGCATAAGCAGCTCCTGCCTGGGACGGCAGGGACACCCTCGACAGGCGGGAATGGGTCGGGGGTTTCCCGCCAAAAGCCCGCGGTGCCCTTTCGTGCAGGCACCGGTGGTGATCACAAGCCGAAAACCGGCGGGAATGGTGGAAAGCGGGGGGTCTGTTGAGGCTTCAATAGAGGCAACTGTAACAGACCACAAGGTACATGTAGGTTCAAGCATGTGTGTGCGGGTTGTGGGAATTCCTCTCACCCGGAGAATTCATGCAGATTGAAAAATAGCGGGTCGGGAGGTAAAGGAGGGCCCAAGCAAGACTGAGGTTGATCGTTGTGTACAATTGCCTACTCCCGTTAATCTCATGGCTATGACTCCTTGGTTAAACAAATACCCTGATTATGTCTCTGCTGGGGTGTTGAGGAAGGGATTCTTATATGGCTTCCACATCCCGGCGGGGGATTTTCGTGGGGAACCTTTTTGTAAGAACCAGCTTTCGGCACAGCATAATCCAGGTGTGGTTGAGAGAAAAATTGCTAAAGAAGAGCGCCTGGGCCGAGTGGCTGGGCCTTTTCAGCGCCCGCCAGTGGCGGGTTTCATCTGTTCCCCATTAGGGGTGGTCCCCAAGAAGGACCCGGGGGAGTTTAGGCTGATCCATAATCTGTCTGCTCCAAGGGGTTTCTCGGTAAACGATGCTATTGACCCAGAAGTTTGTTCGGTGCAGTATGCATCATTCGATGATGCCGTCACCATGTTAAATTGCCTGGGCCCAGGGGCGCTGATGGCAAAATCAGATATCGAATCAGCGTTCCGGTTGCTCCCGGTACACCCACAGGATCAGCGTTTGCTAGGTTTTGCGTTCCAAGGGAGTTATTACATGGATAAATGCATGCCGATGGGTTGCTCCATTTCTTGTGCCTATTTTGAAAAATTCAGCTGTTTTTTAGAGTGGGCATTCACCGAGGCCACAAGGCATAGGCATGTTATGCATTATCTAGATGACTTTCTGTTCTTGGGAGCAGCCGGCGACACGAAATGTGTGCAGGCGCTACAGGACTTTTGCATCCTCATGAGGGAGTTTGGAGTGCCATTGGCACCAGGTAAGACGGTTAGACCATCTACTTCACTGGAGTTTCTGGGAATTGAGCTCGATTCTGTGGAGGGATGTTTCCGTTTGCCAGTGGGAAAGGTAGCTAAATTTAGGGCTTCCCTGGAACTTTGCCTTAGCAAGGAGAAAGTGACCCTGCACCAGTTACAGCAAACAGTGGGTCAGCTTAACTTTGCCTTAAGAGTTATACCAATGGCCCGCCCCTTTTCACGCTCTATTGCACAAGCTATGGTTGGTCTAAAGGAAGGACACCACCGCACGAGACTGTCTGCAGAGGTTCGCCAGGATATGCGCATTTGGTTGGCATTTCTGGCGGACTTCAACGGTCGAGTAGTGTGGAACAAGCCGCCAGTGTCTTCGGACGAGTTGGGTTTGTGGACTGACTCAGCGGGGAGCGTGGGATTTGGCGCCATTTTTGGTAACCGATGGTCGGCGCAAACATGGCCGGCGTGGTGGCATTCCTGCGGTCTCACAAGTAACATAGGGTTCCTTGAGCTATTCCCTATTTTTGTTGCTCTGAAGGCATGGCCGAACGAGTTCAGAGACCGCTCTGTGGTATTTTGGTCTGATAATATGACTGTTGTCGAATGCATTAACAATCAGGCAGCACGCTGCAAATGGATCTTGAGATTGTTGAAGGAAGTTGTGCTGCTTTGCATGAGACTGAATGTACAGTTCAGGGCGAAACATGTGCCGGGTGTACTGAATCATGCGGCTGATGCACTCTCTCGTTCACATATGCAGGCGTTCAGGGGTTATCTACCTACAGCGGACCTAGAGGCGGCACCATTCCCCGAAGCACTCTGGCTAATCGGTGCCCCGGATTACAAGACCTCGTGGCAGCAAGCTTAGCCCCCAGGACGAGGAAGGCATACGAGGGGGCGTTTCGTTCCTATTGTGCATTTTTGGGTCCGACAGGGAATCAGAACTGGGGTCAGGAGGATTCCTTCCTAGGGTTCCTGGTAGCACTGCACAGAGAAGGCCGATCAGCGGCAGCGGCCAATAGACACAGGGCGGCCATCTCATTCATGGCGCAGGTGCATGGCATCAAAGACCCAACAGGTTCCTTTTTGGCGAAAAAAGCCCTTCGCGGTTGGCAGCGCCTTGAGGGTCGCAAGCAAGACGAGAGGCGCCCGATTGGCTTAGAAAGGTTGTCCCTACTCATGGCGAAACTAGTCACGACATGCTCCTCCCAATTCGAAGCAGTTCTGTTCCGGGCAGCTTTTGCATTAGCGTTCCATGGGGCTATGCGGGTGAGCGAGCTGGTCGCAAGGAACAAGAAAGATGTGGAGGGAGGCTTGTGCAGGGATCACATCCTAATTAGGGGTGATTCGATGGTAGTCACGATAGCTAGGTCCAAGACTGACCAGGGAGCTATGGGAAACAGTGTTGTTGTCCAGCGCGTGCGAGGGTCCCCCGCGTGCCCGATAATGTGTATAGAGGAATACTTGCCACTGAGGGCGGATACATGGGGGGGGGGAGTTTGCTGAGGCACATCGATGGCACTCCACTGACGAGGTTTCAGTTCCAGAGGGTGCTAGCACTGACAATCGCTGCGGCGGGCATGGACCCGTGCGATTTTGAGACCCACTCCTTTAGGATAGGGGCTGCTACTGAGGCTACAGCCAGGGGTCAGAGTGCAGAGGAAGTGAAACAGTTGGGACGATGGTCCTCGAATTGCTTCAAAAGGTATGTGCGATTGCACATGTTGTGAAGTCAAGTAACATGCACTCACGCTTCTTGTCTTCTGTTTGATTAACAGTTTCGCGAGCATGTCATGCGGGGCGGAATTTGCAGTCGACCCAGTACCAGGAGACCAGCGGTCATGGATCACCGTCTGAGGAGAGAGTGGTTTGGGTCGTGGGCCACTCATACGTGAGGCGGGCCGGGGACGTATTCAAAGCAGGTGACGCGACTCGCGCAGCTGGGGAATACGGGTACAGAGTGGCCTTCCACGGAAGGGGCGGGCTCTGTATTGACCAATTTGAATCTTTTGTTGAGGGTCTCTTAGGGCGGCAGAGGTCACCGCCATCTGTAGTCATAGTACACCTGGGGGGCAATGACTTGGTGACACTCGGTAGACGAGTATTACTCGAGCAAGTTTTGTCTGCCGTTAGCTGGTTGGCAAAAAGAATCCCGGGGTGCACGATTGCCTGGTCCCACATGATTCCCAGGAAGGTATGGCGGGGGGGCCTTTCAGTGTCAGCACTGAACCATTGGGTGAAGAAGGTTAATAACAAAATTGGTAGATTGTTTCGCTCTACGCAGTTGCATAGCATTCCTCATGGGTGTATTCGGGGTGATCACATGTATCTGATTGATGGGGTTCACCTGTCCCGGGAGGGGAATGTTTTACTCATAGGAGACTTCATAGCATGGCTAAGGGGTTTGAGGAAGCATGACCTTTAGGAGGAGTTTGGGGGGGGCCGGATAGCCGGTCAACTATTTAGAATGTATGCATTTGCAGGATGTTAGACTCGGCTAGGAAACCTTTGTATTAGAGATTTGTTAAGGTTAGCCAAAGAACATGTCTTCATCGAAATGTAATAAATGAAAATTGTACATGATTATGAAACTTTTATTTAATGTTTTAAATTTTGTTTCATATTTTAATAAATACGGCCGGGAGGGTGACTCCCTCCCGCCTTCCAAAAGTTCAGAACTGCGTCCGACTTCCCATCCTTAGGGATTGTGTTGGGAGGGGGTGACGGGCACCCCGGCCATATGGAAAGGGGCGACCACTCGTTCCCCCCGAACGTATGGTTGGGTGCCCCGATCCTCCTGGGAAACCATTTTGGGCGGGGGGCGTGTCTCGGCTGGTATGCCCGAAGCGGCGTAGCCAGGGCGCGCCTTTTCCCGCCCAAGAGGGGTTGTCCTAGATACCTACACCGATGGCCATGCCCAGTAGGCGTACCGGAGGAGGGTACACGCCCTCCTGAAGAAGAATAAATAGAGCGGGAATCCGAAGAAGCATCCTCTTGTTCCTGTGCTTGGAAGGCTGCACCTACTCGCTGATCGTGAGCCCTCGACGGAACAAGGAGCAATTTTGACCCACCCACCAGCCCCTTATGGCAATGTTTTGTTTTGCAATAAAGTTTTTTGGCTCTGCTAGGCCCCCTTTTTTCCCTCCGTATAGAAGGAAAATGAATGTCTAGATTGAGGATGTGACTTCTGTCTGTAGGATACTGTTTTTTCTTTCAGGAGTAAACAGCTTGATACAATTAGACATGCTGATATTTTCTTCCTTTAAGTAGGTGAACAAATGTCGTATTTATTTTTGGTCGGGCGGTAAGGTCATGATCGGTGAGCAGTAATTTCAAGGTCCCTAGAGGGGGGCGCCACCCACTATGGATGGGAGCGCCCGGGGGAGGCGGCCATTGGCCAGTCCCACTGGGAGGCGGCACCCACTAAGGATGGGTCGCCTAAGGGGAGACGGCCATAGGCCCCTTCCAGGGGAGGAGGCGGCTATATGCCCCTCCTACGAATTTCCCGGGGCCCGGATATCCGCGATGGCGGACGTGATAGAGAGTGTGGGGGTGGGGGGGGAGTCCACGCTGTCCTTCCTACAGATACCTCACAAGGGTGCTCAGACGACCTTTAAGATGGCGTCGAGCGGAAAGGGGGGCCCCCGACAAGACAAGGGAAATTAGAGTTGGCAAGGAGGGTACAGTCCTCTGCGCGGCCACCACTCACACCGTGAGGGCGAGAGTTTTTGGTAGTAGGGATCTGACACCGGTTAAGACCTTGCCGTTGGCCCTTAATGCTAGGATGTACAATTTTAATTTAGAATGTATGCATTTGCAGGATGTTAGACTCAGCTAGGAAACCTTTGTATTAGAGATTTGTTAAGGTTAGCCAAAGAACATGTCTTCATCGAAATGTAATAAATGAAAATTGTACATGATTATGAAACTTTTATTTAATGTTTTAAATTTTGTTTCATATTTTAATAAATACGGCCGGGAGGGTGACTCCCTCCCGCCTTCCAAAAGTTCAGAACTGCGTCCGACTTCCCATCCTTGGGGATTGTGTTGGGAGGGGGTGACGGGCATCCCGGCCATATGAAAGTAACTGTCTTCATTAAAAAATGGTTCAGAAGTTGAAGTATGCATCCACTTCCCAGAAAACACTTTACAAAAATTACTCCTATTTATGCGTCTCTTCCATTTACTTTTAGCTTTTAAAACTCGGATTGCCTTATTTATTGTATTTATTCTATTAAGTACTAAAATAAATAATTTTCTTTTTGTCTCAAACGCGCGCTGAACAATACCCTCTATATGTTGTTTCTTCTTAAAAAAAGCAGATCTTCTTTTACAAACTTTCTCCTTTTTTAATAAATTCGAAACTACTCTGTTATAAAACATACGCTTCCTGATTTGGGTAAACTGATTCGTCCGAGTTTTACTGTAAAGATTTTCCTCTCTGCTGATTCCAGAAACATTTTTATGTTTGGTTCCGTTTCTCCTTCTCGATACTGATAACTCTTTTTCCTTTTGAACGTTAGCGCTAACAGTTTTCCTTTGACATAATGTTCTCAAAAAACTTTTGGTTTTCTTACCAGGAGCACTCTTCTTTTTATCCGTCCTTTGTTCTTTTGATAATTCTTGAATTTCTTTCTTCTTCAAGTTGTAAGTCCGTTTATAGAGCTTTCTTTTTTCACTTCTGGTCGGCATATTAAATCACGATTTTGATGAAAATGACAATCTGTAAAACACAAACATAACAAATATTATAGTTGGCTACTAGCATATAACGTACAAATTAAAACCACAGATTCATTTTCTAAGTAGAATAAAGACAAAGAAAAAGTATCTGAACAGAGTAGGAAATCCTGTAGTGAATGTTGCTTCTAAATTTATGACAGTCCATAGCTGTGTTAACATTATAGACGTATTTTCTAATTCTAAATTTTTAAAGCATACAAACAGTACACTTTTTTCAAGAACTATCGGTCATCCTAGTGCTCTAATCTTTTTTACTACAATCTCTTTTACACTTCATGAGAACATGTCTTATCACTCTCATAAAGCAGGTGAACAACGAATAGGACAAGAAAACTGTCTTCAAGAATGCTTTACTAGTAAAAATAATTTTATTCATTTAAAAGTTCATAATTTAATAGAACGTCCAGCATAACGTCATCAGGGAATTCTTCTAATTCATAGTCCTCATCCCCTTCCACCATCTCTAAATAGGCAGAGTCCAAGGAAATGTCCATGAAATCATCATTCTCATTTTGTATTTCCTCCTGAAACACAGCTTCTAATATTTCGTCCATCACTTCATTTATAATTTCAAAATGAATTTCTTTCTCTTGAGAACAATTCTCCATCTCTATATTCTGTTTGATCTTCTGTATCCTTTTAAAAAAATATAGAGACTAAATTATATCTTTTTTCATAAATATATAACTTAAAAGTACCTTTACTAATTTTTAAACTACATATATTTTTATAATTTCTAACTTATTAACTACATATATTAAGATAGCACCTTCCTCTTGTTTTGAAAACCAATTGGCAGTATAACCCTAAACATTAACACTGATCCTTTTTTTGCATTAAATAATTACTGCTCTAAAAAGACATTTTACTGCAAAATTTGTTTTTAGATTTTCTAGATATCAGAAATATTGATAAACTTTAGAATTATTTTTAGAGATCCATTTTCTGAGTTCACCACTACAAAGTGCTATTCAAACTATATACACTCTAAAGAGAAGGCTCACATTATACAAACCATAACATTCACTTAACAGATTACTACTTTCCACAGAGACAGTTGCTTTTATGTTTGAACAGCATACTGAGCATGTGAATTTCATAGCATATACAAAATGTAATGCTAACCATGATGAACCACATCATAATAAAGCTCTGCAAATATATGTAAAACAGTGCCTATAGATAGTACAATCACAGATATGCAGGAAAGATGCCCATCACACCAAGAACCATATCATAATACCCCTCTGTAAATGAAGAAAAAAGACTGCCAAACATAATACAGCATGATTTCAAAAATAATGAACACTTCGCAAGAATTATTTAATGGAAACCGGAAAGAATTATACTCAAATGATACGTAAATCTGAACTCCATCAAAAAGAACACATGCACCAGGCCCATAAAACGATAATTTCAACTGTCAGTGGAAAAATATCTCAAAATACATATCTAGTATAAGCAGATACAGACATGGGAAAAATAGAAGATAAAATCATGGTCCAAACGGAAATTTTACAAATATTTTAAAAAATCTTCTTTATTATTTTAATGTACACCCAAAAAAATTGCCTTTGCAAAAATACCAACTCACCTGAAAAAAAGAATATAATTCCCGGAATTCTGTGATATGGTAGGCAGGTTGTTGCTTTTCAGCACCAAACACTATAAAAAAGAAAATAATAAAATGTAATTAACATATTACAGACTTATTTATTACACAACATAGAGCCATTGTAGCAAAGATCAAGCATAACAGATAAATTCCCCAAGATTCTCTACCATTAGATATCCTAATGCCTAACTAAGTTCAATAATTGTTTATTTAACACGTAACATAACTAAATATAAAATAATATATCAAATATAGAGTACAAAATAGATACAGGACAGGAGAGATACAGACTACAGGAAAGAGAGAGACAGTAGCAGGAAGAGGAACATAAAGAGACAAACTAGCATTCAAAGCACAAACAGATAGGCAGAAAAATAACACCACCACTAAAAAGTCAAGAAACAAAGGGAAGGTATAATAAAGAAAAAGATGACCATACAGACGGAGTCACAAAGTAGAAATAACAGACAAGGAACAAAGAAGACAAAAGACAGGAGGTACAGACACAGAGAGGACAGCAAGCAAACACTACAATAGGATGAGAGAGAGCAGAAGGAACACAGAGATGGACACACAAAGCAGAAGAGAGAGAAAGATGGAGAGAAGAAGAGTGAATAAGAGGAAAAGAGATATACACCACCAAACAGACAATCTAGGAGGAAGACTGAGAACAGGAGACAGAGAAGCATGCAAAAAGAGCACGAGAAGAACAGAGATATCACAAGGGACAGTGAAGTTAAGAGTGCTTTCAGGCCAAAAATAAAACAATCTCGGAAATGAATAAATATAGTGAAAACCACAACCAACACAAAAAGAGCAAGAGAAACAAAAAGAATAAGATACAAAATGTCTCATTTATGAAAGCCTTGCGCCACAGATACGTCACTTTTTCCCATGTTAAAAGTGATGCACCGGCGGCACAAGGCCTTCATAATTAAAGGCCCATGTGAGGGAGAACAACAACTGCATAGAGAGAAAATGTATAAGACACAGCAATGGTAAAAATCAAAGAATAGGCAACATGCTGAAAAACTGCACAGTAGACAAAGAAACAGAGGGCGAGCCAGACACACTAAAATATATAAAGTAAACAGCACAAAAACAGTATGTTGAGAAAACGAAAACAGCAACACAGATATATGTATACTGACTCCACTAACGTACTGCAGAACGTATCTGTTAGAAGAACTTCTGCAAAATTTTAAATCACAACTCTTTTTTTCCCTTTACCCCCACCACTTTCCCCTCTAAACTCTCACCCACCATTGCAGCTCTCAACCACAAACCAACACTGTAAATTTTGCCCTCTAATTTATAACATATAGGTATGGTACAACACGTAACATCATACCTACAGCAACTAAGTACTAATACCTTTGACACAGATTAATAGCTGCACAACTTAACTAAAAAGTCTGCCTACGTCAGGCCTCAAAAGTACAGCCCAATACACAACAAGCCTACCTTTAAGAAACTGCCTGTGCTGAAACTCGAACAGACCCAGCCAGCTTAAAGCCCTGAAACTATCTTAATTTTCTCCTCTCTCTTTAAACCAGGAGTCTCCAAACCGGTTCTGAAGGGCCGGATCCATGGCATATTTTTTGGAAAACCCCATTGAAAAACATGTAGTAATTTTTAAAATCTGCCATGCATCTGGCCCTCCAGGACCGCTTTGGAAACCCCTGCTTTAAACCTTTACATTTCATTTCCAAACCACGTTTGCTTTCCATTACACACGTTTTTTTTCAAGGCTCCACATTGACCGCCTAAACACTTTTCCCTTTTTAGTATCCGAAGCCACAACTGCAACATGGCTAATGCACAAATTAATTAGTCTACCTTTCCCGTTTTTTCACTCTTTAAATTCTATAAATTTCTTCACATAAATAGATACCAGCGGCTCAGTACCTCCTACAGTCATAAAACTAAGTCGCTCCCTTTCACTTACAAATGCCTTTGAGACGGCAAAAAATTGTCGGGCAGATTTACAATCCCCTTACGCCACTTTAGCATCACTTTTAACATGTGACAAGTGAAGCAAAACTGCCGCACGGAGCATGTTAATCTGCCCCTAAATCTTTATAGAAATAACTGTACTCAAACATGTAATTATTCGTCCACATGCAAGCACTTTCAATCACATAACTTATTTAACTAGAAACGCTGTAATGTTGCATGTCTTTTCAAAGATACACCAGTGCCTGTTATTATGCCGACTTTTTCTTTATTCTTCATCAGTGGTAATTTTTTTTTTCATGTAATGAAAATTACTATGACTTTTTAAACGGCAAAGCTTATGCGGTAATAATCACTCTGCATATGCTTCCCTTTAAGAATTTAGTTTATCTACCCCCGCATGTGAACCTTGATGTTTCCATCTGGCAGTGAATTCCGGCCTTGAATCACAAGACATGAACAACAGTCTTATTGTCACAAAAACAAGTTACCCTACCATCTGTTCACACACATATCTTTCACTTAGCTAATATTCACAGAGAAGAGCATTCCTTATAAAATAGTGACCTTCCTTTACAATTTGCTGAGGTGACTCTCTTAATTTTTAACGCATCCTCCACTTCAAGACAGGCTATTTTTTTATAACTACTAAGCAATGGTTTAGTGACTGGTCTGCCAGAAATTATATCAAGTCATTCTGCTACTCTTCACTCCATAGTCGGCCACCTATTTTTCTGGACTTCCTGTGGAACTACCAGTGCTGCGACTTTTGTGTTCCTATCTTGTTTATTTCAAAATGGATGTCCCTCCTGTCTTCGCAAATGAGCTGGAACACTTAGAACTATTTCGCCAGAGGATGCTTGACTACTACGGCATCTTACCACTCTCGACTCTGAATGCATCATATTGATTATCATTTCGATATTCCTATTTCACCTGTGTGCAGCCTGTATTTCATTGCCTGAGCTGTGATTTCATGTGGGCCCTGGACTTATGTCTCTGCAACTTGGTACCTCCTGAAGTGAATTACAATCATCTCATGAATCCGTTAATTGATCATGAACAGCTTTGTTCCAATGGCGGGATTATGGCCTTTGCAGCGATACAAGGAGTTCTGGGTCATTGGAATATATTCGCAGCGGCGCAAGATTTCCTGGCACACAGCTACATTGAAAACCCACCGAGTTGTCCTCTGATGGTACTAGAGGCTCCGGTAATAGAAGACCATGAATGCAGTTTTCCTCTTTTCAATTGGATGGCTGACCTGTTTTCGGATGATAACAGTGACTTCCTTTTAGAAGCGGTAGCTGCCTACTTCGCCTACACAATTGTAGGATGACTCTTATGCAAGCCATTGACGTCCACATTTCGTTTTGCCTCCCTATCTTTTTCACGTTTTCTTGGATATTTTTTTACATCAACAGACCTATTGGCTTTACTAACAGTGGACATTATAATTTCCTGCTGGTCAGATTTTTGTGTTTTATGTGGACTACATTTTTTTTCCTCAGCTACTCGATTTCGAACTTAAGTTTTTATTAAACTCTAATCTCAACAATTCTGTTGCATATCTTATGTTATTTCAAACGTAATCGGAGCAAAACTGGCTAATATATGCTACATGTGCCCTGATTAATCTGTAAAGATAGCATGATTTTTTTATAACTGTAAACGGCATTTCTCCTTTGAACTGCTTATTTCCGCCTCACACACCTCTCCTCCTTTAGTTTTCCATGAACTGAAATATTTTTTAATGCATAAGAGAAAAATATGTTCTTTCACTAATATTTCCATTGCTTTTCGTGCTGTATTTCAAATGCAATACTGAAACCTTCAAAAGATATGTCAATACAGTAGTTCTTCTCAACACTGATTTGCGAACGTTCCAACAGATTACATACATGCACCTCCAGCCAACTTGTCGCTTTTGGCGCCTTTTTTTTTCCTTACACAGAAGCATAACACAAACTTGATAGTACTTCGCATACAGAGAGCCGATTGTTAATGAGCTGATGTCTAACCACTAGCATTTTCATGTATCGTTCCTAAACTGAAAGGCAAGAGACCTTCTTAGATTTAATAAAATATAATGTACTTCCTCATAACTGTGTACAATTAATTTTGCTAAACCATATTTATTTTACATCAACTATACCGTTTGTATTCTATGTACTAGTGACTATACCGGGATCACTTTGGAAAACTGCTTTTGCCTTGAGCTGGGACCCTGGTCTGCTGTTTTGGACCTCTGCCTTCACCCTAACTGCTCGCCGAACCCGCTGCACGGGTCCCGCTTCCTGTGGGGCTCCTTGTGGGAGGTTGACTCTGCAGGGCTGCGAGCGTGTTGCGGCGCAGGACTACAAGTCCCAGGAGCGCGAGCAACCCCCAACCGCCACCACCTGGGACGCTCTCCCTGCAGCTCCTCCCTGCAGGCTCCTCCCCATTTCTTAGGATTGTACATCAGTAGCAGCCGTGTCCCGCTGCGCGGGAGCGCGCGGGAGTGCGCCGGGAGAAGCGTCCGTGGTCGGACAAGGTTGGGTTGGGCTCAGACCCCTGTCAAAATTACCATCAGATCTACGTTATTCCTCTTGCACGGCTCCAAAAGGTATCTTGTCATTATCAGCCTTCGCAAGGGAGGGGGACATATAGCACCCAAAGCACAGTGGAACTATTTATTGACTTATATACTTATCCACTTAGAATCTCACCATGCCATTGAGATCAGGGAAAGAACGTTTAGTCCACATACTTTATTTATTTTGTTATTTTATTTTGGGAATTTGTAGAGCGCGACTGATACCTTGCAGGCTTCCTGGCGCTATAGAGTACTCTGATTAACGGATAACCGGGGGAACAGTCAAACGGACAGTTATTGGGGGAAAAGCCAGGTCTTGATACGTCTCCTGAATGGGAGAAGCTGGGACATCTGACGTATGTCAGTGGGCAAGCTGTTCTACAGCTTGGCCGCTGCAACCCTGAAGGATCTTCCCCCTGTTCTTGCTTTATTAAATCTCGGTACCTTTACCAGACAAGCCGAGGACGAGCGTAGATCTCTGGCAGGAGTGTACCACATAAACAGGGCTTGCAGAGGTTTAGGTCCAAGTCCGTGCAGAGCCTTAAAGACAATGCAGAGGGACTTGAAGGCCACTCGTTGTTTTAGAGGTAGCCAGTGTAGCTCAGACAGAGCTGCTGTGGCCGAGGCCCTCCTCGTCCAGCCAAGAGCCAGCTTGGCGGCGGCAGATTGAATTCGCTGTAGACGATCCATCAGCGTGACTGGAGACTCCAGGAGCAGGGCGTTACAATAGTCAAGGCGACTGAGTATCGTACACCTGACTATCGACGCCCTGGCTTGTGCCGGGAGGAGAGGCATGATTTTCCGCAGTGAGCGAAGCAGGGCTGTGCAGATCCCCACATTTTTCCTCACCTGGGTTTCCATACTTAATTTGTTGTCAAGCATGGCTCCCAGGTTGCGAACCGAGGGAACTGGCAGAGGTTTGTCACTGAACTCTGGGGGCCAGAAATCAGTTGGAAACTGGCGGGGTATCTTGGTGCCTGAACAGAACAGGACCTCCGTTTTTGCAGAGTTAAACTGGAGGGAGTTTCTGTGAAGCCATCCAGCCGTCTCTCTTAGGCAGTCGTGGAAGGTCGAGAAAGGAGTGGCATCTTCACCTTCCCAAGAGAGGATGAGCTGTGTATCATCCGCGTAGTTTATTGTTTTAATCCCAAAGGATTGGATTCGTTTGATTAGCGGGATGAGATACACATTAAAAAGGATGGGGCTGATGGAGGAGCCCTGAGGGACTCCCTGGGGTACTGGTGCAAAGGTGGATTGGAATGGGGGAAGAGAGACAGCCTGTCTTCTGTCCCGAAGGTAGGAGTGAAACCAGAGCAGTGCAGTGCCCTCCACTCCCACCTCACCAAGTCTCTGCAGCAGCATACCATGGTTGACCGTATCGAATGCGGCAGACAGGTCCAGCAGTATCAGCGCCACTGGCTGACCCCTGTCTGCACGCATGCGAAGATCCTCCATGGCTGTCAAGACTGCTGTTTCGGTGCCGTGGGCAGGACGGAACCCGAACTGGTGATCATCAAGAAGGTTGTTTTGTTCTAAGTGGGCGGACAGGCACGAACTGACCCATCGTTCGGCGATCTTCGCTGGGAAAGGCAGCAGGGAGATGGGTCGGTAATTTGACAGACAGTCCGGGCTCAGGGAAGGTTTCTTCAAGAGAGGGGTAATCAGTGCCTGTTTCCACGGAGTTGGGACAAAGCCACTGTGCAGAGACTGATTGCATATTAGGCGCATGGTGTCAAAGAGCTCGTTTCCAAAATTTTTCCAGACTTTTGGTGGTAGGGGGTCGAGTGGAGACCCCCTACCATACAAACTTCTAAGGGCGTAGTCTCTGGTCCCCTAGACGCCTTTATCACCAGAGCCACTGGGATTTTGGAAAAAGAAATAGAAATGGTGGAACAAAGGCTGTCCCTCGACCTAGTCACCGGAAAGCGCTCCTCAATGGGTGCTTTAGCTTTAGCCAAAAGCCCTGTCTCTCATGCAGCATTTAACTGCATTTCTACCATTGAGACTGAGGCAATAGTTCACGTGGATGGAGATGGGGTGACCTTACCCCCTTCCCTAGACAACAGGGCCCAGAAATCCAACGTTAATCAGACAAGGGATGGGGATGAAAGCCAGAATACCAGGGATGACGAATATAGTTTGGTCAATTCACCCCAATCTATTGATTCTACTCCACCTAATTTGATTGAGTTGACTCAAACGAGTCCAAAACCGATATCCCGGAAGAGAAAATATGTTTCGAGCCCACAGGGGAAAAAGATCAAAAACAGCCCAAATTGAATGACACTTGCAGTGTGAGTATACCACCCTTACAACCCCCCCATGGTTTCCCAATTGTGTATTGTTCATCATTAGCTCCCCTGGGGTCATCTAATCCCTGCCCAACATGCCTCAATAGTGATGACACCTTGTTGGTCAAAATTGAGGCTATGCTAAAAACCATTCTGCTCCAGGTTTTGGAGAGAACAAGGCTGATGACCGTTAAAATTGATGCACTGGAAACAGTAGTAAACACCAATTTGGGTCTACTGCAAAAATGATCAATGTCTAGTCCCGGGGTGGGGGTTCGTAATCCGACTCAGGGTAAAAAACAAACAGCATGTAATCCCTCAGTGACCCAGGTAACCAAGCCCGCAACGCCAGGGGCAACTACTAATATTATTAAACCCATAGTAGGGGCAAAGTCTGCTGTTACAACAACCACTGCTAGTAGAGGTACCTCAAAGAACCTACCAAGAGAAAAACACCCACCCACATCTAACTCAGCTATAGCGAATCAGTCTATGTCAAATGGCTTGGTAAAACAATCTAATAGTACCCCAGTCCAATCACTTAGTAGGGGTAAAACTAACCCTCAATCTTCTAGGACTCAGCTGGTGGGTAAACAAAAGATGCGCCCCTCACCCCGAGTCAATCTACCCCCAGAAGCGTCCCAATATACCATAGTTTTAACTGGCGTAGCTCCCCTAAGGGACGGTATCAAGGAGACCCAAGGGGAATTGCGGAATAAAGTAATCTACTGGTTAAACAAAAATCGCCCACTTCCACCATCATCCCCTACTGAAATCCTTTTTGTAAGGAGAGTAGACTGGGTGGGTAAGGGCACCAAAGATTTGGAAGGGGACTGTATCTTGATATCATTCAAAGACCCCAGGGTGGTCGACCTAATATGACGGAATGCTAGATTTGCCCGTCAGGGCGACGTCCAAACTTTGGACCTTGCTTACTTTTACCCTCATACACATACCAACTATCCCATAGACCCAAACCAGTGGAGAGTGAGAGATGGGAGGTTTCGCGGGCCTAGAACACCCCACCCACAACAGTACCCCCTACTTTTCAATCATTTTATAGCGCTGTCTGACTTGGAGTTGGTAGATTGACTGTGTTTACCCAGTACGACAAATAACCCTACCGATGATAGCGGGGAAGAAGTACAAATTCTACTTAAACCCCCTATGACACATACACTGGGTAATCAGTTTATGCCATACAAAAAGGCAAATATGATGGTCCCGGCCGAGGGGGAAAGTGTGCAAAAAATCAACACTGAAGAAAAAGGGGTCAGAAATTTGCCCATAAGCACCACCAACTCCCCCTCCCCTTCCCATTTAGGTAATAACCTTGCAGAACTCACTACAGCGACATTTAACATTGTGTCCTGGAATGTTGCCGGAGCGAAGGCTCGTATGGACTCTGAGGATTGGCTGGAGTTTATCGACAAATTTGACGTAGTGTTACTACAAGAAACTTGGGCAACTGCACCTGTACACAAAGCTGGCTTCATAAACTTTTTCAAACCTGCAACAAAGAGCAATAAAGGGCGCGCTTCGGGGGGTTTGACAACGTGGGTCAAACAGGCTTGGGGATATACAACTACAGAACTTTATGAGGACAATCCCGATATCTTGGCTATTAGGTTGAGCAAGGGAGGTGGTCAGGACATGCTTATTATTAACATCTACTCTCGTGCCTCCCTGGTGGTCGATGTCCCCCGATGGTGGGTGCCTTGGACAATCTTTTGGCAGGGTGGAACAAAGGAACATTGATCCTGTTAGCTGGAGACTTAAATTGCACCATTGAGCCGCTTTACTTAGCAGGGGATAGCTGGGGGTCCGCAGAGGATGCAACTTGGAATATACCGGATCTATTGACCAGCAAACCTGTTAAAGCAACGGAGGCTGCCTTGAACTGGACTGCTTTTTGTCTTACCTGGGGGTTAAGGGCTGCAAACGGACGCACTCCATCCGACCTTGGCGCCAATTTTACTTTTGACAATGGCCGGAGAAAAAGCCGTATAGACTATATCTTCTTAAAAAAGGAATTCTGGAGTCTGATGGTCGATATGGAAATTGTCCCTCGCCCAGAAAGCGATCATAACCCTCTGTCTCTGAAACTAAAGTTGCACGGTGTGGTAAGATTGGAAGTTCCAGTTCCTAAGGGGCAAGGGGTTGTAATCTTATCAAATGATCGGAGGAGATTGAAATGGTCTAACATATCAGGAGATGAAACCATACAGACTAACATAGAGAAAGTGGTGAAGCTCGCATCAAAAAAAATGATGTCAGAGGACCTCGGGAGGGGTACCATTGAACTAAACAAAATTATGGACTTGCATGATCAATGTTTTGCTGAGCTTAAGCTACTTCTCTCTAAACCATGTAAGAAGGGTGTTGGGCGACCGCTTGCCAATCGGGCAAAATGGTATAACAAAGATTGTAGCGAGGCTCACAGTAACCTAGTTGAAAAAGTTAAATCTAGAAATATGTGTGCTGTAAAGGAGGCTAAGAAACGGTACAAAAGAGTACAGTGGGAAGCAAAGAGGGCGTGGGAGGATGATTATTGGGCCAACCTCTTGGATGCCACCAAGTCAAACAACCATACTAAATTTTGGGACATAGTAAAATGGGGGAAGGATGGTGACTCCCGTATTCCAACCAACCATGTGTCTCCAGAAGCCTGGATAACCCATTATTCATCCCAATTTAGCTCAGAAGGTATTGACCCTCCCCCTATTTTGAATCAGTTGCTTGTAATGCCCACTTGTGAAACGACCCTGACCTTCACTAATATCGAGACAGAGTTAGCCCTTGGTTTGACTCAGCGGGGGAAAGCTCCTGGGTTGGACCAAATACCAGCCGATTTGTTTAAAATAAATACTGCTCTCTGGGTGCCATATCTAACAAATATAGCTAATGCTATAGCAAAGGGTGCACGCATCCCCAAAACATGGAAGGGGGCTGAGATTCTTCCTATATATAAAAAAGGAGACAGGTCTAATCCGGGCAATTATCGCCCGATTAGTTTAATCGACTGCCTCCAAAAGGTCATTGCCCGTATGATCTTGGCCAGAGTGCAAGGGTGGATGGACTCTGAAAACATACTGTCTCCCATGCAGGCGGGCTTTAGATCTGGTACGAGTACCATTGATCAGGTGCTCTGATTTTGTATGATCTTCTGGAAGGTTGTTACGCTAGGCGGTGGTACCATCTTTGCTGCATTTATAGACCTGAAGTCAGCCTTTGATCTGGTACCTAGGGGTAAATTGTGGCAGGTACTGAGGGACCTGGGTATGCCTGGAGAATTACTAGAGTTGATCATTAGATTACACGAAGAGAACTACGCTAGGGTAAGGTGGGGAGAACAAGGACAACATACGGATTCCTTCCCTGTAACCCGAGGAGTCCGACAGGGGTGCGTTCTCGCGCCCACTCTCTTCCTACTCTTTATAGACCAAGTAGCAAAATTCTTCTCGGCCACCCATACTGATGCCCCATCCTTGGCAGGGACCAAATTCCCCATGCTTATCTTCGCCGACGACACCTTACTCCTATCCAAGACCCGGGCAGGCCTACAGCAGGCCTTGAACCGTTTTGAGGAGTTTTGTGTGAAAAATGATCTCCAGGTAAATGTGGGCAAAACTAAGTTCATGGTTTTAACCAGGAATAACTTTGTACGCAGTAACGTTCAAATGAGCGGGGTCAACTTGGAACAAGTTGAAACCATGACTTATCTGGGGGTCACCCTGGACCGCCGTCTGTCGTGGAAAGATCAAATAGCGACCCAGCAGTTAAAATTCGCCCAATTGACCAGATGTCTTTTGCGTGAGCAGAAGAGATCTATTACCAAACGGGTCATCCCTGCCATTAGAATTTATGACACTAAAATAAACGCCGCCATACTCTATGGGGCTGAGTTATGGGGATTTATGGACCTCTCTAGTCTCTATAGAATCCAGTGCAAATTCCTTCGGAACCTGGTAGGGTTGCCACAATCCTCCCCATCGATACCCCTCTGTCATGATATGGGCTGCCCACCAATTACAGACATAGCTAGATTTAGAGTAGTGGCTACTTGGAGGCGCTTGTGGACCTCCCTGGATCTCACACTCTTTGCTAAGGAGTTAGAATAAGTGAGGTCCATGAGGGGCTCTGAACGAATCCCATGGCTTCGTTCGGTGAAAAAGAGCCTGCATGACATGGGTTTAAAACAGCTGTGGGTCTCCCCAGGCACCAACACTTTCCCATCTAAAAAAGAATTCAAAGAACTATTTTGGGCCTCAACCCGCCACTCCTTGGTAACCGCCTCCAGTTCTGACAGCCTCACGGGAAGATTCTTAAGCTTTAAGCTAGATCCCTCCCGCGAGATTTACTGGGACACCATCACCAGACCACTGGACAAGAAACTTTATCATCAATTTCGTGTGGGTGCCTTACCTTTGAATTCATTTACTTCATCCTGGGGTAAAACTTCCTCTAGTACATGTAGCTGGTGCCCTGATCAAAAAGAAACAGAAGGTCATCTATTGTTTGCTTGTCCGCAGTATTCAGAACCTCGTTCCACATGGCTAAAACCCCTGTTCAAACGCCTTTCTTGTAGAAGGTCTTCCGAGGCGATCTGGGTGTTGAAAACTAATACCTCGGAAACTTTTGTGATATGCGTGGCCACATTTTTAGGCTGGGCATGGGCAATTAGGGCCAGAAGGAACTTATCTTAATTGTATCATGTAAGATCTCACTTATAAAATGTGCTAATTCTGCTCTTTTTAGCCCCAGCTTTATACATGTCTTGTAAAACTAACAAAGTTTAATATTTAATAATTAGTTTTAATCGTGATTTCAGTGCAAAGTTAATAATATGTTCAATGGTTTTTTATATAACTTAATGTATAGTGGTTGTTTTGTTTTGTAATGTTTTTAATTTGTCTTTTATGATTTTATTATCAAAATAAAGACATTAAAACCTGAAACCTGAAAACCTGACTATACCGATTACTTTGTTTCTTGCAATGTCTGTACTCGTATTAGATAAGAGACTTGCCTTGAAAACAGTGCATTTCTGAATAAACATTTCAAATATACACGTTCTCTCTTTTAATCCATATTCTCAACTGAAATAATTGCATACTAAAAGAATATTCATGTGTTTTCCACGTAACCTCAGCTGTACTAACTTCATGTTTTCTTTTGTCGACCTGACTTACTCATACTAGAACCCGCAGGCCTATGACGACCAGTCAACCCTTTCTTAGTGGGTCGCGCACCATGCACACAGTTGTACCTCTGTAAAAAAAATGATTTATTACTGTTACCAAGCACCGCCGCAGTTCCGCTTGACTCAGAGTTAATCACTGCTCCCCCGCTTCTACAGACCAGACGCTATGTCGTATTTCACTACTTATCACGCTTTCATCTCAACAATAACAAACACTTCTCTGCCAGCCACCAGAGAACAGAGTGCAGATGCAGAGGCACTAAGTAGTGAAATACGACATACCCTCTGCTCTGAGGAGGCAACCGAGCAGTAATTGTGAAAGTAGACATTTACTAGCGCTTCAAAAAAGCATCTCAATTATTTAAATATTTTTTTGAAAACGTTCCAAGTACTTAGATGCGACTATCTGTGTGTGCCTCCACAGCAAACTTCCTCACCCCGGACTGAAGGCAGACACAGACAGACACACACACAGTAAGATAACACAGGGCAACGGAGACGGAAAGCAGAAGGGAGATTAAGATGGAGTCAAACGGCAGGAGGGAGAGAGATATTTGTATACTCGGTTTGCTACCTCAATGTATGAAGACATGTACTGCACAAACCTGTGTACAACCTCATGGCCAGAACTTTTCATTTTATTTTACTCAACCACCTCCCCTCTCACCCCACCCCCACCAGTGCAGGCCGCGGCCACAAACCACACTGTAATTTTGTCATCTGACAGAAAGTTTATGAATACCTTAATCATTACCACTTTTTGTCGACGATTTCACATTTCTACTACACGAACCTGTGTACAACCTCATGGTCACAACTTTTCATTTTATTTTACTCGACCACCTCCCCTCTCACCCCACCCCCACCAGTGCAGGCCGCGGCCACAAACCACACTGTAATTTTGTCGTCTGACAGAAAGTTTATGAATACCTTAATCATTACCACTTTTTGTCGACGATTTCACATTTCTACTACACGAACCTGTGTACAACCTCATGGTCACAACTTTTCATTTTATTTTACTCGACCACCTCCCCTCTCACCCCACCCCCACCAGTGCAGGCCACGGCCACAAACCACACTGTAATTTTGTCGTCTGACAGAAAGTTTAGGAATTCATTAAGCATTAGCACTTTTTGACGACGGTATCACATGTAATGTACCAACTTTTCATTTTATTTTACTCGACCACCTCCCCCTCTCACCCTACCCCCACCAATGCAGGCCGCGGCCACAAACCGCACTGTAATTTTGTCGTCTGACAGAAAGTTTATGAATACCTTAATCATTACCACTTTTTGTCGACGGTTTCACATTTGTACTACACGAACCTGTGTACAACCTCATGGTCACAACTTTTCATTTTATTTTACTTGGCCCCCTCCCCCTCTCACCCCACCCCCACCAGTGCAGCCCTCGGCCACAAACCACACTGTAATTTTGTCGTCTGACAGAAAGTTTAGGAATTCATTAAGCATTAGCACTTTTTGACGACGGTTTCACATGTAATGTACCATTTCTCTCTCTATCTGCATTATCTGTATCTCTGCTAATACCATTTTTTCACTTCAAAATCAACTTCTCTCATTATATGTAAACGCTTCAAAATCACACAAATAATTACTCTCTATATTAAACATATTTTATACTCCATTTTTTGCTGTTCACCAAAATTATATACAAAACTATAATTTACACTTGAAAGAATGTGAAGAAAAGGCACGCAACCCCCATTAAATTCACAGGACTTCAGGCCCCCACCCCCTCCCGTCTGGAGTAGCAGCCTAAGGTAACATATATATTCTAGGTACACACACCGCCGCACCTGAACGTTTCACATCTCTAAAAACATCCATTTGAATGTTAAATAGGCCTTGCAGTTATTTTACCCCTCCTAAAAGCCCCTGCACCTTTACTCTGCCAACTAATTAAACCTTCAAGTTCGCCTAACAATTTTTTTTTAATTTGCCCCCCCCAAAAATTCCGTTCTAGTTTCGTCTCTGACTCACAGTGATTTTAAAAAACTAACAGTAAAAGATTACATAAGAACATGACTGAACACCATTTAGCTTATTGTAATTTATTATGCAAAATGTAAAACTAATAATTGCAAACAAATAATGTCGATAAAGAGTGATGAAACGAAATGGAAAAATAGTTTTAAAAATACAAGACATTATGACAGCCAAAAATGAGTTTACTTTCAGACTATGAGGAAAATCAATCAATGTTTGTGACTAAACCACATTTTACGCTACATGACAAAACAAACAGTTACAGACTTACCTTTACCAATGCTTTGTACGATGTAGAACAGTGACAGTCACAAAACAGATATTCGTTTGACGGAACTCTCAATAATGCTTCTATCACTGCAACCAAAATTCTGTGGCACAGATATCCTGTCAATACAGACTCATATATGTCTCTTCAACCAATCATATTTCTTCCCGTAAAATTTTGAAATAAAATTTACATTTCAGTTGGTTGTCCCTCACAATATTTTTAATGTCACATAAAAGTCACCCATCACCCACTGCCATCTCTGGCTGTTTCCATGGTAACACCTCATTCTGCGCCTGGCTGAAGGCACAGGTCAAAAGTTCATATCTCAACGTTCTACAGCAAACTAAGAAGACTGTTTTCCCTCCAGAAACACCTGCCTATCCACAGCTCTGTTACATGTCATTTTTTTCACACCCAATAGTACTTTTCGTTTTCCATAAACATTAACATGCAACGTAGTCTTCAATCTTGAGGTATTACAATCAACCAATCATTTTTATTTTTTCAACCACACCAAGCCTCATCCATTTTTCTTATCCTGACTTTCAGCTTCTAACTACCATTCCACTTCCGGAGCCCATCAGAGTACGAGTGCATTTGCTTTGAAAATGAAGGTTTGGCTTTTAGGACACAGTTATATTCACTGGAGTGGAAAATATGCAGCAATCAGACGAATTTCCAACCTTGATTTACCAAATGTGCAGATAACGTGGATTGGCCAAAGAGGATTGAGATGTCACCAATTGATACCATTGGTGAAAACTTTTATGCATCTCCCAGAACCAGACCTTATAATTGTGCACTGTAGTGGGAACGATCTAGGCACATTGACTGGGGTAGGTCTGGAAATGCTTCTAAAAGACACCTTTCGACAATTGATGACACTTTTTCCTCAAACTGCCTTGCTATATTCCAATATATGCCAAAGACAGAAATGGAATTGGTCCAATCAACATTGTGCACAAATTGAGAAAGCAAGGAAACATGTAAATAAATCTGTTTCTGCTTTCCTCAGAGATTATAGCATGGGTTCTATTTACCACAACAACTTGTGTTACAACATGCAAGGCATCTATAGGAGAGATGGTGTTCATTTCACGGATGAGGGAAACAGAATCTTCCTCTGTAACATGAGACTCTGCATCGGTACTTACTTATAAATGCAGAAAAATCTCATTTAACACAAGGGCTCTTTTCAGAGCCACCTTATATCTAAGCACTCAAACTTCTGATTTATCTCCATTTTCACACTCTTGTAAATAGGTGTGCACGACCCGGTGCGCGCACCCCGCAACTTAAAAAAAAAATATATATATATTTTCGCGTTTAACGGCCTTACTGCACACCCTGAGAAAACCTACGCGGCCAGACAAGCTCTACCTTCTCCCCTTTCCATGGTCCAACGCTTTGAAATGAACAATATATTCACTCGCAGTAACAAAATGGCGGTCAACACTTCCTGATTTCCTTTGAATCGAACGTTAACAGACGTCACACAGCAAAAAAAAAAATCCGCTCACGCGCAGCCGCTTGAGTGCGTGCACCCGTGCGCGCGTATAGATATATAATTGACTTCAACTTTAATTTTCTCAGCAACTACTGAACGGATTTACACCATTCCAAAAAAGCGTAATCTGCGAGCCGGACTCTACCGTTTTGCCAAATTTCTTATAAATCCATTCAGCCGTTCGAGCTGTAGCCGTGTCTAAACGTCCTATGGAAAATAACATGGAGAAAACACGTTTTGGGACCCCCCTTTTATCTCAGCCCCCACTTGACGAATCCCCCCCAAACTTTCAGGGAAGGAGCGCAGCGGACCGAGCCATCTTCTTTGAGAAATTCGCAAAGATTCATCCACCAGGGCCAAAGTTAATCCAAATAGAATGTTGAGGATTTCCTATGGAAACTAGGTCCTAACTATAACTACCTACTGGCGACCGCCAGTAGGTAATATATATATATATATTTTTTTTTTTCACCAAAAGAAAGCAATTATACTCGCACTCCACCAGGAAGATTTACAGCAGGTTTATTTCTGTGCCATTACAGCACCCAGCTTAACCGACGCGTTTTGCAGCATCCGCTGCTTGTTCACGGTTACAAACATTTGTCCCTTGTCTGTTTCTTTAATTTATACTAGTAGTTCACAATTGCCTTATTATGAAGCATTGTGGTACTTGTAGTTACTCTTACATTTTTCATTTTATCATTCATCAAGAAGTGGCATACTTCATTTGCTTACATCCAATATCGAGTGTAAAACATTTGTATCAGCATAAAAATATTAACCTCACAAGTACTGATTTTGGTGCAATACAATTTAGGGGAAACTTTAAATGTAAAGCGTAAAACGCAACGCGCAAAAGTGCATAAGACTCTAAGTGAGTCTAAATTGTACACCCCATTGCCTGCAAGTCACAAATCAGATCTATTTTGTGAACATTATAATGTTATTACATGTTTCTCGGGACTCAATGCCCTTTCATCATGAATTACTTCTATGACAGTAAACTGTTATAAATTATTTGCAGACTGAGCATCTTGGGTGTATGCTACTTATTGCATTAACGTTTTTCTAATATCTCTCGGGACTCAGTGCCCAATTATTCCCCACACAAAAGCAGTACAGTTAAATGTTAAATGTTCTTCCATAGCCAGATATTCTAGGCCTCTTAAAGGTGCACATAAAGTTCCTCGTCCCCATTTAGTCCTCCAGGGCTCTTAGTTTTAAATCAAATGATTAGCCTGGATTCCAGCCGACGTAGAGTCATCAGTCCATTGCCCCCTCTCTCCTTTAATGGCACTGTTACCAAACCACTGTATGTGATATCTTTCCATGTCTTTTTTTCTTTTTCATGGGTTAGCATATGTTTTGCCATTGCATAACTTTGATCGTGATTTTCTATTGCACGGATATGCTCTAATATCCTTTTGTGGAGCGGGCAGATGGTACTTCCGATGTACCTTTGGCCACAAAAACATTGTAACAAATAAACCACATTTGTGGTCTTGCAGGTAATAGTACTTTCCACTTTGAAGATTTTCCCTTTAGGGTCCTTGATTTTGGTGAGATTTCGTCCCACTTGACAGGCCTTGCATTGGCTGCATTTTGTAAAGCCATTCCGTCTTCCATCTAACCAATTTTTTGATTTTTTCATTATTTCAAAGTGGCTATTAACCAATTTGTCCGATAAGGATGGCGCTTTCCTGAATGTCATCTGTGGAAACTTGCCAAGTTCACTCCCTATATCAGGATCCTTTTGTACAACATGCCAACATTTTTGTAAAGTTTTCCGTATTTTGTGGCTCTCTTTTGTGTACGTCAATATCATTCTGATCGGTTCCTTGGCGGTTATGTCATTTACTTTTTCTCTTTTCGGAATTAATATTTCAAGTCTGCTTTTCTCTCTCGATCTCCTTTTTCAATATCATGTTGTTTATACCCCCTTTTCCTGAATCTGGCAGCTGTTTCTTTGAATTTTTTATTCATTTCCTCTTGATTAGAACAATTTCGTTTCATCCTTATGAATTCACCATAAGGTATGTTCCTTTTTAAGGCTTCCGGATGAAAACTTTGGCCATGAAGTATACTATTCGTGGCGGTGGTTTTTCTGTGGACTGTTGTCTTCAATTGACCATTTTCAATATATATTTTGGTGTCTAGGAATACTAGGAAACGAAATTGTTCTAATCAAGAGGAAATGAATAAAAAATTCAAAGAAACAGCTGCCAGATTCAGGAAAAGGGGGTATAAACAACATGATATTGAAAAAGGTGAAAGGAGAGCGAGAGAGAAAAGCAGACTTGAAACATTAATTCCGAAAAGAGAAAAAGTAAATGACATAACCGCAAAGGAACCGATCAGAATGATATTGACGTACACAAAAGAGAGCCACAAAATACGGAAAACTTTACAAAAATTTTGGCATGTTGTACAAAAGGATCCTGATATAGGGAGTGAACTTGGCAAGTTTCCACAGATGACATTCAGGAAAGCGCCATCCTTATCGGACAAATTGGTTAATAGCCACTTTGAAATAATGAAAAAATCGAAAAATTGGTTGGATGGAAGATGGAATAGCTTTGCAAAATGCAGCCAATGCAGGGGCGTGGCTAGCAGCCGATGATGGCGGCAGCAACCTAGAGAGGCTCCCGTAGCAAGGCGGCTTCCCGCAACAATCCGCATGCCTATCCATTCACTAATCGCTCCAGAAGGGGTGTCCTGGGTGCGGCGACCGAACGGCACCCGCAGGAGAAGATTGGGAGCTCTCAGACCCCGGAAACAGGACGAAACTTCATCTTAGTCCTTCACTGGCGAGGGGCCTAGTGACACGAGTGCAGCCGCGGTGTCGAGTTGAGCCCTTGGCCGAGCGGAAGTCACCCTCCTCGGCACGATCGACCGGAAGTGCCCACTGGCGACAGCACTCGACACCAGCGAATCGCCGAACCGGCGGTCCCCCCCTTCGAACACTTGATCCTCAACGTTGCCTATCCAGTGGCGCTGCGAAGTAGTGCCTCACAACGGCACTCGGCCAAGACCCGTAACTTACTGCGCAACAACCGCCATCTTGCCCTGGCTTGCCGAGGCTGCATCGGGTCCGCTGCTGCCGGACACACCTCAACATCGACGGCGACCACTGGCCTGTTCCCGAACTGAACCTCTTGAACGGACGCCTCGGCACGATCGGCTACGGACGATCTGCTCACCTCACCATAGAAAGTGTCTTGCGGTAGAGCCAAAATGGCGGGGAAAGGGCCACGGCAAACCGCCGCTCAGGCAAAACTTGGCAAATTCGCCTACGATAACCAGACACCCACTCAGCCTGAGCAGCGCAAATCCATTGGCAAGGGCGCGGACAATGAAGGGGCAAAAAAGGCTACTCTGGATGATGTCCTACGTGCTCTGGAACAGGTTCAGGCAACAGTGGGCTCGACTGCTACCGAGGTGACCCTCATAAGAGCCGACCTCCAGAAGATGGGCGAAAGGGTGAAACAAGTGGAAGTGGTGACTAAATCACTCATAGAGGATGTCTCTGACCTGCAGGTGGCTATGGAAAGACTGCAAGCAGACAATAAACTCTTAAAAAGCAAGTTGGATGACCATGAGGGACGCTCCAGATGCAACAATGTCCGCATTTTGGGGGTCCCGGAATCGGAGACGAAAGGGGCCATGGACTTGTACGTAGAAGATCTAATAAAGACCCACCTGGCCCCGAAGGGGCTCTCCAATTTCTTTACGGTGGAGCGTGCTCATCGGGTACCCGGCGGGACACCCACGCCGGGGGCTGCCCCACGTCCCATCCTGGCGAGACTTTTCAATTTTAGAGACCGAGACACTATTCTCCAAGCGGCCAGGGTGGCACCACCTATCCATATTCAGAACTCTCGGATATCCTTCTTCCCGGACTACACGGCGGAGGTCACCCGCAGGAGGAGAACTTTCTTGGAGGTAAAGAAAACGCTTCGCGAACAGGAATTGCCATATTCCATGCTGTTCCCGGCCCGATTGAGAGTGGTGGCCGACAAGAAGGTCTGGTTTTTCGACTCTGCGAAGTCGGCGAGAGACTGGCTGGAGGGATGGCGCACGGTGGAACGTACTTCTAATCGTCGACGCAATAGGCCTGAAGACGACGGCCGACCGGGCTCACAGTCTTCAGCTAGGGGAAGTGCGAGCGAATCGCCATCACAGGAACACACTGGGGCCGCTGGGGGTGAATGAAATCCGCACGTGATGGACTGGGTGGACTCTGGCTTTCTCCCATATGGATAACTTTTCACGTCGTTCTTGGACGCTGGCCTGGACATCCCGAGGGCGGCAGAGCTTTGGGGGACACTCTCCCCTGACGCGCAAGTACTCTGTTTTTGGAATGGGATAAGCGCTCTGCTGAGTTGGGGTGGCGGGCAGTTTCAGGTCCGTTTGGCAGGGAGGCAGGGTGGGAAGGGATGGGGGGGGATGGTTCTTCTTCATGGGAAATTCACAAAGTCGATCTCGAACTGTACAATGTATTTTGACTGTTATTGTAATGTTGCTGGTGCGATGGAGTCTATACAGGCTAAATTTGTGTCTAATCACTATTGATGGCGGGTGAACAGCTCAATGCAGCGAGGGTGGATGAGACGCAGACAAGCGGCTCCACTCTCCGACTTCTCGCTTGGAATGTGCGAGGCCTGGGCGATAAGGTAAAACGCGGCCTCGTTCTGTCCGAGGTGAAACGCTACAAACCAGACCTGATACTCCTGCAGGAGACCCACTTGGTGGGTAGTGCTACCAAGGCCTTGGACAGAAGGGGGTAGAGAATGTTAGTCCACTCCAAATTTTCTACTGGTTCACGGGGCACGGGCATACTGATCAGAAAATCCTCCCACTTCATTACCCTTAGTACTAGAACCGACACACAGGGTTGTTTTGCGGCGGTGGCAGGGCAGTGGGACGGTCGCCCATTAACAGTGGTTTCAGTATACATCCCGCCCTCACTGCACTCGGTGATGCTACTGGCCCTGGGTGACTTCCTGCTGTCCTCCCGGAGGGAGACATGCTCATAGGTGGGGACTTCAACGCGGCTGCTGACCCGCAACTCGACAAGTTCCCGGCGACCGCCCTACCGGGGGGTCCCTCCCGGTTTCGGTGATTCCTAGAGGCACTGGGGCTGGTGGATGTTTGGCGCCATGTTCACCCGATGGTCCGGCAATACACGTTCCACTCCACAGTTCACAACAGTCTATCCCGCATTGATTACTTCCTAGCTTTAGGGGATGGACTACAGCGCGTAGATGAGGTGGATATACACCCTCGAGGCATCTCCGACCATTCGCCACTGACTCTCACTATTACCTCACGGACACGGTCCCGCCGCCGCATATACCCCATTCATGCCTCCTATCTTAAAGTCCCGAAGGTCAGGAAGGCCCTACAAAAAGCCACAGAACACTATTTCACAGAAAATGAGCCAACCGCGGCCTCGGCTGAGATTCTCTGGGAGGCCTATAAAACAGTGTTACGGGGGCAGGCGATAGGCTCTATAGCGGCACATAGAAAGGAACAGACAGCTGAACACTATGCCCTCGAGCTCTGACTGCGCGCAGCCACTACTGCCCACGAAGCCGACCCCACAGAAGATACAGCACATACCCTCACACTTCAACAGCAACTGTACGCAGACCATGCACGACTCACAACACAGGGACATATCACCGACACACAGAACCGGGTGTACGATGTGGGGGACAAGGCAGGGAGGATGTTGGCCTGGCTCGACAAGAGAGGGGGTAGCTCTAAAGGGATTCAGCAGGTGAAGGATGGCGATGGCAGGATACTAACAGACCCCGATCGAGTGGTAGAGGCGTTGGCGTCCCACTTTGAAAAAGTGTACACCCCCGAACGGGAAGTGACCACGATTGCGGCCCAATGCGCACTAAGCAATATAGACATCCCAACGCTACAGCCGGAAGCCATAGCTGATCTGGAGGCACCGTTTACCACAGATGAACTTCGGATGGCCATTGGAGCCCTCCGAACCGGCAAGGCACTGGGGCCTAATGGCATTCCAGTTGAGTGGTTCCAGGCACGCACTGACGCTCTTTGCCCGCACTTACTTAAAATGTATGTGGAATGTCGAGAAAAGGGGATGCTCCCGCTGGACCAACGGACGGCCACAATTGTGGCTATCCCTAAGCCCGGTAAACCCCCAGAGGAATGCTCATCCTACCGCCCTATCTCTCTGCTTAATGCGGAGAGTAAAATCTTAGCAAAACTCCTGGCTAACCGTCTAATGCCACACCTGTCCGACCTTATCCACCCGGACCAATCAGGATTCATGCCCCACAGAAACACCGCGCTCAATCTTAGAAGGGTGCACGGGGTGCTGGCGAGGGCGGATTGCATTGGCGATAGTGCAGCTATACTGGCACTGGACGCGAAAATGGCCTTTGACCTGGTGGAGTGGGCCTACCTCTTTGAAGTCCTTTCACACATGGGATTTGGCCCAAATTTCATCTCGTGGATAAAGTTACTTTACACAGCACCAGTGGCACACGTGGGGGCGAACGGCCACATATCACGCACTTTTCCGCTTGGCCGTCGCACCCGGCAGGGATGCCCTCTTTCCCCCCTTCTCTTTGCACTCTCCCTAGAACCTCTGGCTATTCGCATCAGAACTACCCCCCTAATCAAGGGGATTCAATGGAGGGAGGGGTGGGAGGACCGCATATCTCTTTATGCGGACGACATGCTGGTATACCTGACAAATCCCGAGCATGGCGTACCGGCTCTTTTGCATCTCGGTAACGGCCACGGCGAAGTTTCAGGCTACACCATCAACTGGAACAAGTCAGAGTTGTATGTACTGACAGGGGACCCCCCAACGCTTGGTCCGGACTGCCCTCTACGGCTGGCCGGTTCCTCATTCAAATATTTAGGCATCCACATTACGAGAGACTCTTCCGAATACGTGAGGCTGAACCTCTTACCACCACTGGATCGTCTTAAACAAGACGCAGGCTTCTGGGCGGGATTGCCATTAACGATGCTGGGGAGAGCTGCTTTGTTTAAAATGAAGTCCCTACCCCGTTTCCTATACATCCTAGACAACACTCCATTCCCGGTGACAACGGGATACTTCAGGAAGGTTGCAGCAGTAGTCTCCGGATTGTTATGGGGCAACCACCTTGTGCGCATAGCCCAAGCCAAACTCTGCAGAAGCTGGTACGAGGGTGGTATTGCACTCCCGAACTTGCATCTATATTATTGGGCAGCACAACTCAGGCCCATTAACCAGTGGCTACATGCACCGCAATCTGACCCGGCGTTCCAAGCAGACAGGGCTCAGTTAGGCGCCAATAACATACTAGCCCCACTTTATGATCTGAGGAAGCTTAGACCACTTGTGGGCCCCACTAGGCTCACTGTAGCCACTTGGCATGCAGCCACCGCTGCACTAGGGTGGAAAGGCACGCTCACTAAACTCACTCCGCTCTGGGACGCACGTGCCCTGGGCAACCTTCGAGTCAGTAAGGGGTTCTCCCAGTGGGATGACATCGGAATCTCCACGGTGGGGGATATGTGGGAGCGAGGGGATGTCATCACCTTCGCCCGTTTGAAAGAGATTTATGATCTGGGACCACACGAGACATACCGATATGTACAAATCCGCCACGCCTTACTCTCGGCCATCCCGGCTGGTTCGACTCTTCCTGAGTCCTCCCCGCTGGAGGATCGCCTCCTGACAGACTATATGGTAGAGAAGGCGACCTCCCTCATATACCGGAAGCTCCTTAATAACTCTCCAGATCCGCTGATACCCCTCAAGGGAAAATGGGAGCAAGAGGTGGGCGCGCTTGACGAGCACGAGTGGAATGAGGCATTGGCTTCCCCTAAGGAAGCGGGCATATCGGCCAGGATGAGGCTAATTCAGCTCAAAGTCCTCCATAGAACATACTACACTAGAACACTGCTACACCGCATACACCGGACCCCAGACCCCTTTTGCTTGCGAGGCTGCGGGGAGGAAGGCACCTTCTTCCATACATTCTGGGATTGCCCACGCATACACAACTACTGGCGTCAGGTCCTACGCACTATATCTCAGGTGCTGGAGGTCTCGGTGCTACCGGAGCCACAACGGTGCCTCCTCAATGTATGGGAACCAACAGATTTGTCCCGGCACGGCCGCCTTTGGGTGACACTGGGAATGATGGTAGCAAAGCGAGACATTGCGCAGCGTTGGGGGGTGGCGGACCTCCCGACAGCATCACAATGGTGCATAAACATGGACAGAGCGATGGTTACCGAAAGGGCGGTATACCTAAACTGAGCCTGTCCTGGCAAGTGGAACAAGGTCTGGTCCCCGTGGAACACCTACCGGGGTGACATCTGCGACCCGTTGCCAGAAGATGATCCACTGGACTCGGATGAGGATGATGGGTTGGAGTGAGGGTGGTTGGCTGTGGGGTGGGGTCCTCCAGGAGGGATTGAGGGGGCGATGTTTCCTTTACACCCTGTGTTACTTCCTGGATGAAAATGACGTTGTCTTATTCCAGGTGTACTCTCGCATATCTCTAGCAATGTACATAGTCAATGATCGCACTGTGATTTCCCGATGTTCGACTGTTCTTTTAGTTAGTTCCAAAAAATAGAAAATGAGAACCTCATTCACTCTGTATGGAACATTTGCTTCTGTCCTTCACTACTTTTTCCGGCGACCCTTACTGGTATGACTTCTTCAACAATTGCACTGTATGTATTTAAGGCTGTTGTTCCGCTGTGACACTCAAGATTAGCGGCCGGCCCTTCGGGGTTGTAGGCGACGTGCTGTGTAAAGATGTGAAGGTATAATAAAGGTTTTCAAAAAAAAAAATGCAGCCAATGCAAGGCCTGTCAAGTGGGACGAAATCTCACCAAAATCAAGGACCCTAAAATGAAAATCTTCAAAGTGGAAAGTACCATTACCTGCAAGACCACACATGTGGTTTATTTGTTACAATGTTTTTGTGGCCAAAGGTACATCGGAAGTACCATCTGCCCGCTCCACAAAAGGATAATAGAGCATATCCGTGCAATAGAAAATCACGATCAAAGTTATGCAATGGCAAAACATATGCTAACCCATGAAAAAGAAAAAAAGACATGGAAAGATATCACATACAGTGGTTTGGTAACAGTGCCATTAAAGGAGAGAGGGGGCAATAGACTGATGACTCTACGTCGGCTGGAATCCAGGCTAATCATTCGATTTAAAACTAAGAGCCCTGGAGGACTAAATGGGGACGAGGAACTTTATGTGCACCTTTAAGAGGCCTAGAATATCTGGCTATGGAAGAACATTTAACATTTAACTGTACTGCTTTTGTGTGGGGAATAATTGGGCACTGAGTCCCGAGAGATATTAGAAAAACGTTAATGCAATAAGTAGCATACACCCAAGATGCTTAGTCTGCAAATAATTTATAACAGTTTACTGTCATAGAAGTAATTCATGATGAAAGGGCACTGAGTCCCAAGAAACATGTAATAACATTATAATGTTCACAAAATAGATCTGATTTGTGACTTGCAGGCAATGGGGTGTACAATTTAGACTCACTTAAAGTCTTATGCACTTTTGCGCGTTGCGTTTTATGCTTTACATTTAAAGTTTCCCCTAAATTGTATTGCACCACAATCAGTACTTGTGAGGTTAATATTTTTATGCTGATACTAATGTTTTACACACAATATTGGATGTAAGCAAATGAAGTATGCCACTTCTTGATGAATGATAAAAAGAAAAATGTAAGAGTAACTACAAGTACCACAATTCTTCATAATAAGGCAATTGTGAACTACTAGTATAAATGAAAGAAACAGACAAGGGACAAATGTTTGTAACCGTGAACAAGCAGCGGATGCTGCGAAACGCGTCGGTTAAGCTGGGTGCTGTAATGGCACAGAGATAAACCTGCTGTAAATCTTCCTGGTGGAGTGCGAGTATAATTGCTTTCTTTTGGTGAAAAATAATTAACAGAGAAAGCCCGTCCCTGAAACTCGCACCGGCTGTTTCAAGGAGTGCCTTCGGTAACGGGACTAACTTGGTGAACAAAAAAAAAAAAAAAAAAATATATATATATATATATATATATATATACGCATCAATATTTCTCCCTAACTAAAACCGCTTTGCTTTAGTGGTAATAGGTGTACGAGATATACCACACCTAATACTTACCGAGATTGCAAGGAGTAACACAAAACGTAGGAAAAATAAGGATAAAAGCAACATGAATGCCTTTAATATTTGTAAATGCAGTCATTAATTAATCAGGTAATGACTTGTCATTGATATATACCTAGGTAGTACTGCAGTACTACACCGGCCACAAATGTCAGTAAGTCGAAACCACTTAAAACGTATAAAATACTTACACTACTTACTTGCATGAATCATCTGCTCACTAAATTCTATAACACTTCCCAACTTCATAAAAATCTGGCTGATGGCCTTTGAGCTACACGAAATACAAAACTCTATGTAAAATGTTTTGGATTTTAAGGCCCTTTTTGAGAGCCCTCATTTTTCTTTGCTGAAACACGTCTGTTGGATTCAATAAATCAAGGAAAAAGACCAGTGAGTGCTCCTACTTTTCTTTAAAAAAAAATCAGTGGGGCGTGGCCAAGAAGGCGGGGTGAGCAGACGCTTCCTCCCGTAGCTCCTCCGGCCCGGCTCAGCCCGAGCCCCTTTTTCTGCGCTTCTCTCCCCCCGCTGCTGCTCAGCGAGTGAGAGGAGTGTGCCGGAGTACCTGGTGCGCACATTGATACCACTTTGGCTCTCATCGCCTCGGAGGAAGCACTTCGAAAGTTTGGTCAAAGATCGAAGCACGGAGGAGAGCCTGGGAGGCGGAGCGAACTGCAGTGCTGTCCAGGCGCCTCGGCTGGGCCTGGTGCTGAAAGCTGACGATCCGGAGGGGATCGGACCCGGCGCGCACCGGAGGATAACGGAGCCCTACGGACGGTGTCTTGGTGACACGGAAGACTTTGGCTTTGAGTTTGCGCCTTGGCCCTCCGACTAGCGACGGCGACACACTGCGCTGTGCGGGCCCCGGCCCCGTGAGCGACGACCGGAGGCCTCAACACTGGGATCGGCCCATCTGGGCCCTTCGGTGAAACTGTGTAACATTGGCTGCGGACTTTCTTTGATCGCTGTATCCCGGGGGTCGCCAGCGGTGTTGCCAGCCCGGGCCGCTCTACCTGGCCCCGCCTTGCCGCCATCTTGTCCCTGAAGAACTGGTGTTGGTGGCCTCCGTCTGTGCCTTTGGCTGGCGGACGCTTGCTGTCGCCTCCACTAATGGACTACCTTCCCGAGGGGCGGGCTGAAGGGAGACCCTTGCTTTGGCTCCCGGTCGCCGCCCTGGCCGGGCTCCGCGACTGGCAGTGCCCGGGCCGGACCGCCATTTTGTCGCTTGTGACGCAGCACCCTTGCTTGCAGAGCGGTCTCCACATCTGGCGCCCACGGGCGAGTGGGCAACTCTGAAGCGGCCGGACTTGGGCCTCGTCCACTGCAGCGACCACGATGACTGGGAGAGGCGGCTCGAGGAAGGGGGACCGCACCCTGCCGGATATGCTTGGCAGGGCCCAGCAGTTGCGGGACAGAACACAGCCGTCGCCGGGATCCTCCCGGGCCTCGGCGGATGCGGCTGGGGGCGAGCCACCGGTCACGAGGTCCTTTATGGAGGAATTATTTAGTTCCCTCAAGGAAGACTTTCAAACGTTGAAGAGAGAAGTGGCCAGTGAAGTCCGAGAAGTACGCAGGGAGGTGGAGGGCCTTGGCGAGCGAGTTGAAACAGCAGAGACGGCGGGCCAGCGCCGAGACGAGGAGATAGTCCATCTTCAACAGGACGTTCTCCGCCTCCGGGAGCAATGTGTCGAGCTCCAGGCCCACTCTGAAGACCTTGAGAACAGGTCCAGGCGGAACAACATCCGGGTGCGGGGTGTCCCATCCGCGGACGAGGGGGCCGATTTGGTGGCCTATCTACAGGACCTGTTCCGTGAGATCTTGGGGGAAGATGCAGACTTCCCTGTCCACATTGACAGAGCGCACAGAGTGGGTCGACAGCGCCAGTCATCGGCGCCCCCTCCGGACATTTTGGCATTCTTGCCCGACTTTCCGTTGAAAGAACGCATCATGGCGGAGGCCCGAAAGAAGCAGCCTTTAACTTTCAGGGAGCGGCCTGTAGCGCTCTACCAAGACCTGTCCGCCATCACGCTGCAGAAGCGCAGGTCCTTCAGGATTGCCACTGACTTTCTGCGAGAACATGAGACGCCCTACTCCTGGGGACACCCTTTCCGTCTGATCTTTAGGTGGAACGGGGTGCTACACCAACTGCGCTCCCTACAAGACATTTGCGGAGTACTGGGACTCACGGCCACGGAGGAGGACGGAGCTACACCGTCGTGGAGGCGCCCAGAGAGACGGAGCCGACGGAGGTCAACGAGGAGACAGTCGCCAGTGAGCGCAAGTCGCCCTGATTCCCCTACTATCAGGGCGGACATGGCAGATGCTTTGAGGGTGGCGGCCAGGGACTTGGCCGACTCCAATGGCGTGGCCATGACGGCCTAAATTCACTCCGGGGGGAGAGATTCTAAGCCTCTACGATGCTGGGTTTGGGGCCGGGGGTCGGGGAGGGGCGGTTGGAGGTGAGTGGCTGAACGTCCACTTTGCTTTTTTCTACGGACTTGCCCGTTTTTGGGCTTGACTGAGACTATGGGGTGTTTACATTTGTTTTTGTTTTTGGCTAGTTGCCATGAGTGTGTTTTGGGAGGGTGTAAGGGTTGTTTTGTTGTTGGGGGGTCCCGTCCGATGTTGTCCATGCCTACGCTTGGCCTGTCCTGGCCTTTCCCGCGCGCCTGCCCCATGCGCCCCGCCCGCTGATCCCTTGCCTGCTGCGTAGCGCTTCTGTTCCCCGGGAGGGATGCCGTCCTTAAAGGTAGTGACCCTTAATGTTAAGGGTCTGAATAACCCTGTGAAGCGTAGGGCAATCCTATCACTGCTGGAGGGGACGCAGGCGGATATATGCCTCCTGCAGGAGACCCATTTGCTGCCCAGGGATTGCCATAGGCTGCGCTCTGCCAAGTTCCCCACTCAGTTCTTCTCCTCAGCAGCGACCAAGACTGCGGGTGTAGCCATTCTTTTAGCTAGCTCCTTTAGAGGCGAGGTTCTGTATAAATATGCCGAACAAAAGGGGAGGCTCCTTGCATATCGCATGCGACTTGGGGGAATAGCTTTTACGGTTGGCTCCGTTTATAGCCCGAATGATCACCAGGGTCGTTTCTTAGATTCAGTGTTGGTGGACGTCACTGCCTCGCCCGATCGCCATGTTATCCTGGGGGGGGGACCTTAACATCGTTTTCGACTCTGCTATGGACAGGTCGGCGCAACGCTCCCCGCAGACGGGGGAACTTCCCCGCGCGGTGAAGGATCGGCTTGTGGAGATGGATTTGCACGACCTCTGGCGCTCTATGCACCCCACTGATAGGGACTACTCCTACTTCTCCCATGCGCACCGCACTTACTCGCGGCTGGATTACCTCCTGGTGAGTGGACCGCTGCGCACTGCCGCCACGGCGGCGGACATCGGGGTCCTGTCCCTGTCCGACCACGCGCCAGTTTCCGGCGTTTTCAAGTGGCCGGAGGCCTCTCCCTCTCGAGGGACGTGGCGTCTTCGCGATACTCTTTTACATAAGAAGTCTGTTGTGAAACGCATAGGGGAGGTCATTCAGGATTATTTGGTTCACAACGGCAACTCCGACACGTCTCAAGCAACGCAGTGGGCAGCTTTGAAAGCGGTCCTCCGAGGGGAATTTATTTCCATCTCCTCAGCCGAAAATAAGGAATGGCAGCGTAAGAGGGACGAACTGACTGCGCAGGTCAGGGAGCTTGAGCAGGTTCATCGCCGCACAGGGGCTCCGAGAGTTTGGAGGCGATTGAAAGCGGCGAGGAAGCTCCTAGCAGCACTAGATCTTGATAGGGCGGAGTATGCCGCTTTGCGCCTGAAGCATGCCTTTTACTCAGGGGGGGACAAGTGTGGTAAGCTCCTGGCCCATCTGCTCCGGGTTTCACAGCAGCGTAATGTCGTGAAGGAACTGGTAGGTACGGACGGGGTTATTGTTTCTGGTGACGCGGAGGTGGCGGAATCCTTTCGCAGCTTCTACGAAGCACTGTATGCTGGGGAGCCCTCCTCGCCGCGAGACGCCGAGGACTACTTGGAGTCAGTGGCCCTCCCGGTGCTGGATTCTGCCCAGGCGGACCATCTAGAGAGGGACATCCATGTTGAGGAAGTCATCTCCGCTATAGCGCGACTGAAGCACGGTAAGGCCCCGGGCCCGGATGGCTACACAACTTTGTTTTATAAAACCTTCTGCACCGCTGTGGCCCCAACCCTGGCTCGACTGTTTAACTCCTTCTCCGAGCCTGGCGCTATCCCACCGGACCTCCTTAACGCTACGGTGTCAGTCATCCCGAAACCCGGGAAGGACCGGACCTTGTGTGGTTCGTACAGGCCCATCTCGCTCTTAAATGTTGACCTCAAGCTATATACAGGGATTCTAGCGTCCAGGCTTGGCCTGCACCTACTGGGACTGGTGAAAGCAGACCAGGCTGGCTTTGTACCCGGTAGACAGACGGTGGACAACACCAAGAGAGTGACGCACGTACTAGAAAAGGCCTCGCGTATCCCGGGGGAGGGGATGTTGCTATCAGTTGATGCGGAGAAGGCCTTTGACAGAGTTCATTGGCCGTACCTTGAGCTGGTTCTCGGGAAACTGGGTATCGGCGAAAAGTTCCGCACCATGGTCTTCAACTGTTATAAAAGTCCATTGGCGTCGGTGCGGGTCAATGGGTGTAGCTCCGGTAGTTTTGCCATCGAACGCGGTACGAGACAAGGTTGTCCCCTCTCGCCGCTTTTGTTCGCCCTCTACATGGAGCCGTTTGCTCAGAGGATTCGCAATAACCCTGACGCCATTGGGGTTAAGATGGGCCAATATGTCCACACAGTCAGCCTTTACGCGGACGATGTTCTGCTGACCCTAGACGACCCCAAGAGGTCACTCCCTGCTTGCGTCCAGGAACTGGACGCCTTTGCGCGTGTGGCCGGCTTTAAAATGAATATGAGCAAGTCGGTGGCGTTGGATGTGTCACTGGCCGCGGACACCAGGAGGGACCTTCAGCGTCTTTTTCCCATGCAGTGGTCCTCGTCTACGGTGCCATACCTGGGGATCCTGCTGGCGCCCACATTGCCTGAGATGGTGACAGCCAATTACACTTCCCTCAGCAGGAAGATCAAGGAGGAACTTGGTCGATGGAGCAAGGGCCTGCTGTCGTGGCTGGGTCGTATCGCGGCGGTTAAGATGACGGTGCTGCCCCAGATTCTGTACCTCTTTCGTGCTCTACCTCTCCAATCCCCTGTGGGCTGGATACAGCAAACGCAAGTTGCCATCTCCCGCTTCGTCTGGCAAGGCCGCAAGCCGCGGATGAAGAGGGTCCTCTCCACGCTTGCTCCGGAGTCGGGGGGTCTTGGTATCCCGGACCTCCGGAAATACTTTCAGGCGGCGCAACTGCGATACTTGGTGGAGTGGAGCAGGTGGGAATCCGACAAACACTGGCTTTTTCAAGACCAGGCGGTGGCAGGCCGCACCCTCCAGGAGGTTCCGCCCTGCTAATCTCTACGCCTCGGGTGTGGGATGCGGTTTGCGAGGCTCGTGAACTGACCACCTTCCCCTCGCCGTTCACGCCCATAGTGGGTAACCCGGACTTTGCCCCAGGCCTGGAGCCGGGAGCCTTTTCCCATTGGGTGAGCGCGGGCTGTAGGGCGCTTTTCCAGATCTACGGGCCGGAAGGCGTGATTCCTTTCCAACAACTTCGACAGGAATTCGGCCTGATGGAGATGGACAGACTGCGCTATATGCTGGTCCGACACTGGGCTCTCCAACTTCAAGTGCGCGACACCGCAGCTCGCCAAATCACACCATATGAGCGGTGGTTGGTGACCCGGACCTCGGATGCCAAGCTAATTACCGATTTGTATAAATTCCTTCAACCCCCGACGTTCCACTATCATAACCCGGGGAGGGAGCGCTGGCACAGAAAATTGGGTAGGACACTTAGCCATAAGGAGTGGGACAAAATTGCATATCGGGCGAGGCACTCTGCATACCACACTGGACTTACGGAGACCTTCACTAAGGTGTCTACTTATTGGTATTACACCCCGGAGAGGCTATATGAAATGCATAAACACATTGACAAGGGGTGCTGGCAGGGTTGCGGACAGGAGGGCACCCTCTCACACATTCTTTGGGCTTGCCCGGTGCTGACTGCTTACTGGAAGGAGGTCTTGGATGAGGTAAATAGGCACTTTGAGATTGAGCTGCCGCGCTTCCCAGCGTATGTTTTGTTAGGCCTTCCCAATGATCTAATTTTCCCGTTGAAGTCCCGCAGGGGTAGACAGATTGCTATTGCGCTAGGCCCAGCGGTCCAGAATATTCTTGTCCACTGGCGCACCGCCACTGTCCCCTCCATTACTGGTTGGTTGCATAGACTCTGGCCGGTGTTGGGTATGGAGAAGATGTCGCTTACAGTGGCTGGGAATGTAGATCAATTCGAGGAGCTATGGCAACCCTTCCTAGCACTACTGTCCACGAAATTCCGGGAACTCACCTGCCCGAGGTACCTTCGTCTTCTTAGGCTGACGCCACCGGCGACCCCTGGGGATTAGAATGCACAGAGGATAAGATCTTAGGGGTTGGGGTGTGGGCTGTTTGGGGCGGGCTATCCTAGTACAGGGCCATTGGACGGGGGAGTTGGGGTGTTGTTTCCTTTCTTTTTCCTTTATTGGGGGTGGGGGGCTCGGAGGGCCTGGGTTGTGCCTTGATGGATCGCTGATGGCTACTCGCGCTCGGCTTTGGGTGGGGTGTTGGGGTGCATGAGAGGGTTACACAAACTGCCTAATTCCTTACATTTGTTGCATTTTCCTTCTGGACCATCGAACTACTTTTGGCCAACGCTCCTGAGATATGCTTCTTTCTCACTATACTGTATGTAACCTTAACCTCCTATCCCCCTACCCCATGTTTCTTTTGTCTTAATAAAAATGCTTTAAATCTAAAAAAAAATCAGTTATTCATTACTAAATGAGGAACAGAAAGGTTACCAAACTACTGGCAACATGTATGTGATGTGCAACGGCAATATTGGCAGAAACAAGGGTAATTGGATTGTGGTTTATAAAGACATGACAATTTTTCTGAAAAAAATGTGCTGTGCTCGTAAATTACTGGAATAAGAATACTTACCAAAAGACTGAAACTGTTGCGAGCAAATCAACGCATGCTGGCAGAACAATGTTAGAATATCGAACTGTTCATTTGTGCTTACTCAAGCAGTCTTCCAATCAAAAACAACCAGGATGCATTTAAAATCTGACTATGTGTTTTCATTTTGAGGCAACCAACGTTGAGAAAAGCAAGTGTGCTGAAATGCATCTGTTGGCTTCAATAAATCAAGGGAAAAGACCCGTGAGCGCTCCTACCTTTCTTTAAAAAAATATCATTGTGAAGGCCACTTTCACTGAGGAAGCACCCGTTATGTGAAGTGTTCGGCAGCATTCAGTGGCTATTGAAGCACATGTTTATTATTGACTGCCAGAACAGCCACAAACTGCAAGCAATACATACCTGCTTAACACTAAGGGCCCCATTAGGATGACGGGGGGACATTGTCCGCCCGCCACCCTATCGTAGAACGGGACCGTCCGCCATAAGGGCGGGGGTCCCGTGAGGGGAATTAGGATGTGCCCGCCACAGTGGCGGGCACATCCTGTAGTGTTTGCATTGTGGCCGGCGGTGCACTCTGCACTGCCCGCCACAATGTAAAAAATGCTCTTTTGCATTTGCATATGTAAAGCGGCAGGCACCGCGCGGTGCCTGCCGCTTTGCATATGCAAATGTGGGGGGGTACCATAGGTACCCCCCATGTGTCCCCCAGACAGTGGCGCCAACCTGGGGGCCCTGCAGGGGGCCCCCGCAGCAATCACTGCATGCCTTTCTGTGGCGGCATTGCCGCCAAGGAAAGGCCTCTGCTTTTTGCAATTGTAATATGGCTGGCAGTGTCCATTGGACACCGCCACCATATTAATCTATTACCGCCGCGGTCGCAAGCCGACTGCGGCGGTAAAGTGGCGGACGGTCTTTCCGTCCGCCGCTGTCCCCTCCGCCATCCTAATCAGGCGGAGGGGAACACAAGAGTGGTTGTCGGGCGGATTGCCTCCGCCTGGGTGGCGGTGGCCACCGCCACCCTGGCGGAGGCAATCCGCCCGATATCGTAATGGGGCCCTAAGTTATTCATTACTAAATGAGGAGCAAAAAGGTTACCAAACCACTGCCAACAGGTATGTGATGTGAACCGGCAATATCGGCAGAAACCAGGGTAATTGGATTGTGGTTTAAAAGACATCACAATATTTCTGAAAAAAATGTGCTGTGCTCATAAATTACTGGAATGAGAATACTTACCAAAAGACTGAAGCTGTCACGAGCAAATCAATGCATGCTGGCAGAATAATGTTAGAATATCGAACTGTTCACTTGTGCTTACTCAAATCAAAACGAAACCCTTTCAGGCATAGAGTGTTGAGAGTACTCTATACACGAGTTGCTTTCCACCTAAACTTGAACACTACCCAGAGATCTCTGTTTCTTTTGCATAACTTATGCGCCACTCTACACCTGAAATGGTTTTGTTTTGAACTATACTGGGTACTACCTTGTGTCTGGACATAGCTATACATCTCTGAAGAGCTCTAATGAGAGCAAAACAAGTGTCAGGGGTGGCTTTTATTCATTTTAGGGTGGCTTGGATGGTATTTTACCAATTCAAAGCTGTTATACTGTGCCTGGAGTGGTAATAGACTTTGGCAATTTTACAGCTCTGCATGGATAGCACTGTGCTAATGCTATGCTTAAAGACTTTGCTGTAGAAATGGTAAACAACTTTGTCTTTTTCTATCTCGGTGTAGATGGCACTGTGCTAATCCAATGCTTAAAGACTTTAATAGAAAAGCAGGCATTTGAGGTGAGCAAATTTAGAGTGTTGCTGGTGTTGAGAGTGCTCTATACAGGAGCTGCTTTCTACCTAAACTTGAGAACTACCCAGAGTTCTTTGCTTCTTTTTTTGCATTATATATAATATATATATCTCCAAAACCACACACAGTTACCCATGTGCAGGAGGCCTCACATGCTGGTAACTTCTCCAAAGAAGAGGGGCAGTCACAAGGGGCAGGCACACGATGCTAAAATTCAAGGCCAAACGCGTTTTTGCATGGTGTTCTGTGTCTCCTCCCCTGCCATCAATTTACCTTGACATGGAGCGCCAGCCAGTTCCAAGCATTCCAGTCCTCCGCTGCTCTGGATCTGCCATTACACGGCTGGCCACCTCTGCGACCGAGCAGGCCACCTATAAATCCAAAAGCACACACAGTTGCCCATGTGGAGGAGGCCCAACAAGCTGGTAATTTCTTCCAATGAAGAGGGGCAGTCAGAAGGGTCAGGCACACAATGCTAAAAATCAAGACAAAATGCATTTTGGGCTCCCACCCTTGGTCACTGACCACAAGAAGAGCAACAAACACAAAGGGTGCAGTCAACGATTTACTCAGACTAAGCTCTGCCCACTGGCCTCCGGGCATGCTGGTATTGGAAGTCCTGCAATATCATACCCCAGTGGGTCTTCGTGTGGCTCCTCAAATATTAAAACAATAAAACACCCCTGTTGGGTTTGGCATGGTGGTCTGTGTCTCTTCGCCTGCTATCAATTCACCTCGACATGGAGTGCCAGCCAGAATCAAGCATTCCAGTCCTGTGGTGCTCCAGATTGCCCTTACGCAGCGGGCCACCTCCACGACTGAGCAGGCCACCTATAAATACAAAACTACACACAGTTGTCCATATGGAGGAGGCCTCACAAGTTGGTAACTTCTCCCAATGAAGAGGGGCAGTCAGAATGGGTAGGCACACAATGCTAAAATTCAAGGCCAAATGCTTTTCGGGCTCCTGCCCTTGGTCACTTTCCACAAGAAGAGCAACAAACATGAAGGATGCAGTCAACGATTTATTCAGACTAAGCCCCACCCAACGGCCTCTGGGCATTCTGGTATTTTAAGTCCTGCAATATCATACCCCAGTGGGTCTTCGTGTGGCTCCCCAAATATTAAAACATGAAATCATCCCAGTGGGTTTTGCATGGTGGTCTGTGTCTCTTCCCCTGTCATCAATTCAACTTGAGATGGAGTGCCAGCCAGTCCCAAACATTCCAGTCCTCCGGTGCTCCAGATACGCTGATATGCGGCGGGCCACCTCCATGACCGAGCAGGCCACCTATAAATCCAAAACCACACACAGTTGCCCATGTGGAGGAGGCCTCACAAGCTGGTAACTTCTCCCAATGAAGAGGGGCAGTCCGAATGTTTGACATTACAACGCATGCTATTACAAAGCATTTTTATCAACGCATAATCATTATAACAAATGTTTCTACAGCACATACCATTACTATGCATTGTAATTAGAAACCATTAAAAGTACCATTACAATGAAAAACAATACTACGCATACCATTACAACGCATAAAAAAAAAATATTTTTTAAATTTTGTAAAATAACTCCTGGCACGGGTTACAGGGAAAATAGGGGTTTTGGGTGGGGAAGTGTATTAAAATGTGTAACGCAGCAGAGCACATATTTTTAAAATCACAGACATTAATAAAGAAAGTAATACTCCGGTATTAAAATAAATACTCAATTAGTTGTCGAGTAACAATCAATATTATTTAAAAACCATTTCAACATTAGAAACGAAATGAAGTCAATTTTAAAACTGTTAAAAATCAAAGAATGTAAAGTCAACAAGAAAATAAATAATACACAATAAAAAGAGCCACCATTTTAAGATGTTCGAGAAGAACAAGTCCTACAACAGTTTTCATGATGAGAACCATAACCCACAGAATACAAAATGGAGGAGTAAACACTGACTAACATATTAAACAGTAACTATAATATAATTACATTAAAATAGAGGTTCTCACATCAAACGAATTCCCAAAAAACATGAAGAAAATCGAATATTTTCACGTAAAAAATGGTGACAGACACAAAATACTATACATAAAGCTAAGCCACCATTTTGAAGCTAGTGGTCAACAGACTCCGAGTGAGAGATGACGGATTTTCCACACACTCTAACGTTCACACAAAACCGAAGACTCTGAAATTGCCATAGAAAAATTCACCAAAAAACAAGTAAGTATAACACATTTAACTAAGAATATTATCTCTAAATAAATTAATTTTACAGTTTTGTTCACACTTGAAAATCAAATAGCCAACAAACAGAATATTGACAAGCAATTAAAGCTATTAGAAGTAAGTAAATTTTTTATAAAACATTAAAAGTAGTATGTCACACAAAGTGTATTTTACTTAAAAAATAACTCAATAAAAGCAATGATATGAAGCACAGTTGTATTTTTTTATAACTCTAGATAAAACAGCGTAATTTAAAATTGAAAAGAACAATGCCAAAACTAACGCTTTTTTCAAAAAAATGTAAACATATTAAAAAAGCAAAACCATGTCACGTTTTCGTAATTTCAGCAAACTTAAATTATTGTGGAACAAATCTTTAAAAAAGAGATTGAAGAAAGAACACAAACAAATTATAACAACATCTCTTTCCAAGGTAATGCATGAGTTTTCAGAAACAATAGGTTAAATCAGTAATGAATGATTTTTTCTATTTTTTTTGATAATGATCAGAATTTTTTTGCAACTGTTTCTAAACTAAAATCTAACAAATGTGAAATCAAAAATTGAAAAACAATTTAATGTCAAAATATCTTAAAGCATGATATCCATGAACTAATGAAATACTTTTATATCCTAAAAATAGAGAATTAATAAATTGAAAATAAACACTCTTTTTAAAATATATCCCACCACAGATATCTTCAAAGAAATATCGATTCAAAAAAGTGAAAAACAACCAGCTGAAGATCATCTTCTTCTGAAAACAAGACCATCCACAATACAACTAAAAATAAAAACTAAAGGTAAATAGTATTTTTAAAAGTAAAAAGAAACAAAGTAACCACTTTTAACTCTTCATAGATTTACATCGCAAAGTAGCACAAAAAATGTATATTATCTTTTTAATTTTGTTACAGCTAAACAAATGTAAAGGTCAACAAAGCGACAAGAGGATCAATAAACTAATTCTCACAAAACCAGAAAACAACTTAAAAAAGGTAAAAGTTCTGGATAGTGTAGGAGTATTACTTACTATTCTAACTCCATGGGGATGTAAAAGTAGGGTAAGTGCTGGATAGTGTAGGAGTATTAATAACTATTCTAAATCCAGGGGGTGTAAAAGTAGGGTAAGTGATGGATAGTATAGGGGTATTTATTACTATTCTAACTCCAGGGGGATGTAAAAGTAGGGTAAGTGCCTGATAGGGTAGGAGTATTAATGACTATTCTAACTCCAGGGGGGTGTAAAATTAGGATAAGTGCTGGATAGTGTAGGAGTATTAATTACTATTCTAACTCCAGGGGGGTATAAAAGTAGGGTAATTGCTGGATAGTGTATGAGTATTAATTTCTAATCTAACTCCAGGGGGGTGTAAAAGTAGGGTAAGTGCTGGATAGTGTAGGAGTATCAATTACTATTCTAACTCCAGGGGGGTGTAAAGGTAAGGTAAGTACAGGATAGTGTAGAAATATCAATTACTATTCTAACTCCAGGGGGTGTAAAAGTTGTGAAAGTGCTGGATAGTGTAGGAGAATAAATTACTATTCTCACTCCATAGTGGTGTAAAAGTAGTGAAAGTGCTGGATAGTGTAGGATTATTAAATACTATTCTATCTTCAGGGGGTGTAAAAGTAGGGTAAGTGCTGGATAGTGTAGGAGTATCAATTACTATTATAATTCCAGGGGGGTGTAAAAGTAGGGTAAGTGCTGGATAGTGTACGAGTATTAATTAAATTGCTATTCTAACTCCAGAGGGGTGTAAAATTAGGGCAAGTGCTGGATAGTGTAGGAGTATAAATTACTATTCTAACTCCAGGGGGTGTAAAAGTTTGGTAAGTGTAGTATAGTCCAGGGAGGTGTAAAAGTAACTGTTTAAAAAAACAAACCTTAAAAATGTCCAATATTTTTTCAAAACATTCTTTTCATTTCAGAAAATGTCCACAGATAAGACAGCCAAATATTTAACTTCAAGCAAAGGAAACAGACTGTTGAAACTTGCAGGGTACATTTATTGAAAGGCAAGGAGAGATTAACAGAACCAAGAAGACATTGGACGTGCGTGCAATATTACTCAAGCCATTGCAAAGGCAGAGAAGTTACTCGGGGTGACACAGTTGTTAAAGCATCTGAACATAACCACTCTGCCTCTTCAATGGATATTGAGGTAAGAGAAACAATAAATGAAATGAAGGATATTACAAGCACCTCAAATGACTCCTCTGGTTCTATTTTGAGGGAGGTTGCTCAGCATGTCCCTAGTCATGTTGCTATCATACCTAATCTGAGGAGATTAATTCAAAGAAAAAAACAGGCAAGTAACCCACAAAGAATTACACCTCAAACCTACTCTGATATTCAAATTCCTCCTGAACTCTCTGTTTCTATATCTAACGAACCTTTCATCCTGCATGATAACCAAAACCCTCAAAAACGAATAATTATCTTTAGCACACCCCGTAATCTAGCCAAGTTAGAGAATAGTGAAATTTGGATGATGGATGGGACATTTAAAAGCACGCCCCATCCATTCACCCAAATATACACTATTCATGCAAAAATTAACAATACAGTAATTCCCTTAGTTTACAGTTTGCTATCAGATAAACAATCCACAACTACACTGAATTTTGACAGTGATTAAATCAAAAACAACAAACAGAAGTCCTAGAAAAATAATAATTGATTTTGAATTCGCAATGATAAATGTTATTACAAAAACGTACACGGATACCGAATTTCAGGGATGTTTTTTCCATTTTTCCCAGGCATTTTGGCGTAAAATACAAAAAACATCCCTAGTTGTGGTTTATGCATCAGATAGCAAACTGCAATTCGAATTAAAAAAACTAACTGCACTTTGCTTCGTTCCTCCTGATAGTGTAGACGAGTAATACACTGCAATTACAGAATCAGACTTTTACACAACAAACAAGGAAATATTGGCACCCTTACTAAATTATTTTGAAGACACATGGATTGGACATCTAAGCAGGTCGGTCGCAGGAGGAAGTCACGTGTCCATGTGGAGTGGTGGAACTGCTACATGAGCTGCTTAGAAGGAGGAGCAAAGACAAACAATGCCATAGAGGGATGGCACAACTACTTCAACCACACAATTGGAAAACCTCACCCTAACTTTTAGCATTTTTTGGAAACTTTGAGGAAGGAGCAAAGTTTCCAAGAAATGAGAATGTCACAAGCATTAACAGGTAGTGTAATCCCATGCATTTCTAAAAGAACAAAAGTAATGTCAGAAAGACTATTGGGTGCATTACAACAATTTACGTTGTGTGTGGCTTCAGACTACCTGGAAAATGTTGCTCACATACTACATTACTAACTTTACCTACACCATTACTTTTCTGTTTTGCCCTAAATTAAATAAACAATGAAATTAAATTGGCATTTTTCAAAAATATTTTTAAAAATAGAAAAGTCGGGTCTCCTTATCTTAGATGTCTTCTTTTTTCTTTTCTTTTCTAACTCCAGGGGGGTGTAAAAGTAGGGAAAGTGCTGGATAGTGTAGGAGTATTAATTACTATTCTAACTCCTGGGGGGTGTAAAAGTAGGGAAAGTACTGGATAGTTTTGAAGTGTTAATTATTTTTCTAACTTCAGGGGGGTTTAAAAGTAGGGGAAGTGCTGGATAGAGTAAGAGTATTCATTAGTATTATGTTTCCAGGGGGATGTAATAGTAGGGAACGTGCTGGATAGTGTAGGAATATTAATATCTATTCTAACTCCAGGTGAGTGTAAAAGTAGGGAAAGTGCTGGATAGTGTTGGAGTTTTAATTACTATTTTAACTCCAGAGGGGTGTAAAAGGAGTGAAAGTGCTCGAATGTGTAGGAGTAATAATCCTAATAAAACTACAGGGGTGGTGTAAAAGTAGGTTAAGAGCTGGATAGTGTTGAGTATTAATTACTGTTCTAACTTCTGGGATATGTAAAAGTAGGGTACGTGATGGATAGTGTAAGAGTATTAATCACTTTTCTAACTCCAGGGGGGTGTAATAATAGTGTAAGTTAAGGATAGTGTATGAGTATTATTTACTTTTAAAAATACAAGGATGGTGTTAAAGTAGGGTAAGAGCTGGATAGTGTTGAAGTATTAATTACTAATTTAACTACAGGGGGGGGTTAAAATTAGGGTATTAGGAGGGTGTAAATTACATTTAATTACATTTTTTTATATTATTTTTTAAAATAAAAAAACGTACCCATACTTACGCTGAAATAGCATGTGTTGTAATAGCATCTGCGTTGTGATAGCATGTGTTGTAATAGCATGCATTGAGAAGGATTATGTGTTGTAAAAGATTCATTGTAAAGGTAGTGCTTTGAAAAAGTTGCGTTGTAATGGTTGTTCACCGTCAGAAGGGGCGGGCACACAATGCTAAAATTCAAGGCCAAACGCTTTTCAGGCTCCTGCCCTTGGTCAATGGCCACAAGAAGATCAACAAACACGTTGGATGCAGGCAACTATTTATTCAGACTAAGCACCACCCACCGGCCTCTGGGCATTCTGGTATTTTAAGTCCAGAAATATCATATCCCGGTGGGTCTTCGTGTGACTCCCCAAATATTAAAACATTAAATCATCCCAGTGGGTTTTGCTTGGTGGTCTGTGTCTCTTGCCCTGCCATCAATTCACCTCGACATGGAGCACCAGCCAGTCCCAAGCATTCCAGTCTTCTGGTGCTCCGGATCCGCCGTTACGCGGCGGGCCACCTCCACGACCGAGCAGGCCGCCTATAAATCCAAAACCACACACAGATGCCCATGTGGAGGAGGCCTCACAAGCTGGTAATTTCTCCAAATGAAGAGGGGCAGTCGGAAGGGGCAGGCACACGATGGTAAAATTCAAGGCCAAACGTGTTTCGGACTTCCGCCCTTTGTCACTGGCCACAAGAAGAGCAAAAAACATGAAGGATGCAGTCAGTGATTTACTCAGACTAAGCCCCGCCCATGGCCTCCGGCCATGCTGGTATTGGAAGTCCTGCAATATCATACCCCAGTGGGTCTTCGTCTGGCTCCCCACTTAACAAATTTCAGCGGCACCCACTGGGGTGAAATATAGGGGAACTTTAGGGACCATGAGGCTTTGCGGCCACGCCAACAGGGGAGGGACCCAGGACTATATTAGGTGTTACTCATTGTAGCCGTGACTTTTGATGCCAGTGATCAAGGGAAGAGTGCTGGCTGAAACTCGTTTGGCCATTTCATGTGCACATGAGGAGGGGAGCTGCATCTGTTTGCCAACCTACAAAATAAAGGATTCAAAGCTCTCTTGTGTGTGGCATTTCTACAGGGGTAACCTCGTGGACTGATATATAAATATACAAAAAAAAAAATATATATATATATATGAATAAGCAAAATGCCCTGTAGCATTCTGAGAGCACACAGCAGCATTCCGCTCTCCAGCTTACGTTTTCATCTTGCTTTTATGCTCCGCATTCATTTCGTTTTGCCAACGCGTTTCAGGGCCACCATGCCCCTTCTTCATGGGCTGCACAAATTTCACTGGATGCACGCACTAATTAGCATATCCGGTTTATTTTATTCAAACCCCTCAGTCAGCGTTTCCCTATTTACAAGCCCACTGATGCTTGGTGGGATTTGAAGTCCTTAGTGCGCTGGGACATATTGACTTTAAGTAAGTTCCAGTCTCCGTTTGTCAATCATGCTGTCAATTATTACCTATAGTAGGCTGCTTCACAGTCTGGCAAGATGTTTAAAATAGAAACGCTGTGCCACAGAGTCCTGCAAAGTTGAAGACTCGAGCCTCTGCCTGCAGGAAGTTGCATTCTGCTTCCCGAAGGTGGTGGTGCCTCTCAGCACGGCCGGGCCGCCGTGTGGAAGATTTGAATAAGCAAAAAAATATATATATTCTAAACACACCTCTTCCCTCTTTAAGGTAGAGAAACTGACACCTTGGTTGAATGCACAGTTCTGCGTGATCAAGGCGAAAGTTGAAACGCGTTGTTTTTGGCAGCAATAAAGCAATAAACGGAGAACTTTTGTGCATTCAACCAAGGTGTCCGTTTCTCTACCTTAAAGAGGGAAGAGGTGTGTTTGGAGTATTGAGGGGTTCCGGTACCGGGTAAACGGACCGTTCCGCTAGACAGCTTCCAGTTTCCTACCGGGATAGGTGTGCCATATATATATATATATATATATATATATATATTCACTGAAAAAACCATAGGTGTTACACATGTTATAGTTAGGAAGTAGCATTTACAAAACCTTTGAAATTCACTGAAAAAAACATAGGTTTGACACATGTTATAGTTAGCTGGGCATTTCACTCATATAAAACCATTGAAATTCCCCCGTTATAGTTACTTCAGCTAACTATAACTCGCGCGCCTGCAATGCACTGCTGATGACGTCACATATTACATCACTCATGACATGGTCAGTAACATCACTCATGACATCACTGATGACATCTCAAATGACATCACTGATGACATCACTGATGACATCATCCTTGTGGAAGAGTGGCAGACCTTCTCTCACCCTAATATAACATTTATTACACACATTCAAAAATAGAAAATAACATTTTCAATACAATAGCCATACCAATGCCACTTAAAACACACCTATTTAGTCATTTGAAGATCTATACACACATCCACTCATTCATCAACAAACATATACAGTCACTCATATATCATATACAATCACTCATATATGTACTCAGTCATCATATGTTCTCATACACTGATACATCCTGATCATCCTGTTACACACCGACACTCAACCATACAGTTACTCACACATAACTCATATGTACTAGTTTAAAACATATGTACTTACTCAGAAATACACTATTAAAACAGTTATTCATTCACTTACACAGCCATATATACACTCAACCACTCATACAGAAAAAAAACAAATAATAACCAAAAAAGCTACTCACCACACACACTCATTCACCCATACAGTCCAGCACATATGCTGCCTTCAACACATACAAGCAGTAAGTCACTCATTCATGCATCTATGCACTACGTAAGACCTCCCGGCGAAGCATACAGAAACTCAGACACTCCTACTAATAATCAAACAAACAATAATCTATATAGACATTATGTATCACTCATATAGCTGCTCACCAACACATGCAGCCACCTATACAGAAAGTGAGAGACTGATACAGAAATGTATATATTTAAACATCACTCACTAACCCATGTATTCATTAAGATACACTTAATCAGTCAGTTATACAATCTATTTTTTACAAAAAAAGCATCCATTTATACACTTATATACCCATTTCTTCTTCCATCAACCTTCAGATATACGTATATAAAACAAATTTAAGTTTCAGAAAGAAAACCATTCACTGTATGATGTCATCAGTGATGTCACATATTACATCACTCATGACATGGTCAGTGACATCACTCATGACATCACTGATGACACCATCCAGTGAATGTGTGTCTTTCTGAAAAATAAATATGTTTTATATATGTATATGTAAAGGTCGATGGACGAATACATGTTTAAATAAGTGTGTAAATGGATGTTTATTTTTAATCAAATATTGATTGGTTAACTGGCTTATAAAGTGTATCTTAGTGAATACATATATTAGCGAGTAATTTTTAAATATTTAAATATATGTATCAGTGTTCACTTTGTGTATAAGTGGCTGCATGGGTTGGTGACTGACTCACTGTTTGTATGTGTTTTGAAGACAGCATATGTGCAGGACTGTATGGGTGGATGAGTGTGTAGATATGTGTGTTAGTGAGTGAATGCCTGCCTCACTAGTGTCTTTATGAGTAACTACATATGTTTTAATCTAGTATATGTGAGTATTGATGTATATAAGTGAGTATATGTGAGAGTGAGAAATTGAAGGATTTCTTGTTTAAATAAGTATGTGTTTCTATAAGTGATTGTTTAAGAGAGTATGTGTAAGTTTCCTTAGAAGTAATGTGCTAGTGTGTGTATAGCTGTATATGCAAATAAATGGATGTTCAATAGTTTATTTGCATGTGTGAGTATGTGTGTGAGTAATTTTGGATGACTGTCGGTGTGTAACAGGATGTATATGTGTATCACTACATATGATGAGTGAGTATATGTATGAGTGAGTATATAGAACTGTTGCTGAATGAGTGGATGTGTATATAGATGGTGGAATTACTGAATTGGTTGTTGTAACTGGTATGGGTATCTCCATTTTTTTGAAAATGTTAGTTTCTATTTTTGAATATGTGTTTCAAGAGTTACATTACACTGAAAGGAAGTCTGTCAGTCTGTCACAAGGATGGTGTCATCGGTGATGTCATGAGTGATGTCACTGACCATGTCATGAGTGATGTAAAATGTGACGTCATCAGCAGTGCATTGCAGGCGCGCAGGTTATAGTGTGTCCAACTAACTATAACGTGGGAATTTCAATGGTTTTATGTCAGTAAAATTTCCAGCTAACTATAACTGGTTTTTTTCAGTGAATTTAATAGGTTTTTTAAATGCTAATTCCTAACTATAACTGGTGTGAAACCTATGGATTTTTCAGTGAATTTCATAGGTTTTTTAAATGCTAATTCCTTACTATAACTGGTGTGAAATCTTTGTTTTTTTCAGTGAATTTCAAAGGTTTTTTAATAGCAAATTTTTATAGCTATGAAATGTAATATTTTTTATAATGAATCCTATAATGTATATTTATGTAATACTATTTTTTTATGTATATTGTTCATGGTTTTTATTTTTTTGCCCTGGAGCGCTCCCGGTGCGCGTCCCGGTGAGCGCACCCGAAAGCGCAGTCTTGCGGCGCGCCCCAGGGCGCGTACCGGTGAGCGTCCCGTTAGCGCTTTTGCCGCGAACGAAAACATCATTGTGACGCATCGCGTAGCTGCGTCCTTGTGATACGCACGGCGTAAACGCACCCGGAAGCACTCGAGTGCATACGATCGTGCAACGTAAGCATCCGACGCGCCCCAGGGCGCGCCCCGGGGCGCGCCCAGGGGCGCGTAGCGTAAGCGCGTTGGGTCATGTGACCTAAAAATAACACTTTTTATTGGTTCAGGACAGTTTTGGTTTCCAAATGATGAAAGCCCTGAAATTAACACTTTTCATTGGTTCGGGACAGGTTTTTTTTCCTAATGATGAAAGCCCCCACCTTTTTTCCTCATTCTCACTTTGTACTTTGAGTGAAGAAGACCTGTTGAAAGACCTCTCTGTACTTTTTTGGACTGAAAAATGGCTTCAGTAGCAGCAGCAGCAGGAGCATCTCAGCCACCACCACCACCAAGAGGACCACCACAACACCCCAGTGGTGGAGATGAAGAAGAGGAGGAGGAGGAGGAGGAGGAGGAGGAGGGGAGGAGGACATTCCTGCCAGAAGATAATACCCCATATAGGCCAAAGCAGCACATTATATGGGAGTTTTTTTCCATCCCAAGTGGCCTCAAAAAAGTGAATGCGCCAAAGGTTACTTGCCTAATCTGTGGCATTGAACTTTCAAGGGGGAACCCTAACAAGAAATACTCATTTGGCAATAACACCATGATTCGCCACATGCAGCACAGGCATCCCAACAACTATGCTGTGGCAGAGGTCCGAGAACTGGCCACAAACCCTCCCCAATCTTCACCCAGCACCTCCAGAAGAAAGCAACCCACTCCATCGGGACCAGAGACAAGGGAGATGGTCCCAAACATACAACCCCAGTTTGGGCAATACAAGATCACTTGTATATTTTGTGGTAAAACCATCACCTATGGTGAGCAAAGCATAAAGCTCATCAACCGTGCTGGTGACAACCACAATTGCCCCAAAAACAATAATTTTTTCCTGATTTTTTTTGTTCCAGTTGAGCTGTTTACAATTCCCTGTTTTTTGTTTTTCCACATACAAATAACAAAAAATATAAAAATTTGTTCCTAACCACTTGGCTGCTAGGCATTTCCCCCCCCCTGTGCTGGAAAATGCCATTTTAGTGGCACCATGACGAGCTCAGCTCGTCATCAGCACACGACACCCGTGGGTGATGACGAGCTGAGCTCGTCATCAGCATCGAAGGGGTTAAAAGCCCAAAAAAGTACAAAATGTTCAAAAAAACATTTAAAAAAATATAAAACAACAAAAAGAAGAAAAAAACAGTTCTTTTTTCAGAACTACCTCCAATTTATAAAACAAGCATTTGCAATGCAATAGATCTCGCATTAGGAAAGTTTGAGCGATTGGTCTTGTAAATGACCATTTTATTATTTGTGTTGGTTTTGAAAATAGCTGAATTAATAGCTTTGTCATTTACAATGCCAATAGTTATAACTTTCGCAAATGTGACAACTATAACCTGGGGTTGCGCTGAGTGATGCTGTGGTGGTGCTGTGGTGGTGCAGAGTGATGCTGTGGTGGTGCAGAGTGGTGGTGCAGAGTGGTGCTGTGGTGGTGCAGAGTGGTGCTGTGGTGGTGCAGAGTGGTGCTGCAGAGTGGTGTTGTGGTGGTGCAGAGTGGTGCTGAGTGATAATGTGGTGGTGCTGAGTGATGCTGTGGTGGTGCTGAGTGGTGGTGCTGAGTGGTGATGTGGTGGTGCTGAGTGATAATGTTGTGGTGCTGAGTGGTGCTGTGGTGGTGCTGAGTGGTGCTGTGGTGGCACTGAGTGATAATGTGGTGGCGCTGAGTGATAATGTGGTGGTGCTGAGTGATGCTGGGGTAGCGCTGAGTGATGATGTGGTGATGCTGAGTGGTGCTGTGGTGGTGCTGAGTGATGCTGGGGTGATGCTGAGTGATGATGTGGTGATGCTGAGTGGTGCTGAGTGATGCTGGGGTGGTGCTGAGTGATGCTGTGGTGTTGCTGAGTGATGCTGTGGTGGTGCTGAGTGGTGCTGTGGTGGTTCTGTGGTGGCGCTAAGTGGTGCTGTGGTGGTGCTGAGTGGTGCTGTGGTGGTGCTGAGTGATGCTGTGCTGGTGCGGAGTGATGCTGTGGTGGTGCTGAGTGATGCTGCGGTGGTGCTGATTGGTGCTGTGGTGGTGCTGAGTGGAAGATGGGGAGAGGGAGAAAAAGGAGAGGAGGGAGAGGGTAAAGAGAGGGAGAGAGGAGAGAGAGGGGGAGAGAGAGAGTGAGGAGAGAGAGACGGAGATGGGGAGAGAAGAGAGAGAAGAGAGGGAAAGGGAGAGGGAAGTGAGGGAAAGGGAGAGAGGGAAAGGGAGAGAGGGTAGAGGGAGGGTAAGAAGAGAGGGGGAGGACGAGAGCGAAGGACGGAGGGGAGAGAGAGGGGAGGGAGGGAGAGAGGAGAGCAGGCAGAGGGGGAGATGGGGAGAGGGATAAAAAAAAGAGCAGGGGGAAGGTAAAGAGAGAGAGATAGGAGAGAGAGGAGAGCAGGCAGGGCCTGGAAATCCGGGAATGCAAGCTGCTATAGGCTAAAAAGCCAGGCGTCAACGATGACTTTGGTTTCTAAGTGCTTTGCTCAACACTTTCAGGATAGCCCTTGCTGCCTCTGGGCAACATATTGGTACTGTGGAACAAAGACAGATGCATGCTGGGAAGAATGTGCGGCAAATGTGGAATGTGGGCGGGTGAATGAGGAGAGAATGGGCCCCAAATGTCCCTGCCCATGACAAACACATCTTCTCTGCATGCAGAGCACCCACACCTTCACTCAGCCACAAACCACATCCCAGCTGGACGCAGCAAACACTGCTAACCATGCCTCCGGCTTTGTTTTTGTTGCCAAATTTGTTTATACCAGTGAAAAACTTTAAAAATATAGATTTCCCCAGACAGATACGTGACCCTGCCTAGTGAGAAAGTATAAATGTGTTATGTGACAAACACATGTTGTTATCTTATGGTTTCTAAACTCACATAAATAATGAATTGCCTGTGCTTGAAAGCTGATGATACGCACACATTAAAATTACCTCTCAAGTTTCAACATGCTTTCACTGTTAGAAATAGGCGTTCAAAAACCAACGAGGGGTACTAATATTTTAATGCTTATTTAAATGAACAGGCCATTCACGGTTTGCAGTATTTCACATCAGGAAATTTTTCTCTTTTTAAAAAAAAAACAATAACATACGAGTAATTCCAATTTAATTTGTAGCCTCGAGAAAGCCTCAAGATTTGTACACCAAGAGGGAAACGTGCATGTGTACAAGCCAGTGCACCACACAACCTAAAGCAACATTTTAGTGGGCAAACAACAACTAAAAAGATTACTGCTTGGCCTGGACATGGACTTGGAAGTTTGTTTAAAATCTGCTATGGATTAATTTTTAAAATAATCAAAAGGCGAAAGAGAGGCAACCAGCTTACTCTTCAAGGCAGATTCAGGCTCTGTGTTCACTTAATACCTAGCATTCTGCGGAGGAAATCGAAGTTTAAGTGGCAGTTGTAATTTAGTGCCTGCGTCTATTTAAGAGTTGGTCTTCTCTTTAAAAGAAGTGCTGAATCAGTGACACTGTGATGCTCACAAGACAGGGCTGATGAAAATCAAGATACGCAGAAGGAACAATGAATAATTAAAAGGTTCAGGTATGAATCACAGTTGAGGGCTATGAGACACACTAGGGAACTAGATAATAGGACGGAGGCCCCTGAAAGCGAAGCAGGGTGCGCATCACAACTGCTGACGTGTGCAAGGTCATCAGCTCCAGGGCCTCCTGCCCACGGTCACGCGACTGAAAGGCACTGCGAAACCAGAGTGGTGTGGGGCAGAGTGAGTCAGTAAGATCAGGTATCAGGCACATTGCAAGATCGGACAGTATCCCAACATCTAAGTTATGTTCAGCGAATGATATCGCAAGACTTGTGGCGATGCAGGAGACAGAGAGGAGCTTGTGATGATCGATAGACCGAGAAAGAGGAGCTTTAGCCAACCATCCATGTGCTGTACCTGTGTGACTGGATCTCCTGGGTAGTAACTGTCAGCACAGCACTCATGCTGGCAGGCCAAAGTAGACTGTTGGAGGTGCAACAAAAAAAGTTAACCTGCTGCCCCCTACAGTGCACATGGTTGAAAGTACTAATAATGAAAAAAACTAAGACGCAGCTAGCGTTGACCCCCGTCATAGCACTTATTTTGTTCTTTACCTCATGTGCACAACAGGCCGCGCTGAGGAAGGTGGGGAGGGAGGGAGCAGGACGGACAGCTGGGCAGGTGGATGGAAGGGTTGTGGGGATGGTTGGTGGGGTTGGGGTTGGGTGGGTAAGGCTGCATGAAGGAGCCAGAGGAGGCAGGGAGAGTGCAATCAAGAGGAGACTAAGTAGAAAAAAACCACACACACTTATATGGAGTGGGCTGATGAAAGTAAAATAAATAAACTGCACCAGGAATTCGAAAGGAATGGCTGAAATATTAAAGTAGCTCTGGGGCCGGCACAATCCTGTCTGAGGAAAATGTCTAACGATCAACTCTCTGCACACTTAACGATAAGGTCTGTTATCAGCTCTTCCATGCGTCCCTTTGATCTCCTAATTGGAACTTTAGCGAGTCCTTGGAGCTTTAGCGAGTCCTGGAAGCAAATAGGCGGCGCATTGTGCGAGAGGGAGGGGGCCACGGAAAGAGAGAATGTGTGAATGGGAGTGACGGAAAAACGCCCGCATTGGAATGAGGCTCACATGCATTCTTTCCCCGCAAAATGTTTTGTGAACGAGCATAAAGCCAAGCCAAGTCAGAAGTGTTTGTAGTCGCTTCGGAGAGGAAGAATGTCATCAAAGGTTAAATACATCAGTTTGCTGAAAATCAAAGGGCGGGGAGCAGAGCCGAGCAGAGCATTTGAAGAGCCAGAGTCACGGCCTGCGGCCGTGAATAAGTGACGGCGGGGGGCGGGGGGAGAGGAACAGATGGCGCGGCCGTGAAGTGCAGGCGGGGGGCGGGGAGCAGAGCCTTTGAAGAGCCAGTCAGTGAAAGGCTGATAGGCAGAATAGGCAGAATAGGCAGAAGCTCGTGCACGAGGCGTGCACTTCCGAAAATCCGGATTGTAAAAGTCAGCTTTGTGGATGGACGGCATTGGGTCTCTCTCTACGTGAGACCTAAAAAAGGCTACATTTTTTTAAAACTCTGTCATTCTTTTTCCCCCATGGTACACTCCCCGGTATGCTCCCTGGTGCGCAAATCGAAAAAAAAAATAATAATTTTGCCCCGCGGGGCCCTTTTATGGCCCCCACATCAAACTTAGGGGGTCAGGGGGGGGGGGTCTACTCTGCCCCCTTTTGGTCATTTCCCCCTTTGTTTTTGCCACCTCTTGTGTCTCGATCCTACCGAGACACAAGATGGCGGCCGCTCCGGACTGTTTGGAATGTTGACAGACACCCGAGAGCCAATCAGGTTTCCGTGCGCGAACTCGCGTAGCGCGCTGGTTCGCGCCCCGGTGCGCGTACCGTGGCGCGCTTACAGATATATATTTTTTTTTAACCTAAATTACTCAAAATCCACTGGAGCACATATCTTGAGACATAGCAAAGGCACATCGGGCTACCAGTCCCTACAATTTTGACAATTTTGGTGGAAATCCATTCAGCCGTTCGGGCTAAAAGTGAGGTCGACCGCCCTATGGAAATTAACATGGGGAAAACACGTTTTGGGACCCCCTTTTATCTCGTCCCCCGCATGACGAATCCCCCCCAAACTTTCAGGGAAGGACCGGAGCGCCGCGAGGCAAATTTGATGACATTTTCAGGCAGATTCCTCAATCAGCGCCAAAGTTATTCCCAATAGAATGTTGCAAATTCCCTATTCAAAATAATCCTAACTATATAACTACCTACTGGCGACCGCCAGTAGGTAATATATATATATATATATAACCTACTGTCAGTCGCCAAGGGGTAGTTATAGCTAGGACCATGTTTCTATAGGTATAGCATTTTTTGACTTGCCTATATCTTGGGTGCTGTTTGAAAAAGCTCTCCAGTGAATCTTGTTGCACATGTGAGGTTTCGGGGCAATCCGCGAAGTGGGGGTTGGGAAACATGAAGTTAAAAAAGGGTGTATTTGCGATGTTAATTCTCATAGGACCTGTCAACAGCCGTAAGCACTGGACGGCATTATACCAAAATTGGCAGAAAGCTGGATTTGGTTACACAGATCACGCTTTCAGTTATTTTGTGTAATTTGGTTTACTAGTTATTGAGAAATGTAAAAAAAAATGTGATATCTGTGGTTGCAATAACTTGTGAAAAAGACAAGCTAGTGCAGGAAAATGCAGACCTCCTAATGGCTGCCAACACTTCAGCCAGGAAGTGTTGGCAGCCATCTTGGGATTCAGCTTCAACCAAGTCCACCAAAAAATGGTAAAAAAGAAAAGGACAAGAGTAGGAATACCTTGACCGCATAAAGTTGGTCCTGGGGCCAGAGCAACACTGACAGGCCAAAAAAGCATTACAAAAATTAAAACAATATCTCAAAAACTCAATATTTGCAAATTTGTGGGGAAAAAGAAGCACAGCCCCTGCACTTTTTCAGTAATGTGCCCATGAGTGGGCCAGGTCCCGGGGGCATGTTGACAATAACAGAGGAGAGCACATGAGTCTACCTCCTGGGGCTTATATATGCCCCAGGGACCACTACCTCCACAGGGCTTATTTCTTGTTAAATTGGGGAGTCTCTCAGACCCCCTCTGCCCAGGGGACTACCACCTCACTGGGACCCCATTCTAAAAATAAATTGGAGGGCCTTATGGACCCACCCATGCCCTGGGGACAACCACCTCTCCAGCGCTTATGCCTTGTTATGGGTGGCCTCTTGGACCCCCCTGGGCCACAGGGACCACCACCTCCTTGGGGCTTACATTTTTTTTTAAATGGGAAAGGGCTGTGCAGCCAACCCCCTGGGCTGTTCTCGGCCTGAGGATTTCCACTTCCTTAGGGCAGGCTCCACAAGAAGAAAAGAGGGGTCAGCGTGGCTCCCCTCCTGGAGCCATGGATAGCACCACGGACCACCGCCCCCCAGGACCTGCTATGTCTCAGGATAACTAATCCCAGGACTTAACTGCTTGCTGTCACTTGGCAGAAGCTTCACCTCTCCTACCAAGCCACAGCAAACGCTATGCTTCCAACAAGTGAGAGCATTAAAAATGCTCTCACTTGCTGGAAGTGGAGCAGACTTGCTTTAAGATACAAGAAGCTGCTTTTCCGGCAGCTCCCTATGTCTGAAAGCAATGCTGGCTCTTGTAGGAGGCCGACAGGCAGCAGCTCCCCCGCGGTACCAGTGAAGTGTAGGTGCCCTGAGGCCACACAGCCCCTTCCCCATCTCTAAATGGCAGGCCCTAGGGGGTTGGATTCCCAGGGTTTAAATAAGCCCAGGGTGCGGGCCACGCACCCACCTCTCCTATTAGAACTAGGGCGGTCCCCGGGGGTTGGAGTGCCCAGGGACAAAATTGGCCCGGGAAGTGGCGCCAGTGCAGCCCCGTCCATCATTCAAAAAGGTCTGGCATCAGGGGAAGGGGTCCCTGATGCCAAAATCGGCCCAGGGAAGGGGGGCCACATGGCCCCCTTATGCAATAAACCCAACATTTTCTTTAAAAAGGCCATCCCAGAAGAAGTCCCTGGAGGCCCTTCCCCCTTTCTCCACCACTCTGCAAACATTCCTCCTGGCACACAACTGGTTGAGGGATAAAATCCCCTTGCCTGCTCAGGGTCCTTGCATTTCAAGAACCCCTCCTCTTACCTTCAGTATGTCCCACACAGTGGGATTGCTGAGAGGTAGTGGAGGCCATACTCTATTTTCCCACCACTGTGCAAACCCACCTCTTGGCATACAACTGGTTGGGGATGAAGTCCCCTTGGCTGCTGAGAGTCCTTGGGGCCAAATACCCCCTATTGTTACCTTCAGTAAGTCCCACACAGTGAGATTGTTGAGCGGTTATCGGAGGACCTACCCCTTTTCTCCACCATTTTGTAAACACCCCTCCTGGTGCACTACCAGTTGGGGATGAAGTCCCCTTGGATGCTGAGGGTCCTTCAGGGCCAAGAACCCCTCCTGTTACCTTCAGTAAGTCTCACACTGAGGGACTGCAGCTCCTCCCCTTGGATGCTGAGGGTCTGTAATGCACTGCTCATGACCTCACATATTGCATCATTCATGACATGGTCAGTGGCATCACTCATGACATCACTGATGACATCTCAAATGACACTAATGATGGCATTATTCACCGAACCACTCACATGCCACCTTAGCTACATACAAACAACCTCTCATATTCCCACTCAGACACCCAGACAACCAGTCACATATCCATTTACTGACCCATACTGGTACTCATTCATCTACTTACTCATCTATACATCCACTCACACACTCATACAGCCTCTCGTACAGTCACAAACTCACCCACATAGCTACTACACACCCACTTATTCACCTACACAGCCTCTCACATACCCACTCACTCACTCATACACCCAATCACACACTCACTCACACACCCACAAAACCACTTACATACCTATTCACACATCTATAAAAGTACTCACACCTCTGCTCATTTCGCCATTCACACCAACACATAATTTCCAGTACAGCCACTCATACACTCACTTCACCAAACTCCCACTCAAACAGCTACTCACTCACCCATACAGCACACTTTCACACCTAGTCACTCACTCATATACCATTTAGACACCCACTTACTCACCCATACAGCCACTGACACTCCCACTCACTCACCAAAACAGTTACACACACACCCATATAGCCACTCAGAGACCTACTCATACACAGATACACACAGCCACTCACATATTAAATGTTAAAAGTAGTATCACTCATTAGTACTACACCTGGTATACTAACTAAACTTTTGTAGTAGCTTAGTATATATGCTTAGCACTCATAAATTCTTAGAAAACACTTACACTCACTGGATGATGTCATGAATGATGTAATTTGAGATGTCATATGTGATCTCTTCAGTGATGTCACTGACCATGTCCTGACTGATGTAATATGTGAGGTCATAAGCAGTGCATTGCAGGGGCTTAAGTTATAGTTAGCTCAGGTAAATATAACTGCTGAATTTCTATGATTTTGTATGAGTGAAATTGGAGCCTAACTATTACATTGCTGTAACCTTTGATTTTTCAGTGAATATATATATATTTACTGAACAAAACCATAGGTTTCAGGCAGGTTCTAGTTAGTAATTATCATTTAAAAAACCTTAGAAATTCACTGAAAAAAACATAGGTTTCAGGGTTGTTATAGTTAGCTAGACATTTCACTCGGACAAAACCATTGAAATTCCACCGTTATAGTTAGTTCAGCTAACTATAACTCGCGCCTGCAATGCACTGCTGATGACGTCACATATTACATCACTCATGACATGGTCAGTGACATCACTCATGACATCACTGATGACATCTCAAATGACATCACTGATGACATAATCCAGTCAGTAAATGTGTGTTTTTCTGAAAATTAAATGTGTTTTATATATGTATATCTCAAAGTCGATGGAAGAATAAGTGAGTATATAAGTGTCTAAATAGATGATTTGTTTTGTAAAATTGATTGTATAATGGACTGATTAAGTGTATCTTAGTGAATACATGGGTTAGTGAGTAATGTTTAAATATGTAAATATCTATACCAGTCTCTCACTTTGTGTATAAGTGGCTGCATGGGTTGGTGAGTAGCTACATGAGTGTCTACAAAAGGTTATTAGTTGATTTTTTGAGTATCAGTATGAGTGTCTGAGTGTCTGTATGGTTCAGTGCTTGGGTATTACTTAGTGCATAGATGCATGAATGAGTGTGTCACTGTGTGCATGTGTTGAGCCAGTATGTGTGCAGGACTATATAGGTGGATGAGTGTGAGTATGGGTGTGTGAGTGAGTGAATGACTGTCTCAATAGTGTCTTTATGAGTAACTACATATGTTTTAAACTCATATACGTGAGTTTTGGTGTATATAAGTGAGTATGTGAGAGTGAGAGATTGGTAGAGTTCCTGTATAAATTAGTTTGTGTTTCTATAAATGATTGCTTAAGAGAGTAAGTGCTTGTAAGTTTCTGTACCAGTAAGTTTGGTGGTGTGTGTATAACTGTATATGCAATTTAATGGATGTTTGATACTTTGTTTACATGTGTGACTATGTGTGTGATGAACTCTATGGATGAGTTTCATTGTGTAACAGGATGTATAGGTGTATGAGTACATATGATGAGTGAGTACAAGTATGAGGGTCTGTATAGGAATGATGCTGAATAAGTGGATGTGTGTGTAGATCTTGGAATGACTAAATAGGTGTGTTGTAAGTGGTATTGGTATGTCCATTGTTTGGAAAATCTTAGTTTCTATTTTTGAGTGTGTGTATCAAACATTATATTAAGGTGAGAGGAGGTCTGCCACTCTATCACAAGGATGTTGTCATCAATATTAGCATCAGTGATGTAATTTGAGATGTCATCAGTGATGTCATGAGTGATGTCACTGACCATGTAATGAGTGATGTAATATGTGACGTCATCAGCAGTGTATTGCGGGCGCGTGCCATAGTTAGCTGAACTAACTATAACGGTGGAATTTCAATGGTTTTGTACGAGTGAAATGTCCAGCTAACTATAACACCCATGAAACCTATGTTTTTTTCAGTGCATTGCTAAGGTTTTTTAAATGATAATTCCTAACTATAACCTGCCTGAAACCTATGTTTTTTTTCAGTGATTTTAAAAGATTTTTTTAATGACAATTTTTAAATGTATTAATTGTTATATTTATTTCTTTGATACTGATTTACTACATTTTTTAAATCTATTTATTTTTAGATATCTTATTTTTTAGATTACATTACATATTTTTAGTATATTTGAAAAAAAAATGTGATATAAATATATATATTTTATATTTTTTAAAATATTTTTATAATATTTTCTTTTTTCTTTTTTTCCAATTTTTTTGAGGAGTCGCGCATGCAAAACGCACCTTTCTCAACTACTGCATGGAACCTAGCCGCCATTTTACAATTGCTCTGCAGGATCCCCATAGGGTATGCGATGGGTGCGTATTTACATGCGCGATCTCTTTGCGACCCATACGCGACTTCAAGCGCATACACAACATATCCGTATCACACCTCACCACGCGCGCATGTATCCGCATGACTTCATCTATGTGTTCAACTCGGTGGGCGCGCGACTTCCGCAAAAATTTTCGATATACAAAAAGATATATATATATATGTATTTAATAAAAATATTAAGGCAAAAAAATATATTGTTCCGGTTTTAATAAACTTTTTTTACTTTTAAATGCAATTTCCCGAAGTTGCGCTAGGTGCGTGCTGCATGTACGCACCCAACGCGGATCCCATGTGACCAAAAAAAAGAGATTTGATTGGTTTATAACACTTACTGTTCTAACTATTGAAGAACCCTACCCATTTTAATTACTCTTCTTAGACCTTCCTTAGGAGAAGACCTGTCCTGAAAAGAACAGCACTTTTCTTCATTGTAAACCTGAATTCCTTTTTTGGAGATAAAAAAGGCTACACCACTGCAAGAATCATCTGATTCTGATGATTTTGTTGCTGAACAATTTCTACCAGAACCTCCCCCTCCCGAAGGATACACATCCAACATATGGAAATGTTTTACTTTTCCGGAGGGGCAAAAGAAATGTAATGCCACCAAAGTAACATGCAAGATTTCCCAGGAAGTACTGTCCAGAGGAGATCCAAACAAGAAATACTCCTGTGGCACTGCTAGTATGCACAAGCATCTCCAATCCATGCATCCTGTGAACTATGCTCACGAAGAATGCAAAAGACTGTGCCAAAATGCACCTCCACTACCGGTAATACCAAGTACCTCTGGGACATCACCTTCAACATCACTACCAGGCATACGTCCCCAATTTATGAAAGTTAGAATGCACTGCGTGAAGTGCAATTGTTTAATTTGTTATGGGGAGCAATTAGTAGACCTAGTTTGCAGAGAAATTGATAACCATCAATACTAGTTTTTTTTAATTCCCTCAAACTCCATGGTTTTGTTCGTCCTGTTGACTTTTTAAAAAAAGAAAAAACATTAAAAAATAAAAAAATATATAAAAGTACAAAAAACAAAATAAAACTACTCTGGTTAAAGAAAGAGCTAAATTTAAATGCTAGTGTGTGAACGTTTACATAAATGTATACGTACTGCATAATTCACTAAATAATGCATTTGTGGTATATGGTGAATGTATAACTGCAGAACTATAAGGAAGTGCTGTAGCATGACACAGAAAGCTCTTTAGCTACAGCATGCAGAGCTACTTCCGAAGCACAGGGATGCAACAAATGTACCTAAATATGTTGGAAGTCTGAGCTTCCCTCTGCACTGCTGCTTAAACTGCAGGCATGTGGTGATACAGGCACCCTTGCACCATGGTTCAAGAATATCTGTGTTGTGTGGAGTTTGTTTTTGTGCAGGAAGACACACCTCCCTGCACAAAAACAATCAGTGAAGGCATTTTTCTTCTTCTGTATGCTGTGCATTGTTGCATATATTGGAAGAAAAACGTGAGGAGAAATTAAAACAATTCTGGGGCAGATTACAAGCTGGTGTTTGTGTAGTGTAGGGAGTAATCTTTCAGGGTTTAGGGTAGTGCTGTGGTGTTTATGTAGTATAGGGGATTATGCTGGGGTAGTGTTTTATGGTTTAGGGTAGTGCAGCGGTGCTTGGGTAGTATATGGGGGTCGTTCTGGGGGTAGTGTTTTAGGGTTTAGGGTAGTGTAGTGGTGTTTGTGTAGTGTAGGGGTCATGCTGGGGGTAGTGTTTTATGTTTTAGGGTAGTGTAGTGGGGTTTGTGAAGTGTAGGGGATGTGCTGGGGGTATGTATTAACATTACACGATGACCACCCTAAGCACAATTATCAGTATTAACGACCAAAAAATTCCAGGTGAAGTTATCAGCAGAATGCTAGGAAAACGTATATCAACATTAAATGCTTGTAATCAAGTAAAATTCAAATCATCACATGCAGTGTGCCACAAACTAAATTACCACAGTAGTAAGTCTCCCCAACTTAGATTTAAAGTGGATAACCATGTTTCATGTGACAGACGCATAGGCCATCGCTGCAGCTTCCACATGCTTCAACACCCCCCATATACTCACCAAGACCTTCAAATGGACCCACCCCCCGAATCAAGGAAGACCGTCACCCATGCACTCATCACCAGCAGGCTGTACTACGGGAACGCCCTCTATGCCGAATCAACAAATCTCTACTCCACAAACTTCAGACTGTCCAGAACGTCACAGCCAGGCTCATCCTCAGCATCCCACAACAAGACCACATTACCCAGCATAAACGAGCACTTCACTTTCTCCCCGTCGAAGCCCTCCACAACACCGAACTCCAATATCTCAATCTCCTTCTACACCCCCAAAAGAAACCTCCACTCCGTTGACCAGGCCTTGGCTGCAATCCTCTGCATTCACAGAACCAGACAGGAGGCACACCCTTCTCCTTCATCATGGCCAAGACCTGAAATGAACTCCCCCTCAGCATCGGATATAGCCCCACACTGAATTCAGCTATTGTGCGGGTGAGGGGATATGGCATTTTGGGAAGGTCTGTTGTCCTGTTTTGCGTTGCCTCAGTGGTAGTAGCGGGGGTGGTCTGGGGGGAGGTTCTGGTGGTGGCTGCGCTGGGTTTTGTGGCCTTGTTGGGTGTCGAAGCTGCATGATCAGTACCTCAATCACGTGTTGCTCTTTAGATGTGGCTATGAGTTGGGTGTAATTCAAGCAGAAGATAGTTGAACTCCTTACATCCGTTAAAGGTTGATGTTAATTTGTTACTGGTAAGTCGGCTTATCACCTGTTTTTAAATCGCATTGCAGATTTAGGTGGATGTTGAAAATATGGGGAAGTGGTGTTTTCGGGATTTTATGGCTCAGGAAGAGCCATAAGACCTGGCTTTTAGAATGACCAAAGCTGCACAAATCCCTCCCACACACTCCCCCAGTGCCTGGAGACCCACACAGGTGGGTAGTGCGCTCTATACATTCCGATTGATTGATTGATATACCAGCACAGTGTGTGTTTGAGTGTTATCAACAGGCCCTGGCATTGGTTTGGCTGTCTGTAACTCTTATGGGTAGTGAAATGAGCAGTGCTGCCTTCTTTAATATACACAGAATGTCTGAGATTGGCTTGGTTTGGCTTCACCTCGGAGAGCTACTTTCAGGGTGCTGGTGAACTACCAGTAGCTCCTGAGCTACTGGTTGGATAGTGAGTGGGGAATTGTAGTCCTGGAGCACAAATGTGATGGTAATTACACCGCTACATGCATAATGCATAGTACTTTGAAGTACTCCATTCCCTAAAGTCTGGCTCACTGCATGAGTACATGCTTACTGACTGAATGATTACAGTAATATAAGGAAAGGCACTGGGTGAATTCTTAATTGGTTGACTTTTACTTTAGTGAATGAATTACTGCATGGTACTGAAAGAGTCACTATGGGATTGAAACAGCAGTCACACTGTGTTTGCTGGAGTATATGGATAGTGTTGGGGAATTGTAGGCCTGAAGCACAAATGTGAAAGTGCTGACACCACTACATGCATAACGCATAGGAGTTTGAAGCACTGCATGCCCTAAAGCCTGGCTTACTGCAAGAGTACATGTACTTATGTAACTGCAAACACATCAACCAACCAAATCATTCTCTCTCAATTTTCCCAATTGAACATTGACTCACAGTGTGATTCTAGACAAATAACCGTATCACTTGCAGTGTATAAAGAAAGATTAAAAATATTAGATAAATAAATGTATTAAAACTCGGAGTAATGGAATGAAATAAATTAATACTCGGAAATAAATTAGAATACTCGAAGTTTTTTACATATTACTCCGCTCCACACCAAATCTGTGTAAGATTGGATTACTTCTTTGTCTCAAACACAGTTTTATCGGAATCAAGGCTAGAAAGACTCCCACGGATCCTTAGTGATCATAATCCCCTAGTGCTCACAACGACTAAGTCAATAAATATTAAACAGCAAAGAGTATGGACTTTTGAAAGAGGGCTACTACAGGAAGATAAATATGTGGATCACATGAAAATATGGATTAGGGAATTTTTTGAGATTAATAGAGACAGTTCCGATGCAGGGGTAGTATGGGATACCTTTAAGGCGGGTGTCCGGGGGGAGACGCTGAGCTTTAACTCTTATAAGCGTAAACAGGAGCAGAAGCGGAACATAGAACTAGCAGGGGCAGTACTTAAGGCAGAAGAGAAACTGGAGGAGTGTGTTATGAATGGAACCCCAGTAGATAACGCTATGATAGAACTCCTGAAAGCTAAAGGGGATGCGGAGGGAGATATTGCCAGAAAATCTGCAAAAATATATACAACAAAAAGAGAGAGATGTTATGAATTTAGTGAAACAGTAGGTAGAACTCTGGCTGTACGGATAAGGCAACAAGAAGCGTCGGGTACTGTGAGGGAGATTAGGGATACCACAGGCAGGATGCACACAGACTCAGAGGAAATAAGGGGGGTTTTTAGAACTTTTTATGAGAAACTATATGATGAACCGATAAGGGGAGATGCCCAGAGAATTAGAGATTATTTGCAGGAAATTCCGGTGGATACGTTCACGGATGAGGAGGCAGAAGGTTTGGAAGAGGTTTTCCAGGGAGAAGAAATAAAAAATGCTATATTGAACCTCCCCTCCGGGAAAGCAGCGAGCCCCAACCAAATTCCAATAGAATTTTATAAAGTATTTTGGGACACTTTAGAAGGTGATATAATTAGGACAATGCAACAGGCACAGATAGGTGAATCTATACCCGGGTCATGGGGGGGCTCGGAAATAGTGATAATTTTGAAAAAAGGGAAGCCTTCGGAAGAACCGGGGTCATATATGCCCATTACCCTAATGAATACGGATACTAAGGTTTTCTCTAAAGCATTAGCAACAAGATATGCCAGGATAATAGATAAGGTAGTGAGTAAGAACCAGCATGGTTTTATACCTGGAAGGGGCACTACCCACCATATGCGTAAGGTGATAACTCTATTTGATGCTGCAGCAGTCTCAGGGGACCCAATGGCGATCATGTTGATAGATGCGGAAAAAGCATTCGACCGGGTCTCCTGGGACTATCTGTGGCATACTATGGAAAGATCAGGGGTTAAAAAAAGATTTATCAAAGCAATTCAGGCACTATATATAGACCCAGTGGCCTCTGTACGGGTGAATGCGGGGTCCACAGGACAATTTCAGATAAGGAGAGGTACGAGGCAGGGATGCCCCTGCTCCCCATTGTTATTCGCCATGTACATGGATCCACTGATCCGGATAATAGAGATGTGCGAATCAATAACACCATTACCTACACGAACTGGCCAGTGCAAAATACTAGCATACGCCGATGATGTTGCAGTAATTACACCGACTCCAACGGAGGCTATTGCCCAAGTGGAAATTGAGGCCCTGAGGTTTGGGGAGATTTCGGGCTAAAAACTAAACACTGCTAAGACACAGATAATCAAAAACTGTTACACTACCTGTGTAGATAGTCGAGTTATTCAAGCAGGAACATATCGAGGGGTGACTATCTCGGCTGATTTAGATTGCTTAGTGGAAAAGAACATAACACCCTTAATTAATAAAGTGCGGAAGGACCTGGATAGATTAGATAACCTACATCTATCTATTGTGGGGCGGACAAATGTAGTAAAGATGCTGGTTTTTCCTAAGTTTCTTTATTTTTTCAGAGCTATACCCTTATTATTTGACACCAAAGTGTTCAAGAAGATTGAAGATTTGATTAATAGATTTATTTGGGCAAAGGGGAAAACTAGGAGGGCACTCAGGTTTATGACACTTCCACGGGAGAGGGGCGGGTGGGCACTCCCAGATTTAAAACTTTATTATTGGGCAGCAGCTCTGCAAAATATGGTAGGCTTGGTGGGGGGCGGAGTCTGAAGGATGGAACGAGTTGGGGTCATTGACAATATATGGCCTGGTATTGGGGCCAGAAGCGGAGAACGTGTTTCTAAAATATACAGAACCTAGCTATTTCAAAAGGACACGGTTCAAGACGCTTATGGCGGCTCAGACAGTTTGGAAAGCTTTTACCAAAAGATTTGGCTTGGGGAGGGACAATTTTTACACCAGATTGAAAGAGAATCCAAATCTTCCGGAGGAAGTTGCTGCTGGCCCTATACTTACAGAATGGGAAAGGAAAGGAATTAGAAGGGTAGGAGATATCCTAGGACAGCAAGGGGTCTATCAGTTCTCTGAACTGCAGGCAAAGTATGCGCTAGACAATAGACAATTTTACAAATATTTACAAATAAGGAGTTTTTTGTATAATAAAAAAGGAGGACCATCAGGATTCTACATGTCTTTAGAAAAGGGATATACACTGTTGTGCTCAGCGCCTCTCCAGGCACAACACTATAAAACTATATATCATCTTTACCACACACCTGCAAAGATAGCTCAGTGGGGAGGCACAACAGGAACCAGCTGTTTTAGGTGTGGAAGCTTAGAGGCAGATCTAACACATGTGTTTGCAGCATGCCCTCACCTGCAACTGCTTGAAAAAGGTATTGAGGGCTTTATAAACAGAATATTAGGAACTGATATTCTTTTAACCCCCTCGATAATTCTTTTGGGAGTAAAGGAGGAGGAGGGGCAACAGCAGGGTGGGGGGGAATTTTTGTTTGTAGCTATGTCAGTTATGAGACTCTGCATTGCATCCGCATGGCTGGACCCTTTGCCACCTTCATTTCATCATTGGTTGGCCAAATTACTAATAAGATATAACCTGGAGACCGAGATTTATGCAAGGAAGGGGAAAAAGGGAAGGAAAGTTGGTAAACAGATTTGGGATCCTATTACTCGATGGAAAGAAGGGAGTATGGACTGAAATGTTGGAACTATATATGCTTACTGTGTACTGCACTACATAATCTGTGTCTTGCTGCCTTGTTTTGTTTTGTTTTGTTCTTTATCTAGAAACCCCAATTGGAGCGTTCATTTTTTCATTTTTCATTCTTGTATCTGTTGGCCAATTAGCATAATAAGTAGCGCAGGAATACTAAAGGGAAGAGATTGTGTAGAATAGAAAGATTTGAAGTATGTTGATTGATTTATATTTTCAGTGTATTGTGGCTGATCTGATAACTGAGAAGGAAATCGAAACAAATGTTATATTTTATGTTTTTTTGTTTAATGTAATCTATTGCCGTGCCCTGTACACAAAAATGGGGGAAAAACTTTTCAATAAACAGATTTAAAAAAAAAAAAAAAAAGAATACTCGAAGTTTAATAGAGAGTATCTCTGACACGGGATGCAGGGAAAATAGGGATTTATGGTAACGAAGATTAATAAAAAAAGTTTTAAAAAAGGGAAGTTACTAGAATAATAAGTCGAAATAAAAAAAAAGAATGAATGTTAAAACTCGTATTAAAAAAAAATAACCTATAGAAATGCTTTAATAAGAAAAGCGATCTTAAATAAAGCATTTTAGAAATTATACGGAAGTTAAAAAGTATAGAAAGAGACACGTTTACATAAACATGTGACGTACTAAAACAGTGCAAATGAGAACACCTGTCAACTGAAAAACGTGAGTTAAAAGTGGGAGGAGTAATAAATTGATCCCATAGAGTGTTAAGTAACCGAAAAGGATATTTACCACACCGGTGAGATGATTAGTTTTGTGTCAGAGAATCAATATGGGCAAAGAAACTACGAGCAAGGTATTGATTCGGGGCTGTGGAAGCATCTTGAGAATATCCATTTCCTCAGAGGGAACATATTGTTAATGTATATTTAAAAATACACAAAACATTATGTCCCCTCCAGAGGAGTTGGATGAATTTCGACGGAGGAAGGAAAGAATATTGAAGAGTGGTAAATTATGTGAATGGGTATATGTTTCATATTTTTAAAAGAGAAAGCAACAATATTTAAATGATTATAGAATGTAGTATGTTTAAGTTTAAATGGAATATAATAACAAGTTGACGAACGAACCATTACAAGAAATATAGGTTAATTAAAGAAGTACTACGTGCAAGGTAATAATTAGGAGCGATGGTATCATCTTTATCTTTCCACAGAGGGATCATATTGTTAATGTATATTTTAATTTACATTCGACTTTATGATTCTTCAAGTGGAGTTGGATGACTTTCAACAGAGAATTTGAAAGAATAATAATTTTTTTTTTTTTAGTATGCAAGTATTTCTTAATGATTGAAAAATGTAGTATAAATCAACTATCAACGCGAAAAAGAAATACTTTGGAATAAAGGAGAATACTCTTTATATTCTAGAGTGAAAATGGGTTAAAAGTATTTATATTGAGTAGTGCTTTTACCAAATTTCACTCGTGAAGTACAGGAGTATTATATTCACAAGCACTTTTTTTCAAAAGAAATAATATAATTGTGTCTTCAAATATTAATTAATAATGCTTTCGATTTTTAAATATGATTGTAAAATGTAATAATGACATGAAGCGTACATAAAAAAAGAAAGATGAACTAGTGAGGGAGTCTTTGTCGTAGCACTTCTATTCTACTTTATCTGAAAGTAAAAAAAGCCCAAACATTTAAATAAAGATGATGGGGCGACACTTATATAATGTAAACATAAGGAATGAGTGCTCATGATGAAATAAAAAAAATGTGGTCCAACGTGTGATACCAATGAATGAAAAAAAGATTTTGCATTTCACCCATGTGATGAATATAAAAGACTCAATAAAAATATTTTGAAAACTTGTGCATTTTCTTTCAAGGATGGTTTGAAGAACTATACAATTAATGAAAGGACAAAGTACTCCCCGCTAAAGGAGAAAATCTGGCACAATTATGATAGCATAGAAAATAGAATAATATTTTTAAATACCTTTACAGCCAACAAACTCGTAAGCAGAGTACACAGTTTAAGTTAAAAACACCCTACCACAACTAGTTTTTGAAACGCATTGTAAAATAAAGTGCGTCACAAAATGGGCTACGTACATGGTGAGGGTATCGTAATGTCACATAGAAAAAACAAGCCAATCAACATTAGGATCAGGAAGGTAGAGTTAACCACACAACAGCCAATCAAATGTTTTTGAAAATCTGCACAAGGAAAGGGATTGGTCGGTGGTATGTCTTCTTACAATGCTTCACAACCAATGAAAAAGAGGTGTAGAAAGTTTCTGTTTTTAACATACGAGCAAATCAGATGTCCTTGCAAGTACACGCAGGGGGAGGCAATTGTTGTTTACATAAATAATAACAATGAAAAAAGGGTAGTTTAAAAGAACGCTTTGGAATAAAACACACACGTTTTTGATTACATAAAGTGTACGAGGTGAAGTATAGTCAACAATCTTTAAAAAATGTTGCCGCTCCTTACTTCACTTGCAAAGTTAAAAAGAACATGTACGACATTTGCATTAGAAGTGTAGTGCAATGCAAATTATTGAGGACGACTTGCTTTCGCAAGACCCCGAAAGGCTTCTTGCAGAATAAGTACACACTTATCTGCCAGACTCCATTTAATGATTAACCAGGCTCTCAAGGCTAAACACGTCCAAAATCATCTCTCGTCACTTTCTGTTCATTCAGGTTGACTGTGAAAGTGCGTGTCTCCTTCTCCTTTAACTCCTTTCTTTTTCATAGTAATTGTTACTCGAACACTATCCAGTATATACCCCACATATGCAGCCCCCTGGATTTGCAATAGTAATTGTTACTCATACACTATCCAGCACATACCCTACAGATGCACCACCTTGGGGTTGGAATTTTTTTTTACTAATACACTATCCAGCACATACCGTACAGATGCACCCCCCTGGAGTTAGAATAGTAATGTTACCCCTACACTAAACTGCACTTACCCTACATATGCACCCCCATGGAATAAGAATACTAATTGTTACCCCTACACTAACCTGCACTTACCCTACAGATGCACCCTGCTCTCTCTTTCAAAATCCAAAACAGATTTACAACACCCTTGCACCACTTTGCAATAGAAGCCCATGTTCAAACCAGAACATGGGGTTATATTGGAATTCACAAGGCCATATTATCAAGCCCAATAAAACGGCGATCATTTTTATCTCCCTGCTTGATAATATGCACCTTGGTTTGGATTTTGAAAGACAGAGCAGTGAAATCTGTTCTCACTTTCAAAATCCAAAACAGATTGCTTTTCCACATGCAAGTTAGCATCTCCCCATGTGGAAAAGCAATCCCGGCTCCCGACGGACGCAGGGAGCCGGCGGGACCGTGGGGGCATATGCTCCCCCCACAGTCCCCAACATCTTTTATAAGACCCGGGGGATAGGGTCCCCGGGGATATTAGAAATTACTAATAGGGGCTATATTTTTATGGTAAAATTAGAAGTCATGCACCCAGCACAGCGCTCAGTGCGGCCCCCTGGTGTGCACGCACTGGATGCACGACTCATAATCTGTAGGGTGCGCGACTCCAGTGACTTTGGTGCACAACTTCTATGCGTTTAGGAGCCGGCATTTGCTTTTCCACATGGGGAGCTACTAACATGCAGCTCCCCATGTGAAAAAGCAATCTGATTTAGATTTTGAAAGAGAGAACAGATTTCCTTGCTATGGGAGGGCCGAATGGACACCCTGGTGAGGTTCCGTGACAATTGTAAGTGGTGTCTTCGACTCGTACGAATATGGTCGAGGCTGGTATCTATGAACCGCAAATGACGAGTTTAGTGGGTGTACGCGTTTTCGTTGTGCTAGCCTAAACCGTTTGTCTGTTTCGTGGGTTTCTTCATCTGAACCCATGGGTTCCATCTTAGATACGGCATACATTTTGTTTCTTGCCTTCAAGTAGCCAGCGAACGGACACTGTCCGCTTCGTGACCCTGGTATTCCCAAATTCTTGCGCAAGACACGTGTTCCTTTGAGGGTGTCTTTATGACGAGGGGGATGACACTGTAAGGCAGATGGCCTCCCTCGAGGCCCATCTTGCCGTGCCGGTCTATTGTCTCAGTTGTGCATTCATTAGGCACGTCTCCTTTGATCCCTGCAATCGTGTTTCTGATAGCACCCCCTTACACTCTTTTCAATCTGTTCGCTATCCTCGTCTTCCTCTGCACCTGTTTCTGACTCTTCCTTGATTCGTTTACAGCCGAACGGAATGCACTAATGGTGGGAAGATGTACTTTTACAGTTGGGAACCAGCAATGCTACTGTAATTATGTTCCGGGCCCTGAATACATGAAAGCGACCCCCTATGAAATTTACTGTGGGAACCAGGTTGTAACCTTTTGTTTGCCATGTTATCTTATGACGAAAAACTGTATAAAAGGAGCGATCCACAGATACAATTCGAAGCAGTCTCCTTGAACATACATGATATGTACTTCTTGTGACTTCTGTGTTCCCTGCAGTAAATAAACCTCAAATCTTTGACGCCGAAGGAAGTGTCCCATGTCTCTGTCATTTGTACGCCGGAACAGGTAACCCTCGAAGGTTTCAGGTGTTATCCCTGGCACCGCTGGGTCTTAGAAAAACCCAGTCCTTCAGTTGGCGCCCAACATGGGGCTGCATCAGCGGTACCGGTCCAAAGCCCGACGATCGTGAGGAACTTCGTGTGAAATCTCCGAGGGAAGGTGCACCCCGCTTCATCGATCCTGTTGTCGAAATAAGTGGCCCGAAGACTTTTCCCGCGAAGATCCCCGCCTCCTGACGGCTGCGACGGACTGCTGCCCTGACTGTAGACCTGTTTTGGCGCCTGGCGTAGACCTTGGTACAGCGAGACGATTGACGGGCCTTCCTGGTGACGCCATTGTTCTTTGAGTTAAGTATTTGTGGGTCGCCCCCAAAGTCCTTAGTTGTTGTGGGTGCTTAGTTGTTACATGGTTCCATTGCATTTGTGGTTCTTTGTATTTTGCTCTTAGTTGTTCTATTTGACGTCTGCAGTCGCCAAAAACCGAGGGTTTTTGCACTTTTGCGGGGACATTGTAATCCAATAACCCTTGACGTTTGTGAAACTCGGTTAGTGTGCACGATGCCTGGCCGTAGTGCTTTGTTCAGTTCAGTTTCTGCTTGGGTTCTTTACGCCATAACCGGAAGGAATCAAACATGATGTATTGGCTGCTCTAACTGAACTTTAGCTTCAGTTTTCGAGTGGTATGATCGTGGGTAGCAATGTTAGACCTGCCGTCGAGCATCTACTATCTTTTTGTCCCACTATAATGCCTCGTGCATTGTTTAAAGACGAACATGAGGAATGGATGTCGACGCCTGGTCAGTTTCCCATGCGTGAAGTTCCACCAGTGTGGAGGCCAGGTGATGCGACTGTTAATCCTGCTATCTTGCCACACTTCCAGAGAGTATGGATACACCTTCCATGGAAACGATCGGAAGTTTTGCAGGTTAAACAGACTTTGCCTGACCCTCGCAAAAATCCTGCAGGGTACTATAAAGAATTGTCCCAACTAGTGGATGCTACGATAATGAATCTTGCCGACATCGACATGTTGTTCGGCAATGTCGTACCGCAACCGATTTGGGCGAAAATTCGTCAAGAAAATCATGCAGCCGAGTTAGGCGGTGATTGGGCTGCTCTTGTGGTGGCTGATGGACAGGAAGTTGGTGGGGCTAAGCCTGAACAGCTCATTACTGATCTCCCCCAAAGAATAATTACTCTTATGAAAACACTTATGCCAGCAATGAAAGTTAACTGGGACAAATTGTCTGCTTGTAAGCAAAAGAAGGACGAGAGTGTCTCCGATTTCTTTACGAGATTTGAGGAGGCATTCATCGATCATAGTGGTCAAGATATGAGCACCGAGGGAGGTCAGAGGTTGTTTGTGGATAAATTTGTATCGAATTTGTTGCCTGAACTTAGCAACAAATTGAAAAATTCAGAAAGTGCGTGGGCTGTCTCGACCGCTGCTCAGATATTGGCCACAGCTCAATATTATGAAAATAGAGAGAAAGAGGTAAATGATCGTGCAGATAAAAAGAGGAAAGAACTCAAAACGAACGTTTTGTTGCAACAAGCGTATCCTCCGACCTCGAATCAAAATGATTCTCAACAACGGAATAGATCGCAATCGCAGTCAGCTAGGTCACAGTCACGAAATGATTCTCCTTCGCAGAGATCTATGCTTGGGTACAATCAGTGTGCCTATTGTAGAGGTGAGGGTCATTTGAAATTTGATTGTCCGGTTTTGCGCAAAGGAAATAGTGGCAATTCATCTAGAGGAGGCCGCAGTGGTCCTCAACAGGCTTCACGAGGTAGAGGTCGTGGTGTTCCTCAGAATCAAAATGAGCGTTCTAATAATTCCTCTGATTCCAATAATTGTTTTGATCAGCATGGATCATCGTCAGGTAGATCTGCACAGTACACTGTGGACGATTATTACGTCGATCAGGGTACTGACGACGGTAATTACTAGGACAGCCATAGACAAGGAGAGGGAGTAGTATCAGTTCCGGTTGATCAGAGAGGGCCTTACGTCGCAGTTGCCACCTCGGGCGTAGTTGAGCCTTTTCTGTTGGACACTGGTGCAGCGAAAAGTTCCATCATGCATTCGAAACTCCCTGGCGCACCTTTGTCTGGCTTAACAAATGTTTCCGTTGGATTTTCCGGCGCCCCTGTTAGCAATCCGGTTTCTCGCCCTTTGCCCCTTACAATTGGGACTTGTGAGCTGAAAGCTCCTTTGATTCTGAGCACTGGTTGTGGTGAAAATCTTTTGGGCTTGGATTTGCTGAAACGTTTGTATGCGACTTTGTATTGTTCTCCTGCGGGGGTAAAGCTTACATTGGGTGAGAGAGTAATCTCTCCTATGTACTTGTCCATTGATAAGCTCCCACCGGAATTGAGTTCTCTTCCTGCATCTTTGTGGGCAACAGGTCCCAATGACGTGGGCCTGCTTGACATCTCCCCTTATGTTGTCCAATTGAAATCAAATGTGCGATTACCACGTATTCCCCAGTATCGTATCTCCTTTGATGGTGAGCGAGCATTGTTAGCGATCATCTATGACTTGATCGAGAAAGATGTTATCGAGGAGACTCGGGTAAACGTGTGTAACAGTCCTGTGCTACCTATTCTGAAACGCACTGATCCATCTAAGCCTCCTGTTTATCGTTTTGTCATTGATTTACGGGAGGTGAACAAAATTGTGGTTCCTCAGTTCCCTGTGGTGCCTGATATTACGGCTTTACTGACTCTGATTCCAGCATCTGCGTCCTGGTTCTCAGTGATTGATTTGAAGAATGCTTTCTTTAGCATTCCGATTGCTGAAGAGAGCAGGGACCTTTTCGGTTTCTCGTTAGGTGGCCGCAGCTTTAGGTTTAAATGCGCTCCTCAGGGCTATTGTGAGAGTCCATCGATATACAGCCAGGCCCTGAAGAGTTAACTTGCTGCGTTTGTGTTACCGGCTGGTGCGGCCTTGATCCAATATGTCGATGACTTATTGGTGGCTGCGGATACACAAGACATTTGCAAAACTGCTACGGTGTCTTTGTTGCAACATCTCTGTGACTTACATCACAAGGTGTCACCTTCTAAACTGCAATATTGTTGCCAAGAAGTAACCTATCTAGGTCAGTTATTGTCAGAGGAGGGAAAAAGGTTGACCCCAGAGAGAATTGCAGCGATCGCTCGGATGACTGTGCCAACAACTCAGAGAGATGTGCGTGCCTTTCTAGGTATCACGTCGTACTGCAGGCAATGGTTTCCAAATTTTTCATTGCTAGCGAAGCCATTGGTAGCTCTTACGTGCAAGGATGTTCCAGCTCCTTTGCCATGGACGGAAGAATGTCAGAAAAGTTTTTCTGAATTGCGTGATGCGTTGTGTTTGGCCCCTGTGTTAGGTACTCCTGACTACAGTAAGCCGTTTACACTATACGTTCATGAGAGGGAAGGTTGTGCGTTGAGTGTTTTGACGCAACAATTTGGTGGTAAGCAACGTCCATGTGCATATTTTTCCTCGACCGTGGGCCCAGTAGCTAGAGCATTGCCGAGCTGTTTAAGAGCAACAGCGGCAGTTGCGGTGTCCATTCGACAATCTGCAGGATTGGTCATGGATAATATGCTTACGGTGATGGTTCCGCATGCAGTTGACACTCTCTTGAATCGTACGAAAACCCAACACTTGACGAGCGCAAGGTTGTCTGGTTATGAGTTGACGCTTTTGGCAAGTCACATTCAAATAAAGCGCTGCAATGTCCTAAACCCGGTGACTTTGTTGCCAACCAATATGGAATCAGACGAGGTACCACCACACGATTGTTATTTGCGAACTGAGGAAGAAACGAAGGGTCGTGCCGACCTAAAAAACACTCCATTGGAAGAACCCGATGGTACTTTGTATGTGGATGGTTCGTGTTTTAAGTTGCCGAATGGTGATGTGACGACTGCGTATGCTGTGGTAACATTGAGTACGGTTGTGGAAACTGCAAGACTAATTCTGCACAGGCGGCAGAATTAATTGCGTTGACGAGAGCGTGTGTTTTGTCGAAAGGAAAGAGGGTGAATGTGTTTACCGACAGCCAGTATGCTTTTGGCGTCGCCCATAGCTTTGGACGATTGTGGAGAGAGAGAGGTTTTATGACGTCACATGGTACGAAGATCCAGCATGGACAGCTTGTGAATGATCTTTTAGATGCACTTACATTGCCCAAGCCGGTGGCGATTATTAAATGTAGTGCACACCGTAAGGTGACGGATGATGTTGGTCGTGGCAATGCGTTTGCTGATGAGATCGCTAAAGAGACTGCGAGAAATCTTACAAATAGAATGTATGTGACGAGTTCGATAAGGTGGCCTGCAGAAACTGGTATGTGTGAGGACACTATTGAAAGTGTGAAAGCGATTCAGAATGAGGCCACCGAGACTGAAAAGACCAAGTGGAAGGAGAGTACAGGAAAGTTGGATGCGAATGGCTGTTGGATTGATTTGTCGGAGAATAAAAGGTGGATGTTGCCGGATGCATATGTGCTAGCTGTTGTGACCATGGCACACGGTTTGTCACATATTAGTGCGAAAGGTATTTGTAAGTTGTTGTCTCCCGTATGGAAGAATGATGGTATCGCTAAGTGTGCTGAGAGATTGGTCAAGAATTGCATGATATGTATGATGCACAATCCTGGCAAGGGCACTCCTACACCCCCCGGTCACTTTGCTCCTCCTACATGTCCCTTTGAGGTAATTCAGTTGGACTTCATCCATATGGAGCGATGTAATAACCTAAAATACGTTTTAGTTGTGGTTTGCGCATTCTCCTGATGGATCGAAGCTTACCCTCTCAAAGACAATACTGCCTTGTCCACAGTGAAAGTCCTACTGAAGGAATACTTTCCTCGGTATGGAATGCCACGGATTGTATGGTCTGATAACGGAAGTGAGTTTGTGGGGAGTGTGATGAAGAGTGTGTGTAAGGGCCTTGGAATTACACAAAAATTCCATAGCGCCAACCATCCCCAGTCAGCAGGTTTGGTTGAGGGGTACAATGGTACTCTAAAACTAAAACTCGCAAAGATTCAGGCTACGACTGGTCTCTCGTGGCCCGACGCTTTGCCTCTGGCTCTTCTGTCAACTAGGGCGACAGTACACTCTCGAGTAGGGCTCAGCCCATATGAGATTGTGTTCGGCCGTCCTGCAAATATTTGGGGGGTTCCTAGACCCAGTGCATTCACAAATCTTGAATATCCAATGCTGATTGATTACCTTCATGATCTGACTGCTAAACTGAGGTTAATTCATCAACAGGTCTTTGAAGCACTGCCGGCGCAGACGGAGGGTCCAGGCCACCAGCTCCAACCCGGAGACTGGGTGGTTACCAGGAATTTTGGCCGAAAGCGAAACCTTGAGCCGAGGTTCATTGGACCCTTCCAAGTGCTCCTCGCCATGAGAACTGCTGTTTGTTTGGAGGGTCGCAAGCATTAGGTGCACGCCACCCACACCAAAAAGGTACCGATACCTTTACCAGCGGACTCGTGGGTGAGGACAGGCATCGCCTCATCTGAAACCGCAGCTTTGCCGAACTTTGTGCCGTTCAGTGACACTCAGCCTGTGGGAGATACTTCAGTGCAGCCAGATAATACTATTGAACATTTGTCATTGGAGAATTCAAGATCTGAACTATTGTCTGACCGACATGACTCTGTTTCATCATCCGACCAATTGTTTGAAGAGCAGACTCGTCCTGGGAGAAGCAGATATTTTCTTCGATCCAATGCTAGAGACTAATAAAATTATTTTTGCTTTTTCCTTTTGAAATCCACGTTAACCCCATTATCACTCTGAACATTTTTTAATAACTGTGGTCTCTGTTTGAATTCTGAGTTCTTTTCCACACATGTGTGTTTGTTTCCACAGCTAGGAGATTTTGTATATATTGTTTAATTAAAAGAACCTTACATCCGGGTGGACCGTAGGGCCGTGCGGGTACTTCCTTCTGTTTAGTAGGTCCTGACCCTAGGTCGGAGGCCGTTGATTCCTAGGAACTCCTGGGGATTGACTATTGCTACACAGAACGAAGTGCGTCAAGAACGTCGCGGACGGTTTTAGAGGATGGCATTCTCAAAGTTGTCGGAAGTGGAGAAGACTCAAGCACAAAGATTCGAATTGCATAGGATCGCACGTACTAAATGCTTTATGTTTCAGGTGTTCCTACTGTTCCTAACTGTTTCTTCGTTACTGGTGGGTGGAGTGTACTATGGGATACAATCACTATTGCCTTCTGCTTCACCTACCCCTTCTTCTGAACCAAAACCTACTTCCACTGTTTCTCCTCATTCCTTCCATATCTTACCCCAACATGAGCAGGTTAGACGTGCGGAATTTATGAACAATTCCTTTGTTCAGCTCCTTCATCAGCATCAGTTGGTGATGAACACTACCAACTGTTGGGTGTGTGGGTTAATGCCACATACCACCGATAGGGGAATTCCGTACTTGGTCCTTCCTTACAGTTCCCAGGGTTCAGCTCGAGCATTTCAAACAATGTTTCGTAGCGCACTAGATTCTTACACCATCGAGAGCCACGCACTGCAGATCATGGTCCTGGCCCGTACCACAAGCCTTTGGCAAGAGCGATTGGCGATTTAGATAGGGATATCTTCGACGCATCGCTTATCCCAGAGGAAGAGGTGCGAGCATACAGAGATCTGAGTGAGGCTGAGTATAGCATGTCAGTGGGTGATCGGCAGCTTAAAAGCTCGTCTCCGATCTGGATCGTACCCCATCTCGGTAATTTCTGTTTGAAAGGTCTTGGCCGAAGCCCGCGAGCTCAGCTTGGGAGGAGTGCCTGTACCGAAACGTATGTTTTGCCGACGGCCTCTTCCCCGGTACTTCTGACTGCCAAGGGTACTTATTTTGTTTGTTACGACCGCGCATATACATGGTTGCCTCGTGACTTTTCAGGCACATGTTATATTGCGAATTTGTTGCCACCGACCTTTACTGTTGGGTCGGATTATCACAAGACCAGATTTGTGAGAGGCGTGATCAGCGAAGAGGACACTGCCGGTCAAGAAGCAGGAGACTTCTTTAAGGGTTTCTTGCCGTTTTGGGGACCTATGATTAATAGTAGGAACCTGAGACAGTTGACTCGAGTGGTGGAATCGACCGCTAATATCATTGCAAGTGCCCTTGGCAACATTACAGCAGAGCTTCAGGCGGACAGGCTTATGACGTTACAAAATCATATGGTTTTAGATGTTGTTCTTGCAGATAGAGGTGGTGTATGTAAGGTGATCCATTCGAGTTGCTGCATTTTCATTCCTGACAACGCTCCAACTGTCTATCAAACAATCTCGAAGTTGCATAAGATCTCCGAGTCCATACACGTGGACGTAGGGGATTGGACGCTACTAGGGTGGTTTTGGGGCCTGATGTCGACGTGGGGTTGGAAGATTCTGATGATCATTGGGGTTGTTGTAGCATTCCTGTTCACGTGTTGTCTTTGTGTGCAGTGTGGTCCTGCCTTATGTGGCCTCTGTGCTACGACGTGTATAAGACGGCCACCTGTTACCAAGGAAGCACTGCTGGATAGAATAATGTTGCAGCAACATCTGGATGGTCTGATGAATATCGAGATCGATTCTGATTCCGACTAGTGCTTGCCTACATGAGGGCAAAAGGAGCGTCTGAGGTTCCGTGACAATTGTAAGTGGTGTCTTCGACTCGCCCGAATATGGTCGAGTCTGGTATCTATGAACCGCAAATGACGAGTTTAGTGGGTGTACGCGTTTTCGTTGTGCTAGCCTAAACCGTTCGTCTGTTTCGTGGGTTTCTTCATCTGAAACCACGGGTTCCATCTTAGATACGGCATCCATTTTGTTTCTTGCCCTCAAGTAGCCAGCGAACGGACACTGTCCGCTTCGTGACCCTGGGATTCCCAAACTCTTGTGGAAGACACGTGTTCCTTTGAGGGTGTCTTTATGACGAGGGGGATGACACTGTAAGGCAGATGGCCCCGCTCGAGGCCCATCTTGCCGTGCCGGTCTATTGTCTCAGTTGTGCATTCATTAGGCACGTCTCCTTTGATCCCTGCAATCGTGTTTCTGATAGCACCCCCTTACACTCTTTTCAATCTGTTCGCTATCCTCGTCTTCCTCTGCACCTGTTTCTGACTCTTCCTTGATTCGTTTACAGCCGAACGGAATGCACTAATGGTGGGAAGATGTACTTTTACAGTTGGGAACCGGCAATGCTACTGTAATTATGTTCCGGGCCCTGAATACATGAAAGCGACCCCCTATGAAATTTACTGTGGGAACCGGGTTGTAACCTTTTGTTTGCCATGTTATCTTATGACGAAAAACTGTATAAAAGGAGCGATCCACAGATACAATTCGAAGCAGTCTCCTTGAACATACATGATATGTACTTCTTGTGACTTCTGTGTTCCCTGCAGTAAATAAACATCGAATCTTTGACGCCGAAGGAAGTGTCCTGTGTCTCTGTCATTTGTACGCCGGAACAGGTAACCCACGAAGGTTTCAGGTGTTATCCCTGGCACCGCTGGGTCTTAGAAAAACCTAGTCCTTCACTGGGACACTGCAGGAGCCGACCCTGCCACAATACATAAAGCACCGGGGAGAGGTGGTCCCCGGGGCTTTGGAGCCCTTGCAGCCCCCCCAACCATTTTTTTTGTAGCCCCGGGGTTGACAGGCCCTCGAGTGCTCCAGGAGGGGGGCCATGCAGTCCCCCTCCCAAAACACATAAAGCCCCGGGGGTGGTGGTCCCCGCGGCTTTGGGGACCTCGGACCCTTCCCCCCACCCATTTGTTTTTTTTTGCCCCGGAGTCTGACAATCCCAGGGGCAGTGGGGCCCCTCTGGGCTCCCCAAATTTTTTTATAATTTTGCCCCCGGTTTTTAGCCCCCCCGGGGGCTAATTATAAAAAAGCTCTGTTTTAATTAATGTTTTTTTTTAACGCAGAGTCCAAGCACCCTACACACACCTGCCGGGTCTTTAAAAAAAAAATGTGGACCCCCTAAGCAGGTCTAGAGGGTAAAAGTATTTCTACCCTGCCCCCTTTCTACGTTTTGCACACATATTCCACTGACTTCTTCAGCCTCGCTTCTACTGAGGCACAAAATGGCTGCCATCAGTTCCTGATTTCAAATGTTGATAGCCACTTGACAGCCAATTAGCATTCAGCGCGAGATCGGAAGAGTGCGCTTACAATACATTCACGGTCCGCTGATAGTCCACGGGTCGTCCACGCCCATAGATATATAAATGCTTTTAACTGTAATTTTCTCAGGAACTACTGAACAGATTGCCACCATTTAAGCAAAAGGCACAAGTCTGAACCGAGGACTACATCTTTGCCAAATTTGGCATAATTCCATTCAGCAGTTCGGGCTGTAGCTGTGGCTAAAGATCCTATGGGAAATTACATGGGGAAACACGTTTTGGGACCCCCTTTTTCTCAGCCCCACATCACGAATCACTGTGAAACTTTCAGGATAGGAGCGGACAAGAGCTGACCATAGAGCTGATTAAGTAGGTGTGCAACTGACTGTGTAAGTAAGTGATTAATTATGTCTTCCTTAATACATGTGTTACCAACTGATACAGACATTCACACACTTTAGGTTCTCAGTTGGTGTGTAAGCGGTTGCATGGTTTCATTAGCAGCTAAATGAGGATCTATATCAACTATTGATTGCTTATTTGAGTATCTCAATGGGTACCTGAGTGTCTCCATGGGTGGCTGAGGAGTATGACTCTGTGCATAGATATGTGAGTAGATAATTCACTGGGTATATGTGTTCAAGTCTGTATCTGTGAAGAGGGCTCTATGGCTGGGTGAGTGTGTGTATGAGTGTCTTGGTAAGTAAATGGCTGCCTCAGTGGTACATGTGTGAGTAACTGCATATGTAAAATGCAGTATATATCAGTGTTGGAGTATATAAATGAGTATATCTAAGAATGAGTTATTGTGAGAGTGCATGTATGGATCAGTGGGTGCTTGTATTAGCTGTTGTATTAGACTGTAAGTATGTGTTAGTATATATTTAAATAAGTAAGGTAGTATGTGTATAATTGTACAGGTGAGTAAATGAAAGTGTGATTAATTATTTCCATGACTGACAAGGTGTGTGATTACCTCTAACAATGAGAGACGGTGTGTGAGTGTCTGTATAGATATGTGACTGGATATGATAATGCTGTTTTCATGGCTGACTATATGGATGAGTGACTGTATGGGTGAATGAATGCATGTGTGTGTAGACCTACAAATTAGTGAGTGGATATGTACTTACTGGTATTGGTGTGCTAATGGTTTCGAAAATGATAGTCTGTATTTTACAGTGGGTGTATCAAGTGTAATATTAGGGTCTGAAAAGGTGCAACAGATTTTCATGTGGATGATGTGATCAGTGATGTGATCAGGGATATCATTTGAGATGTCATCAGTGATGTCATCAGTGATGTCACTGACCATGTCATGAATGATGTAATATGTGACATCATCAGCAGTGCATTGCGGGGGCGCAAGTTAACTAACTATAATAGGGGAATTTCTATCGTTTTGCATGAGTGAAATGTCCAACTAAGTATAACGTCCGTGAAACCTATGGTTTTTCAGTGAATTTCTAAGGTTTTTTTAAATGCAAATTACTAACTATAACGTCTGTAAAACCTATGTTTTTTCAGTGAATTTGAAATGTTTTTTAAATGCTAATTTCTAATTATAATGTTCATTAACCATACCTTTTTTCTGTGTTTTTAATTATCATCCCATGCTCAACCTGGTGAAAACTGCAAATCTCTCCACTCTTCCATCGATACCTTCCACCAACAAAATCGCCACAAACCAGAGCCACAACTAACACTAATGATATACAAACTAGGACTTCCCGTGCAAAAAAATCCCGAAAACACCACTTCCCCATATTTTCAACAGCCACCCAAATCTGCAATGCGATCTAAAAACCGGCGATAAGCCGACTTACCAGTAACAAATTAACATCAACCTTTAACTGATGTAAGGAGTTCAACTATCTTCTGCTTGAATTACACCCAACTCATAGCCACATCTAAAGAGCAACACGTGATTGAGGTACTGATCATGCAGCTCCGACACCCAACAAGGCCACAACACCCAGCGCCACCACCACCAGAACCTCCCCCCAGACCACCCCTGCTATTACCACTGAGGCAATGCAAAACAGGACAACAGACCTTCCCAAAAAGCCATATCCCCTCACCCGCACAATAGCTGAATGTTGGGAGATGTGGCAACCAAGTATGTGTGAAGGAGGCAAGTCGCCCATCAATAATAATGCACACAATCCCAAGTGTAATGCTGATGTGCTGCACAGACCTCACTATGCAAAGCACAAACCCCTCCATGTGGAGATATACTATTGATACTTGTGGTGTAGTGCACAGCGGACACAACCATGTTACCTCAGGCAGTGGGGAAGATCTTGGTCATGTAGCTGTGTTGTAGCCCCCTGTATGGTCGGGGATGCCCGCCACCCCTTCCACCACCAATCCCAATGGAAGGAGACAGACACATTTTTGAACTTTTTGGAAGGCAGGGAGGCCTCGCGACCCCCCCCGGCCGTATTTATTAAAACATGAAACAAAATTTAAAACTTTAAATTAAAAACGTTTCATTTATCATGTACAAAATTCTACTTTCCATTACACTTGATGTAGACAGGTATCCAGGCTAACCTTAACAAATCTCTAATACAAAGATTTTCCTAACCGAGTCTAACATCATGCATTGCATACGAATTTTGTACATCCTATCGTTAGGGGCCAACGGCAAGGTCTTAACCGGTGTCAGATCCCTATCAACCAATTTCCGCCCTCACGTATGAGTGGCGCATGCGCAGAGGACTTTACCCTCGTAGCCATCCGTAACTTCCCTTGTCATGGGGGCCCCCTTCCACTCGGCGCCATATTAAGGACATCCGAGTTCCCGTGCGGGGTAACCGTAAGAAGGACAGGGTGAACTCTCCCCCTTTACCTTCCGCCGCAGCGGATATCCGGCCCCCGGGAAATTCGAGGGAGGGGCCTATGGCTGTCTCCCCCTGGGCGATCCCATCCGTAATGGGTGCCGCCTCCCCCTGGGCGCTCCCATCCATAATGGGGGGCGCCCCCACTAGGGACCTTGAAATCACTGCTCACCGATCATGACCTTAACGCCACAGGCCAGATAGTTGACCGACTATCTGGCCCCCCCACAACTCCTATAGGTCATGTCTCCTCAATCCCACTAGCCAAGCTATCATGTCTCCTACCAATATGTCATTCCCCTCCCTGGACAGGTGTACCCCATCATGTGAATAACAGTGGTCCCCCCAGATGCACCCGTGAGGTATACTTTGAAGGTGGTTAGATCGAAACAACTTCTCCCTTTTATTGTTGACCCTCTTTACCGAATGGTTCAACGCTGTCACGGACAACCCACCCCTCCACACCCTCCTCGGAATCATGTGGGACCAAGATATTGTGCACCCCGGGTGTGTCTTTGCTAACCAACTAACTGCTGAAAGTATGTGTTCGATTAATGCCCGTCTGCCCAACCTCACCATGTCATTGCCCCCAATGTGCACTATGACTGCTGATGGCGGTGACCTGTGCCGCCCTAACAATTCTTCCACAAGATTTCACAGTTGGTCAATACACAAACCGCCCTTCCCATGGAATGACACCCTGAAACCATATTCCTCAGATGTGTGAATCACATCACCTGCCCTGAATATGTCCGCGGCCCGTCTCACGTATGAGTGGCCCACGACCCTGAACACTCGTCTTCCATTCCTTGCTCTTGAAGTGATGGTTAGCTGATACTGGGCCGGTCCCAATTCCCGCCCTGCGTCAAAGGCTCGCGAAACTGTAATCCAAACAAAAGACAACAAGCGTGAGTGCACTTCTCAAATAAGTTACAACATGTGCAACCGCACATAATGATTGAAACAGTCTGATGACCATCTCCCCATCTGTTTAACATTGTCTGCATGCAGACCCCGGGCCGTCGCTTCTGTAGCGGCCCCTATCCTGAATGAATGAGTTCCAAAATCACCCGGGTTCAAGCCCGCAGCTGTGATCGTGATCGCCAGCACCCTTTGGAACTGAAACTTTGTTAACGGGGTGCAGTCAGCATGCCGCAGCAAGGCCCCCCCACGTCGTCACCCTTTGCTTAAGGTAGGCCTCAACGTGCATCACTGGACAACAGGGACTACCCGGAGCGCGCTGCAACACTATGCTACTCCCCTGGGCCTTCTGGTCAGTCTTTGACCTGGCAATCGTGATCAGCAGGGAATCCCCACTCACTTGCATGTGGTCCCTGCGCAGACCCCCCTTGGTATCCCTTTTATTGGCAGCCACCAGTTTGCCTACCCGCCGGGCCCCATAGAACGCCAGTGCAAATGCTGCCCGGAATAGGACAACCTCACTAGGTGAGGAGCACATCTCCCCCAGTTTAGCCAGCAAGGCGGTCAACCTGTCAAAGGTTTTAGATGCCTGTTATCCCTTTTGCACCCCTCTAAGCGCCGCCAGCCACGCAGCACCTTTCTGACTATAAAAGAGTCTGTCGGGTCCCTGATCCCTTGGAGCTGAGCCATAAACGATATGGCGGCCTTATACCAACTGGCGGTTGCCGCCGACTGGCCCTCCTCATGAAGTACCACTAAAAATTGGGTAAAGGACCCCTCCTGACCCCATATGTGCTCCCAATCAGGGACCAAAAATGCACAGTTAGAGTGGTACGCCCCTTCATAAGCTTTCCTTGTCCTGGGCACTAAACTGGCTGCCACGAGGTTTTGTAGTCCGGGGTGCCGATTTGCCATAGCGCTTCGGGAAAGGGCGCTACCACTAGCTCCGCTGAGGGTAAACAATCCCTGAAAGCCTGCATTTTGAAACGAGAGAGCACATCAGCTGCATTATTCAGTACTCCCGGCACATGTTTTGCCCTGAATTGTACATTTAGCCTCAAGAATTTCAACACAATTTCTTTCAACAATCGCAATATCCACTTGCAGCGTGCTGCCTGCTGGTTAATGCACTCCACCACAGTCAAGTTATCAGAACAGAATATCACTGAGTGATTACGGAACTCTACTGGCCCGGCCGACAACGCTACCCAGATCTAGAATAACTCTAGGAAACCAATGTTGCTCGTCAAGCCACTTGCCTCCCACCATGCTGGCCACTTCTGGGCCGACCATCTGTTACCAAGGATCGTGCCAAACCCCACACTGCCCGCAGAGTCGGTCCATAAACCTAACTCTGCTGACGAGGCCGGGGCTTTGCTCCAGACTACCCGGCCATTGAAATCCGCCAGGAATGCCAGCCAAATGAGCATGTCCTGGCGAACCTCTGCCGACAGTCTCGTGCGATGGTGCCCTTCTTTGAGGCCAACCATGGCCTGGGCAATGGATCGTGAGAAAGGGCGAGCCATCGGTATAACCCTCAGCGCAAAATTCAGCTGTCCCACTGTTTGCTGCAGTTGATGCAGTGTCACCTTGTCGTTCCTAAGACATTGTAGCAAGGAGGCCCTGAATTTGGCGATCTTCTCCGCCGGCAGACAGAAGCAACCCTCCACGGAGTCTAGTTCAATACCCAGAAACTCCAGGGAGGTAGTTGGCCCCACTGTCTTACCTGGCGCCAACGGAACCCCGAAACCCCGCATGACCACGCAAAATTCCCGCAATGCCCGTGCACAGTCCCGAGAGCCCGCCGGGCCGAGAAACAGGAAATCATCGAGATAATGCATCACATGTTGGTGCCCTGAGGCCCTCGAGAATGCCCACTCCAGGAATGAGCTAAACATTTCAAAGTAAGCAAAAGAAATTGAACAACCCATCGGCATGCACATATCCATGTAGTACTTCCCCTGGAATGCGAAACCCAACAAGTGCTGATCCTGGGGATGCACCAGCAGTAATCTAAATGCGGATTCAATATCCGATTTTGCTAACAGTGCCCCGGGGCCTAGGCGATTCAACATGACCACTGCGTCATCGAACGATGCATAACTCACACTGCAAATGCCTGCATCGATTGCCTCATTCACGGAAGCCCCCCGAGGCGCAGACAGATTATGTATGAGCCTGAATTTGCCCGGCTCCTTCTTGGGAACTACCCCTAATGGGGAACACACAAAATTGGCAGCTGGTATTTCACCAAACGATCCTGCAACCCGCCCCAAGCGAACCTCCTTTGCAATTTTTGTGGCAACCACAGTCGGGTTGTGCGTAACGGACAGTTGGTTCCTGCATATGGGGGCTCCCCGAAAATCACCCGCCGGGATCCTGAAGCCATACAAGAAGCCGTCCCGCAGGATCCCGGCGGACACATGATCAGGGTATTTGCTTAGCCAGGGGGTCATAGCCAAAATATCCACGGGCGATTGCTTAGCCATTCGGGCCACCGTGTCAATCCTGCTTGGTACCCCCTTTTCCCCCGGTAACATTGCCTCTGGATCGGCAGCTAGTTTCGGGGTGGGTGGTGTTACCACAACCTTCGCAGGCATGCCTGAACCTACATGTTCCCTGTGGCCTACTACACATTCCCTTGTTAAAACCCCAACATACGCCTCGTTTGTTCCCATTCCCGCCTGATCTAGTCTGAGTTTCTCCCCCGTGGGCTGGTCGAAAGGGCTGTGGGTGTCTCTGCTGGAAAGACCTGAAACCATTCGCACTCGACCCTGCTCCTCCCTCCGGGCCTGGTGTGAACTGCGCATGCCATGATACAGTGTCCAAACAATCCCAAGTCAACGATTCATTAAACTCTTTCGCTTTTCTAAACGACAGATTGTACCCCTTCAATGCGTCCCCCCCATATTTCTCATGGAAGCCCGTGATCCTGCTCTGGTAGCAAGCAAGGTCTCCCAACAATTCTGGTGTTCGCTCACCCATAATTGCAACAAACACAGAAAAAGCCCTGATCCAATTCATCATAGACTCCTCCACCCTGAATTCTGCCATTTTTGCCCTCCATTCACTGGGGTGCATCCATTCCTTCTGGGTTTTGGCATACTCAAATTCACGATTGTCCGTCAACAATGAAAACATATTAATATTTTTGTTTGCCCACACCATCTCTTTCGTGGACATCGGAACATGTTGTGCCAGGCATTCCCGCCTTGAAGGCACAGCGCCCTCCCCCATTATTGGGAGCGGCCTCTTACCATTTTCCGTCGCACCTCCGGTTGCATCCGTCGCCTTATTCTGATTCTCGACCGCAGCCGTGTTCGTCACCTGCAGAGGAGTAGAAGGTACCTTCCCTGCCCCAGAGCCCCTTGCCTGCCTGAGCTGGTCGATAATTTGCCTGGCCTCCTCAGTTGGATCTTCCGCCGCCGCGGGTCCCCCAGCTCCCTTCTTCAACCAAGGCAATACCGCCACTAGATGCATCGCCAGTTCGGGGGGTACCTGTTCCTTATCCAGTGGTGTGATAATCACAGGGATTGGCAATCCCCCATCCAGTGCGGGCACCGGACTGGCCACCGGGATTACTGGGACCAGCGGAACCTCCTGCGGGACCGGGGCCTCGCTAGGACCCCTTTTCTCTTTCTTCTTCTTCCCCTTGTCCCTCCCTGGAGCAACGTTTGGCAAAGCAGGCCCCACAATCCTCTTAGGTCTCCCTGAGGGCCAAGCCTGAGCTTCCACTTTCTTCTGGAGTTCCGCTAAGCTGCGATCCATTTGGGCCACCTTACCAAACCTCCTGTCCATTGCCGACACTTTGTTTACCAGTGTGCACAGCATCCATTCCATCTCGGAGCTCTTCCCATTCTTCTTTCCAGGCATATCCGACGTTCTGTTTTTTCTCCGCCTGTTTTCCAGCAGCTCCTCGGATCCCAGATACGCCTCGACGACTGAAACAGAAAAACAACGATTACTATGTTAAAAAAAAAACTGCTGCTTGTTCCCTTGAGGGCTCACGAGCAACGGGTGGTGCAGCCTTCAGAGCGCGGGAACAAGAGGACGCCTGCCTGGCCCCCCACGCCTTTTAACTTGCAGCGGGAGGCGGGGCGGCATCCCCCTCCCGCCCGGAAGTGCACGGACTTCCGGGCGGGTGTGAGGACCTCCTTCTTAGGCGGCGGGGGCGTGCTCCAACCACGCAACTTTGGGCATACCGGCCGGGGACACGCCCCGCGCCTGCAAAGGTTTCCCGGGCGGTTGGGGCACCCAGCCATACGTTCGGGGTGACCGAGAGGTCTCCCCTTTCCAGAAGCAGAAGTGGAGTGGGCTGGTCCAACGTACGCCACTCAGGTGTAGGAGTATGAACAAATAGGCCAGGCCCTGGGCGTGGTTCACTTGTGGGAAGAGTAGTGTATGCAGCGAACTGCGGATACATCCCCTGTGTAGGCACTCCGTTGGTGATCAAATATATGATTCAACACATGTGTCAGGATTAGATTCTTTTAATCCACGTTAGGTTTCATTTCATTCATTTGTGATATTCATGACATATCATCAAACAGCGTAAATCCAAGGGTACATTTCAATGAACATGATCCCCAATGCATTTTGGGCGGGGGTGCCCTTGATCACGAGGCGCTGAGGAAGAAGACAGAAAGGAGCGGTAAGCGCTGATGTGTAGGGCTGGGAGGGTTTAGGCTTACCAGTGCTATGTGTGTAGGAATATGGTCAAAGGTCGATAAGTGCGCGGTTTTAATTGTGAGGGTAGGGGAAGTGCGGGATAAATTACCGCGTGTGGTCTACCAGAGTCTACAAAATATAGCTTCATGCTAAAGTACAAGACTTACTTCAGAGTAACGGGTGGCGTGGAACGCCGTCCATGCTCAGGTGCGGAAACGCTGTGGAGCTTGTGTGGAGTGAAACGCTAATGAAGCGCGGCTAGACAGTGAAGAAGGACTAAAATTAAAAGGCAACTAGGGCGGCCATCTTAGAGGGGGGTATGAGCTTGTGGTGCAAAGGATAAAGTAAAGTAAGGTGGAATGTGCAGGGTAATGTGGAGCATATGGAGTAAACAGATACCATATAATCATCGGTTACAATTAGTACATCATTGTAATGTTATAGATAACAGCTATATTCAAGGCGATCATTAAGCCCGTGTGGCTTCAAGGTCTGTAATCTGTAAATCCACTCGAGTTCTCTTTTGAGTAAAAGTTTGTGGTTATCAATGCCTTCACGTTTAGTATTGTCTACTCTCTTTCCGCCCTTGGTGGACTGCACGCATTTGAAACATGCAATTCGACGAGATCAGCAAAAGCACGGAAGCCAGAGCCCATACTTTAGCCTATGACGAATCAGAAACACAACGCATCTACTCGCTGATCGAAGAGGACATTAACACTACCCCTACCAGCCGCAACAAGGAGCAATGTATTAAACAGTTACTGTACTTATCCAAACGTCATATAAATCAAAAACTCCACACGAGTACTCTACTCCGATACCATCGGGCACTCAGAATCCCACGCGGATTACGAATAGCTCTTAAGCCGTCACTCTGCAAAAATTCCAAATCTTTTTTAGATAAATGGAATGGAATACTGAACAAATGCAGCCTCGACCTAATTCTATTAATAGTGGAAGAATTAGCTGGCATACTAAAAGACCTTGAAACTGAAATCAAAGAAATTGACAACGAATTGAAAAAGCTCCTTACACCTGAGGAACTCACGTCTAGCTTAGATGACATCAAAAACATCCTAGACAAATATCAAAACGAAATCAATGAAAGAAAAATAAGAAAGTTCCGCCGGGACACGCTTGATTACAAGCTCGATGAGGTCTACTCTTGGGCTGAAGTCTACGCCCAAAGGCGACGCAACCGTCCTTTTAAACCTCAAACTGATACCTCATCTTCTGACTCAGACACCACTAACCGCCCACCTAGAAAACCCACCGCCCAAGCCAGACGAACCTCAAATGCTGAACAAGCCAGTACTTCAACCACGAACCAAGAACAAACTTCAACTGGTCATTTTTTAGAATTAAGCCCGGAAGAACTCGACGAATCAGGCGGAGCAAGACGAAAAGACAGAGAAAAGAGCCCACCCAACACCCGGAGCACAGCGGCCAAATTAAAAAAGACTGTCTCGTGATCAATATCTCTGATACTAATATTTCAACCCACCAGATGAACTTACTTGAACGAGGTACATCTTTCATCCCCACCACCACAACTAACTTGCTTGAACTCGAAGTAAGTACCTTCAAGTTTATGAGAAAGCTGAGACTTCGTCATTTTTTTGACAACGTGTTACCGACCAAGACAATCACTAAAGAGGACGAACTCAAAGGTCTGCGACCACCGAGCTCTTATCAAGCACCCTGCAGTCACAAGTGCATTGACCTCTTCGAAACTCTAGTACGCAACGATCTACAAAAAATCAACTTCAAAACTTCAAGAAAAACCTCTAACTTAACTAACAAGGACCGAGACACACTAAAATCTTTGGCTAATAATCCACATATAAAATGTGTTAAAGCCGATAAGGGAGGCGCTTTGGTGATTTTGAACACGAGCATGTACATGGAAAAATTACAAGAGCACATACAGGACACTATGACCTATATGGCATTGGACAGAAATCCTACTTCAGAGTTCCAGAACATTCTAAAAGACATCGTTAACAAAGCTCACCAAACAGGTACCATTGAAGACCGCACCAAAAACTATTTACTAATTGAGCACCCCAGAAGCCCTTCTATCCGCATGAGCCCAAAGATACATAAGAACCTAATGGACCCTCCTTGTAGACCAATCGTTTCAACTAGAGGATCAATTCATGAGACCACAGGCAAATTTCTTGACAGATATCTCCAACCTCTCATTGTCAAATCAGCAAGTTACATAAAAGACACCACACAATTCTTAGTGAAACTATCTGAGCTTACAACCCAGAGTACATCACCATTGATCTTCTGCACCGCAGATGTCAGCTCGCTCTATACCTCGATACCTCACCTAGGTGGAATTGAAGCCATTGAACAGGTCCTTCTTGACAGCGACATCAGCACACCTATGCAGGCCTTTTTGATGGAACTTATGATTTTCATCTTGTATCACAGTTATTTTGAACTTGACAGCCAATGGTTCTTACAGCTATCTGGAATGGCGATGGGAAACTGCGCTGCCCCAACGTATGCGAATGCATACATGGAAAATTTCGAAAGACAATATGTATACACCAACCCCATCTTTAAGAAACATGCCAAAATGTACGTCAGATACATCGATGACTTGTTCATCATGTGGTCTGACACCAAAGACTCGCTAAATCAACTACTGACAGAAGTCAACACTAAGGATCCACGCATAAACCTATCATGGCAAATCAGTGATTTGGAGATCTCCTTTCTGGATGTACTCATCAAGAATACCCCCAAATGGCTGACCACTGATCTTCACAGAAAAAGCACAGATCGTAACAACACCTTGCATTTTTTGAGCTTTCACCAAGGGTCCCTAAAAAAACACCTACCATTCTCGCAAATGTTGCGTGTCAAACGCATAGTCTCAGATGATCTCACATACACCATGCGCATCAAAGAAATGCATGAACGGTTTCGCAACAGAGGATATCCAGAATCAATTCTCATAGAAGCAGAAACTCAAGTCAACAGAATTTCTAGAACAGACAGTTTACAGCAATTCAAGAAAGACACACAACAACGCATGGTTCTAGTTTCCAAATTCTCAACTGCCAGCCCAGCTTACAAGAAAATCATATGGAAACATTGGCCCATTTTACAAATTGAACCTGATTTTCAGGGCATTTTTGAGAAACCCCCTTTATTTGCACACACAAGAAGTAAAAACATTGAAGAGATCCTCTCTAAACCAACTGAAACTATCTCTAAACACCGTGGCACTCAACCTTGCCATAACTGCAACCACTGCAATTGTATCATTAAAGGGAACAACATCCAACATCCCATGAAGGGCTACAATATTCAACTGCAAGTGGACGCTACCTGCGACTCTATGAATTTGATTTATGCTCTAAAATGTCCCTGCGGGAAACTATATGTTGGCAAAACAGAACGAAAGATCAAAACCCGCCTAAACGAACATAAGTCCAACATCAGATTAAAAATGGAGAAGTCCAATGTCGCAACACACTTTGCTGAAGCACGCCATTCTATTGCCCAATTGAAATACATCGTGCTGGAAGTCTTGACTAAACGTGAAGGCATTGATAACCACAAACTTTTACTCAAAAGAGAACTCGAGTGGATTTACAGATTACAGACCTTGAAGCCACACGGGCTTAATGATCGCCTTGAATATAGCTGTTATCTATAACATTACAATGATGTACTAATTGTAACCGATGATTATATGGTATCTGTTTACTCCATATGCTCCACATTACCCCGCACATTCCACCTTACTTTACTTTATCCTTTGCACCACAAGCTCATACCCCCCTCTAAGATGGCCGCCCTAGTTGCCTTTTCATTTTAGTCCTTTTTCACTGTCTAGCCGCGCTTCATTAGCGTTTCACTCCACACAAGCTCCACAGCGTTTCCGCACCTGAGCATGGACGGCGTTCCACGCCACCCGTTACTCTGAAGTAAGTCTTGTACTTTAGCATGAAGCTATATTTTGTAGACTCTGGTAGACCACACGCGGTAATTTATCCCGCACTTCCCCTACCCTCACAATTAAAACCGCGCACTTATCGACCTTTGACCATATTCCTACACACATAGCACTGGTAAGCCTAAACCCTCCCAGCCCTACACATCAGCGCTTACCGCTCCTTTCTGTCTTCTTCCTCAGCGCCTCGTGATCAAGGGCACCCCCGCCCGAAATGCATTGGGGATCATGTTCATTGAAATGTACCCTTGGATTTACGCTGTTTGATGATATGTCATGAATATCACAAATGAATGAAATGAAACCTAACGTGGATTAAAAGAATCTAATCCTGACACATGTGTTGAATCATATATTTGATCACCAACGGAGTGCCTACACAGGGGATGTATCCGCAGTTCGCTGCATACACTACTTATCCCATAATTTATTGGTGCTTTGACGGATAGCACCACCCTGCAGTGCACCCAGAACTTTGTTTACCTGCCTGCAAATTTATAACCCAACCACAGCTGTGCACCACCTATCATAATTCGTATTGTCTACTCACTTGTGGGAAGACCAGCGAGTCTGCCAGAGCTACGGCCCTGACCCTGGCAAGTGGCTGCCACCATGACTGCGGGCCTCCTCCACACAGGCCCCCTGCGTACCCAGCACCACAGCACCGCAGACTTATGTCTGTACCGACTACTGCCTTTGATCTACACTGCGGACAGCAGGGTTCACAACTTGAATTCAGGCTTGATTTATTAATTGCACAGAGAACTGTACTCTATGTCTTCAGATTTTGTCAAGAAGAATTGACAAAAAGCATTCCTCGATGTCTATGCTAACTACTGCCTTTGATCTACACTGCGGACAGCAGGGTTCACAAATTGAATTCAGCCTTGATTTATTATTTGCATAGAGAACTGTACTCTATGTCCTCGGATTTTGTCAAGAAGAAGTGACAAAAAGCATTCCTCGATGTCTATGCAAACTACTGCCTTCGATCTACCTTGTGGACAGCAGGGTTCACAACTTGAATGCAGCCTTGATTTATTAATTGCACAAAGAACTGTACTCTATGTCCTCTGATTTTGTCAAGAAGAAGTGACAAAAAGCATTCCTCAATGTCTATGATAAATGCTGATTTCTATCTACACTGCGGACAGCAGGGTTCACAACATGACGCCATCTATGTGTTCAACGCGGTGGGCCCGCGAGTTCCGCAAAATTTTTCGATATACAAAAATATATATATATGTGTATTTAATAAAAATATTAAGGCAAAAAAATAAATTCTTTCAGTTTTAATAAACTTTTTTCACTTTTAAATGCAATTTCCCGAAGTTGCGCTAGGTGCGTGCTGCATGTACGCACCCAACACAGATCCCATGTGACCAAAAAAAAGAGATTTGATTGGTTTATAACACTTACTGTTCTAACTATTGAAGAACCCTACTCATTTTAATTACTCTTCTTAGACCTTCTCTAGGAGAAGACCTGTCCTGAAAAGACCGTCACTTTTTCTTCATTGTAAACCTGAATTCCTTTTTTGGAGACAAAAATGGCTACACCACTGCAAGAATCATCTGATTCTGATTTTATTGTTGAACAATTTCTACCAGAACCTCCCCCTCCCGAAGGATACACATCCATCGTCTGGAAATTTTTAACTTTTCCGGAGGGGCAAAAGAAATGTAATGCCACCAAAGTAACATGCAAGATTTCCCAGGCAGCTCTGTCCAGAGGAGATCCATACAATAAATACTCCTGTGGCACTGGTAGCATGCGCAAGCACCTCCAATCCATGCATCCTGTGAACTATGCTCACGAATGCCGAAGACTGAGCAAAAATGCACCTCCACCACCGGTAATACCAAGTACCTCTGGGACATCACCTTCAACATCACCCCCAGACATACGTCCCCAATTTATGAAAGTTAGAATGCACTGCGTGAAGTGCAATAGTTTAATTTGTTATGGGGAGCAATTAGTAGACCTAGTTTGCAGAGAAATTGATAACCATCAATGCTAGTTTTTTTTAATTCCCTCAAACTCCCTGGTTTTGTTCGTCCTGTTGCCATTTTTTTTCTTTTTAAAAAAAAGAAAAAACATTTAAAAAATCTAAAAAATATATAAAGGTACAAAAAACAACAAAAAAACTACTCTGGTTAAAGAAAGAGCTAAATTTATATGCTAGTGTGTGAAAGTTTACATAAATGTATACGTACTGCATAATTGACTAAAGAATGCATTTGTGGTATATGGTGAATGTATAACTGCAGAACTATAAGGAAGTGCTGTAGCATGACACTGAAAGCTCTTTAGCTACAGCATGCTGAGCTACTTCCGAAGCACAGGGATGCAACAAATGTACATAAATATGTTGAAAGTCTGTGCTTCTCTCTGCACTGCTGCTTAAACTGCAGGCATGTGGTGATACAGGCACCCTTGCACCATGGTGCAAGAATATCTGTGTTGTGTGGAGTTTGTTTTTGTGCAGGAAGACACACCTTCCTGCACAAAAACAATCAGTGAAGGCATTTTTCTTCTTCAATGTATGCTGTGCATTGTAGCATATATTGGAAGAAAAAAATTAGGAGAAATGAAAACAATTCTGGGGCAGATTTACAAGCTGGTGTTTGTGTAGTGTAGGGGGTAGTCTATTAGGGTTTAGGGTAGTGCTGTGGTGTTTGTGTAGTGTAGGGGGTCGTGCTGGGGTAGTGTTTTAGGGTTTAGGGTAGTACAGCGATGTTTGAGTAGTATATGGGGTTGTGCTGGGGGTAGTGTTTTAGGGTTTAGAGTAGTGTAGTGGTGTTTGTGTAGTGTAGGGGTCGTGCTGGGGGTAGTGTTTTATGGTTTAGGGTAGTGTAGTGGGGTTTGTGAAGTGTAGGGGTTGTGATGGGGGTATGTATTAACATTACACGATGACCAACCTAAGTACAATTATCAGTATTAACCACCAAAAAATTCCAGGTGAAGTTATCAGCAGAATGCTAGGAAAACATGTATCAATATTAAATGCTTGTAATCAAGTAAAATTCAAATCATCACATGCAGTGTGCCACAAACTAAATTACCACAGTAATAAGTCTCCCCAACTCAGATTTAAAGTGGATAACCATGTTTCATGTGACAGACCCATAGGCCATCGCTGCAGCTTCCACATGCTTCAACACCCTCCACATACTCAGCAAGACCTTCAAATGGACCCACCCCCTGAATCAAGGAAGACCGTCACCCATGCACTCATCACCAGTAGGCTGGATTATGGGAATGCCCTCTATGCCGAATCAACAAATCTCTACTCCACAAACTTCAGACTGTCCAGAACGTCACAGCCAGGCTCATCCTCAGCATCCCACGACAAGACCACATTACCCAGCATAAACGAGCACTTCACTTGCTCCCCGTCAAAGCCCTCCACAACACCAAACTCCAATACCTCAATCTCCTTCTACACCCCCAAAGGAAACCTCCACTCCGCTGACCAGGCCTTGGCTGCAATCCTATGCTTTCACAGAACCAGAAAGGAGGAGGCACACCCTTCTCCTACATCATGCCCAAGACCTGAAATGAACTCCCCCTCAACATCAGATGAAGCCCCACACTGAAAGCATTCAGGAAGATCCATAAGACCTGGCTTTTCGAATTATCAAAGCTGCACAAATCCCCCCCACACACTCCCCCAGCGCCTGGAGAACCTCACAGGTGAGTAGTGTGCTCTATACATCCCTGATTGATTGATTGATACGCCATCACAGTGCGTGTTTGAGTGTTATCAACAGGCCCTGCCATTGGTTTGGCTGTCTGTACTTCTTATGGGTAGTGAAATGAGCAGTGCTGCCTTCTTTAATATACACAGAATGTCTGAGATTGGTTTGGTTTGGCTTCACCTCTGAGAGCTACTTTCAGGGTGCTTGTGAGCTACCAGTATCTCCTGAGCTACTGGTTGGATAGTGAGTGGGGAATTGTAGTCCTGACACACAAATGTGACGGTAATTACACCGCTACATGCATAATGCATAGCACTTTGAAGCACTCCATTCCCTAAAGTCTGGCTAACTGCATGAGTACATGCTTACTGACTGTATGATTACAGAAATATAAGGAAAGGCACTGGGTGCTTTCTTAATTGGTTGACTTTTACTTTAGTGAATGAATTACTACATGGAACTGTAAGAGTCACTATGGGATTGCAACAGCAGTCACACTGTGTTTGCTGGAGTATATGGATAGTGTTGGGAATTGTAGGCCTGAAGCACAAATGTGAAAGTGCTTACACAACTACATGCATAACGCATAGGAGTTTGAAGAACTGCATGCCCTAAAGCCTGGCTTACTGCAAGAGTACATGTACTTATGTAACTGCAAACACATCAACCAACCAAATCATTCTCGCTCAATTTTCCCAAATGAACAATGACTCACAGTGTGATTCTAGACAAATAACAGTATCCCTTGCAGTGTATAAAGAAAGATTAAAAATATTAGATAAATAAATGTATTAAAACTCGGAGTAATGGAATGAAATAAATTATTACTCGGATATAAATTAGAATACTCGAAGTTTAATAGAGAGTATCTCTGACACGGGATGCAGGGAAAATAGGGGTTTATGGTAATGAAGAATTATAAAAAAAAGTTTTAAAAAAAGGGAAGTTACTAGAATAATAAGTTGAAATAAAAAAAGAGGAATGAATGTTAATACTCGTATTAAAAAAAATAACCTATAGAAATGCTTTAATAAGAAAAACAAGTTTAAATAAAGCATTTTAGAAATTATAAGAAAGTTGAAAAGTATGGAAAGAGACACGTTTATATAAACATGTGACGTACTAAAACAGTGGAAATGAGAACACCTGTCAACTGAAAAACGTGATTTAAAAGTGGGAGGAGTAATAAATTGATCCCATAGAGTGTTAAGTAACCGAAAAGTATATAAACCACACCCGTGGGATGATTAGTTTTGTGTCAGAGAATCAATACGGGCGAAGAAACTACGAGCAAGGTAATGATTCGGGGCTGAGGAAGCATCTTGAGAATATCTTTCATTTCCTCAGAGGGAACATATTGTTAATGTATATTTAAAAATACACAAAACATTATGTCCCCTCCAAAGGAGTTGGATGAATTTCGACAGAGGAAGGAAAGAATATCGAAGAGAGGTAAATTATGTGAATGGGTATATGTTTGATATTTTTTTAAAAAAAGCTAAAATATTTAAATGATTATAGAATGTATTATGTTTAAGTTTAAATGGAATATAATAACAAGTTGACGAAAGAACCATCACAAGGAATATAGGTTAAATAAGGAATTACTACGTGCAAGGTAATGATTAGGAGCGATGGTATCATCTTAAGTTTATCTTTCCACAGAGATCCTATTGTTAATGTACATTTTAGTTTACATTCGACTTTATGATTCTTCAAGTGGAGTTGGATGACTTTCAACAGAGAATTTGAAAGAATAATATTTTTTTTATTTTTTTTAGTATGCAAGTATTTCTTAATGATTGAAAAATGTAGTATAAATAAACTATCAATGCAAAAAAGAAATACTTTGGAATAAAGGAGAATACTCTTTATCTTCTAGAGTGAAAATGGGTTAAAAGTATTTATATTGAGTAGTGCTTTTACCAAATTTCACTTGTGAAGAACAGGAGGATTATCTTCGCAAGCACTTTTTTCAAAAAAATAATATAATTGTGTCTTTAAATATTAATTAATCATGCTTTCAATTTTTAAATATGATTGTAAAATGTAATAATGACATGAAGTGTACATAAAAAAAGAAAGATGAAGTAGTGAGGGAGTGTTTGTCGTAGCACTTCTATTCTACTTTAGCTGAAAGTAAAAAAAGCCCAAACATTTAAATAAAGATGATGGGGCAACACTTATATAATGTAAACATAAGGAATGAGTGCTTATGATAAAATAAAATAAATGTGGTCCAACGCGTGATACCAATGAATGAAAAAAAGATTTTGCATTTCACCCATGTGATGAATATAAAAGACGCAATAAAAATATTTTGAAAACTTGTGAATTTTTCTTTCAAGGATGGTTTGAAGAACTATACAATTAATGAAAGGACAAAACTGCCCACGCTAAAGGAGAAAATTCAGCACAATTATGATAGAATAGAAAATAGAATAATATTTTAAAATACCTTTACAGTCAACAAACTCGTAAGCAGAGTACACAGTTTAAGTTAAAAACACCCTACCACAACTAGTTTTTGAACCGCATTGTAAAATAAAGTGCGTCACAAAATGGGCTACGTACATGGTGAGGGTATCGTAACGTCACATAGAAAAAACAAGCCAATCAACATTAGGATCAGGAAGGTAGAGTTAACCACACAACAGCCAATCAAATGTTTTTGAAAATCTGTCCAAGGAAAGGGATTGGTCGGTAGTATGTCTTCTTATAATGCTTCACAACCAATGAAAAAGTGGTGTAGAAAGTTTCTGTTTTTAACATACGAGCAAATCAGATGACCTTGCAAGTGCACGCAGGGGGAGGCAATTGTTGCTTACAATAAATAATAACAATAAAAAAAGGGTAGTTTAAAAGAACGCTTTGGAATAAAACACACGCGTGTTTGATTACATAAAGTGTACGAGGTGAAGTACAGTCAACAATCTTTAAAAAATGTTGCCGCTCCTTACTTCACTTGCAAAGTTAAAAAGAACGTGTGCAACATTTGCATAACAAGTGTAGTGCAATGCGAATTATTGAGGATGACTTGCTTTCGCAAGACCCCAAAAGGATTCTTGCAGAATAAGTACACACTTATCTGCCAGACTCCATTTAATGATTAACCAGGCTCTCAAGGCTAAACACGTCCGAAATCATCTCTCGTCACTTTCTGTTTGCCCAGGTTGACTGTGAAAGTGCGTGTCTCCTTCTCCTTTAACTCCTTTCTTTTTCATAGTAATTATTACTCATACACTATGCAGCAAATACACCACAGATGCAGCCCCCTGGATTTGCAATAGTAATTGTTACTCATACACTATCCAGCACATACCCTACAGATGCATCACCTTGGGGTTGGAATATTTTTTTTACTAATACACTATCCAGCACATACTGTACAGATGCACCCCCCTGGAGTTAGAATAGTAATTGTTTCCCCTACATTAACATGCACTTACCCTACAGATGTACCCCCCTGGAGCTAGAATAGTAACTGTTACCCCTACACTAAACTGCACTTACCCTACAGATGCGCCACCATGGAGTTAGAATACTAATTGTTACCCTTACACTAACCTGCACTTACCCTACAGATGCACCCTGCTCTCTCTTTCTAAATCAAAACCAGATTTACAACACCATTGCACCACTCTTTCCAATAGAAGCCCATGTTCACACCAGAACATGGGGTTCTATTGGAATTCACAAGGCCATATTATCAAGCCCATTAAAACGGTGATCATTTTTATCTCCCTGCTTGATAATATGCCCCTTGGTTTGGATTTTGAAAGACAGATCAGTGAAGTCTGTTCTCACTTTCAAAATCCATAACAGATTGCTTTTCCACATGCAAGTTAACATCTCCCCATGTGGAAAAGCAACATTTTTTATAAGACTCGGGGGATAAGTTCCCCGGGGATTTTAGAAATTACTAATAGGGGCTTTATTTTTCTGGTAAAATTAGAAGTCATGCACCCAGCACAGCGCTCAGTGCGACCCCCTGGTGTGCACGCACTGGATGCACGACTCATAATCTGTAGCTTTCGCAACTCCAGCGACTTTGGTGCAAAACTGCTATGTGTTTAGGAGCCAGCATTGCTTTTCCACATGGGGAGCTACTAACATGCAGCTCCCCATGTGAACAAGCAATCTGATTTAGATTTTGAAAGAGAGAACAGATTTCCTTGCTATAGGAGGGCGGAATGGACACCCTGGGACACTGCAGGAGCCGACCCTCCCAAAATACATAAAGCCCCGGGGAGTGGTGGTCCCCGGGGCTTTGGGGCCCTTTCAGCCCCCCCAACCATTTTTTCTGTAGCCCCGAGGTTGATAGGCCCTCGAGTGCTCCAGGAGGTGGGCCATGCAGTCCCCCTCCCACAATACATAAAGCCTCGGGGTGGTGGTCCCCGTGGCTTTGGGGACCTTGGACGCCTCCCCCCACCATTTGTTTTTTTGAGCCCCGGAGGGTGATGATCCCCGGGGCTGGGGGGCCCTTCTGAGCTCCCCATAAAATTTAATAAGTTTGCCCCCGGTATTTAGCCCCTCTGGGGGCTAATTATAAAAAAAGCTCTGTTTTATTTAATTACATTTTATGGCAGAGTCCATGCACCCTACACGCACTTGACGGGTCTTTAAAAAAAAAAATTGTGGACCCTGGAGGTCTTTCTGGGACCCCCTTAGCAGGTCTAGAGGGTAAAAGTATTTCTACCCTGCCCCCTTTCTACCTTTTGCACACATATTCCACTGACTTCTTCAGCCCCGCTTCTACTGAGGCACTAAATGGCTGCCATCAGTTCCTGGTTTCGAATGTTGACAACCACTTGACAGCCAATTAGCATTCAGCGCGTGATTGGAAGAGTGCGCTTACAATCCACTCACGGTCCGCTGATAGTCCGCGGATCGTCCACGCCCATAGATATATAAATGCTTTGAACTGTAATTTTCTCAGGAACTACTGAACAGATTGCCACCATTTAAGCAAAAGGCACAAATCTGAACCGAGGAGTACATCTTTGCCAAATTTGGCATAATTCCATTCAGCATTTCGGGCTGTGGCTAAAGGTCCTATGGGAAATTACATGGGGAAATAAGTTTTGGGACCCCCTTTTTTCTCAGCCCCGCTTCACGAATCACCGTGAAACTTTCAGGATATGAGCAGACCAGAGCTGATCGTAGAGCTGATTAAGTAGGTGTGCAACTGACTGTATAAGTGAGTGATTAATTATGTCTTCCTTAATACATGTGTTACCAACTGATACACACATTCACACACTTTAGGTTCTCAGTTGCTGTGTAAGCGGTTGCATGGTTTCGTTAGCAGCTAAATGAGGATCTTTATCAGCTATTGATTGCTTATCTGAGTGTCTCTATGGGTACCTGAGTGTCTCCATGGGTGGCTGAGGGGTATGACTGTGCATAGATATGTGAGTGGATAATTCTCTGGGTAGATGTGTTCAAGTCAGTATCTGTGAAGGGCTCAATGGCTGGGTGAGTGTGTGTATGATTGTCATGGTAAGTTAATGGCTGCCTCAGTGGTACATGTGTGAGTAACTGCATACGTAAAATGCAGTATATATCAGTGTTGGAGTATATAAATGAATATATCCAAGACTCAGTTATTGTGAGAGTGCCTGTATGGATCAGTGGGTGCTTGTATTAGCTGTTGTATAAGACTTTAAGTATGTGTTAGTATATATTTAAATAAGTAAGGAAGTATGTGTATAATTGTACAGGTGAGTAAATGAAAGTGTGATTGATTATTTCCATGACTGACAAGGTGTGTGATTAACTCTAACAATGGGAGATGGTATGTGAGTGTCTGTATAGATATGTGACTGGATATGATAATGCTGTTTTCATGGCTGACTATATGTATGAGTGACTGTATGGGTGAATGAGTGCATGTGTGTGTAGACCTACAACTTAGTGAGTGGATATGTACTAACTGGTATTGGTGTGCTAATGGTTTCGCAAATGATAGTCTGTATTTTACAGTGGATGTATCAAGTGTTATATTAGGGTCTGAAAAGGTGCAACAGATTTTCACGTGGATGATGTGATCAGTGATGTGATCAGTGATATCATTTGAGATGTCATCAGTGATGTCATCAGTGATGTCACTGACCATGTCATGAATGATGTAATATGTGACATCATCAGCAGTGCATTCCGGGGGCGCGAGTCAACTTACTATAACAGGGGAATTTCTATCATTTTGTATGAGTGAAATGTCCAACTAACTATAACGTCCCTGAAACCTATGGTTTTTCAGTGAATTTCTAAGGTTTTTTTAATACAAATTTCTAACTATAACGTCTCTAAAACCTATGTTTTTTTCAATGAATTTGAAAGGTTTATTTAAATGCTAATTTCTAATTATAATGTTCATTAAACATACCTTTTTTTCTGTGTTTTTTAATTATCATCCCATTCTCAACCTGGTGAAAACTGCAAATCTCTCCACTCTTCCATCGATGCCTTCCACCAACAAAATCGCCACAAACCAGAGCCACAACTAACGCTAATGATATACAAACTAGGGTTTCCCATGCAAAAAAAAACCGAAAACACCACTTCCCCATATTTTCAACAACCACCCAAATCTGCAATGCGATCTAAAAACAGGCGATAAGCCGACTTACCAGTAACAAATTAACATCAACCTTTAAGTGATGTAAAGAGTTCAACTATCTTCTGCTTGAATTACACCCAACTCATAGCCACATCTAAAGAGCAACACGTGATTGAGGTACTGATCATGCAGCTCCAACACCCAACAAGGCCACAAGACCCAGCGCCACCACCACCAGAACCTCCCCCCAGACCACCCCCGCTACTACAACTAAGGCAACGCAAAACAGGACAACAGACCTTCCCAAAATGCCATATCCTCTCAACCGCACAATAACTGAATGTTGGGAGATGTGGCAACCAAGTATGTGTGAAGGAGGCAAGTCGCCCATCAATAATAATGCACACAATCCCAAGTGTAATGCTGATGTGCTGCACAGACCTCACTATGCAAAGCACAAACCTCTCCATGTGGAGATATTCTATTGATACTTGTAGTGTAGTGCACAGTGGACACAACCATGTTACCTCAGGCAGTGGGGAAGATCTTGGTCATGTAGCTATGTTGTCCCCCCTGGAAGCGGAAGTGGAGTGGGCTGGTCCAACGTACGCCACTCCGGCGTAGAAGTATGAATAAATAGGCCAGGCCCTGGACGTGGTTCGCTTGTGGGAAGACCAGCGAGTGTGCCTGAGCTACAGCCCTCTTCCCGGCACGTGGCTGCCACCATGACTGCGGGCCTCCTCCACACAAGCCCCCTGCGTACCCAGCACCACAGCCTTATGTCTGTACCGACTACTGCCTTTGATCTACACTGCGGACAGCAGGGTTCACAACTTGAATTCAGGCTTGATTTATTAATTGGAAGTCAGAGGGAAATCCCTGGAGTGCACTAGTAGAACTCATGTAACTATATCTTTACACTTTACACTTAGCAATTTCTAAATAGCAGAACACTCTACTTCACTGAAGTGGAGTATAGTAATAATTTCCACAGAAAATAAAGGATTCGTTAACAATCTATCTTTAATAAAAATTCATACATTAAACAACAATAAAAAACATAGCAATTAAAAGTTTCAAAGAAATGTTCCTTGAACAGTAAAAATACATGAAATCATTATCTCACATGTGCAATTAAACATTATAAGAATTAAAAAATACATGGCAAAGAAATATACATGATACAATGCAATTCATACACAGTTTTAGAAATACAACACACACTATAAAGTAAACAACCCCTATTCTACTTGTGGCTCCTAGATGTTATTGCCACTTTAGATTACTAGATCCAAAGGCCTAAAAGTGTGGTTACTATCGTATACAGCTGCGACATAGATATATGTACATCCAGTGTGTACTAGGCTTCACTTGGATTCTTTGCTTAAAGGATGCGTCGACGCGTTTCGGTGCAATACTGTTAATTCTGCGGCACCTTCCTCAGGACTTCTTGATAGGGGTTTCCTGTGTCAAGAAGATTTCAAAGTTTGTTTCATTAATGGATATGGTTAGAGATCCAACAGGGTCTGTGCAGAGTTCCAATCACTTTCTGCAGTTTCTAGTTACTGTGGCCTTCTTATTCTTGGCCGCACCTCTCCTATTGGGGTTTCTTTTTTCATATGTTCAGTCTCTTTACTCTCTAAGTGCGAATATCTTTAGACTTTATAAAACCCTCTTTGAACGGGCATAGGTTATCAGGGGGTCCTGCGGTGAACTGGATATGTTCTCCGTTATGCGGGCGCCGCGTCTCTGCCTCGTTCAAACTGAGAGCAGTTTGAACGAGGCAGAGACGCGGCGCCCGCATAACGGAGAACATATCCAGTTCACCGCAGGACCCCCTGATAACCTATGCCCGTTCAAAGAGGGTTTTATAAAGTCTAAAGATATTCGCACTTAGAGAGTAAAGAGACTGAACATATGAAAAAAGAAACCCCAATAGGAGAGGTGCGGCCAAGAATAAGAAGGCCACAGTAACTAGAAACTGCAGAAAGTGATTGGAACTCTGCACAGACCCTGTTGGATCTCTAACCATATCCATTAATGAAACAAACTTTGAAATCTTCTTGACACAGGAAACCCCTATCAAGAAGTCCTGAGGAAGGTGCCGCAGAATTAACAGTATTGCACCGAAACGCGTCGACGCTTCCTTTAAGCAAAGAATCCAAGTGAAGCCTAGTACACACTGGATGTACATATATCTATGTCACAGCTGTATACGATAGTAACCACACTTTTAGGCCTTTGGATCTAGTAATCTAAAGTGGCAATAACATCTAGGAGCCACAAGTAGAATAGGGGTTGTTTACTTTATAGTGTGTGTTGTATTTCTAAAACTGTGTATGAATTGCATTGTATCATGTATATTTCTTTGCCATGTATTTTTTAATTCTTATAATGTTTAATTGCACATGTGAGATAATGATTTCATGTATTTTTACTGTTCAAGGAACATTTCTTTGAAACTTTTAATTGCTATGTTTTTTATTGTTGTTTAATGTATGAATTTTTATTAAAGATAGATTGTTAACAAATCCTTTATTTTCTGTGGAAATTATTACTATACTCCACTTCAGTGAAGTAGAGTGTTCTGCTATTTAGAAATTGCTAAGTGTAAAGTGTAAAGATATAGTTACATGAGTTCTACTAGTGCACTCCAGGGATTTCCCTCTGACTTCTTGTCATTGTGCCCTGTTCCCTGGTGAAAGTGGGGTAACCTCTCTTTTGAAACCTTGATTTATTAATTGCACAGAAAACTGTACTCTATGTCCTCAGATTTTGTCAAGAAGAAGTGACAAAAAACATTTATCGATGTCTATGCTAACTACTGCCTTCGATCTACACTGTGGACAGCAGGGTTCACAAATTGAATTCACCCTTGATTTATTAATTGCATAGAGAACTGTACTCTATGTCCTCGGATTTTGTCAAGAAGAAGTGACAAAAAGCCTTCCTCGATGTCTATGCAAACTACTGCCTTCGATCTACCTTGTGGACAGCAGGGTTCACAACTTGAATGCAGCCTTGATGTATTAATTACACAAAAAATGGTACTCTATGTCCTCTGATTTTGTCAAGAAGAAGTGACAAAAAAGCATTCCTCAATGTCTATGATAAATGCTGCCTTCTATCTACACTGCGGACAGCAGGGTTCACAAATGAATTCAGCCTTGATTTATTAATTGCAGAGAGAATTGTACTCTATGTCCTCTGATTTTGTCAAGAAGAAGTGACAAAAAGCATTCCTAGTTGTCTATGCTAACTACTGCCTTCAATCTACACTGCGGACAGCAGGGCTCACAATTCATATGCAGTGGCGATTGCAGATGACGCAGTCCAGTTTGCAAGACACATTGCTCCCAGTGTGGCCAGCCGGGACCACGCCTCATCGCAGGATGCGCACACGCTGTGTACTTCAGGTGCTACTAACTCTCTGCACCATAAATCATCGCCATGTGGCCTTATCAAGGCAAGACATTGCTCCTGTGCGGCCCGCCGGGACCACGTATCATCGCAGGGTGCGCACACGCCCAGTACTCCAGGTGCCACTAATTGTGCAGCTCAACTCAGTGCCACGTGGCTCTGCGCCCATCCTGACTGCTGCCTGCACCCTACACTGGGCTTCCACAGTTCACACTTCAAGATTAGTAGCGACGCAAATTGTGTAAGAGACTATAGTGGGTTAAGAAAATTCTCCCAATCTGTGCAGCTCAAGTGAGCATCACCTGCCTGTGGACCTTTGCTGACCGCTGCCTCTGGCCTACACTGTGGAAGACCGGCGAAACCTGGTGCCAACTAACCCTGTTCAACTCAAGCCGATCCCACATGTGTAACTGCTTCCTGACTCCTAAATGGCAGCGACCCCAACTTCGTGGCACCTACCACACCACCAGACTCCCTTCAATCAGTGAAGGATAATTGCATATGGAAAGCCGGTGACACGTGGTGCCACTGAACCTGTAGTACGCAGGCCGGTGGGGCCACCAACGTATGCACGTGGCTGTTGGCCCTTGCTTACCGCTACCTCTGACCTACACTGGGGAAGATCGTCGACACATGGAGCCACTAACCGTCTTCAACACAAGCGTACATGTGTATCTGTGTCCTGTGTCCTAAATAGCAGTGATCCAAAGTCCATGAGTCAACCACAGCATCAGACTACCTTCGATCAGTGAGACATATTGCCATATGGGAGGCTGGCGAAACGTGCTGCCACTAACTCTGTTCAACACTAGCCGATCCCACATGTGTAACTGTGTCCTGAGTCCTGAATGGCAGTGACCCCAACATCGTGGCAGCGACCACAGCACCAGATTCCCTTCAGTCTTATTTGTTGTTCTTTTCTTTAAATACTTTTTTAATATGTAAATCTATACATGACTAAGATTCCTCTTTGTCCAACCGCACAGGGATACTTCTGGGCCCAAGAAGGTTGTTGCTGGTATGTTGGTAATGTTGTAAGAGGGTCCTTTATCTGCTAATGTGGGGAGAGGGAGCCTCAAAGGGGTATCACTCACAGAAAGAACTCCGATATGTTTTCACAAATGCCTCGGACAGATGCCAGCTGACGGACTGAATCACAAAATGGTTTTTCAATACTTATGTAGTGTGAGTTACGAAAAGTTCGGATCCAGGCTAGCAGAGGGACAGCTTCGGCCCGTCCGCTCGACAGCACAATGAGCCGTCCACATCATTGTGTCTATCCCTGCCCTGTTCCGTTGTATGCCACGCCACTCAGATTACATTCCAACATTGGCCCCACACAGCTACCTGTCGCAGGCGTACTCGCTGTTGGTGTGCAGGTCAGTGGTCTAGTTCTCAACATGCCACGGCCACTCCCTAAGGGCAAGTTTGCAAACACACCATACTCATCCGACACATGCGGCACAGGCCATGTGACCACACAAATATAATAGATCGACAAAGTCACATCCTTTATTGGTGGTGATGACTAGCTGGCGAACGCTCCACAGTATCAATTATAAAGAGTCCACGAAAAGTTGCGCATAAGGTTAGTCGCACCCTCAGCTATATGGCCACCAGCGGCCTATCATACCCTTGGCACGTACTTCATATGCATAGGGTTAGTGCCACCCCAAACTCATGTGGCCATCAGGAGCCTACCACCATGTGCCACAAACTTGAGTTCCACAGGCTTAGCTGCACCAAACCCGAGGTGGTCTCCGCCATTGATGACTCAGGACTCAGCGACATGTGTGAGATCTGCCGGTCCGTGAAGAAGCTCAAGTGGTCTCCACCATTTAGGACTCAGCAACATCTGTCAGATCCGCTCAGAAGCTGATGTGGTCTCCGCCATTCAGAACTCAGCAACATATGTAAGATCCGTGCACAATGTGATGTGGTCTCCGCCATTCAGGACTAAGCAACACTTCTGAGATCGGTGGGGTTTTGACGGGCACCTTCAGTACGCTCACTGCTGCACACTCCGATGTCTCCAGATAATTATTTGCTAATCTCTACGCAGAGACGGCAGTCTCTCTCTCTCTCGCTCTCTCTCTCTCTCTCTCACTTCCCTCTCTTCTCTCTCTCTCTCTCACACTCTCTTCATTCCTTTCCTTCTATCTCTCTCTCCCTTTCTCACTCCCTTTCTTTCCTTCCCTCTCTTTTTCTCTCTGGCTTGCTTTTCCTTCTCTGTTTGTCTCTCTCAGTCATTTGATATGCACATTACACACGTCCTTATTTTGTGCTTTATTTTCCAAGCTCTGTCGTCGACATCCATGGTCCTCACAGGAATCTTCCACCTTGTTGTTTTCTATTATGTTTGTTAAATTGTATTTATTGTTTATTTTTTATATATATATTAATAAAAAAATAACATTTGAAAATAGCTTATTGTTCATATATGTTTATAAAAAAATAAAGTTTGACAAAAAAAATTATAAACCTTTTCGGTTGTTTTCTTAACTGCTGTGTGGCTCTTTCTTGTTCTTATTACTGTTATTTTCTGGTATCCACCATGGTGTTAAATTTTGGACCACTTATTGTGGGAATACTGTTGATCTCTGCAGTTTGCACCAACTTCTGAATACTGTGGTACATTTATCTCAACTTTAGTTGCATTAAAATGCTAATAATCAAATGCAGAACAGCTGTTCCCATGCAAAAAGACAGGAGTTGCACCTTTGCGATTTATTCTAAATACTAAAATCCTGTATTGAATTGCACTGAGGTAGTGCCTGCACTTACAGTGTACACACAAAATCAATGAAGACATCTCATTGTATTTATATTGATTAGGAATAGTGCGTCAGGTGCTGGATCTTGATGGGATACACTGCCCAGTCCGTATATTATTCAGCACTCGAAGTAATGACATCACAACTTTCACAACTGCAATTTGATATTAATTACGGCGATAACCCACGTTACCACCAGGAATTTTACACCTGCTTTCTGCTGGTGTTAAGCCGGACGACTACCTGCATCATGAAAGGAAACAAAGCGAAGAGACACACCGGAACAACCGCAGGTGCCATAGAGTCACTGAGCACGATACAGGGATACCCATGAGGGCCACAAGACTTATCGCAAGAACAACAGGACCACCAATGGCCCCCAAACCTGCATCTGGGCAAGTGTGTCTGTGTGTTCATTGTGTTAGCATCCTAAGCAAAGGCCCTGCAACATCACAGTGCGCTGTCTTCAGCAGACAATACCATGTCACCTCAGTGTTAGCAGTGACCCTGGACATGTATCTACGCATGCATCCTCCTTCAAGCACAACACACATGTTGGTCCATCCTACACAGGTCAGCGCAAGGGTGTGCCTATCCGGCAAGTGAAACGAGGTGTCTCGAACATGTCCGTGTGCAGGAAGTGTGGTAAATGCGTCTCTGTGTTCTGCTGTGGCCTGCCACAAGGGCCGCAGCAGACAATGTTGTAAAGTGGCATACACCACCACCAAACGGCATTCTCGTGGTATAGTTAGAATGCTGCAGGACATGCCAGAATACGCATTACAATGCTGTGCCATACGAGGGCACAGGATACAACAGCGCACAGTACAAAAGTGTGGAGGCTCATGGGAGGGAGGAGCAGCTGTTTGGCAACGTAACACACAGTGAACCCGCCCATGTGCCCCATGCTCGGCATCTCATCCAGGATGACCTCGGTCGCACACATACCACAACACCCATGACCGGCCTTTGTACATATCCTGTATGAATGCAGTGTGGTTTTCATTTCTATACTCGTTCAGTGGTGTGATGTTGCCGGGTTGTGTGACTTATGCTCCTTGTTGGTGTGTTTCATTTTGGCCATTGTTGTCTATACTTGTGATGTACTTGATTGTAAATGTGTGCCATTGTGCCCATCACCCCCCACTCCCTGCTTCTTCCTCTTCCTGGTGCTGTTCTTCCTATAATTTTGCTCTTCCACACATAAATACATGTAAAGAACAAATTAGAATAGTTCCTTGATTCTTTTAGGTTTCAAAACTTCTCTCTATTACTGCCTTTCTAATTTTCCATATAAACAGTTTTTTTATATTCAAGGACACATAGAAGTCAGACGTGCAACGCATTCTATCAACACACTTTCTAGAACATCCTACAACACGTGCAGGTTAAAAGTTCATACATTTTTTTAAACCCAACAATATTTTTCTACAACATTTTCTCGAACATTTAATGACACGTACAGGTTAAAATTTCACAATTGTTTTAAGTTCGAACACTGCATTCCAAATGCAAATAGCAGGTGTGGTTGAGTTGAGCAAATTTGATCCTATAATATGTACTCCACGTTCAAACTGCTTTCTCTTAACCAATCACATAGATGCTTTTCCACAAAACGAATGTGCACCCTACTTTTAAAAAACAATGTTTTTCATCTCCCAATCAGGCATTGTTTTGTATGTGAAAAAAACTAGTTCCCCATCTTTAAACATATCTCTTATTCTACGAAGGAACTGCATGAGCTACAGACATCTTTCCATACCTTCCAGCTATATCTTCAAAATTCTAGTGTGGATCGTAGAACATAGCTATGTTTTCTGGTGCAAGAGGTATGCAGAACAGAGACGTATTGACTTGGACCTAGGTTTACAAAATGTGGACATTAAATGATTGGACAAAGAGGATTGAAGTGGCACCAATTGTTGCCTTTGGTTAAAACCTGTATGCATCTCCAACACCCTGACCTCATGATTGTGCACTGTGGTGGAAACAACATAGGCACATTGACTGGGGTAGGTTTAGAAATGCTTAAGAAGGACACCTTTGGACAACTGATGTTACTTGTGCCTCAAACTGTCTTTGTATATTCCAATATATGCCAAAGACAGAAGTGGAAATGGTCCAAACAATTTTGTCCTCAGATTGAAAAATATCGGAAGAAAGTCAACAAAGCTGTGTCTGCATACCTCAGAGACCACAAAATAGGGTCCATCTACAACAACATACATTTTGATATGGCGGATATCTACAGAAGTGATGGAGTACACTTCACAGATCAGGGAAACCGAGTTTTCCTGAATAACTTGAAGCTGTGCATCTGCACTTATATGTAGCTTCAACTAATGAACACAAGGGCTCTTTTTAGAGCCACCCTATAACTTACAACTTAGGCCCGCTATTTTAGGACCAGATAACGACAACTCCTGGACCTTCACCAAAATGTATTCTCCACACAACTGTGGCGCAGCAGCCAGACCATCTCACTTTCGGGCACATAGCTCTCGCTTTGATCCCCGGCTCTACTCACCCATAGGGTTGAGTAGTTTGTGCTTTACAAATACCGTATTGATTTACCTTCGCACTCCCTATACAACACCACCTAAGCATCATAAATAAGTTGGGCATGTGTGACACATCGCCCAGAGCACATGACTTCACAGCATAGCACACACAGTTTAGCTCACTGTTTCATCCCCGAGTCCAGCAGCAGCTCAATTTAACAGCATGACACTCTAGGCAATACCTCACTTAATTTCCGTACCCCGCACTTTCAGACCGGTAGGGGTCAGTAGTTGAACGGCTTTACCCCAAGTCCGACAGCAGCTCAGCTTACACCCCCAGCACCATCAGACCCGTAGCAGTGAGTAGTTAGCACTTCACAAATACCAAATTGATTTGATACCCGCAAATTTACCTTTGCACTTCCTCTATAACACCCCCTAAGCACCATACACAAGCTACAATGTTCGAAACAAAAGTTCATCCAAGTAGGTATAACTACATGCTCACACTACTTGGACAGATGTGGCACAGCGCCCAGGCCACATGACTTCACAGCATATGACACACAGTTTGGTCTCACGCTTTCATCTCCAAGCCCGGCAGTAGCTCAGCTTAGCAGCATGAGACTCTAGACAGTACCTCACATATATTCCATACCCCAGGACTTTCAGACCAGTATGAGTCAGTAGTTCATCCTACTAGGTATAAACACATGCTGACACTACTTCCACAGGTGTACTGCAGCGGCCACAGCACATGATTTCACAGCACAAGACACACAATTTGGGTTCACGCTTTAATCCCAGAGTCCCGCACCAGCTCACCTCAGCAGCATCTGACTCTAGGCAACACCTCACTTAATTTCCATAGCCCAGCACTTTCAGACCGGTAGGTATGAGTAATTTGCTTCGCACCCCCTCTATAGCACACCCTAAACACCCCACAGAGGTTACAGTGCTCCTACCCTCCTCTTTCTTCGCCTTTTTCCCTTACTCGCTTCAACAGAATCATAAAATGGCGGCCAACACTTTCTAGTTGCAACTGCTCGCACCACTTGCAGCAAATCAGCAGCAAGCTCGTGCTCGTAACGCCTCAGCCAATCAGATGGCACAACTCCCAAATATCAATATCTGTAAATTTCTCAAAAATTACTGATTGGATTTCCACCAAATAAACAAAAGCATGCTTTCTAGACCAAGACCTTTCTCCCTGCCAAATGTGGGGTAATTCCGTTCACCCGTTCGACTTGTAGCCTTGTCTAAAGATTCTTATGGAAATTAACATGGAGAAAACATGTTTTGGGACCTCCCTTTTTTTCTCAGCCCCCCCTTGACGAATCACCCCGAAACTTTTAATATAGGAGCTGATATGAACAAGAATTTGTTTTGAAAATCTCATGAAGATTCATCAAACTACGCCAAAGTTATAAGGAAAACAAAAAATGCTCTTCCTATGGAAACTAGGTCCTAATTATAACTACCTACTGGCGGCCGCCAGTAGGTAATATATATATATATTACCTACTGGCGGTCGCCAGTAGGTATATATAGTTAGGATTTTTTCTCTATGGAACTTTTGAAAATTCTATGTCTAATAACTTTGGCGTTTGTGGACGGAATCGGCTGAAATTTTCAGGAAAATGGCACATTCTGTTTTTGAGCAGCCCCTGAAAATTTGAGGGGGTTTCGTCAAGGGGGGGCCGAGAAAAAAGGGGGGTCCCAAAACGCGTTTTTAACATTGAGTTTTCCATAGGGCGTTTGGCCTCACTTTTAGCTCGAACGGCTGAATGGATTTGCACGAAACTTGGCAAAATTGTAGGGACTGTTAGCCTGATGTGCCTTTGCTGGGTCTCAATATATGTGCTCCAGTGGATTTTGAGAAATTAACGTTTAAAAAAACAGATATATCTGTGACAGCGTCCCGGATAGCGCACCAGTTCGCATACTTTTCGCGTAACGGAGCTTTGCGAAGCGAAGCTGATTGGCTCTCCGGTGTCTGTCAACATTCTAAACAGTCCGGAGCGGCCGCCATCTTGTCTCTCGGTAGGATCGAGAGACAAGAGGAGGAGAAAAACGAAGGGGGAATTTAATGAAAGGGGGCAAGGTAGACCCTTCTTGACCCCCTAGGAATGATGTTGGGGTTATTAAAGGGTCCCGTGGGGCAAATAAAATATATTGATTTTTTGCGGTAGAAGCGCTTTCCGGTTCGCGAACCGGGTAGTGAACCGGGACGCGAAACGGGAATTCGCCATTTTGTGTTTCGATTTAATTAAATTACAAAGATGGAGGAAAAAAAATGTGAGAAATGGGTATAAGGGGGTATGGGAGACGTATCCTGACCCCCTATGTTTTCTGAGGGTGGCTGAGGAGGCTCATATATGTTGATACTTGTTTTTCAGCGGCTGCGCGTGAGCGTTTTTTTTTTTTTTGCTGCGTGACGTCTGTTAACGTTCGATTCGAAGGAAATCAGGAAGTGTTGACCGCCATCTTGACACTGCGAGTAAATATATTGTTAAAAATAATTGTTATAAATTAATCCGTATTGATAAACATTGTCTGCGCCATCTTGCTTTTTTTCCAATGCCACACTTTTGTCGTGCACGGCAGCCATTTTAGATGCCTTGACCAGACCCACTCTCTGCACGCCGCCGATCGGGACGTCTGTTAACGTTCGATTCGAAGGAAATCAGGAAGTGTTGACCGCCATTTTGTCACTGCGAGTAAATATATTGTTAAAAATAATTGTTATAAATTAATTCGTATTGATAAACATTGTCTGCGCCATCTTGCTTTTTTTCCAATGCCACACTTTTGTCGTGCACGGCAGCCATTTTAGATGCCTTGACCAGACCCACTCTCTGCACGCCGCCGATCCTCAGCATGGCTCCCCACCCTCGCAAGCATCTCCCCCACGCACTGGTCACCCCCGCTCTCTGTCTTATGCATGGGCCATAAACCTCCCCCCATCTGCGCTGCTCTTCCCTGAGAATCACACCCTGTGCCCGCCCGACACCACCCTTTCACCCTATTCACTACCGCACCCTCTGACATTCCTCTTCCTTTGTGTCTGATTGTCCAGGCCGGTCCCAGGCTATCACGTAGCCCTGCGGATGTAGTTTATGGCCTCAACTGTAAAGAATCACCCCTCTTCAAAGGAGTTACGGTAGATCAAGGCCCCCACCCGTTGAGATCCGTCACACCACACGCGTTCCTACTATCTGATAACCATCCTGTATTGTGATTGGGGAGGGGATTCTCACTGTGAGGGTGTGTGGGACCGAGCCTAAAGCGGAAGATTCCAGGAATGCCTTTTTGTACATCAAAGTCTTCACAATTATGTGTCACATTAAAAATATATAGCACTCCAACAAAGTAGTAGGATTATAACACTTTAATAACTTATAAATATATATACATCGCAACAAAAACAGTAAACACCTTAAATTTTTTTTATTAAAACAGAAGCAACAATGGTCAGTAGCATTCTGTTGTGCGAATAGTCCCAAGGCAGCACAACGTGCTGAGTTCTGGACGGCACCCAGGTGATGTCACTTGGGTGCCGCACTGGTTTTGGTATCCTACAATGCTGCTCCGAAAAACGGCGTGGGGCGCCCCTGGGGGGGGTGGGGGTGGGGAGGCGGCATGAACGGGCCTCCCCAGGTGGAGGCTCGTCAGTTGTAGTGGGGCGCCCCTTTAGCGTTTCACTTGCCATTCAGCGGTTTTCCGCCCGCTTTTGCTGCACTGTGCCTCGTCAGTAGCGGTCTGTTGTGCGAATAGTCCCAAGGCAGCAGAACCTGCTGAGATCTGGACGGCACCCAGGTGATGTCCAGTAAGTTGCCGCACTGGTTTTGGTATCCTACAATGCGGCTCCGAAAAACGGCGTGGGGCGCCCCGGGGGGGGGGGGGAGGCGGCGTGAATGGGCCTCCCCAGGTGGAGGCTCGTCTGTTGTAGTGGGGCGCCCCTTTACCGTTTCAGTTGCCATTCCGCCCGCTTTTGCTACACTGTGCCTCATCCGCTATTCAGCTGTTTACCGCCCGCTCTTGCGGCTACAGCGTCTCGCTCACCATGTAGTTGTGTTGCTCCCACTCTTGCGGTGCAGCGATAGGCGGCTGCCACAGGACTCTTAAAATGGCGGCCGGCTCTTCGGATTTGGGCCTGGTCCACTAAAATGGCCCTGGGACACCTTGGAACTCGGACGCTTATCTGCTAGGGCTTGGGCTCCATTCTCGAAAGCGTCCCCTCAGCCTTGAAGATTCTACAAAAGTCTTGGGGGCCCCGACTCCCGCAGGCTTCCGGTGGGGAGCGGCTGCCATGATTGCTTGCGGAATGGCCACGACGGAGCTACGAGATGGTGGTGCTCTCATGCTGACGCCAGCTTCAGTCTGAAACATCCAGAAACACTGTAGACTATCAATTCGATGAGTTCCGGTGGAGCCCCAACGTGACCCAGTAGGGAAGAACTTGCCCTCCCCTTTTTTGAGTGATGTTTCTTGTTATCTGTCCCCTCTGTTGTCATCTAACGGAACCTTTTTTGATTGCCGAGTGAGAAAAAAAAAGGTGGGTCTTTCATCGTTTGGGAAAAAAAAATGTTTTAATCCAATGAAAAGTGTTATTTTTAGGTCATATGATCAAGCCTTCCATCATTAGGAAACCAAAAGTAAAATGAACCAATGAAAAGTTTTATAAACAAGTCACATGACCTGTTATGCGGCTTTGGGTTATAAAAAGCATACAAAACCCGTTGGCCCATGAGGCGGCGTCAGTAGCGGACCGATGTGCGAATAGGCCGAAGGCAGCACAACGCGCCGGGATCCAGATGGCACCGAGGTGGTGTCCAGCAAGTTGCACTGGTGTGGCCATCCTACAATGCTGCGCCGAAAGACGGCGTGGGGTGCCCGGGGGGAGGAGGCACGAACGGCCTTCTTCCGCATCCCCAGGTGGAGGCACCTCATGTGCAGTGCCGCGCCCCTTAGCGTTTCACTCACCGTCCAGCCGAGTTGCGCCCGCACTTGCTGCTACAGTAGGCCGAAGGCAGCACAACGCGCCGAGATCCGGATGGCACCGAGGTGGTGTCCAGCAAGTTGCCGCACTGGTGTGGCCATCCTACAATGCTGCGCCGAAAGACGGCGTGTCCAGCTGAGTTGCGGTCACTCTTGCTGCTACAGTACGCCGAAGGCAGCACAACGCGACGAGATCCGGATGGCACCGAGGTGGTGTCCAGCAAGTTGCCGCACTGGTGTGGCCATCCTACAATGCTGCGCCGAAAGACGGCGTGTCCAGCTGAGTTTCTCCCACTCTTGCGGTACAGTGACTCAAACGCGCTGAGATCCGGATGGCACCGAGGTGGTGTCCAGCAAGTTTCACTGGTGTGGCCATCCTACAATGCTGCGCCGAAAGACGGCGTGTCCAGCTGAGTTTCTCCCACTCTTGCGGTACAGTGACTCGAACGCGCTGAGATCCGGATGGCACCAAGGTGGTGTCCAGCAAGTTTCACTGGTGTGGCCATCCTACAATGCTGCGCCGAAAGACGGCGTGGGGTGCCCGGGGGGGGGGGGGTAGAGGCAGCGCAAACGGGCCTCTCCCTCTTCCCCAGGTGGAGGCACCTCATCTGCAGTGGGGTGCCTCTTAGCGTTTGACTCGCCTTCCAGCTGAGTTCCGCCCGCTCTTGCGGTACAGTGACTCACCCGCCATCTAGCTGAATTGCGGTTACTCTTGTGGTGCAGCGATAGCCGGCTGCAACAGGACTCTCAAAATGGTGGCCAGCTCTTTGGATTTGGGCCTGGTCCACTAAAATGGCCCTGGGACACCTTGGAACTCGAACGCTTGCCTGCTAGGGCATGGGCCCCATTCACGAAAGCATCCCCTCTTTTGACTGATTGTTCTTGTTGCCTATTTCTTCTGTCGTCATTTAACGGAACATTTTTGGACTGCCGAAAATGGTTCTGGTCCGATCGCTGGTTGGTGGAGACATTTTGACTATATCCTGGACCTGCCCGGCCGCGCCCAAAATGGCGCCGGTATAAATGGGACTCGTAACTCCTTGTTGTGTACTGGTTGCCCAACCTTGATATCACGAGATACGTATGCAGTTTTGAAGCACATGGCGAGCAGGGACGAGAATTGATTGAATATTTTGACATCCCTATTGATATTAAGTTCTGATGTGTTATTGATTACTGTACTATTGAAAGTTCGAATTAACGTCACCCATGGTACTTGCCCGCAAATGTATATCTAGATAATTTTATTGTAGCTGGCCCTGTCGTACTTTAATTATAAAATGTACATCCACCGATTCCGTAAATGGTAGACACCTTAGTTCTTGCACTCTAATGGGTCGCCCGTTACGTTCTTCTACAGTGTAAATGTGCCCCCATCATATACGATTCAAGTTTGCTCCGTGGCCGGCCCACGTGGTTATAGTCCCGTATTTGTATACTGACATTTTCACAATAAAGGTTTTTTAAAAAAAACATGGTAGTAGTACCTACATTGGTAAAGTTTTGAATAATAGCCACTGTTTTCGAATCAGTAAAAGGCAAGTGAAATAAAGCAGTCCAATTACATGACTGTTAAACGGTATAATACGCAGGAACGCAGTAAAGAAAAATGGTCAAGGGCTGTTGTGTTTTCTACTCCTGCAACATAAAGTGATCGATAAGAATCTGATATTCATGCCTATCAGTGACTAAGACAGCAGGCCGATCCTCTTTTGCTCAACGGCTCCCTCATGGGACGAAGAAACGCCCTTTTTCTCAAAAAAGGAATATTTTACTTGCAGGACAGTTGTAAATTTCCTGGGAAAATACATTAGCCTGGAACATTGTTAGTGATAAACTGTAAATGCATCTGGGTCCTTTGCTTTACAAGTCAGAGTGAGAAAAAAAAGGTGGAGCTTTCATCATTTGGGAAAAAAAAAATGTTCGAAAGCAATGAAAAGCGTTATTTTTAGGTCATATAACCAAGCCTTTCATCATTAGAATAACAAAAGTAAAATGAACCAATGAAAAGTTTTATTAACAAGTCACATGACCTGTTATGCTTACGTTACGCGCTGCGCGCCGCACTCTGGATCGTTTCCGGGAAGCTGCGCCTTGCGCACCGGAGCACTTCCGGGTGCGCTAACGCGGCGCGTCATATGACGCATTACGCGACAACGCAGGTCCAGAATATAGTCAAAATGTCTCCACCAACCAGCGGTCGGAATACAACCCCTTTCAGCAGTCCAAAAAGTTCTGTTAAATGACAAGAGAAGGGACAGGCAACAAGAACAATCAGTCAAAGAGGGGAGGGCAAGTTCTTCTCTACCGGGTCACGTTGGGGCTCCACCGGAACTGATTGAATTGGTAGTCTACAGTGTTTTTGGATGTTTCAGATTGAAGCTGGCGTCAGCATGAGAGCACCCAATTCTAAAACAGTAAATGCTTGGATAACAATCAATCAAATGTAGAGGGAAGCAGGCACGACGGGTTACAACGGGGGCAAAGGCTTACGTTACCTACCCTTCACTATCTGCAAAGAGAGAATACTCCTAAAAGAAAAGAGGAGGGGGGGGGCAGCGTTCAAAGCACATCAGCGTGCATAAATACGAAAATGTTTTTACCTACCACGTACTTGACATTTTACAGCTTTTGATATTTGCTATTAAAAAAACCATTGAAATTCACTGAAAAAACCATAGGTTATAGACCATATATAGTTAGGGATTCGCATTTACAAAACCTTAATTTACTCGCACAAAACCATAGAAATTCGCATATATAGTTAGTTGCAATAACTATATATCGCGCACCCGCAATCCACTGCTGATGATGTCACATATTACATCATTCATGACATGGTCAGTGACACTCTTCTGCCACGATGCGTGAAGCGTCCGCTCGATGCGACAACTACAACGGCGACATCCAAGGTGCGAAGGCAGCAGCTCTGACGGCGGCGTGCTTCTCGGGTTGTGAGGTCCTCTTGGTCAATGCAGTGCAATTCGACAGTTCCAGTGATGACACCCTCCTTCGGAGTTGCGACGGCAGGCACAGCGGTGGCGCTCCGCTCCGACCTCGTTGCGAGATTCTTCTCCTGATGCGGTGCAGTGCGACAACTACAGCGGGGACACCATCCGGAGTTGCGACGGCAGCAGCAGTGACGGCGACGCGCTTCCTCTTTGTTGCGGCACGCTTCTCTCCGATGCGGTCCAGTTCCAGCGGCGACACCCTCCTTCGGAGTTGCGACGGCAGGCACAGCGACACGCTTCTTCTCGTCGAGTCACGCTTCTAGCTCCTTGCGACAAGCAGTTCCTCAGAAGGCCCAAAACAGCAGCAGGCACTTCCACAAGAACTATGGGGAGCTGGGGGTGAAGTCTGTTGTCCCTGAGACTTCAGCAGGACGCAAGCTCTTTACCAAGCCCTTGGAGATCCTTCACAAGTTGAAAGCAAAGTACACAAAGTTCCTTTCTCCTTCCTTTAGCAGTAAGGCAACCACTGCAGGCCAATCCCCCAAACAGCATTTCAGTTTGGGAATAATCTCTCCTCAGTTTCTTCAGGTTCCTCTCCTCAGAGGGGCCTTTGCCCAGTCCAAACCAGTTCGGAAGCACTCAGTTTACCAGACTTCTCCTTTCCTTTCACAGTGCAGGGCATGCACATCAAACGCCCCACAGGAGGTGGAGCCAGCATTGTGGAAGGCAAGTAGAGTCCTGGAGCACTTTGTTTACAGGATTCCGTCTCTTCTTTCAGTAAGCAGGGCAGAGACATCAGTCGCTCTCCAGGGGGTGGAGCCAGCTTTGTGGAAGGCAGGCACAGCCCTTTTCAAGGTTCAGGTGCAACTCCTCCCTCTCATCTAGATGCAGATCTCTCTATTCACCACCGGGTGACTCAGCCTGTCTCCTGGAATTCCCCAGCCCTGTCACTCACAAAACCAGACATAGGAATACACAACCTAGCAGAGGCAGGTTTGAATGGCTAGACAAGCAAATACCTACTTTTTAAAAGCGGTATTTGCAAACACAGAATATTAAAATAAACTTTACTAAAAAATGTATTTTATTATTCTGGCATACTAAACTCGAATTTCTGCCATGTTTTCTGAGACAGTTAGGATTATGTCTCAAGTGAGGAACAACAACACAGTGGATAAATTAAATTAAATGGTCAAAAAACAAGGGCCAAGGTGAAGAAGAAAAGATCATTCTCTAAAAATCCGGGCCGCAGTGGTGAGAACACCAGGTTTCGGGCGGCGAGTCTTCCGGCACACAACAGAGCTGGGAGTGAAAATATGCCTAACACTGCGAGCTCATGAGGCATGCTGATCTTGCAAGCACCAATACATCCTGACGATTAGCAGGAACATTGATGACGGGTAAAACCGTGAGTGTAAAGAGGAGAGTATAAATTTCTTGTCTTTTCTCTGGAGTCCTAACGGTGTGGGCACGCCTTAGCGTGCGTGGACCCCCGTAGGACGTTTTCTTTTGTTTTCTTGGTCCTGATGAAAGCTGAGCTAAAATGGCGTTAACCTGCAGAAACATGTCGACCATCTACAATAAGTCACTGGAATTCTAATACAAATCCCAGTAACTTCACTGTTTTTATTGTGAACAACTGGCCTTTAGTAAAGTTTGTTGAGGCACAGCTGTGATCTTTTAACGCATTTTCCTAACACTGATCACATTCATCACTTCTTTTTACACATACCTGCTCCGCTGCATTCGCAGGCGTCGAAGCACACAGGTGGGGATAGTCGGCCCCATCTGTGACTGAACCCCATGATGCATGATCCGTTGCAAGAGCACCCTTGATCAATTCGCAGGTAAGCGTTCTACAGGCTTTTTCCACGCGCCCCCAGTGTTCCACAGCACGGTTGCTAATAGTTATTAACTACTTTGGCCCCAGGTATCTGCAATTCCTAACACCGGAACCTTCTCCGGGAAGCGTCCTCCCTTAACCCACAGCTCCGCATCGGGAGCCACACTATCAATCCGTAGGTAAGCGACTTCCACCATAACTTGGCGTTCGCGCTCGTGTTATTCATCACAACTTGCTGGCTTAATTTAATTACTCTGGCCCCAGGTATCCGCCGGAACAAACTCTGGACCCGGCTCTGCCTTCAGCCTTATCGTGACGCTGAACCGCGTTCGTCTTTGTCCATACTCCACGAGGTAAACAAACCCTTCGTGTCTTCAATTGCCCCTTCCCACCAATTACGGCCCGAGCTCATTTTGGGTTTCCCTTAGGCACCGCAGGACTTGACTGCTCCTTCATTCCACCATTCCTTGGCTCCAAGATTTGGATGCTGGTCCGCTTCCGCACCGGGATACTTAAGCTCATGTAATTTTTAACAACTTACATTTTTTCGTAGCGCGTTGATGCACAAATGTTGGACGGGCACTAACGGCCTAGACCCCTCACCTTCTTGTTAGTTGTCACTTAGGGCATGCTATAGGCACAACTGGACACATCTTGTTCATGACATAGAATCCGAACGTGACATGGTTTGCTCACCACTGCGACGTGTATGGCTGGCACAGGTTGGCTGACACCTGTTCACTTGAATGACCATTAGCACCTTAAGCTTGGCATGAGGTTGACTGAGAAAATCCTGTGAGTAATACAGTTGGTTAACATATTGTTACATGTCCACTTCCTTCCTGTCAATACAGGCTTTCTACATTCAGGCAAGCAATGAATGTCCTGATGATGATCCATTATTGCTAATTGGATCGAAACGCCGTCGACACAATATGTGGTTTAAACAAAAGTGTACTATTATGTGCCTAAAAATTGTATGTTTCCCACATATGTGAAGCAAATGCATCTTAAATCCTCCTTTTGCTCCTGCCTTTTATATGCCTGAAATACCCCAGTATTTGTATGTTTTGATTGTATGTGCAGCATTGTGGATGCAGGATTGTGTCCCACTGCTTTATTGTTGGTTCGTCTGATCAAGCATATTTAAACTATTGAATAAATTTCAAAGTCCGGCTGGACTTTTTTTCATTATAGTGCTTATTGTGGCCTATAATTATTACAGTGTTCATTTCTCTCTGTCATTGACCTATGTCTTTAGCTTAACTGAACCCCATGATGAAGCATGTCACCACTAGGGTGAGTGAGGGTTCTTTTAGAGAATAATCTTTTCTTCTTCACCTTGGCCCTTGTTTTTTGACCATTTAATTTAATTTATCCACTGTGTTGTTGTTCCTCACTTGAGACATACTGTCGTTTAACAATTCACAATTGTAGGCTCTCTTTTGTTGTTAATGGTTACGAATTTTGGGGCAGGAGAGTAGCCAATTATTCCCTTCCTCTCTTGTTGTATATACATACACAGTTAGGATTATAAAATGTAATAACTCTAACAGCCCATTCTGGCCTATGGAGAACAGGTAGCCTTACAATCGTGAAAAACTAAAATGGCTGTAATTCACTATTAGGACATGCCACACACATCAGGGCTTGTCCTACGTTATACTTACAATGCACCCTGCCCTTGGGCCTACCATAGGGGTGACTGATATGAAGAAAAGGGAAGGTTTAGGGACTGGCAAGTGGGTGCACTTGCCCAGTCAGCATGACTGTAGTGAATTAGAGGAGCAACAGCATGAGAGGCAGTGTAGCCTCTGTAGTTCACGAGTAGTTCAGCATGAGTCTGTTTCGTCACGTGAGAACGCAGCTGACAAGGGGTGGTGTGATTAAGGTGAGCGTTTGTCCTCACCCAGTAAAGCTTTTCTTGATGTGAGGAGTAGGAGCAGAATGCGGTTTAACTGTGGGACGAGCTTGCAGCAAAGATAATTTCGAATGGACCATGCTAATACAAGACGTATTAGAGGCTGAAATTACTAGTGCCATGGTAAGCGCGCTACATAATATTACTTGAATTAAGTTTAGTAAAGGGCTCAAGGGGAGTACAGAACAATATAGAATCTTGGCAGTTCGTAGTGACATTAGAATGAAAGACGATTGGGAGTTTAAAAATTCAGCATGGGTAGTGCGCGAAGCTTTTTATGTCTATAAACAATAACAGCAACTGTTTGTGTACCGATAAAATAATAGAGAAATATGGTAGATGTCAGTTTGCTTGTACATTTAAAAAAAAAATGAATGTGTTTCAATTGATTAGGATACATTTGTTTTTTGAACTTTAGAAACCCCCGAAGAAGTGATTATTCCCGAAATGCATTGGGGGACTTGCAATAAATATGTGGCATAAGGAAACAACGATTCCCCTGTGTTTATTGAAAATTCGAAGAAAGAAAGAAAGTGGGTATAATGGATTGAAGAAAAAAAGAGTCAAGATAGGATGAACATTTTTGAAAAAATTTGGAATAACCAAAAGGTTGATTCCGAATTGAATTCATTAAATTTATTATAATAGGGTGTGCAGCTATACGGAGACCGGACGGTGTTTCCTTTGTATTTTCACTTGTGGGCTAGTAATCGCCATTTGCAGGTGTGCAGAAATAACACTCAATAATTGATTGTCCAGTCTGTACTTTGCTTTATAAAAGTAAGAGTACATTTATTAAACACACACACTACTCAATCCTATGCACCAATTTACAAATATACATAAGCTGTTGGAACTACTTTGTGACATTGCATAACATCTCCACCCCTCCCACGGGGGGGGGGGGTCTAGTACCACCACTCCCATGTATGCACATCATCTTGCCCCAATGCAGTTAGTTGAACATAACCTGGAGCGAGGGCCCTGCGCACTGGCACCATCCCAATAGCAAACCCCCCATTATCTCCACCAGCATTTAAAATAGGTAACCCTGCCCTGGTGGCACATAACCCTGAGGTAGCATTTCCTACTGACCATAACGTATGCACCTCTATATCTACCTCAGGTAAGTTTTACGGCTCGGGGAGCCCACCCGGGCCGTTCATTCCCATTTTCAGGGGCCCGGTCCCACCCGGGCTCTTTATGCTTCCACTGTGCCCTTGCGGCGCCCCGGGTACACCCGGGACCTTGTCTGCCTTCTGGGGTGGAGGGTCAGCCGGGAAGCCCACCCCCGGTGACTCCCGGCGGCTCCCGACCTGGCCAGCGCCCTCGGGTGCAGTTCGGGCTGGACTGATTTGCATATGGCCATGTCTGAACTGGGGTGGTGGAGTGAGCTAAATACTGGTGATAGATAAGTTGACTGGGGTGAGTGTTTGATTTGCTCAAACGCCCCGTCCATCATCCCCTTTGGTATCACTTTGTTCGCCCTAAGTTGGCAGGGAATGCCCAGACATGGGTCCCTTGCTCACTCTACCACTGGATTCAAGATAGCCTGGCTGATGAGGATTATGAATCCGAAACCGGTCCCAGGATGCTTGTTTCTGGTCCAGTGAAGACATGGCTTGGCAGTTCGGGCTGGTCTGTTCCCATGAGGCACAGGGTCAGACTGATTTGCATATGGCCATGTCTGAACTGGGGCGGTGGAGTGAGCTAAAGAATGGTGATGGATTAAACTCAGATCAGTTGACTGGGGCTGAGTGTTTGATTTGCTCAAATGCTCCGTCCATCATCCCCTTTGGTGCTGCAGGAGCCTGCACTCGTCTTCTGGTCTGCCCACTCCAGCGGGTAGACCCGGAGGTTCCGGCCAGTCCAGGTGGGCCTCAGGGGAGTGCGGAGGCACTCCTCAGTCCACACTTCAGGGCCCGGAGATGGGGCCTGGGCCCCCTCTGCCTCTTCATGGGGGGGGCGCATCGGCACTCCACGACTTCCTTCCTCTCGCTGGGGACAGGGTGGGCTCCTGGTACACCCTGGTAAACGCCGGCGTGAAAGACGTTCACACCGGCGTTTAGAGCACCCCCAGCCGAGAGAGCCATATCCTGCTCAGTGATTCCACGCCTAATGATGCTCCACCAGTGACTAGAATCGTCTGGCCCCAGGTCAAGCAATATTATTAACATATCAGATGAAATATTCAACTAAAACTACCCCCAGAGATCCAGCTATGCCATCAGCTTTCGATAATTCAGATTCCTCCTTCAAGATCTGAGTCTTGTTATCTTCACATATGCTCCTCCCCTATTCCTCTTGGAGGCAAAACCACCCGTAGGAAGATGAACTCTCAGTGAAACCTGGGGCTGAGAATGCTGCACATACAGTTAATGGAATATTAGGGACAGCCAGGACATAACCAGCTCTGACGCACGATCAAATTACATTTTTACTCCTATATTTCCTCACACCGAGTGTATACATTGTTAAAGACGGGACACCTGATGAAGGCTTCCAAGCCGAAACGCGCTTAGTGTGTGCTATCCTACCGCCTTGCCCTCATCATTACTTGAATTTAATATTCACTCTTGTGTGTGCTATAGATGTGTTTTTTATGTATTATCTTCTTTTTGATATAATATGAAAATGTTATGAATGTACAAATCTTATATCATGAGATTTTATAGAAATTCTATATAAAATAAGAAAAAGAGGGATAAAAATTCCCCAACAAAAAAAAAATTGCTCTATGTATATACAAATAAAATACCAAACAAATATCGAATTTCAGAAATAATAAAAATTTAAATATCAAATCCATCTTAGGTGTTGAGTCTACATGTAATGGGCTTTTATATATAAAATAATTTTGAGAATTATGCACTACTAGCTATAGACCTTTTTCAAAGAATGTTTATTCCCTATGTATAGCTGGTACAGTTTTCATATAGGGGTCCCCTACTTCCAAACCAATTCACCCCCCAGTTCCCCAGAGTTCTTGTGGAAGTGCCTGCTGCTGTTTTGGGTCTTCTGAGGAACTGCGAGTCGCAAGAGCTAGAAGCGCGACTCAACGAGAAGAAGCGTGTCGCTGTGCCTGCCGTCGCAACTCTGAAGGAGGGTGTCGCCGCTGGAACTGGTGCACTGCACCGCATTGGAGAGACGAGTGCCGCAACGAAGAGGAGGCGTGTCGCCGTCGCTGCTGCTGCAGTCGCAACTCCGAAGGAGTGTGTCGCCGCTGTAGTTGTCGCACTGCACAGCATCAGAAGAAGAATCTCGCAACGAGGTTGGAGCGTGTTGCCGTCGCTGTGCCAGCCGTCGCAACACTGAAGGAGGGTGTCGCCGCTGAAACTGTTGCATTGCACTGCATCGACCAAGAGCACCTCACATCCCCGAGAAGCGCGCTGCCGTCGGAGCTGCTGCCGTCGCATCTTGGATGTCGCCGCTGTTGTTGTCGCATCGAGCAGAAGCTTCACGCATCGTGGGAGAAGAGCATCGCCGCTGGAGCTGTTGTCGTCGCATCCTAAGGGTGTCGCCGCTGCAGTCCACGCATTGAACCAAGAACTTCTTGCATCCCCGAGAAGCGTGCCGCATCTGGAAGATCTTCACATCTTTATTTCTTTGTATCTGAACTTTGCCGCATTTCCCATCGCTGCGACATTGCTGGTCGTGGAAGCGCAACGCAGCCTAAGGTGTATTGACGCAGAGTGTCGCATTTAAGAACTGAACTGAACTAAGCTTAAATCTACCATCTTACAGGAATCATAGTGTGTATTATTGTCGTTTATGATCTTGTGGTAACTCTATATAAAGTCTACTTATTTTTTATGTAAAACCTGTGTGGTGTCCATTTGTAGTGTTGTCACTGGGTTACTGTATGTGGTCACAACTGCTTAACTTACAACGCCTCTGAAATAAAGCCCTTCTGCTCATGCCAAGCTACCAAGGGGGTGAGGAGGGGTTATTTTAGGAGTGTAATCCCCTTATCCTGACTAGAGGAGAGGGTCCCTACTTGTCACAAGTACCTACCTGTGCCAAATAGAGACCCCAAAATCTAACAGTGACATTGTGAAATTATCAAGATCTGTATTGCCATGGGCATGAGAAATGTTTTATGTATATGCATGAGTTTAGGGAAGAATTAATGTGTATGTGTTGTGTATGTTTCTTTGAAGATGAGACAATATGTCATCCATACTAATATAATAAAGAGAGAGCCAAAACGTTTGAGGCGGGTAATCTCAGGAACCACAGCACCAATCACAACACCCAATACAGCGTTGGAAAGGGCAGTTGCAGCAGAAGGATATAGGCTATTCAGACGCCCACCATATACATTTAAAAGGTAAAAGAACCGTGCCAGCAAAGTAGTCCCTTGTGGGCGTGTCTGCGTTGTGCTGTGGGCGTGTGCTGGGGGCGTGACAAATGCTGGGGGCATGTGGTACGTTCCGCCCTTCATGCCATGTCTCATATTGTGTGCTAATCCCACCCTGCTCCCTTCAAATACCCCTGCACCCCATAATCATAACCCACCTTTACTCCTTAAAATACCTAACACCCTTAAACACTAACCCATCTTCACCCTATAAATATACCTTGTACCCCAAAACCCAAACCTATCTCTAAACCCTAAAAATACCCCTGTACCCCAAAACCCAAACATAGCCCTGAACCCTATAAATACCCCTGTACCTCAAAACCCAAACCTACCCCATAACCCTAAAAATACCCCTGTACCTCAAAACCAAAACTTAGTCCTGAACCCTTAAAATACCCATGTACCCAAACACCCAAACCTACCACTGAACCCTAAAAATACCTCTATACCCCAAAAGCCAAACCTAGCCCTGAACCCTAAAAATACGCCTGTACCCCAAAACCCAAACCTATCCCTAAACCCTAAAACTACCCCTGTACCCCATAACCCAAAACTATATCTGAACCCTTAAAATACCCAAACACCCCAAAACATATACCTCAGTACCCCAAAACATATACCCCTATACCAATACTTACCTTATCCAAACATTTTTAAAAAACATGCTTTTACCATTCATGCATTTACAACAAATTTCGTTGTAAATGTATGCGTGGTAAAAGCATATAAAATGTAATGCCATGTGTTATAATGGCATTGCGGAGTCATGGTACTTTCGTAATGAAAGTATGCGGAGTGATAGTATGCGGAAAGAAAGTTGCGGAATAATGGGTGTTTACCCTCCCCCGGTAAGTACATTGGTGGCACAGCGGCCCACATCTCCAGCAACATACTCATATTTTTTCACCACCCATTTGAAAAATGCACAGGTCTCTCTCATTGATGGCCAGCACCGACATACACTTTTAGACACACCTCCCGCCACAAGTTCTAGAATTGCGAACTTTAGAGCTGGGGAGCTACGTTCGAATCTCAGCATCAGGTCAACATCCTGTGATTCCAGGCAAATCGCTTTGTCTCCCCATGCCTACCACAAATGAATGTGTTCTTCTGTAATGTGAATTGTGCTCATGCCATGCTGTCGAGTTCGCGCTATATAATATTGCAAGGAAAAATAAAGTAGGGAAACTCGAGTTCACACACTACTGAACGCGCACTCTTAAGTGCATCAGCAGTGTACTGTGAATCGGAGCGTTTCACAGGCCTGTCACAGATAAGAAATGCTATCTAAACGAAATCCTACAAAACAATATACTACTGGCCGGCAGCAATTCATATCCGGACGTCGGGACGGGCTGCTAGTTTTATATAAAACAAAATTTATGGTTTCATTGAGACCTGTGTTTAAGACATTCTGGGCATATTGCCTGATTATGATGTATTAACGTTTTGGATCAATGGTGAGGGAGGAAGGAATTCGTGATCCGTTCAATTCCCTTGTATAAACATCAACTAATCAAAAGTGGAAGGATCACTTGTCCTACATTGGAGGATCACTTGTCCTGCATAACATTGGGTATGCGGTCTCGGTTCTAGTCCCAATAAAAAAACCCTCTTTAACGTGTTGTTTTTGTGGTTGTCTCTGAGCGGTATATTTACGTTCTCCGCTTCTTACACACGTTTTTGCAAAATCATGGGGTTTAGTGGTTTTGCAACCTCCACCAGGAGGTAATACCCTTTGTTATAACAGTAGTGACCAGAAATGGTGCTCGTGAAATGGTGAAGTGAATTTAAAAGTCTCTCGGTTCCGGATATAACTTTTTATTCGTTCCGGGGTCTTTTGAGACAGTAAAACTAATGTAGGTGATTGAGGAGCTTGTTATGGCTCTATCACGCAATGATTGTGAAAAAGGTCGACATGTTTCAGCCCTTGTTCGCCAACAGGTCAGGTGGGCTTTCTTCAGGACCAGGGTGAGGTGAAAAGGTGAAGGATACTCCTAAGAATTACTTGGTGTATCTCGTTTCAGAACGTCATTCATTATTGTTCTGATGAGGTCCTTTATTGGTACCTATGAGAGAAAGATGTATAGAAAGTGATAGCTAAAATAAAACAAAGGGAAGGGATATGGGAAAACTATAACATTATTTACAGTGACATACACTATCCAGTGTGGTAGGGTATGATCGATTTTATACTCGCTCTCCAATCCCTGCACAATGGGTCAGGTCAACTCTCTCGGTGGCTTAGGCAAAATCAAAATCAGGAAGCGCAAGCAAGATGGCAGACAACTTAGGATTGAGTTATTCAACCGAAGAAATAGATGAAATACTCGCTCGACCTCAACTGTTACTGGATAAGGACCTCTCTCAGACTTTGGCAAATAATACTGAATGGGATGAATTAACTGAACTTAAAAAAGAACAAGTAAGAACAGCGGTCCATGGGATAATAATGACTGAGTACTTGAGGGTTAACGCAGCACCCAAAGGACTTTGGGTAACCAACGCTCCACGTATTTTCCTCAAAAACCTAGCCTTTCGTAAAGACTGGTCAGCTATTTCGTGGAAATGTACCCGAGATTATTTAGTACTGATAATAAAAACAGCCACGAAAATTACTGACGAACTAACAATTAAAATAAAAGTCATAGAGACCAAACTGAATAACATGGTACACATAACGGTATACAAAGACCGATTAGAAGAAATCAATAAAGAAATGAAGCAGACCCAGGAATACCTTACACAACAGAAGCTACAAAAATTGGGAAGAGAACTAAAGAAATTTTCCTTAGAGAAAATCCACCCATACAGTAGCAAGGATTTCGATCCCAATGAGAATATATCCAATAAAGGTTCCACCAGTGGCTCTTCCACCGACGGGTCTGATTGGAGCGGAGATGAGTCTTCCACGAACTACAGAGGAAGGAACCGCAACAGGAGAGGCAATAGACGAGGATGCAACCAGTGGCGAATACCTCAATACCCAATGAATCATCAAATGATCCCCTTTCCGCCTTTCAATCCTCACTTTCAGGTGTGGGTGGACCCTTATTTCCAGGGCCCAACCCCAATGAATCATGCAATGCAACAACAGAATTTCCAACAAGGGCGTCCTTTTTTAGGGAGAGGCCAGAACAACCGAGGACCACGACAAAGAGGAGTAACCTGGCAGGAGCAACCACAACAAGTACAAACCAGGAGTGTAACCAAAGGAAGAGCGGGAACAAGCACAACAACCTCATAGTAAATCTATCAGACAAAGTCCTGACAAAAGATCAAGAAAATGTACTCAACAAAGGACTTGGTTATGTGCCAACACCAAACCTAGATGTTTTCAAAATGAAGTGTGAAGCAGCTGAATTCTGCCGAAAACTAAAACTCAAATCCTTTTTTGAAAATCAACCTCCCTATACATCAGATGGAGATACTACCCTTTGTAAAAAATCTACTTTCTGCCCTCTGAACTCACAAGTACCCATCGAAATAATAACTTTCGAACAAGCATTGATGAAGGACATAGATAATTTGCAAGATACCATCAAAAAACCTTTTCAAAACCTATCAAGGGTAGAACAACAGGCCCTGAAAGAACTAAAAGAGGATAAAGACATAATCATAAAACAAGCGGATAAAGGGGGAGGGATTGTACTCCTCACAAAAGAAGGTTATAATCGACAATGCCTGGACCTACTATCTGATCAAAAATGTTACCGCAAGATAGACACTGATCCCACACCAAGACTACAAATGACGATAAAATTGATGACTGAGGAAGCAGAATTAAACAACTGGATTTCAAAAAAAGAAGCAGAATTCTTGGAAACGACTAACCTTCGAATTCCGTATTTCTATTCCTTACCAAAGACACATAAGGAACGTACTCCACCACCAGGAAGACCCATAGTGTCTGGAATTGGTTCAGCACTAGAACCACTGTCTCAATTTGCGGACCAATACCTAAAACCAATCGTCCAGAGAACACCAACCTACCTACAAGACACCCGGGATCTACTCAATCTCCTAAAAACCCTCAACTATTCAGAAGAAACTATGCTGTTAGTTGGATTAGACGTCGAGAGCCTCTATACGAGTTTACCTCAACAACAGACTCTAGAGATGTTAGAAACAACTCTCTTTGAGCTGGACTGGGTTCACAAAACTCCAAGACACTTTGTGTTAGAATGCTGCAAGATGGCTCTTACAGAAAACTACTTCCTGTATAATGACACCATGTATTTGCAATGCCATGGCACGTCTATGGGCAGCTCTTTTGCGCCTAGCGTAGCCGGGCTGTATGTGAGTAGCTTTAAGGCACAGTATATCAACAACCCGACAAATCCCTTCCAAAAACAAATTCTGTTTTGGCGTCGTTACATTGACGACGTCATACTGATTTGGCAGGGAGATATGGAGAGCTTGAAAAACTTTCACAATTGGATAAACGCATGTGATGAGTGGCTGAAGTTTACATACACAGCCAATAAAAAACATCTAGATTTCTTGGATATCACCATTTACGCAGAAGGGTCCACTCTCCAAACAAAAACTTATCATAAACCAACATCAAAAAACAGTTTACTCTCCTTCTCAAGCTATCACCCTAGACCACTTAGGGAAAATCTCCCCTATAGCCAATTCCTGAGGTTACGCAGGAATTGCAGCGAGACCACAGAATACAAAAAACAAGCGAATGAACTCAGTGAAAAACTTAGAGACAGGAATTACCCATCAAGAATCATTGAAAAATGCAAGAAGAGAGCACGTAATCAAAACATAGACGGACTCCTAGAACCTGCCATACATGAGCCAGACATAGAAACTTTGACATGTGTAACTACATATGGTCCTGGAAGCAACAATCTTAAAAAAAGTGTGAACAAAAACTGGAGAATTTTGACATCTGCGAATATCAAATGGCCCAAACCCAGGTTTGCAAATAAAAGGACCAAAAACTTAAAAGATATACTTGTACATACCAGGCCCCAACCGAAAAAACTACCAGCAATAATGATGTCACCTTGGAATACCAACCCAGTCACTGGCCATTATCCCTGTGGTTCCTGCTCAGTCTGCCACCTAACGAAGGTAACAAAGGAGATTCAACTATTACCAAATCTGAAATGGCAACTACGGAATCACACTAACTGTAACACAAGCCATGTGATCTATATGATCACATGCCCCTGCGAAAAACGTTACATAGGCATGACTTGTAGGAAAGTGAAGCTTCGCCTATGTGAACACAAAAGCAACATCAAATGTAAAAAAGCAACAACTAAAATGTCAACACATTTTCTGGAGGCGAGACACACAGTAAATGACCTAACCTGGGTTGTCTTGGAAACCCTGTCCCAAAAAGACCACAATGCAGAAAACATCCTCTTCGAAAAAGAGCAAAGATGGGTGCACAGATTGGGCACAGACCGTGAAGGACTAAATGATAGCATCCCATGGGGGAGTATCTATAAGTGAAATGGAACTAGTGATACATTCAACAATAACTGGCTCCAGAAATCATAGCATTTTCTAAAATAACACCCCTTTAAATAATCGTAAAAAGTGCGACTTATCAATACTTAAGGATTAAAAATATTTCGGAATTAAAATCTTATCACAAAAAAAGACTCAGCGCAGTCTTTTGACCATGTTTATCCTTTCACACGAACTAAAACACTGAACCCGGAAGTAGAACGAGTTTCCGGGACTGCAGTGGCAGAGTCAGCACAAGACGCGTGACGAGGTGGCCGAAGGTAGCAGAGAGAACGACCGCTACAAAACCGTAATGTATCACTCTGAAAACAAGATGTACTAAGTTCTATTTTGTTATATTAGGCCCCCGCTGACCCACACAGATTCCGATGAGGTCAAAATAGACCAATAAAAAAGGTATGTGAATGACGAGAGCACGCGTCGTACTAGCGTGCATAATCACGCACTTGAATGCCTTAAAGTTCGTTTACCATACGCATGCCCTCGCAAACAAAAGAAAGCATCAAGAAAGCACGACGAAGCTAATTGCATGCTGGGATGACACTCACTGGATAGGGTGATATTTGCTATATTAACCATTTCCCTGAATATATGGTGGATGTATGAATTATGAAAAAAGAAGGTACATGAAATACGCCTTCAAGACTGAAAATGAATGAGTGAATGACTGATGAGAACCAATGAATGTGCCTATAAAAGAGAAATGATATTCGTTTTTCACTTAACATCGATACAGTCAATATCCATGCATAAACTCGACTGTCGACCAATATTCAGTTTGCCTAAGCCACCGAGAGAGTTGACCTGACCCATTGTGCAGGGGTTGGAGAGCGAGTATAAAATCGATCATACCCTACCACACTGGATAGTGTATGTCAACTGTAAATAATGTTATAGTTTTCCCATATCCCTTCCCTTTGTTTTATTTTAGCTATCACTTTCTATACATCCTTCTCTCATAGGTACCAATAAAGGACCTTATCAGAACAATAATGAATGACATTCTGAAACGAGATACACCAAGTAATTCTTAGGAGTATCCTTCACCTTTTCACCTCACCCTGGTCCTGAAGAAAGCCCACCCGACCTGTTGGCGAACAAGGGCTGAAACATGTCGACCTTTTTCACAATCATTGCGTGATAGAGCCATAACAAGCTCCTCAATCACCTACATTAGTTTTACTGTCTCAAAAGACCCCGGAACGAATAAAAAGTTATATCCGGAACCGAGAGACTTTTAAATTCACTTCACCATTTCACGAGCACCATTTCTGGTCACTACTGTTATAACAAAGGGTATTACCTCCTGGTGGAGGTTGCAAAACCACTAAACCCCATGATTTTGCAAAAACGTGTGTAAGAAGCGGAGAACGTAAAAATACCGCTCAGAGACAACCACAAAAACAACACGTTAATGAGGGTTTTTTTATTGGGACTAGAACCGAGACCGCATACCCAATGTTATGCAGGACAAGTGATCCTCCAATGTAGGACAAGTGATCCTTCCACTTTTGATTAGTTGATGTTTATACAAGGGAATTGAACGGATCACGAATTCCTTCCTCCCTCACCATTGATCGAGAATATTGAGCAGCGCACAGCTGTGGGAGAAAATAGTTGCAACCAACTCTGCACTCCAAAATCAGGAAGCGCAAGCAAGATGGCAGACAACTTAGGATTGAGTTATTCAACCGAAGAAATAGATGAAATACTCGCTCGACCTCAACTGTTACTGGATAAGGACCTCTCTCAGACTTTGGCAAATAATACTGAATGTGATGAATTAACTGAACTTAAAAAAGAACAAGTAAGAACAGCGGTCCATGGGATAATAATGACAGAGTACTTGAGGGTTAACGCAGCACCCAAAGGACTTTGGGTAACCAACGCTCCACGTATTTTCCTCAAAAACCTAGCCTTTCGTAAAGACTGGTCAGCTATTTCGTGGAAATGTACCCGAGATTATTTAGTACTGATAATAAAAACAGCCACGAAAATTACTGACGAACTAACAATTAAAATACAAGTCATAGAGACCAAACTGAATAACATGGTACACATAACGGTATACAAAGACCGATTAGAAGAAATCAATAAAGAAATGAAGCAGACCCAGGAATACCTTACACAACAGAAGCTACAAAAATTGGGAAGAGAACTAAAGAAATTTTCCTTAGAGAAAATCCACCCATACAGTAGCAAGGATTTCGATCCCAATGAGAATATATCCAATAATGGTTCCACTAGTGGCTCTTCCACCGACGGATCAGATTGGAGCGGAGATGAGTCTTCCACGAACTACAGAGGAAGGAACCGCAACAGGAGAGGCAATAGACGAGGACGCAACCAGTGGCGAATACCTCAATACCCAATGAATCATCAAATGATCCCCTTTCAGCCTTTCAATCCTCACTTTCAGGGGTGGGTGGACCCTTATTTCCAGGGCCCAACCCCAATGAATCATGCAATGCAACAACAGAATTTCCAACAAGGGCGTCCTTTTTTAGGGAGAGGCCAGAACAACCGAGGACCACGACAAAGAGGAGTAACCTGGCAGGAGCAACCACGACAAGTACAAACCAGGAGTGTAACCAAAGGAAGAGCGGGAACAAGCACAACAACCTCATAGTAAATCTATCAGACAAAGTCCTGACAAAAGATCAAGAAAATGTACTCAACAAAGGACTTGGTTATGTGCCAACACCAAACCTAGATGTTTTCAAAATGAAGTGTGAAGCAGCTGAATTCTGCCGAAAACTAAAACTCAAATCCTTTTTTGAAAATCAACCTCCCTATACATCAGATGGAGATACTACCCTTCGTAAAAAATCTACTTTCTGCCCTCTGAACTCACAAGTACCCATCGAAATAATAACTTTCGAACAAGCATTGATGAAGGACATAGATAATTTGCAAGATACCATCAAAAAACCTTTTCAAAACCTATCAAGGGTAGAACAACAGGCCCTGAAAGAACTAAAAGAGGATAAAGACATAATCATAAATCAAGCGGATAAAGGGGGAGGGATTGTACTCCTCACAAAAGAAGGTTATAATCGACAATGCCTGGACCTACTATCTGATCAAAAATTTTACCGCAAGATAGACACTGATCCCACACCAAGACTACAAATGACGATAAAATTGATGACTGAGGAAGCAGAATTATACAACTGGATTTCAAAAAAAGAAGCAGAATTCTTGGAAACGACTAACCCTCAATTCCGTATTTCTATTCCTTACCAAAGACACATAAGGAACGTACTCCACCACCAGGAAGACCCATAGTGTCTGGAATTGGTTCAGCACTAGAACCACTGTCTCAATTTGCGGACCAATACCTAAAACCAATCGTCCAGAGAACACCAACCTACCTACAAGACACCCGGGATCTACTCAATCTCCTAAAAACCCTCAACTATTCAGAAGAAACTATGCTGTTAGTTGGATTAGACGTCGAGAGCCTCTATACGAGTTTAACTCAACAACAGACTCTAGAGATGTTAGAAACAACTCTCTTTGAGCTGGACTGGGTTCACAAAACTCCAAGACACTTTGTGTTAGAATGCTGCAAGATGGCTCTTACAGAAAACTACTTCCTGTATAATGACACCATGTATTTGCAATGCCATGGCACGTCTATGGGCAGCTCTTTTGCGCCTAGCGTAGCCGGGCTGTATGTGAGTAGCTTTGAGGCACAGTATATCAACAACCCGACAAATCCCTTCCAAAAACAAATTCTGTTTTGGCGTCGTTACATTGACGACGTCATACTGATTTGGGAGGGAGATATGGAGAGCTTGAAAAACTTTCACAATTGGATAAACGCATGTGATGAGTGGCTGAAGTTTACATACACAGCCAATAAAAACATCTTGATTTCCTGGATATCACCATTTACGCAGAAGGGTCCACTCTCCAAACAAAAACTTATCATAAACCAACATCAAAAAACAGTTTACTCTCCTTCTCAAGCTATCACCCTAGACCACTTAGGGAAAATCTCCCCTATAGCCAATTCCTGAGGTTACGCAGGAATTGCAGCGAGACCACAGAATACAAAAAACAAGCGAATGAACTCAGTGAAAAACTTAGAGACAGGAATTACCCATCAAGAATCATTGAAAAATGCAAGAAGAGAGCACGTAATCAAAACAGAGACGGACTCCTAGAACCTGCCATACATGAGCCAGACATAGAAACTTTGACATGTGTAACTACATATGGTCCTGGAAGCAACAGTCTTAAAAAAAGTGTGAACAAAAACTGGAGAATTTTGACATCTGCGAATATCAAATGGCCCAAACCCAGGTTTGCAAATAAAAGAACCAAAAACTTAAAAGATATACTTGTACATACCAGGCCCCAACCGAAAAACTACCAGCAATAATGATGTCACCTTGGAATACCAACCCAGTCACTGGCCATTATCCCTGTGGTTCCTGCTCAGTCTGCCACCTAACGAAGGTAACAAAGGAGATTCAACGATTACCAAATCTGAAATGGCAACTACGGAATCACACTAACTGTAACACAAGCCATGTGATCTATATGATCACATGCCCCTGCGAAAAACGTTACATAGGCATGACTTGTAGGAAAGTGAAGCTTCGCCTATGTGAACACAAAAGCAACATCAAATGTAAAAAAGCAACAACTAAAATGTCAACACATTTTCTGGAGGCGAGACACACAGTAAATGACCTAACCTGGGTTGTCTTGGAAACCCTGTCCCAAAAAGACCACAATGCAGAAAACATCCTCTTCGAAAAAGAGCAAAGATGGGTGCACAGATTGGGCACAGACCGTGAAGGACTAAATGATAGCATCCCATGGGGGAGTATCTATAAGTGAAATGGAACTAGTGATACATTCAACAATAACTGGCTCCAGAAATCATAGCATTTTCTAAAATAACACCCCTTTAAATAATCGTAAAAAGTGCGACTTATCAATACATAAGGATTAAAAATATTTCGGAATTAACATCTTATCACAAAAAAAGACTCAGCGCAGTCTTTTGACCATGTTTATCCTTTCACACGAACTAAAACACTGAACCCGGAAGTAGAACGAGTTTCCGGGACTGCAGTGGCAGAGTCAGCACAAGACGAGTGACGAGGTGGCCGAAGGTAGCAGAGAGAACGACCGCTACAAAACCGTAATGTATCACTCTGAAAACAAGATGTACTAAGTTCTATTTTGTTATATTAGGCCCCCGCTGACCTACACAGATTCCGATGAGGTCAAAATAGACCAATAAAAAAGGTATGTGAATGACGAGAGCACGCGTCGTACTAGCGTGCATAATCACGCACTTGAATGCCTTAAAGTTCGTTTACCATACGCATGCCCTCGCAAACAAAAGAAAGCATCAAGAAAGCACGACAAAGCTAATTGCATGCTGGGATGACACTCACTGGATAGGGTGATATTTGCTATATGAACCATTTCCCTGAATATATGGTGGATGTATGAATTATGAAAAAAGAAGGTACATGAAATACGCCTTCAAGACTGAAAATGAATGAGTGAATGACTGATGAGAACCAATGAATGTGCCTATAAAAGAGAAATGATATTCGTTTTTCACTTAACATCGATACAGTCAATATCCATGCATAAACCCGACTGTCGACCAATATTCAGTTTGCCTAAGCCACCGAGAGAGTTGACCTGACCCATTGTGCAGGGGTTGGAGAGCGAGTATAAAATCGATCATACCCTACCACACTGGATAGTGTATGTCACTGTAAATAATGTTATAGTTTTCCCATATCCCTTCCCTTTGTTTTATTTTAGCTATCACTTTCTATACATCCTTCTCTCATAGGTACCAATAAAGGACCTTATCAGAACAATAATGAATGACGTTCTGAAACGAGATACACCAAGTAATTTTTAGGAGTATCCTTCACCTTTTCACCTCACCCTGGTCCTGAAGAAAGCCCACCCGACCTGTTGGCGAACAAGGGCTGAAACATGTCGACCTTTTTCACAATCATTGCGTGATAGAGCCATAACAAGCTCCTCAATCACCTACATTAGTTTTACTGTCTCAAAAGACCCCGGAACGAATAAAAAGTTATATCCGGAACCGAGAGACTTTTAAATTCACTTCACCATTTCACGAGCACCATTTCTGGTCACTACTGTTATAACAAAGGGTATTACCTCCTGGTGGAGGTTGCAAAACCACTAAACCCCATGATTTTGCAAAAACGTGTGTAAGAAGCGGAGAACGTAAATATACCGCTCAGAGACAACCACAAAAACAACACGTTAATGAGGGTTTTTTTCTTGGGACTAGAACCGAGACCGCATACCCAATGTTATGCAGGACAAGTGATCCTCCAATGTAGGACAAGTGATCCTTCCACTTTTGATTAGTTGGTATTAACGTTTTGTCCATTAAATTGTGGTAAATAAATATTTACCGTATACTTAATTTCTATGCGGTATAAGTTCAATAAAATAGCTCAATCAAAATGAGAGGCAGAGTCCGTGGAGTCTGAGTTATAAGGGTTTTATTCCATGTAATGGAATGGTTCGAACCATGGTATCATGTTCCATCACCACGAGGGTTCAGGAAGGGATAGACAATGCTTTATTAACAGTGCACAATATATATAGTCAATGCATACAATGGTGATGGATACAGAAGGCGTAACAGCTGAAAGAAACGAGATAAGAACACATGTGCGTAACAGAAAGCGTGCACGGAGGCGTACACGGAGGTGTGTGCTAGAGACGTCACATGAAAGTGTCACAAGTGGGTGGATCCATAGAGGAATCCTGCAGTGTCAGCAGAAATATATGGCTGGGATGCGCGCGCAGGCAACATGACGTGTGATTGACGTGGAACTGGAGGGTGAAGGGGACTTGACATTTAGCTCCAAAAGAGGAGACAGAAGTCTGGCGTGTCAGAACAACCTAAACCCAATCATATCTGATATCTTGTGTTTGGAGAACTGTATTATCTAGAAGGAAAGGTCTCTCGGGCAGAGGCTATTCTATACTGACTGCTAGTGCGTGCATATGTGACTACGTGTCTACGTGTAATGCGAGGGGCCATGGGCCTACCATGGTAACAGAAGCAGTGAATTACTTGTAAGGAGACAGAAAGGCCGGGCCCTTTGCTCTGCAGCTGGGGGGATGTTTACCTATGTCACTAGACAGGAATGTATTTTCGAGGAGCGGAGCAAATAACTTGAAGGCAAAATACTGTCTTTGGCAGGCAAGCAGGCCGAGCCGGGCACCGCTCGCCACGCAGGGAGTAAGGTAAAGGTCAGGGATGCAGATCCAGGCTGCAGCTTTCAGGAGGCAGAGAGCAGAAAGGATTCGATGGCAGAAATCAGGGCCTAGCTCAACAGAGCCAGGAAAACGTGAAAGTGCACCATGTAAAGACGTTGGCAAGGCATACTTAGGAACTGAATTATCGATCCATTCATGGTGGATCTGAAAGAGGACAGGTTAACGTAGGACGCAAATACATTTGCGTCTTCATATCTGGTCATGGAGGGAAATTACATGTACTTGAAGCACCTACATGGAGACGGTGGGGTACACGGTAGGGGACATTTCTTGACTATAAAATTCAAATTACCTCATTCCCTCCTTGTCCCCTACGGACCCTTCATGATATATCAATCTTCATTAGTCCATCTATTTGTTCATATAACATCATTTGCTCATCCTTTTTCAGGCGGGATTTAGAATGTGAATTTGGACGGGGAATACATGATGTGGTGCACAAGCCGCAAATCGCTGGCCCACATTGTAAGCAGAGACAGCAACTGAACACTATCAGTAGTATGACTCCTAGGAATGATAGGATTTTCCATCCCCATGCTGATATTGTACTCCAGAGCCAGCCGGACCAAGTCCAGGTGCCTGGATCTTGATGTATCTGATTAGCTATCTTATGGAGACGGGTAATGGCCTTATATACTGACGGTGCGTTTTCTGGAATGAAAACACAACAACTCGATCCGATGACTCTACAAGCTCCGCCCCTATCGGCCAGGAAGTCTCATAGCAGACTGTTCCTCCGTTAAGTTGCCCAGGGCGGAAGTAGTTTCATTCACTACTGCTTCAAGGGTTCTGGTTAATCTGCGTATCAGTTTACTATTTGAGACAGTGCCAAAATAGGGAAAGAAACCTTTATTGAAGTCTGTGTATTGCTCCCATGCGGTTTCAGTATAGTCGACAATCGGGAGTTCTCTCTTGTGTCTAGTATGTACTAGATGGGTATTCCTATGATAATCAGGTGGAGCTAGAAAAACTGGTGGCAGAAGAAATGCAATGTAACAAGTACCATCCCAATCTAGAGGTAAGCGAACATAAGCTGTATGACCACAAATGAAATAGGAATGACGGGAAGCTTTGAATGTAGACTTGCCTTTATCACTGAATTCGATCACAGTAGTACATTCACTATGACCTAGGTGTACTGAACCCTTCTTTCTGACACATAATTCACCTTTGACTGGTAATACTAACATAGAGGGCAAGTCTGGTGTGGTTTCGGACTGAACATTCAGAATCATGAGGTTAAGTGTAAAATTACCTAATCCATACACTTCGTTTTCTAGATCGGTCCCTGTCCTTTGTGGAAGACCCTCTTTGTCTGGGAAACATGCGTTATTCATAACTGTGTTCAGATTTCCCCATACCCAATTGCCTTGGTAAACTATGGAATCGGAATCTACAGAATTTATTAAACTGAACCATGCACCACAGGAACCATTGTGTGTGAACGGATACGGAAAAAGGGGCAGAACTCCCTTGTAGTTCGGATAGGGAGGGATTCGGCCACATATCCAACAATTTGTAGCGTTGCTGGTCTGATGAGAATGGTGTAACATGCTGATGAAAGTATTGTTGCGCAGCGCAAGTCGGTAAGATAACTCGTAAGGGGGCAATTCACTGAAAGTATGCTCGACAGTGTCATTTGAGGAAGAATGTGCACGTGTAGCAATAGGAAAGTAAATGTGTAAAAATAAGCTTGTAACAATGATCGCAAGACTCAGAAAAAACATAATCAATAATGTAACAGTGCAATGGCTTCGGAGAGATTTACAATATTTTCGTTTCTTGATCTGTTTCTGTCTATCTCTCTCTCTATTGGGATCTAACTTGTACATGTCAGGAACCTGTCTAACCGCTTCACCTAGGGGAGGACTTAAACAATTAAACTGTCTGACTTGCTAGATCTCAATTTCAGTTTGTACTCCTGCTGAGGAGTTTTCTCTAACAGGGGGAGTTTAGTATCAGTCTCTGGAATGGGGCAGGGCTGGGAGTCAGTATTTGGCGGCAGTCCATAATGTTTTTTCACATGACTCGAGTGGAGCCATCCCTTGCGGCCCTCCACCTTAACTGCCGTCCTTGTGGTCAACAGAACAAGCTTCGGCTCCTGCCAGCGGGGCTCCAGCGGACTCCTCCTATCGAAATTCCGGATAAACACTATGTCTCCAGGGACGATCTCGTGTGGCTTCACCTCGGTGTTGTCGGGAAAGGCTGCCGCAACCTGTGAACGACATGATTGTAGTGCAGACATCAAGGAGGCAAGGTAATCTGTCAACATATTACTATCAACATCGGTAATCTTTTGCGGTATAGGCGTCCCCCACATATTTGGTGGCCTGCCAAAGACCACCTCGTACGGGGATAGCCCTGTCCTGGAATGAGCTACCATTCTCATGTAAAAGAGTGCAACTGGCAATGCAACTATCCAGTCTACACCTTTCTCGGCACAAATCTTAGCAAGGCGCGTTTTCAGGGTTTGGTTATGTCTCTCTACGAGACCTGCTGCCTCGGGATGTCGGACACAGTGAAACTTCCACTGATATCCTAGCAGGAGTGATACCTGCTTCATAAGCTCGGACGAGAATGGCTGACCATTATCTGAGTACACGATACGGGGCAAACCGTACCGTGGGAAGAATTCACGTACCAACTGCTTGGCAGTGGTCGGAGCAGTGTAATCTGGGACTGGATATGCTTCTGTCCATCGGGAAAGTGCACATACAACTACGAGGACATACTTGAATCCTCGACAACGTTCCATCTGGATATAATCCATCTGGAGGACTTCAAAAGGGTGATCGGGAGGATGAAATCCACCTTGCTCTACGGGAATGCTTTTACCTGGATTGAACTGGCAACAGATCATGCAAGTACGCACTTTCTGTTTTGCTGCTGCTCGTAAATGTTTATTGTACCAAAGGTTCTGTAAACTGTCTAACATGGCCTTTTCTCCTAAGTGTGCTGGACTATGTGCTGTGTTAATCATAACTTGAACCATAGAGTCGGGGAGAAACCAAGTGGCTTTTCCCTTCGTCATCCATCCCTGGTCTGTCTGGATCCCTCCTAGTTCAGTCCATTTCTTGATTTCGTCTGGAGTAGCATGTGTCTGTATGTCAATTACATCTAGTGCGGGATCCTTAACTGTCATGAAATGTGTCGGTGCCGGTACTATTGTCTTTGTCATATCAGTTGCATGTCGATGAGTCAGAGCTGTATGTTTCGCTGTTCGATCTGCCAGGTCGTTACCCTGGGAAATAGAGTCTGTGACTTTAGTATGTGCTCTACACTTCATGATGGCTATGGCTGAAGGCAAATGTATTGCTTCTAACAGAGCTTGAATGAGGGGACCATGCTGGATCTTGGCTCCGTGAGAGGTCAAAAAACCTCTTTCTTGCCAGAGGACTCCGAAGTCGTGTACAACTCCGAATGCATAACGTGAATCTGTGTATACGTTAACATTCCTGTTTTTAGCTACTATACAGGCTCGAGTCAGAGCAATGAGCTCTGCAGCTTGAGCAGACAGTGTATCAATACGGTGTGTTCTTTGATTTCAGTTTCAGTGGTCACTGCATACGCGGCCACTAACTCTCCTGTGCTTGTTCTCATACATGAACCATCCACGTAAAGTGTCAGGTCTGGATTGGTCAATGCGACATCTGTCAAGTCTCGTCGGGGCTTTGTTACTGCATTAATGATCTCTACGCAGTCATGTGGAGTAGGGTCTGTCTTGTTTGATGGTAACAGTGTAGCTGGATTTAAGATATTGCAGCGTCTGATTTCTATGTGTGGCTGAAATAACGTCAATTCATAACCTGTCAGTCGTGCTATAGTCAAGTGCTGAGTCTGTGTTCTGTTTAAAAGAACTTCCACAGAGTGTGGAACTTGTACTGTCAATTGGTGTCCTAACACTATGGAGTCACTTTGTCTGATTGCTAGAGCTGTAGCTGCAACTGATTTTAAGCACACAGGCAGAGCCTGGGCTACTGGATCTAATGTACTGGAAAAGTAAGCACACGGTTTGTGTAAACCTGCTTGATCTTGTGTGAGGACAGACAATGCTGTACCATCACGTTCAGTAACAAAGAGTGTAAAAGGTTTGATGTAACATGGTGTTGCTAAAACTGGTGCTTGACATAAAGCTTTCTTCAATTCATCAAAAGCTTGTGTATGTTCCTGAGTCCAAGGGAGGACAGTCGATGACGCTGCCTCCTGTGTTGTCAACTGTATAAGTGGCTTGGCTAGGTATGCGTACTGAGGAATCCATTGTCTACAGTAAGAGGTGAGGCCTATAAAAGCCCGTACCTCCTTTTGTGTCTTGGGTTGCGGTAAGTGTGCAATTAACTGAATACGATCAGGTGTTAGCTGCCTACCCCACTTGGACAGCAAGTGCCCAAGGTATACCACTTGCTGGGCACAGAATTGCAGCTTCGAAGGGGACACTTTGTGTCCCTTGTCCGCCAGGAAATACAAGACTGTCAGTGATGCATGTTCACATTCTGGTTCACTTCTGGCGGTGATCAATAGATCATCGACATACTGTAGCAGGGCAGTGTTAGCAGGCATGTGGATACTGTCAAGTTGTCTTTTCAATGCTTGGCTATAGATGCTGGGGCTTTCTGTGAATCCTTGAGGTGCGCGTGCAAATTTGAAGCTACGGCCATTTAAACAGAATCCGAAAAGGTATTGGCTTTCCGGATCAATGGGGACACTAAAGAAGGCGTTCTTGAGATCAATTACAGTAAAGAACGTCGCTTCGGAATCAATAGTAGTCAATAAAGACAAAATGTCTGGGATCACAGGATACTGTGGTACAATGCATTTATTCAATTCTCGTAAATCGATCACTAATCGATAAACTGGAGGTGCATTTGGATCAGTGCGTTTAAGAATCGGAATGATAGGGGAATTACAAACATTTGAGTCGGTTTCTACAACCACTCCTTGTGCAATGAGCCCGTCAATGATTTTCAGTAAAGCCACTACAGCATCAGGTGGTAACTTGTATTGTCGGATTCGGGGTAATATAACTCCTGGCTTGAGTGTAACTCGATATGGTGTAATATGCATACAACCTACATCAGTTGGGCCTTGTGCCCACAAATGTTCTGGTACATTTTTCAATCTAGCATCAAAATCTCGTAATACATAGCGACCCTTAAAGTCACGTAAAAACAGTCTAACTCCTTCCGGAGAACAACATATAACTGCTCCTAGAGCCTTCAGCGTCTTGATACCTAGTAGATTTTCAGGACAAGATTTTGTAAGCAACAAATCTGTAGTCCGTGATAATGGACCAACTGCAAGGGGAACTGGTTTCAATACTTCATTAACAATAGGCTTTCCTGAAAATCTAAGGGAAACATTCTGCGAGCCTGAGAGGGGTGCCCCTGGAACCTCGTTATGACTAATAGTTGTCCTGCTTGCCCCTGTGTCAATCAAAAACTTCCTGTCCTTCCCTAATACTTGACTATGTACATATGGACCCTCTTGATCTACAGGAATCTCAATAAGAGGCAAGCCAACCTCCCTCTCTAGGCTGTTTCATGTATATTGCTGGTAATCGGGGTAGTCGGATTGTGCATACTGGTACATCTGCTGTGTGACATGTTGTGTCGCGGCAATCGGTTGTGACTGTGGTACCGCTACGGTCTGTACTGTCTGTTGTGGAACATGCATAGGCTGTACATTCTGTGGATTGTGTTGCTGGACCTGATGTTGAACCTGATCCTGTCTAGGAGGACGTGGTCTCTCTTTAGTTTTACCTGTTGCTATATTATGTTTCAGAACTGTACAATCATTTACATAGTGACCTGGCTGTTTACAATAGTTGCATGTCCCTTTAACTGGAACCGCTGAATTATTGGACTGTGTCATACCCCTTTTCTGACCGTCAGCTGGAACTGACTGAGCAACGAGCATTTTCATTTTCGTGTCCTTCATACGTCTCTGTTCGTGATCATGTTCCTCCCTGATTCTGTTCTGGTGGTACTGTAACGTTTGTAACATCTGGGAAGGCGTATTTGCTTGCCATGTGCTCTCGACTTTCAATACACGGTTCTTAACCTGGGGTAAGGAATTCTCAACTAATATGGTTACAAAAAGATGCGGGTAAGACTCGCTACTTGTTTTCATGCCACTATTAATAGTAAAACATTTCTCAAATCTAGAATAAAAATCACTAGTGTCTTCGTCTTGTTTCTGTTTACAGGCTGAGATAGCGTCCCAGTCTTCCTTTTTAGTTGTCAATAATCTTGGCAAAACCTGTACTAATAATCCTGGTAATGCTTTAGTTTTCTCCCCAAGACCTAAACCTGGGGTTCGACCTTTATCCTCGTCTTCTAATTCTGTCCAATTAATCTTTTTATCTCCCACCTCCCACTCTTTCTCTTTGAGTTTCTCGTAGATTCCAGCAGGCAATAGTACCTTCAGTATTTTCATAATATCGGAATACGTGTAATCTCCCATGAGAAGCATGTCTTTTATCTCACGGTGAAATCCTGCTGGATCTTTATCATGACTAGGCACTATTTTCTTCATTTCCAGTAATTCCATTTTAGTTATGGGCGTGTATACAAACACGCGTTCTAGTGTGTTATCCGGTTTCCGGATTGGATGAACTTCTCGCAAAGGATTCTGTCTGTCTATGTAAAACATTTTCCTTTCTGGGGGTGGAGCTGAAACAAACTGTGGATTCAGGAAGGCACTATATCTGTGTCGATGTTCTAAAATCAATTTAATTAAATCGGTACCTAGACCTCTCCATTTATTCGTGAGTAACTCTACTAATACATCAGGTAGGGGACCCGGATCAGAATGTTGACTTTTGTACAACGAAATGAGATGTTGAATCATGTACATACCAGCTAATCGCTGTTCATCTGGGGAAAGGTTCAAAAAAGTTTGCGCTACTGCATCATCACTATATATGTTGGAATTGTCAGCCCATTGTACTGCTGACCGGGCTAGTTCTTGTTCATCCATAGAACTGAGTACCTGGTACCCCATTCGTTCTTGAAGTACCTTATCGGTAGCCTGGAATAGATGTTCAGGAGTTCTCGGATTTGAGATAGCAGAGAGAAAAAGTCTCTTACTTTCTGGACGTATTGTTTTGTTAAGGGGTCTTCCCTTACCTACATATGCTATTGTTCCTGTATTCTCCGGTTCATCCTCCTCTGAGGATTCATTCTTGTCTGTATCTGCTTCCCTTGTAGCTTTCTCTCTTTCATGAAAGATTACTATGTCTTTACGGATCTTTCTGTACATGGCCTCTATGCACTTCTGTTTATCATGTTTTCCGTCTGCTATATTCTGACCCCATGTAGTCAGTATATCCATCTCTTCTTTGTCTACACCAGGCCGATCTCGTTCTCTTATAAAACAGTTTATGAGGAATCGTAATATCAAACCTTGAGTGTCTACTTTCTGATATGCCATGGCCTCGGAAATACATTCAGGACCCTCTCCCGTTTGTATAAAGTGATATATTTTATCTAGATGGTTCGTCATTTCTGGCAATAACACTAAATAGTCTGAAGCTCGTCGTATACGTAGCGATGCTAGCATCATGCGACCGTCTTTACCTGGTACTGGATCATATCTACAGTCTGTGAGATACTCTTTAAGTTTTTCAGTTGTTGCTGGTTTCGGAGTGCGTTGCATTGCTAATTCTCTTACTGTTAATCGCTGTACTGGTGGCGGGGTCCGAAAGTGACCTCCTGCTGCACCACCTGAAGCGTGACCGTCAGCTTGACCGTCAGCCATCGTAGCTGGTAAAGTATGTATAGTAGATGGGCCCCGAGGAAAAGGATTCCCAGGCCCAACGCCAGGAAGTGTGCCATGGGCATGGGGGGGGTGTCGTAACATGAACAGCAAGTTGATCAGCCGGAGCGGGCAGAAGTACATTATTAACGGGTGGTACGGGTACGTTAGTATATGCTGGAGCTACATCATCTAAATAGGAAGAAAGAAAAATATCTGCTGCAGTTTTCTTATGGCCTACTTTAATCGGAACTAATGGTGGCGGTAAATTACTTGGCACTTCCGGGGTGGCCTTAGGTAGGCCCTCGGCCAGAAGAGGATACATGCCATTCATAAGGGTATTTCGTTGTCGGTCTAATTGTTCGGCTTTAACACGTTCAGCTTCTGCTATTAATTCTTTTTCTCGATCTTTTTCTGAATCTTCTTTATGCTTCTCTGCTTTTCTGAATTCTTTCTCTGTGCGTCTATGCGATTCTTTGCGCCACAATTCTATGGCATCTTTCTGTGACTGTCTGGCTTTCTTTTTCCAGAGCGCTTCTTCTATTCTCATGATGCACTCGGCATCCCATGTTCCTGAAACAGGCCATCTATATTTCTCGTCTAAGTTCTTAGTATAATCAACCCATAAGTCTAGATACAGTATGGCATCTAAGCCATGTTTATGATACATAAAATGTCCTGGAGTGTCCCTAGGTGGGACAGGAATCGCTTCTTCTAATATCCCTTTTCTGGTTCCTATCTGACGTAGTTTAGTGAACAGTGGCATTCTGAAACTCGATCCTTGATACTTACTCGAACTCGAACACAATATATACACTAAACACAGTAATGAAGATCAAACGATCACTCATACCACGACATTAAAACACATTTAAACATTTTGAACAAATACTGAATATGAACGAAATTCTATAACAACTTGATGTACTGCTAAACAGCACAGATACACTGCTAAAACAGTGCAGACCGGGTCTGTGTACACAAACCCGTCTTGACCGGACACAAATTAATGCACCCGTCTAGATGCGTCCCCAGCAACGGTACTCACCGGGAAGCACGGAACGGAAGGCCTCAGAACTCGACACTGGACTGGACCGGACTGGACTCGACTCGACTCATGACGTAGATACTTCGGAACTGGTGGGCCTCTAGACACCTCGGACCTTGCTCTCTCGGCTGGGCTCTGGTCGGGATCCTCCGCACTCCTCACCGCCTCGTCTGGATGTCGATCGCAGTCTCCGTCACCTCCGTAGGCCTGAGGGAGATACAGGAAAACCTGAGGGTACGCGTAGTTGTCCGTCACGGCTGTGGCAGGGGGCCAGGCCTGCGACGCATCGCCGGTGCGTGGGGTGGGGGAGGGGTCCCTGTTCGGGCGCCAAATTATGTGGTAAATAAATATTTACCGTATACTTAATTTCTATGCGGTATAAGTTCAATAAAATAGCTCAATCAAAATGAGAGGCAGAGTCCGTGGAGTCTGAGTTATAAGGGTTTTATTCCATGTAATGGAATGGTTCGAACCATGGTATCATGTTCCATCACCACGAGGGTTCAGGAAGGGATAGACAATGCTTTATTAACAGTGCACAATATATATAGTCAATGCATACAATGGTGATGGATACAGAAGGCGTAACAGCTGAAAGAAACGAGATAAGAACACATGCGCGTAACAGAAGGCGTGCACGGAGGCGTACACGGAGGTGTGTGCTAGAGACGTCACATGAAAGTGTCACAAGTGGGTGGATCCATAGAGGAATCCTGCAGTGTCAGCAGAAATATATGGCTGGGATGCGCGCGCAGGCAACATGACGTGTGATTGACGTGGAACTGGAGGGTGAAGGGGACTTGACATTTAGCTCCAAAAGAGGAGACAGAAGTCTGGCGTGTCAGAACAACCTAAACCCAATCATATCTGATATCTTGTGTTTGGAGAACTGTATTATCTAGAAGGAAAGGTCTCTCGGGCAGAGGCTATTCTATACTGACTGCTAGTGCGTGCATATGTGACTACGTGTCTACGTGTAATGCGAGGGGCCATGGGCCTACCATGGTAACGGAAGCAGTGAATTACTTGTAAGGAGACAGAAAGGCCGGGCCCTTTGCTCTGCAGCTGGGGGGATGTTTACCTATGTCACTAGACAGGAATGTATTTTCGAGGAGCGGAGCAGATAACTTGAAGGCAAAATACTGTCTTTGGCAGGCAAGCAGGCCGAGCCGGGCACCGCTCGCCACGCAGGGAGTAAGGTAAAGGTCAGGGATGCAGATCCAGGCTGCAGCTTTCAGGAGGCAGAGAGCAGAAAGGATTCGATGGCAGAAATCAGGGCCTAGCTCAACAGAGCCAGGAAAACGTGAAAGTGCACCATGTAAAGACGTTGGCAAGGCATACTTAGGAACTGAATTATCGATCCATTCATGGTGGATCTGAAAGAGGACAGGTTAACGTTGGACGCAAATACATTTGCGTCTTCATATCTGGTCATGGAGGGAAATTACATGTACTTGAAGCACGTACATGGAGACGGTGGGGTACACGGTAGGGGACATTTCTTGACTATAAAATTCAAATTACCTCAAAATGTTAAATATGAAAATATATTTTTGCATAGAGAAATAAAGAATATAAATGAAGACTAAATTCCTCTGAGCCCTACATATATATATATTTTTTTGTCTTGAGATGTATTAACAGAATTTGAATTTAAAGGTTGATGGGGTTGTTGTTTTTATTCCAAGTTCTTATCCTTTATGTAAAGCAGAGAGACACCCTTCCTTTTTCCTCATATTTTCATGTACAATCGTGTGTTACTCTGCATGAGCTCTACATAATCATTCACCTCTCTGTTCTGCTTATGTGTTTATAGTCATGTCTTAGGTAACTAGTTTGTTAACTTAGATTGTAATTTAATTGTTTCTTTGGATTTAGCCTTTTGTAACCCATCATTCTTCTCTGCTTCCCAGGTAAGTTGATTAATTATTTTGGATCTTCTTAGTAGGCATAGAATACATAAAGAGTAACTGTGGGTCTTAACAAAGAGAGAGGACTAAGTGTGTGTGGATGACTATGTGTATGCTTCCAATTTAGAGCAAACGACCGGACATTTACACTTTTTTTTAAATTTTTTTTTTATTGAAAGTTCACAGCAGCCAAATGTACATTAGATTCATCAGTATACATAAATATATCAACGTAAAATATAAACATATATAAATACACTTGATAATATAATAAATATGATATGAACAGCACTAACCATTAGCAATATTTGATAGGAGAGACAGGAATAAATAACCGGATAAAACCAATCATACAAAACATTGACCATGGCATCTCTCAATATAATCTAAAGGGCCGCACATCTTGCCTTCCTCCAGCTAGCCACTGGTGCCCATACACGTAAACCCATTTCTCTGGATTTAATTCCTTTAAGGGCATAAAGTTCTGATTCAATATTGTGAATCCCTAACAGCCTACACAACCACATTTGGAAGGTTGGAGGCTCCACATCCTTCCATGCCGCAGCCAATAATATCCTGAGAACAGCTGTCGAGATAAAAACCAGCGCCTCTATCTCTATGCTCAAACCTAGTTTTACATCACAGCCAAATATTAAAAGTGTAGGGGATAGGTCAATTTTAACAGCTAGCAGCCCCTCTAAAAACTTTTCAATTTCATTTTTAATTGGTCCCAAGTTTACACAATTACAGAACATATGTAATAAGTCTGCTGGCCCATTACCACACCTAGGACAATTATGGTCTAGTCTCTTGCCCCATTTAAACAGTTTAGCCGGTGTATAGTATAAATTAAAAAGAGTCTTAAAATGCTGTGTTCTTAGATTTGATGATCTCAGAAACCTTTTGTCCATTGCCAGTGCTCTGTCAAGATCAATGTCAGGATCCTGCAGTTTGGAGGCCCAGCTCTCCTCCACCTTGATCATATCATCCGGGAGGCTCTCCATAAGTAACCTGTACAAATCTTTGATTCTATGACCTCCACCTTTCAGATAATCTAATAGAGCACAGTCATTAGATACATTCAGACCCGGTCTTTTCGACTTAATGATATTAACCAGCTGCATATATTTAAATTCTTGAACACCCTGCAATGAAAACCGTGTCCTCAACAATTCTAGAGGCCTGCAGACATCTTTAATCATTACTTGGCCTAATGAGATGATCCCTTGTCTTTCCCAATGTTTCCATGGGCCATCGTCGCTTAGATGCGGAAATAAATCTGAATTCCATAATAGGGTGTGCTGATTATACTTTGGGATGTCCTGATCTTTGCAAATAGATGACCATATCCCCCAAATATCTCCAATAGTCGTATAACCAGAGGCTTTAAAGAAACGTTTGTCATGTTTCCTTGACAATATCCCATGTACTTCCCCCCCCAGTGCCAGGTGATAAATAGTAGGGATGGCTCCCTGGCTGTATCTAGCATCATCTGGGAAGAAAAGCACGGACATCCCTGTTAGAAAGCAGGCCCAGTTGTAATACCTGAGATTGGGTATTCCCAGCCCCCCCTTTTCTTGGGGAAGGGACATGAGCCTACTAGATCTCCTAACCTTGCCATACTGCCATACAAAGTTCATGAATATAGACTCCATTTCCTTTATCAACGCATCTTCAATTTTGAAAGGGATAGACCTAAATTTATATAAAATTTTTGGGAAGATAGACATTTTAATGACATTGACCCTTCCTATAACTGATAGATGAAGTTTGTCTATTCTCCTTAAATCCTGTTTAATTTTGATCAGTAATGGCTCGAAATTGTCTTTAATGATGTCCTTTGGCTGGGCATTGATTTTAATTCCTAAATAAACAACTGAGTCCAGATATCTATTATCCGTTTTATTTATATTACCGGTGCATAATACCTGCGTCTTAGCTACATTAAGACGATATCCAGATAGTCTCCCGAATTCAGAAGTGATTCTAACAATTTCATTCAGGGCACCATCAGGATCCGTGGTTAAAATAGCAACGTCGTCCGCATAGGCGAGTACTTTAGTCCGAAATCCATTAGTGACAACTGGCTTAATTTTGCTGTCCATTAATAGATTTATTAGAGGATCTATATACAGAGCAAAAAGAATGGGTGAGCACGGGCACCCTTGTCGCGTGCCCCTTGATATATAGATCTTCCCTGACTGCTCACCCATAAGATGGATCCTAGCCGTTGGATTGACATACATAGCGCAAATTGCCTGTAGGAATTTCGGACCAAAACCTCTGTCTCTCATTACCCTCCACAAGAACCTCCACCTGACACGGTCGAAGGCTTTTTCTGCGTTTAGAAGGGTCATAGCGGCCCTCCCCCCATCGGCAGCTTGTATATCAAATAATGTGATGACTCTCCTTATATGATCGGTCGTGCCTCTGCCTGGAATAAAACCATGCTGCCAGGGAGAGACCAGGGTCCCAATGATCTCGGCCAGCCGTGTCGCCATGATTTTAGCATACAGTTTATTATCACTGTTTATTAATGATATAGGTCTGTATGAACCAGGGCTCTCTTTCGGTTTCCCCTTCTTATGGAAGACCACAATATTTGTTTCGGTCCAGGATTCCGGGATAGCCCAGGTATTGATAACCCCGTTAAATAGATCCAATAGTAAGGGTGTTATTACTTCCCTTAGACATTTATATACTTCCAAAGGAATGGCGTCAGGTCCTGCCGCCTTACCAGATGCTAAATCCTGTAATGCCTCGGATAATTCATCCATAATTATACTACATTCCAATTTTTCTCTCTGGTTAGCGGTGAGTTTGGTACCGATTTCCGGCCAATTTATACCCGGATCATCATTTTCTGACTCTTCCTTATAAAGCTCTTGGTAAAATCTCTTGAAGACATCAAGGATTTCATCTGACTTTTTATAAGTTTGATCTCCTTCCTTTATTTCAGTTATGGTATTCCTTGAGGCAACCTGCCTTATCCGCAGAGCTAAAGCCTTACCAGCACTTTCCCCTGTTTCATACATTCCAGAACTATATGAATGATATCCGGCTGCAGCTTTTCTTGCCAATTGTATCTGGAGTTCAGCCTTGATACTATTCAGTCGCTCTAAACTTAAATTACCCTGACACCCCTGACATACATCTTTCCTATGCTGTTCCTCTGCATCTGCCAATTTACCCAATAACCGTTCCCTCTCTATCTTACCTTTCTTCCACATTCGTCCAGCGTAACTAATTGTCTCACCTCTCAGACCAGCTTTAAAACTATCCCAGACAACGTTGCGAGGAGCACTATATCTATTTACATCAAAAAATGACTGACACCAAGTTTTCAAATACGAAATATAATTTTTATCCATTAGAAGCTTCCTATCGAAAGTCCAGGGTCTAGCTTTTTTCCCTTGTTCACTGATAGCAAATGTTAAAACAAGGGGATTATGATCCGAGATTATCTTAGGTAACCTTACTATTTCCACATTTGGAAGATAATTAGCTGTTATCATAAAATAATCCAGTTTGGTATATTTATTAAAAGGGTGTGAAAAATATGTGAACCCTGGATTATCTCTCTTTAAGCTTCCCCACACATCTATCAAACCATGGGATTTAATAACAGAGGATAACGCCTTATATACCCGTGGCTTCCTACCTGTATATACACTCCTGTTTGTAAAATCTGCTGAAATATTTAGATCTCCACAGATTATTACCGGGGCTGACCAATTTGTTAACTCCAGCTCTAAATAATCCATTACTGCTGGATCATCAAGGTTAGACCCGTATATTGTACAAATTGTGAGACCTATGTTCATTTCACATAAAGCCCAGCGTCCAGACATATCTGACTTACATCTTTTAACCCCCCCCCAATCCTATCTTACCAATGATTGCTACCCCTTTTATCGTAGAAGTTTGTGAGGAACATGATAAAATTTCATAGCCCCTAAAATTCAACCAATGTTTATTTTTCCACGGCAAATGAGTTTCTTGAAGGCAGAGGATATCGGCCCCTATTATCTTAATATACTCCTCCAACCTCCCTCTTTTTTTCCAATTATTCAAACAACCTATGTTAAGGCTTACTATGTTTAACTTAGACATAGCCCTGCAGAAATCGTATCCATTGGTCTATCCAATCAATTATTTTCCTGAAAACTTCGAATGAATAAAGTAACATTAACATTGATGATCTAACATCTTCAACAATATACATCTTAACTGCGAGAACTTTCTTTTTTTTTTTTGCTTTCTCCCCCCGTGTCCCACCCTCCCACCCCGTGTCGCAACCCCCCCTGAACCCACCCCTGACCCTGACCCCCACCCTGAAGGAGCGCGCAGACTGAGTCTGTGCGTGTGATGGATACAGCGTGCAGTGGGCTCTGAATTCAAAAATAAAGATACATATAATTAGGAAACACCCTTACCCTAAAATTTTTCAAAACCAACTAAAGTAGAAAGCAATTGATTGCCCTTTTTTTTTTTTTAAACCTTATTTTTTTTACCTGTATTAACTCCTGAAAACATGCAATAACCCAACCTCAGGCCTTTGAAATTTATACATTGCCCTTAGCGGCCCATATTAGCACTGTTATACCATACCTAGGGCTAGTCTAATTTAGGAATGCTACTTAAACATAAGCCCAATCTATACTGAGTTTAAAAAGTCCCGAGCTTTGATTTCTGAGGGAAAATAAAAAGTCTTTCCCTGATGAATAACTTTAAGTTGAGCAGGATTAATGAGATACACCTGTATTTTTTTGTCCTGAAACGGCTTGATTAGCTGTCTTAATCTCCATCGCCGTTCCACAGTAGTGTGGCAAAAATCCGGCCTTACAAAGAAAGAGCCTCCCTCAAAAGCCCTCTTAGAATCTGGTCTCGCTTTTTCTGCGATAGATTGGCGCAGCAGGAAGTTTCCTATGTATATCAAGATTGCTCTGGGCTTATCATCTGCTCTAGCATTCTGCCTCAGCCTGAATGGTATTCGATGTGCTCTCTGGATTTCAGTAGTCCAGTTCCACCCTGCAACATCTGGGAATGCTTTCTCGAATATTTTAACAATAAAGGCCTTAGCGTCCTGTCCTTCACATCCTTCCGGAATCCCTAAGACTCTAAGGTTGTTTCTTCTTAGTCTATTTTCTAAATCCTCCAGTTTCCACTGGACGTCCTGTGCTTGTGTGTCTAGGGATTCCACTTTTCTAGTTGCGGTTGCCACCTCAGCTTCAGTGGAGACGATTCTCTCTTCCAGATTTGAAACCCTATCTCCCATGTTCTCACAGGCTTTTGAAAGCTTCCTGACCACCCCTTTCATTTTCCTCATAGTAGCCTGGGCCTTGAGGCTATCAGATCTGGTCTCCTCGCGATGTGCTGTGATGCCCTGATGGATTGATTCCATCATTGACATCATTGAGTTCATTGAGGGTTGTGTAGTATCCTGTGATATTGGTAAGGACACCTGATCCTGCAGGAGGTATGCCGCCTGGTTTAGATTACCCTGTAGCAGAGTAGTAGGGGAGTGGTCCCATGTTAGATCATCTTGACCTTTTTGACTTATTTGACCTTTTTGAGAGTGCAATATTTTAACTGTCTGCGGTGGCTCCCTTTCTGGGTCGCTTTCTGTTTCTAAATTACTGCCGTCGATATCCGAGCTATGGAGCTCAACTTCCTCGTCATCAGCTGACCAGTCGGCCTCCTCAGTCACTGAAAAGAAACACTCACTGGGGGTTTTCTCTTTCTCTTTCTCTTTCTCCTTCTCTTTTCCCCCATCCGTTAAGCCATTCCGGGTGCCAGATTCACCTCTCTGAACTTGATCTTGGCCTGAGGTTTGACCTAAGGTGTGACCCCCCGTGGGGCTAGCCGCTGCATTCTCTACAAGTGCACCACCTGTACCCAGAGAGGGATGCTCATCTGGGTCTGGGTCCGCCTGACAAACACTCACACTGATATCTGCAGCTTGAGAAGGGACTTCATAATTAAGCATAGGCTCGATTGGGCACTCCGTTCCCCCAGCTGAGGGTGCTGAGGGTGCTGTTACCATCTCGGTAGCTGCAGTAGATATATTAACGAGTTCTTTGCCTGCTAACTCACAAGTCCCAGATCCTTCGCCCCCAGGAGCCCTGCTATCAGCATCGAGATCCACTGTGGCCAAGACAACTGCATCCTGACCAGATTCTTGCTCAGCTCCGATATTCTCGTCAGTAGGTAGTGGTGTTAACCCTGCCACAGAAACCATCTCCGTATTTTTGCTTTTCAATTTTTTCTTCTCTTTCTCTTTCTCCTTGCGATTCATGAGCTCAACTACGCTCACTGTTGCTGTAGCAGCAGCTGTGGCAGCAGCTTGTCTTGTCCTAACTGCTGGGGGCCTCATTCCCTTAGGAGTGCACAGCACCGATGCCAGTTGTTACTCTGGAGCCCTAGAAAATGTCGCTACTTCACTTTTTTCAAGGTCTGTAGTTCCCTCTGCAACAACAGCTATTGGGCTACTTATAGTCTCTGTATCCCTTAGAGATGTCCTGATATTGGCGTTTCGCCTCCTAGACGCCGGCTTACCTCCCAAATTCGGCTTTGTAGCCATACACATTGAAGGCTGCCACTCCGCTTGTTCCTCTCGTACCTGCTGATGTCTCCGATGCCTGCCTCTGCACCTCACGGGATCCGCGTTGCACTTCCCGCCTCTACCACTGTTGCTGCGGCTGGAGCCGCTCACCTGGTCAGTATGGACCCGCCCCCTGAGTCCGTGAGCTCTGTGGGCTCTACCGGCGTCCCTGCCGGCAAGCCCGATCCTCAAGAGAAGTGCCGCGACAGCCCTCAGTGTCCCAAAAGACAGCGCCTTGCGGTAGGAAGAAAAGAACGGCATCGGGTTTCCAACGTTGTTTTAAAATCCCGCTCGCTCTTTCTTTTTAATTTCACCGCTGGCATGCACCAATGATTAGGAGGAGGAGGAAGGGAGCAAGATGGCGGCCGTGACTCATGGCTGAGCTGCAGCGTGTGGCAGTGATGGCTCTGCCGGGATGATCCTAGGAAACACCCCGACAAATTAAGGCGCGCTACTCCGTTCAGGTCGAGAGAGGGATTCTCTTCCTTAAATGGTGGCTACTTTGAAAGTGAACATCACCGAGCGCTAAATGAAAGGTATGCATATCAAGGGTGAAAGCGGTGAAATTAAAAAGAAAGAGCGAGCGGGATTTTAAAACAACGTTGGAAACCCGATGCCGACCGGACATTTACACTATGTGAAAAATATCCATCAGTTACTTTTCCTGTGCTGCCCAATTCATCATTTGGTCTACTTCACATAGTAGGCAATCCATGTTTTAACCATCTCTTAAGATATTGTAATGAGATTGATAGTTATGGTGATGTTAATGCCCAAGATGATTAGTGGATGTTGTCTGTTTGTAACTGAAAGCAGTGCAAATGTGAGTTGTGAAAAGAAGAAAAAGTGCTCATGTTAAAATTGGAGAATGTACGCAATATTCATTTTATTCTGGAGTCGTACACTTCCAACAATAAAAACAAAAGAGTGCAAAAAAGTCAGATGGTTCAAACAAATAACTTCTGACTGGGTTTACTGGTCGACATGTTTCTGCGGACATTTAAAGACCCAAAATGGTGTCTGCCGCTTCTTCAGGACCCATTAACTTTTTGCTACTGCTTACAAGTGATAAAATAAATAGTGAACACAACAATGAGAAATATGTTCACTCCTGGTAGTCCTCCTGGTTAGATAGAAGAAATCCAGATGTCGAAGTCACCATGACACACACACATAGACAAACACAAGAACAAAGTAGGATAACAAACCATCATTAGTATGGGTTATCACTAACTAAACTAGATTATTGTTCTTTTTCATATAAAGTCAACTGACGCTGATTTAAAAACGACTTTACAAAGTAAACCTCAGGCTCACCTTAGTTGCAAGGGGAACGTGCTTCACCTCACCTGGCAAACAGCTCAGGACAATGAGGCACCGCTCTAAAGTATTGAAAATTATTTAGTTGTGATGGACTCTGCGACCGCTGAACAAATTAAGACACAAAGGGTTAATTCATTCAAAGAGCTAGCCTGATAATTGCTCTCCTGTCTAGTCCTCTATATTCTAATTGTTGTATTAGGCTTTTAACTAGTAAAAAGAAGAGTCATGAGAAAGGATCATCTGTGTCGACCATTTAAAGTAAATAACAGACACATCATGGATTTCTTGAGTTATTGTTGTAAACATTACTCATGTGGCAACCTCGATGTTTCTGAGCGCTAGATGTTTCGAAGTTTATAAAGTCAGCCAATATTCACCACCGTTACAATATATTTTTATCAGCGGTATATTTGCAAAATGGTGAGTGGCCAGAAAGTTTTCTTGGAGTGTTTTGGCTCGCAAACATCAAGCGCGATTGTGTCCGGGAGCAAATCTCAGCTTTAGAACAGAGAAATGGATGCCACAGTTAATCTACACGGCAAACCATTGTCCCCACCTTGCTCGGAGGCACGCATTTAACTGCGTGTTTTAACCCGCATCGTTAAAAACGCGCTTCGTCTCAGAGGAGCAAACTTTATCGCATGGCACTTACTTGTCCGTCGGTACTCCTAGCATTCAACTGGGCTGTATGGGGAGGTACCGTGACAGGTCCTTGGTGGTGTGGCGTAGCACAGTGCTGTCTCTTCTGTCGTTCCATGACAGGCTAAACAACCGCACCGACTTTCTACGTTTCACAGTGCAACATGACCAACATTCATTGGCCTTCCTTGATCTACTAATCACAGTAACACCAGAAGGTCTCAAATCTGAGTTATATAGGAAGCCAATGGCTCGCACTTCCCTGTTACAATACAACAGCTGTCACCCAAAATCACTAAGTGATAATCTGCTTTTTGGGCAGTTCCTTCGTATACAGTGGAACTGTTCCACTAAAGAGAGTTTTAACAAACATGCTAAAGATTTGGAAGAACAACTTGGAGATAGAAATTATCCTAAGAAACTCATCAGACGCTCCAAAAAGAGGGCAGCTAATAACAACCGGGAGGCCCTGCTGGAGCCATCTCTCCCGAAGGATAAAAATCAAAGAATGACTTGTGTCAACACCTTTAGCACAAGATCTAATGCGATCCAGTGCATACGAAAACACTGGAAGATCCTCAACACTGGAACTGACTCTCTTGAACAACCCCTCTTTGCTTTCAAACGAGGCATCAGCCTAAGGGACCAACTGATAAACACTAGACCACCTACAAGAGAGTCACATCAAGTAGGCACACTATGGAATATGCCACCAGTGATTGGACACCATCCCTGCGGGAACTGCTCAGCATACCCGCAAACGAAGCGCTCCACAACAATTGACATTGGGACTGGTCGCCCTTGGGAACAAAGGCGCTTTACGAACTGTAACAGTAGTCAGTTAATTTACCTCATTACCTGTCCCTGCTCACTTAGGTATGTCGGGATGACTACTCGTAAAATAAGAACTAGGATTTCTGAACATAAAAGCACAATTAGGTGCAAAAAGCAGGCAACCCGACTAACCAATCACTTTTTACAAGTAGATCACAAACCAACTGACTTTGAATGGACCGTACTGGAACAACCAAATATTCCAGCACATATGACGGACGTGTCCAAACAATATTTTTGAATAAACTATGGCGCCACAGATTCAGGATTCCCGACCGCATTTCTCAATAATGTATGCGGTTTTGGGTGGTTGCCATAACTTTGCCCTTATCATTACATTATGACACCTGGATATGCAATCACGGTCAGTTTATTCTACAGCTTACATTTCATCATCTAAAAAGTGGCTATCCATCGCGCTTTTTACACTAAATGTCATGAGTCTGGGTCAGTGACTACATTTCCCAAGAGTCTTGGTCGCGGGCAAATGGTGTCATCTTCACCCAATGAGAAATGACCAGAAGTAAATAAGGAAGTAGCAAGGCCCTGCCGCGGTACCTCCCCATACAGCCCAGTTGGCTGCAAGAGTACCGACGGACAGGTAAGTGCCATGCGATAAAGTTTGCTCCTCAGAGACGAAGCGCGTTTTTAACGATGAGGGTTAAAACACGCAGTTAAATGCGTGCCTCCGATCAAGGTGGGGACAATGGTTTGCCGTGTAGATTAACTGTGGCATCCATTCCTCTGTTCTAAAGCTGATATTTGCTCCCGGACACAATCGCGCTTGATGTTTGCGAGCCAAAACACTCCAAGAAAACTTTCTGGCCACTCACCATTTTGCAAATATACCGCTGATAAAAATATATTGTAACGGTGGTGAATATTGGCTGACTCTATAAACTTCGAAACATCTAGCGCTCAGAAACATCGAGGTTGCCAAATGAGTAATGTTTACAACAATAACTCAAGAAATCCAAGATGTGTCTGTTATTTACTTTAAATGGTCGACACAGACGATCCTTTCTCATGACTCTTCTTTTTACTAGTTAAAAGCCTAATACAACAATTAGAATACAGAGGACTAGACAGGAGAGCAATTATCAGGCTAGCTCTTCAAATGAATTAACCCTTTGAGCCTTAATCTGTTCAGCGGTCGCAGAGTCTATCACAACTAAATAATTTTCTATATTTTAGAACGTTGCCCCATTGTCCTGAGCTGTTTGCCAGGTGAGGTGAAGCACGTTCCCCTTGCAATTAAGGTGAGCCTGAGGTTTACTTTGTAAAGTCGTTTTTAAATCAGGGTCAGTTGACTTTATATGAAAAAGAACAATAATCAAGTTTAGTTAGTGATAACCCATACTAATGATGGTTTGTTATCCTACTTTGTTCTTGTGTTTGTCTATGTGTGTGTGTCATGGTGACTTCGACATCTGGATTTCTTCTATCTAACCAGGAGGACTACCAGGAGTGAACAGGTGATATTTCTCATTGTTGTGTTCACTATTTATTTTATCACTTGTAAGCAGTAGCAAAACTTAATGGGTCCTGAAGAAGCGGCAGACACCCTTTTGGGTGTTTAAATGTCTGCAGAAACATGTCGACCAGTAAACCCAGTCAGAAGTTATTTGTTTGAACCATCTGACTTTTTTGCACTCTTTTGTTTTTATTGTTGGAAGTGTACGACTCCAGAATAAAATGAATATTGCGTACATTCTCCAATTTTAACACGAGCACTTTTTTTTCATTTCACAACTCACATTTGCACTGCTTTCAGTTACAAACAGACAACATCCACCAATCATCTTGGGCATTAACATCACCATAACTATCCATCTCATTACAATATCTTAAGAGATGGTTAAAACACGGATTTCCTACTATGTGAAGTAGACCAAATGATGAATTGGGCGGCACAGGAAAAGTAACTGATGGCTATTTTTCACATAGTGTAAATGTCCGGTCGTTTGCTCTAAATTGGAAGCATACACATAGTCATCCACACACACTTAGTCCTCTCTCTTTGTTAAGACCCACAGTTACTCTTTATGTATTCTATAGCTTGTTAGGGGGATTGTAACTGTGCTGAGGTCGTTAAACATTCCCTCGGACCCTCCACCTATCTCTTTGATTGTTGTTGTTCTTCTTAGTAGGCTGCAATGTGTATTTCATGCATTCACTTTTAGAATTTAAATAGTGGGTTTCAATAACCTCTTTACATGTTTACAAGGACTACACTGAGTCATGTCATGATGTAAGTTTGCTTAATAACTCAAGCCACCTATTCTAAATTTCAATCTTTTAATATCAAATTTATAGCTTTTTGTCAATTTTGAGGGTTAGTAGTAAATCTATTTGAATCTTTTATTCATTTCTTTTTCATGTTTTTTATCAACGTAGTTCTTGTATTCTCACTCGTTTGATGCTCTTGCTTTCATTATCTATGTTGAAATCTTAAATTTCACTTTTTGAGATGCATTTTTTGAGCTGGGGTTGTACCAAATCTTACTCTTCTTTGATTTGCACTGTTTACCTTATCATACATACATAATAATTTAGAGGTTAGTCTAATTATTAGTCAGTTCATTTGCATTTCAATTTCACCTCAAACTAAGCAGGTCCAAAGATCCTCATCTTGTTTGTGACCTAAACTAGTCTTTGTATCTTCATCAATAATATCCCTGAATGCCTTTTTTTCTGCAGTATATATTTCCCATCCCCTTCCTCTCTGGTGTACTTTCTCCAAATCTATTCTGCCAAAGTTGTATTCCCTAATATTTCTGTTATATGTATTCATAAAGTGCTCAGCAAGAGGATATGAAGTATATTTTTTACACTGCCCATCATATGCTGCAGCACCGTTTGCTCTTGCCTTTTTTATTTGCGTGCTGCACACATAATTTAAAACAGCAAGTATATTCTAATAAGTAAATAATGTATTAGTTGTTGCTTTTTATTCTGGTCCAATAAGGGGTGGATTCAATAAATAAACACAAAAGATAGGTACAATAAAGATTACAGATGATATCATCTAAAGCCCAAAATAAGATGAACAGTGGTAAAAAGAGAAAGGAAAACAACATTCAACATTGCTGCTAGTCAATTAATCCTAAACCTGATAGTCCTGCTCCATTGAATCAATGAAGGTCTTGTTGGTGACCTTTTCAGTTAAAGAGCTGACTGAACGCTTCTTGCCCAAAACATGATTTGCTCAAATGAGAAGCTGTTAATAACATCCTCCAACCAAACTGTTGTTGACAAGATATCTATGTAAATATCACTCTTCAAGAGTAAGAGCCAGCCCATTGTCATGCAGTTAAACACAAAATATTTATATTACTTTCAAATGTAGGTATTGTGGCTGAGTCCAAATGTAACACTAATTGTGGTTCTGGGCAGATGAAAGTTGCAGTTAGTTTAAATAAAATAAAAAACTCATGCAATTTGTAAGCCCAGTAGATATATGTTGTCAATAGGACACCTATATATCGGATCTGCAACTGAATTGCTGAACCTGGAATATTCTGAAGTTGGTTGCAGGCCCCTGCAAAATAATCATTTGGTGTTATTATAAATTCTTGGCATGGTGTGATATATTAACATATGCATGTCAATAGATGTATTAGTGCACATGATGTCAGAAAAGAGGTCCTGAATCATGCAATACAAACAGCACATAAATACATTCATGCATACATACAAGATTTCTTGCCCAGTTATCTGTCATTTTGGTATTTTCGGATTGTCCAGTTTTAGCAGAGAAGAGCGATAGCCAGAGATAGAATTAGACTTAAGTTGGATTGTGATCCACTGATATATAATCACTGAAGCTTTTTAAGATGATTTCCCTAAACTGGCCATATTTAAATCCCTGATTATCATATAAGCCATTTCAATCTTTGAGTATCTGGTATCTTTTGGCACTAAATAATTGGTTAGTCAAGTGAAATCTACGGTGTTGCCAAAACAGAGAAAATCTATGATAAATGCTCAGGAAATGAAGGTTGTCATTACAAACTGGGGATTCATTCCAAAAACAGTGGAAATGTCTCCTTAGAAATGAAAATTATGGGAAAAAAGAATTTTTACATTAATTTGTCTATAAAATTGTGGTTGAATGCATTTGAATAGTCAGTTATATCTGTTCTCATCTCCTTAAGAAAGCATTTGGATATTTCTCCATAGCAGTCTAGTCTGTGAACTGTTTCTACCAATTACTGTCAACTGTACCAGAGTAAGTCTGGAAGACTGAGTCCACCCTCTGTCATCCTCAGAGAAAGTTGTTTATATGTTCGCTGCAGTGGCTTAGGCGGCCTAAATAAGGGGAAAATGCCGAAATATTATTTAAAGGAATGGTGCTGGATAAATCTTGATTTTGGATACAATAGATGAAGAAAGAAGGGTAAGACCATTATTTTAATGATGTTCACCAGTGTTGGGTGGTAGTTGTAAGATTGACCTATATGTTTTAGGTATAATTTTATCCCGAGTGGCACAATCTCGACCCCTGAGCACCCCACTCCAATAGGTCAGAGTGGGGAAGATCTTAGCTTGCACTACCTGAAAGATTGGCGTGAGCGTGGGGCCATTTAGTTTGTTGTAGAGAGTCCTCAGGCCATAAGCCAGCGTATTACCATCCCTCCCTATATCCTCCAGCTGATCACTGTATCCTCCATTCCAGTTGAAATAAACTCAAGGTAATTGAAGCTTTTAACTAATTTAATGTTTTCGTGTCCCAGAGATCAGGTGTGCTTCTGAGCCCTTTTTCCCTGTACTACTAGTAGTTCTTTTTCTTCCTATTGATAGTCAGCTCATTTATTGGCGAGTTGGCCAGAGTTGCATCAAACAGATGCTTTAACCTGACCTTGGTTCTGCTTATAAGAACTAGATGATCCGTGTACAATAAGTTCAATAGCTGGAAACCCTCCAATTCGGGCGAGTAAGAGTTTACTTCATTTTTCACTTTAGGTTAAATATCAACATTTAGCTCTACTTCTTAGTTCTAGATATCTTAGTAGAAAAATTGATCAAGTTCCTGTGGAAAATAAATTTGATTTGACTTACATTTTTCCAGCGTGAACAGGCCACACCATTTAGTCTTTACACATCTTTGTTTTCTATAGATTATGTGGCTATGTATAAAATATTTTAAACCTCAAATAAAATACATTTATCGGATTTCCTACAGGAATAAAAGAGGTGAATGTCGAATTTAGTTTTAAGTTGGAGTCCATCGAAGAGTAATGATTAACTCACCAGTTCTATTGCTGGTTAAACCTGAAGTCTCTGTGTCTGTCAGGATGGTCGTCAAAAATTGAATGTCTTTTAGTTCCTTGGTGGTAAGATTGATATAAATTGGCTCACATACTTGTGATGGACAGGCAAGTCTTTGATTGACAAATCTGCAAAATTAGTTTACAAATGAACTTGAAAAGCTGTATATGTGTTGACCAGGTATCACACTGCTGATGATGTTGTCAATGAGAGAGTAAAGGTTTGTGCTTTTGCACTGCTTTGTTCCTGTTCCATATTACAAGCTCGAATTGTTACCTGGATAAGTAGGCGTGAGGGTGGTCTTTGAGTGTCAGTTCATTGTAGTGAGACCTTTCCTATTTCTGTTTTTTAGATCTAGCTTTAAGCTACAACTAGCTTTAGCTTGTGGCAACAATTCTTTAAGCAAGCATTGGAAATGCATTGAGTCTCACATTTGTTTGAGTTAGAGCTATTGGCATTGTAAATGTCAATATCTTTTACTTATGTGTTATGAGTGTCTGTATGTGGTGTGTATTGGAATTATGTGAATTGGATTAGTTTAGTTAGTTGTGGCATTGCATGGTGTGGAATTGTGTGGTGCGGTGTGCTGTGGAATTATGTGGATAGTCATTATGTGGTATTGAGTGCACTGGAATTATGTGGAGTGGGACTGAGCATTGTGGAGTGTAATTATGGGGAATGTTTTTCTGTGTTGTGGAGTGGTATGCAGCGGTGTTTAAGTATGCAGTGTGCTGTAGAATTTTGTGGTATGATGTGGAATTGTGCGGTGTGGATTGGATGTATGTGGTGTTCTGTGTAATTATGTTGTTGAGTTGTATTGTGTGGTTTGGTGTCTAATTACGTGTGGTGGCTTGGAAATGTGTGGAGCTGAATTGTGTGGCGTGGAACTGTATGGATAGCTTTGCCTTTTTGGTGACAAAAAAAATAAATACATAGGAGCTAAGCTCCAGATCTGTGTGTTTGGTTGTTTAAAAAAAAGAAAGCTATTTAGAACTATTAGTGTTGTAAATATAAATGTCTCTTACCTATGTGTTATGGAGTAGAGTGGATGTATGTGGTGTGTAGTGGAATTATGTGGGTTGGAACTGTTAGTTGTGGCATTGTATGGCAGGGAATTGTGTGGTGTGGAGTAGATTTGTGTAGTGGAATTATGTGGCATGTTGTGCAGTGGTATTATGTAGATTTTAATTATGGGTTTTTGATTGTGTGTCCTGGAGTGTAATTATGTGGAATGGTATTTTTTCTTGTGGGGTGTTATGTAGTGGAGATTAATTATGTGGTGTGCTCTTGAATTATATGGTATGATGTTGAATGATGTGTGAATTGGATGTATGTGGTGTGTAGTGGAATTGTGTTGTGTTGTGGAACTATGTGGTGTGGAATGGATTTGTTTGGAGTTGGATAGTGCAGCATTGAACAGTGTGATATTGAGTGAATCACTTTGTTCATGCGCAATCCGATTTTGGTTTGTGTTCAAAGCTGCATTAATGAAACATTTTGGGAAAACTTCAGGCACCAGGATACATATTTAAACACAACGTTTAGCCTTTTAAATGTGATATGGGGCAGTCTGAGCTATCTGCATTCTGTAGCCAGACCACACTGCGACAATGTCCTGCTCTCCAAATACCTAAAGTTATTACTACGACATTCATCAGAAGAGTCCTCAGTATGCACACAGTTGTGATCATGAAGTGTTTTGGTTAACAGGCTGTGGTACAGCTTATTGAGTAGGCTGATTTTGTTTTCCAAGTAGTGGTTGGGTTGTGCATCAGTTGTGTGGAGCATTCCTCAGTGAGTTGCTGAACGTAATGTTCTGCACTTTGAGAAAAGAGAACCTGTTATGCTCACATTGAGTGAGGCCCAAAACTACTGTTTCTGGACCCCCCTCCCCCTACCAGGTGCATTCCCTTCCACCACCTGGCGCAGGGCTGTGCTACACTGAAGGCCTACATGCTCACCCGCTCTAAGGCAGCTTTAAGGTGTATATGATGTCGGAAGGGGCAGCAAGGACCGGCTAGCGAGCCCACCTGCTGCTCTTCCACTGGGTCCCTGTTGGGTGCCAGGAAATGCACCTCTAGTTTTCCTGTGACTGGGCTCATAGACTTCACTCCACATAGTCAAACCAGGCTAGGCTCTCTGAGCAAATCAGCAGAGGTGCCATCTCCCTCATGTGACTTGCCCCTACGGTGTCTGGGGAGAGCGCAGCCAAAGTCCCCAGAGCAGAGGGAGCTTTGCGTGCCCCTGTGCTGCCACCCTTTCCAGCATGCAGAGACAGGAGAGCAGCCTCCCAAAGTGGTCACTTTTAATGCATAGCTAAAGAAAGGGGTGCAGCCTCCCTGAACGGCCCCATGCCGAAAGATGAAGTGTGGCAGCTATGAACTGGATGCCGTGCCCTTCATCAGAAAATGTTAAAAGCGTGCACAAAATTAGAGTTAGGATCATAGAGGTACCATGCAGCAGGAGAATCAAGCAAGCCTGCAGAAATAATGAAAGGGGTGTGGCCTCTGAGCCACAATGAACAGATGGACAACAAGAAAGAACCCTGAGGCTGCGATGCACAGACGGGAGGAGCAGAAATGGCACGTGGCCAGGAGGAAGTGTAAACGTGTTGTGATGGCCAACAAAAAAAAAGGACTACTTAGTGAAAACACCTGGGAGGGAACCGAGCACCCAAAGGAGGGACAATTACAACGAATGCTACCAATAAAAAGGCAGCATTTCTGAATGTCACAACAAAGAACAAATGGCAATGACTGGCGTGCCAAAAGCCCTCAGAGACATGTCTCGCAGACAGTGCATGTGCCCTGCTAAGGCTCAACCTAAAAAGTACAGTAACAAGTAGTACAGATAGACAATAGGTTTTCAATCAGCCCTCTTCAGCCAATGCCTTTCATATTTTTGTATACTTGAAAGAGCTGTCCAACAAGGCCGTGGCATTTTGTGGATGGGTACATTGTCCCATTTGTGTTCCCATTACGTTTTGGTGAAAGGGCATCAAATAGTCCTTTTTTCGATTTGCAAATCCAACATGAGCTATATATTATAGTTAGAACCCAGTGCGTGTTCTTTGATATATTTAATTTGCTGACATGAAAATATTTAATGGCCAACTTGTATATCTTTTTTATTTAGGAAGTGCATGCTCTCTAGATGCCTTAGTTTTTCATAAAGACACAATGCTGTTCACTAATCACCCTGTGACTTAATTTGCTTTACTTTCCTGTAATAATATGTTGGTGAATGTACGTCTTTTTTGTTCATGTGAGCTCAGATACTTTCCTAAAGATGTAATAAAAATATTGACCCTCAGTCAAAAGCATCTAACTTGCAATATTTTTACGACTGTGCCTTGTAAGAATGCTACCTGTAACAGAGACTTAAAGCTAGATTCATCAAAGGCCCGTTTTGCGAGTCAGTAAAAGCGATTATTAAGGAATCGCTATTCCAGACTCGCAAAACAGGATTCATGTATGTTAGAACCGGGCGTCTCTGGTTGGCAAAGGTAAGTACCTTGGCCCAAGTAGGGACCCCTAGCTCCGGTCAGGGCGACGGAATAACCCTCTGAGATAACCCCTGCTCACCCTCTAGGTAGCATGGCGCGAGCAGTCTAGGCTAAACTCGGAGACAATGTGGATAACATTTGCACTTAACACAACAACAATTCCCAATCCACCACAAACTGAGACCACACAGGTAAGTATATATAAAATATAACTTTATCTAGTTTCAGCATGTAAATGAAGCAGTTGCATGATAATCACTTCTTTAAAACACATAGCATTTCTAACTTAAAGGTTGCACGTTAAACACTTCATTTAGAACAAGGTTGCACTTAATTCTTAGTAGGTCTTGTAAATAGGCAGTTCTTAGCATAAAAAATAGTCTCTAGTCTCTCAAATCAGCACTTAAAAATATGCCCCTGATTTCTATGCACTTCGCTCTTAAAACGAGCCAGGAAAACAATGTCAGCGCTTAAAAATAGCCAGGTTGATCTGCCCCTAATACCAGGAATGCTAAGCGCGGCAGCGCGTCTCACCCGAAGGCTGGGGGGACTCCTTTTCCTTCCCCCGGCACTTCTTTATGCCTCAGGCGAGCCTCCCTTGCCAGCGCTCACTCGCGCTTGGGCCCGGCCGGTCTCAGCAGGTCCTCCGCCCGCTCCCAGTCTCTCGGGGGCGGCGAGGAGCAGAGACGGCAGGCCGGGGGCCCGAGCACTCCTACAATTCCCTCGGCGAGGTCAGGTCAGTCTTCCCCGGTCCCGGCGGTGATTACGCAGGCAGACGAGGTCCTTGACGACAGGAGCCAATCCTGTCGCGGCCCTTCAGCCGAGCCTCCCGTGACGACACCGCCACGCAGGGGGAATCAGCCAATCCGGTCGCGGCGCTTCTGCCGAGCCTCCCGTGACGTCACCGCCTGCTCTGGGGAAATCGACCAATCCGGTCGCGGCGTTTCTCCCTCAGCCTACGGCGGCAGCCAACCACAGCGCGGCCCCTTCGTGGCCGCGAGCAGACCTTCGGGGGTGATTTCAGGGCCCGGGCCCGTGGCGATGCTGAGGCGGGTCAAGCGTATCTAGCCCTCACCACGCTGGAGCGCTTCAGAACCCTCTGGCCCCCACCAGCACGTGTCGATGAACACGTCGATCTTGAGATGCAGCAGTTAATAGACAGCGCGGCGCTCTCAAGCAGAACAGAGAGCAGCCAGCGCGCTACACGGGGCGATCAGCAGGGCTTAGTCCAGCAGTCCCCGAGTTTCCCTGCACACAGCAGCTTCACGATCGCCTTGCCACACAGCAGCTTCCGGGGGGCACCGCAGAGTCTTGTTTCCTTGGGCAACCTTTATGTTCCTGGGTTGCAGACAGGGGGCCAGCTCTTCTCAGGCCCTTGGAGATTCAAGCTTGTAGACACAGCACACAGCAGAGTCTTGGCAGTTTCAAGTAGGCAGGGTCACAGCACACAGCAAAGTCCCTTTCTTCTCCTTAGCTTCCAGGTGGACAGCAGAACAAGTCAGCCCTTAGAGCACACAGCAAGGCAGTCTTCCTTCAGTTCTCTAGCTGTCCTCCTTCCAGCGAGGGTTCCTTCTTGCTTGCAGAATTTCAGAATCTAATTCTCTGCAGACAGGGGTCCTTTCCTTATACCCCCCAATGTCTTTGAAGTTCTTGGTGCATGGAGGCCCTGGGTCCAGTCTAAACCAGTTCTGGGGGTTGCGGAGCACTGAGGTGTCTCTGGCTTTCTTCTTCCTGTCAGCGTCAGGGCCAGTGGGGTCAGTTGACCACCAGGAGAGAGCTAATGTGGGGGAGGTAGGCAGGCACAGCCCAGCACTTATCTGGCATTCCTTCCTCCCTCCTCCCAAGCAGGCAGATGTGCCCTTTCATCCCCGGGATGGCTCCGACCCTCTCCTCTGGGGCTCTGCAGCCCCTTCCTGTCACATCCAGACCAGGCAGACATTCCACAAACCCAGGCACACAGAAAGGTTTAGACAAGAGAACAGCCACTTTCTAAAAGTGCTATTCTCCAACACAGGATTTAAAAACACCCTTTACTAAAAGATGTGTCATTAAATTCTGAGTCCAGGGATATCTTTCACTTATGTCCCATCTTGCTCCTATGGGGAGATAGGCTGGTATCACATGGGCCTAGCCCCCCTCCATGTTACTCTATGGAGCAAGATAGCCTTACAGCGGTGAGCACACAAAAATGGCTGTAGCCCACTACCAGAGCATAGTACCTGCACTAGCACACGCTCTACCTTATCCATACACTGCACCCTGCCCAGGGGGGTACCTTGAGCCTTCCATAGGGGTGACTGATGTGCACAGACTGGGAAGGATTAGGCCTAGCCAGTGGGGACACTGGCCAGGCTGACATGGCAGTCACTGACTGCACACAGGCCCTGCGCTGGCAGGCCTGAGTCACCTTTTAAAAGCTACTCATGTGGGTGGCGCAATCTGCGCTGCAGGCCCACTAGTAGCATTTGTCATCACCAGCCCTGGCACACACAGTGCCCTCTACTAGGGACTTCGTGGTGATACAAATATGCCAATTAGGTATACTCAATCAATATCACAATTTACAGAAGGAGCACTTACACTCTGACACTGATCAGCAGTGGCAGAGTGTCCAAAACATCTAAATCAGCAAAAACGAAATCCAGCACAGCATCAAAACACATGAGTCAGAGGCAAAAAGATGGGGGGAAGAACCACGCCAAAAGGTGTCAGGTCTAACACGTGTCCCCTCCAGCTGAAAGTGGGGAGAACTACCCAACCTCTTGGGAGTCCTCATCACTAAGGCGGAAGAATCTGGACAGACCGTCAGCGTTGGCGTGTTCTGTACCAGGGCGGTGCTCCACCGTAAAGTCCATCCCCTGTAGGGAAATGGACCACCTCAACAATTTTGGATTCTCACCCCTCATCTGCATTAACCATCTGAGGGGCCTGTGGTCGGTCTGAACGCGGAAGTGAGTCCCAAACAGGTAGGGCCTCAGCTTCTTCAGAGCCCAGACCACAGCAAAAGCTTCTCTTTCGATGGCACTCCATTTCTGTTCCCTGGGGATTAGCCTCCGGCTAATGAAAGCCACAGGTTGGTCTCCTCCCTCATCATTGATCTGTGAGAGCACTGCTCCCACGCCTTGCTCTGAAGCGTCAGTTTGCACAATGAACTCACTTGAAAAGTCAGGTGCCTTAAGCACCGGTGCTGTGCACATGGCAGTTTTGAGGGTGTCAAAAGCAGTTTGACAGGCCTCAGTCCAATTCACTTTCCTGGGCTGATTCCTAGATGTCAGCTCTGTCAAAGGGGCCACAATGGTGCCATAGCCTTTGACAAACCGTCTGTAATACCCGGTGAGACCTAGAAAGGCTCTCACCTCAGTCTGGGTCTTGGGGGGTTCCCAAGCCAGAATGGTATCAATTTTTGCCTGTAGGGGCGCCACCTTGCCGCTCCCCACCTGGTGTCCCAAGTACACCACAGATCCCTGCCCTATCTGGCATTTACTGGCCTTGATAGTGAGGCCTGCCTTCTGCAGAGCCTTCAACACTTCAGTGAGGTGTTGCAGGTGTTCCTCCCAAGTGGAGCTGAACACCGCAATGTCATCCAGGTAGGCTGCGCTGAATTGCTCCAGCCCTGCCAGTACCTGGTTGACCAATCTCTGAAATGTGGCGGGGGCATTTTTCAACCCAAAGGGCATGACACGAAACTGGAAGTGTCCTTCTGGCGTTGAAAATGCTGACCTCTCCTTTGCCCCGTCAGTTAAGGCAATCTGCCAGTACCCTGAAGTCAAATCAAAAGTACTCAGGTACTGGGCAGCTCCCAACCGATCCACCAGCTCATCAGCTCTGGGGATGGGGTGCGCGTCAGTCTTCGTGACCGCATTGAGCCCACGGTAGTCCACGCAGAACCGAAGTTCTGGGGGGCCACCGGGGGTAGCAGCTTTCTTAGGCACTAAGACCACTGGGCTAGCCCAGGGGCTGCTGGAGGGCTCAATAACCCCAAGCGCCAACATCTTGGAAACTTCTTCCTTGATGCTAGCTCTGACCTTGTCAGCCACCCTGTAAAACTTCTGTTTCACAGGCATGCTGTCTCCAGTGTCCACGTCGTGGACGCACCATTTGGTGACACCTGGGGTCAGGGAGAACAGTGGGGTGAACTGACCCAAGACTTGGCGACAGTCCTCCTGCTGTTCTGGGGTCAGGGTGGGGGAGAGGACCACGCCATCCACTGACCCATCTTGCTCCTTGACTGCCAGGAGGTCAGGGAGAGGATCACTATCCTCCTCCCCTCCAACATCTGTAGCCATGAGCATAGTCACTTCAGTTCTCTCAAAGTGGGGTTTGAGGCGGTTCACATGTAGCACTCTCAGGGGCTGCCTGGGAGTCTTCAGGTTCACCAAATAGGTAACCTCGCTCTTGCGCTCCACCACCTCATATGGGCCAGACCACTTGTCACGGAGCGCACAAGGCTCCACTGGCGCCATCACCCACACCTTCTGACCAGGTTGGAACTCAACCAGAGAAGTGTTCTGGTCATACCACCTCTTCATTTCCTCCTGGCTAGCCTCCAGGTTCTCTTGAGCGAGCTTCCTGAAGCGCTTGGTCTGGTTGCGAATGGCCAGCACATAGCTGAACACATCCTGAGGGGTTTTCCCACGGGATTTCTCCCACCCCTCCTTCACCAGAGCCAGAGGTCCTCTGACAGGGTGGCCATACAGCAACTCAAAGGGACTGAACCCTAAGGATTTCTGAGGCACCTCCCTGTAGGCAAACAACAGGCATGGCAACAAGACATCCCATTTCCGCCTCATGGGCTCCTCCAGGCCCATGATCATGCCCTTCAATGTGCGGTTGAATCTCTCAACCAAACCATTTCCTTGAGGGTGGTAAGGAGTGGTGAATTTGTAGGTCACCCCACACTCACTCCACAGGGACTTCATATACTTAGAAATGAAGTTTGTCCCGCGGTCCGAAACGACCTCCTTCGGAAATCCCACCCGGGAAAAGATCCCCATCAGGGCACGGCCCACCACTGGGGCGGTGACTGTCCTGAGAGGAAGGGCTTCCGGGTACCGAGTGGCATGGTCCACCAAGACCAGGATAAACCTGTTGCCTAGGGCTGTCTTGGGATCCAGGGGCCCCACGATGTCAATGCCCACCCGCTCAAAAGGGGTGCTCACCACGGGAAAGGGTTGGAGGGGTGCCACGCGCTTCCCTCCACTCTTGCCACTGGCCTGACAAGTCTGACAAGACTTACAAAAGGCAGAGACGTGCGTCTTCATCTGGGGCCAGTAGAAATGGGTGACAAGCCTGTGATAGGTCTTGTCTTGCCCCAGATGTCCTGCGAGAGGCACGTCATGAGCCAGACCCAGTAGGAAGTTCCTGAAGCGCTCCGGTACCACCAGCACACGGGCTGCGCCGGGCTCAGCGAACTTAGGCTCACTAAACAGTAAGTCATCCTCCCAATAGATCAAATGTTCCTTGGACCCCAGGCCTGCGGCCTGGTCGGCAGCCTGCTGCCGCACACCCATGAGAGAAGGGCACTCCTTCTGAGCCTGGCAGAATTCCTCCCTGGAGGGACCACCCTCTTGCTGCCACTGGGACAGCTCAGGCAATTCCCCTAGTTCGGCCACCTGCTCCCCTGTAGGTTCCAGGGCATCCCCTTCCGGGTCTGCCTCCTCCTGGACCGTGGGAACGGTGGGGGCTGGTTTCCCGCGCCCTCTACCCCTTCCTCTCTTGGCAGGTCCCTGGGCCATTGTTCCAGGCTCCAGTTCTGTTAGACCGCCCTCTCTTGCTGTCATTGCACGGGTGGACACACAGATCCACGCAGGCAAACCCAACATCTCCAAGTGAGTCCGGTGCTCCACCTCTTTCCATGGGGAGCTCTCCAGGTCATTACCTAATAGACAATCTACAGGCAAGGCATCACTTACTACAATCTCCAAAATACCGGAGACTCCTCCCCATTCAAATGGAACTTTCGCCAGCCTGCAGTAGCGCACTGAACTGTCAGCTGCCACCACAGGCCGGAGTACCTGGGGAACAATTTGCTCTTCAGACACCCACTGACACCTAACAGATGTCACGCTGGCCCCTGTGTCTCTCAGAGCCTCCACCACCTGTCCATTGATGGTCACCTTCTGCCCGTATTTCTTAGTGTTTTGGGGCAGCAAGGTTTCCTGGGCCATCTCTTGGTCTCCTAGAGAGACAAGGGTCATCAATGCTAACCCCTCCTCCCCACTAGAAATCAAATCCCCTCCCAAAGCTACACTGGCTATCGCCGGAGCTGGAGCTGGAGCACCAGTGGGTGCAGATTTCTTCTTTGGACAGTTTGGAGCAATGTGCCCCACCTCCCTACATGCATAGCAAGTGAGGGTTTTCTTGTCCTGCGGGCCCTTATGGGGCCAGGACTTCTTAGACTTGGGGGGTTGAGACACCTTCTCCTGGGAACTACTTTGGGGCCCTTTAGAAGACTCCTTTTGATTACCCGTGTCCCCCCCACTCTTCTGCTGGGGACCCTGTCCACCTTTGGCTGGGGTACTTACCACCCCCTTGTGGACCCTGGTGCTAGTCCACCGGTCCGCCTCTTTAGCAAGCTCACTGGGATCAGTTAACTTACTGTCTAAAAGATGCTGGCGCAGCTCTGGGACACACAAACTACTTAAGTGCTCCCTACTAATCAAGTGACACAACCCCACATAATCAGTAACTTTGCTGCCCTTCATCCAACCTTCCAGTGCACGCGTGTACATACTCACACACTCCACCCAAGTACTTGAATCAAGCTTCTTGAAGTTCCTAAACTTCTGGCGGTACTGTTCAGCAGTGAGCCCATACCTGAGGCACAAAGCCTCCTTCATGGCGGAGTAGGACAAAGCATCCTTTGCTTCTAAGGGTGCCAAAACATCCCTCCCAGAGGCCTCAAAATGCTTCCACAATCCTGCTCCCCAATTCTTCTCAGGCACCTCATTCATCTTTAAGGCAAGTTCATACGCTCTGAACCACGCATAAATATCCTCACCCCTCTGATAATTCTGTACCAGATCCTTTGGTATGTATACCTTACCCGCCTGTACTGGTTGTGCGCTGCCACCATTAGAACTGGACCCCCTCTCTTTATATTTGAAATCCAATTCCTTCATGCTCCTCTCATGAGCCAATTGGAGCTTCTTTTCCTCCAAAGCGAGAGCATGCCTCCTCTCCTGTGCCGCTCTCTCCTGCGCCTCTTTCTCAACTTCTAGGCGCAGTCTCTTCTCGTCGGCTTCCGCTTTGAGCTTCAAAAGCTCAATCTCATGGGCCCTAGCTCTCTGATTCTCCTCCAACTCCTCTGGAGAAATAATCCTACTGGAGTGGGTGCTGCCGGCCCTAGACGCTGGCTTCGCCACTGGCAATTCACTGGGCAAAAACCCAATCTCCTGTGCGCCACCCTCTTCAATAGTAGCTTCTGGGACACCATGTTTGGCCTCCCACCAGGCCCTCAGAGCTGTCCGTAGCTCTTCCTTATTTGCGCCGCCCCTTACTGGGCATTCAAGCTGTCTGCAGAATTTTCTCAGTTGCTCCTTGTTATAGGTGAGCAACTCCTGGCTTTCAAATTCCACTTCCCCTTCTGCATTCATGCTTTGCGCGGTCTGAGACATGTTACCTCCTACCCCTTTTCAACTAAAAAGGTTTCACCAAAAAGAAAAAATCCTGCGCAACCTGTTCCGCTAAACTAGACTAGTGATGTACAAGAAATCACTGCAGGTCAAGTGCAATCATTAGTTCAAAATCCGCACCGCGAGCCACCAATGTTAGAACCGGGCGTCTCTGGTTGGCAAAGGTAAGTACCTTGGCCCAAGTAGGGACCCCTAGCTCCGGTCAGGGCGACGGAATAACCCTCTGAGATAACCCCTGCTCACCCTCTAGGTAGCATGGCGCGAGCAGTCTAGGCTAAACTCGGAGACAATGTGGATAACATTTGCACTTAACACAACAACAATTCCCAATCCACCACAAACTGAGACCACACAGGTAAGTATATATAAAATATAACTTTATCTAGTTTCAGCATGTAAATGAAGCAGTTGCATGATAATCACTTCTTTAAAACACATAGCATTTCTAACTTAAAGGTTGCACGTTAAACACTTCATTTAGAACAAGGTTGCACTTAATTCTTAGTAGGTCTTGTAAATAGGCAGTTCTTAGCATAAAAAATAGTCTCTAGTCTCTCAAATCAGCACTTAAAAATATGCCCCTGATTTCTATGCACTTCGCTCTTAAAACGAGCCAGGAAAACAATGTCAGCGCTTAAAAATAGCCAGGTTGATCTGCCCCTAATACCAGGAATGCTAAGCGCGGCAGCGCGTCTCACCCGAAGGCTGGGGGGACTCCTTTTCCTTCCCCCGGCACTTCTTTATGCCTCAGGCGAGCCTCCCTTGCCAGCGCTCACTCGCGCTTGGGCCCGGCCGGTCTCAGCAGGTCCTCCGCCCGCTCCCAGTCTCTCGGGGGCGGCGAGGAGCAGAGACGGCAGGCCGGGGGCCCGAGCACTCCTACAATTCCCTCGGCGAGGTCAGGTCAGTCTTCCCCGGTCCCGGCGGTGATTACGCAGGCAGACGAGGTCCTTGACGACGGGAGCCAATCCTGTCGCGGCCCTTCAGCCGAGCCTCCCGTGACGACACCGCCACGCAGGGGGAATCAGCCAATCCGGTCGCGGCGCTTCTGCCGAGCCTCCCGTGACGTCACCGCCTGCTCTGGGGAAATCGACCAATCCGGTCGCGGCGTTTCTCCCTCAGCCTACGGCGGCAGCCAACCACAGCGCGGCCCCTTCGTGGCCGCGAGCAGACCTTCGGGGGTGATTTCAGGGCCCGGGCCCGTGGCGATGCTGAGGCGGGTCAAGCGTATCTAGCCCTCACCACGCTGGAGCGCTTCAGAACCCTCTGGCCCCCACCAGCACGTGTCGATGAACACGTCGATCTTGAGATGCAGCAGTTAATAGACAGCGCGGCGCTCTCAAGCAGAACAGAGAGCAGCCAGCGCGCTACACGGGGCGATCAGCAGGGCTTAGTCCAGCAGTCCCCGAGTTTCCCTGCACACAGCAGCTTCACGATCGCCTTGCCACACAGCAGCTTCCGGGGGGCACCGCAGAGTCTTGTTTCCTTGGGCAACCTTTATGTTCCTGGGTTGCAGACAGGGGGCCAGCTCTTCTCAGGCCCTTGGAGATTCAAGCTTGTAGACACAGCACACAGCAGAGTCTTGGCAGTTTCAAGTAGGCAGGGTCACAGCACACAGCAAAGTCCCTTTCTTCTCCTTAGCTTCCAGGTGGACAGCAGAACAAGTCAGCCCTTAGAGCACACAGCAAGGCAGTCTTCCTTCAGTTCTCTAGCTGTCCTCCTTCCAGCGAGGGTTCCTTCTTGCTTGCAGAATTTCAGAATCTAATTCTCTGCAGACAGGGGTCCTTTCCTTATACCCCCCAATGTCTTTGAAGTTCTTGGTGCATGGAGGCCCTGGGTCCAGTCTAAACCAGTTCTGGGGGTTGCGGAGCACTGAGGTGTCTCTGGCTTTCTTCTTCCTGTCAGCGTCAGGGCCAGTGGGGTCAGTTGACCACCAGGAGAGAGCTAATGTGGGGGAGGTAGGCAGGCACAGCCCAGCACTTATCTGGCATTCCTTCCTCCCTCCTCCCAAGCAGGCAGATGTGCCCTTTCATCCCCGGGATGGCTCCGACCCTCTCCTCTGGGGCTCTGCAGCCCCTTCCTGTCACATCCAGACCAGGCAGACATTCCACAAACCCAGGCACACAGAAAGGTTTAGACAAGAGAACAGCCACTTTCTAAAAGTGCTATTCTCCAACACAGGATTTAAAAACACCCTTTACTAAAAGATGTGTCATTAAATTCTGAGTCCAGGGATATCTTTCACTTATGTCCCATCTTGCTCCTATGGGGAGATAGGCTGGTATCACATGGGCCTAGCCCCCCTCCATGTTACTCTATGGAGCAAGATAGCCTTACAGCGGTGAGCACACAAAAATGGCTGTAGCCCACTACCAGAGCATAGTACCTGCACTAGCACACGCTCTACCTTATCCATACACTGCACCCTGCCCAGGGGGGTACCTTGAGCCTTCCATAGGGGTGACTGATGTGCACAGACTGGGAAGGATTAGGCCTAGCCAGTGGGGACACTGGCCAGGCTGACATGGCAGTCACTGACTGCACACAGGCCCTGCGCTGGCAGGCCTGAGTCACCTTTTAAAAGCTACTCATGTGGGTGGCGCAATCTGCGCTGCAGGCCCACTAGTAGCATTTGTCATCACCAGCCCTGGCACACACAGTGCCCTCTACTAGGGACTTCGTGGTGATACAAATATGCCAATTAGGTATACTCAATCAATATCACAATTTACAGAAGGAGCACTTACACTCTGACACTGATCAGCAGTGGCAGAGTGTCCAAAACATCTAAATCAGCAAAAACGAAATCCAGCACAGCATCAAAACACATGAGTCAGAGGCAAAAAGATGGGGGGAAGAACCACGCCAAAAGGTGTCAGGTCTAACAATGTACAAATCGCAATTTAATTTGCGATTCCTACAGCTTCCTTGTTTGCGATTAGCTAATTGCTAATCGCAAATAAGGAATAACTCCCCATTCATTCCTATGGGCCTAAAGGCCCATAGGAATGAATGGGAAGACATATCAATGTGCGAATCGCTATTAGCAATTCGCATTTTGAAATTGCGATTTCAAGGGTGCACGGGTGTCCAAAGGCCACCTGTTGCACCCCTGAAATGACATTGGACGCTGGTGTTACGCACACACATGTCCCAAGGACATGTGTGTGTGTAACATACAACTTAGAAAAATGCACTTAAGTGCATTTTTCTAAGTTTCCGCTATTTACCACGAGGTTTGACTTTGCGGTAAATAGCGGGCCAAAATTGCGAATTCGCATTTTTTAAATGTATCATGAATTGCATTTAAGGAATCTCAAATAGAGATTCCTTAAATGCAATTGCTCGCAAAGTTGCGATTTCTATAATAGTGATTTTTGCATTTGGGATGATGAATCCCAAATGCAAAAATTGCGCTCGCAAAGGGCCAGATACTCAGAATCTGGCCCTTTGCGAGCCGATTTTCGTTTCATGAATCTGGCGGTTAATCTCTTCTTTGAATGTATGACTTCTCTCATTTAATTCATCCTCTTCTTCAAAGAGGCCCACATCCCAATTTCCATTGCGTTGAGGCTCAATATGTTGCTTCTTTACGAGAAATTCTTTCTAGTACACTTGGGAGCAACGCACACAATGAAACCCAACTATTATCAACCGCTTCTCCTAACAAAATGCCAGTCCTATTGACCTTGCCAACACTGGTTGCATTTTCTTCTCTCCTGTCTGACAGATTTCTTTAATTCCCTAAATGGTATCTTCTAATGGATTCTAAACAAAGAAACCTGGATTTAGGAAGCGGAAGCTTCTTTTGTACCAGTCCCTAGAGAGCATATCTGATGGGCTAGTCTGGTGTCCCTGGTGTTCTCCTTCACATTTTTAATATAGTCTTATTTTGTTTTGAAAACGTACACACTCTCTCTATTCTGCTTTTAGTCTTCCCAATAATGTTGGATATTTCCAGCCTTGTCTTTGAATGTGCTGTTATTGCTTCTGAACAATGCTGTGCTACGGTGTTGGCACCGGCATACTATATTTTTGCATTTGAAGTTCATCATCACTTGTATTTTATTTAATGGCAGAAATGGGCATGTCGGTGCGCTGATGCACATTTGTGGTGGGTGGTGGTTGGGGTGAAGTTAAGTCAAGCAGTCTGAGGGGTGTGTTTCTGGGTGAGTCACTGAGCCGTAATCCTGCGACTTTGTTATGATTTGTGGATCATCACATTCATTCTGGTGGGCCTTGCCGGCTGTGTATTTCTTGATTGACATAGGCCTACTTTTGTCGCCATGTTTTCATTTGTCATCAGGTTGGTCGTGAGGTGTGATTGTACTAGGATGGTGAGTGATGGCTCTGACCTATTGCACATTATAAGGATATATACAACTCAGAGTACAGTGACATAAGAAGGGTGGGGACATGACTCTGAGTAGAAAATCAGTTTCAACTAATCCAAAATCCAGTTATCAGCATGACCACACATAGCACGACATGTTATTTGCAGGTCAGGCTTGATGATGCAAATGGAAACAAACCTGAAATAAAACAGACAGCGACTGGGCCAAGAATATTCATACAACTTTGCAAGAGCTGTTTGCATTATTCACATAGCGAGTCAGGAAATATAAAGCATGCACCCATCCCCCATTTTGCTGGCATGGATTCTCGATCAAGTACCGACTTATTTAAGATGGATGCCTACAGTGCGCAGCCAGCTGCCAGACTGGAAGTGAAAATAAACTGGTGAAAGGAAGCTGCCCGGTTCACGGAGAGGGCAATAGCGATGCAGTGCAGCAAGTCCATGACACTTCTCGTGGCATGTGCTGAAAGATTTACCCCTGGCTGGCCTCGTGCTACAAATCTCCCAGCAATCCATTTCGGAGAAATACCGCTTGGAGCATTTCACTCCAATTTTAGCACTCTTTTGTTTTTACTTTCGTTACTCTGCGGGTTCATTCCTGTGTCAAATTAACTAGTTCGTTGTCGCAGAGAAAGGCCCTCGCATATGCCTGATGAGCGGGTACTTCTACAAGAGCAAAATGAAAACTGGCCAGGGGGTTTGTTGATCTGTTTGGAGTTATCCAGCGGTCGGGGTTAAAACCTCGCAATCCCTTTAACTGAAAAGATAATGTCCAACTACGTAACTGCGTTCTGTGTTAATGTTTTGTACTCAGCACATGAGGAAAAATCCAGCCCCATAAGAGTGCTGCGCATTGTATTCGTGTTCAATAAGCATTGGTAATGCCAAGAGGTCTGGTTTATGAAAGAAAGCTCTCGTTGTGTCATTGATAGATTTAGGCACTCAATAAGTCCCCATAATGCACTCATACTTCTATTCATCCACCCACTAAGCCATTCCTGCATTCACCCTCTGACATAATTGCAATAAAACACTTAGAAACTCAACAACCTGAGCAAGATTAATCAACAACCTGTGCAAGATCAATTAAAAGAATACAACTAGAAAAGAATGCTGCTGTCTTAACTGGGCAGGCATATACTTTAAATACCAAAACTAAACATAGCAGCAGGTGCCCGTCTTGCAGGGGTATGTAGATAGTCTACAGTGGTGGCTCCTCCGCTAAAGCGGCGGAGCGCTGCCACACTGCTCACGGAGCAGTGTAAATGAAAAAACTAAAATGATAATACCTGAAGTTATAGTCATTTTGTTTTTTGTATCGTCAGGCTGTTGTGGGGCTTGGCTCCTCGGACATCGGGAGGAGGAGTGGTTGTACACTCTTTAAAGTGCGCATGAATGTGTGATCGTCCATCTCGGGCAGCCAAACAGTCATGCACACTTCGCATATTCTCCATGCAGGTTGCATTACAGCCTGCATGGAGAACATGCCCAGGCCCCCATTCCCTGGCTGTGCGTCGAACCATGGCACTCTGAACAATCGCAAATCTGCACTGCAGCATTGTGATTGCCTCAGGTGAGCCAGGGTGCTGACCAATCACAATGCTGCATTGCAGCGTTATGATTGGATGTGGGGAGCCTGGTTGCTTAGCAGCACAAAAATGCAACCCTGTGTCTAAAGTGAAAAAGAGAGTGAGAATGGAGTGTGAGGGCATCCCTTTTAAAGGATGGCTTCCCTCACCCACCCGTAGTTGGCATGCTTCATCATTGGACAACCTCCTCGCACTGCGAACCTAGTCGCAATGTGGACAACAACCCCCTCACTGAGAGGGAGGAGCTCAGGGTTGTTTTATGGTATTGCCAAGAGGTATTCTAAAACCTTTCAACAAGCCAGGTGTAGAGGGAGTGAAAAGAGGGTGTGAGAGTGAGCTAAAACTAACTCACTGGTGTGTCGGAACAACCTTTAATAGGGCACGCAGGGGTCAGGATTAAAAGAAGTGGGCTATGGCAGGAGGATTCAACTTGTCATAGACTCTTACTGGTAGACATGCTTCAGCCTTTAAACCCTCTGTAGATGTGTTGTGGCTTTCTTCAGGACCAAAACATGCAAAATAAAGTGAAGGAACCACACATACCAAACTTTAGCAGGTGGTTAAGAAAGCAATACATCCAGCTAGTAGGTATTTAACCATTCGAAAATTCTGCTGGTTAGCGTCTTCCCTGAAAAGAGACAAGTGTTACAAAGATAGTGTTAACATAGTGAACATGCACTCCCTTATTAAATGGCACATTCATGCATTATTGGTGCAGGTGTGACCTTACACAGTGTGTGGATAGTCTATTTTTAGTGCTTATCCATATTGTGAGGTGAGCTAATGACACCTTACCCTCAGTGCACACACTCGAGGTGGCATCCAAATCCTATTTTGAAAAGAAGTGGGGAAAGGTTGACTGTGACATACAGTCATACAAATACACAGATATACTGTTGGCTACATGTTGACATGTGAGAATAGAATTAAAGGACATTGATAAAGCGCATGGCTACCCATGGGCATCCCAGCGCTACGAATGAAAGAAGCTTCTAAGACCTATCTGGGGAGGAGCCAGGTTGTCAACAGCTTGTGAAAGGTCATATGGTTAGTTTCTTTCCGCAGCTGAAGAGGAAGAGAGTTCCAAAGCTTGGCGACGTTATAGGAGAAAAGCCGACCTCCGCATCTGGCTCTTTTGATCCTTGGGACAAAAGCCAGGTGCAGTTCATCCGATCGTAAAGGCCTATTGGGTCGATATAATTTGACTAAAGGAGAGATGATCTTGGGTCCCTTCCCTCCAAGCAATGTGTGAGTAATACAGATAGCTTTAAAATGAACTCTCTCCTGAATGGGCAATCAATGTAAAGCTTTCATGGCAGGTTTGGCTGACTGTCGATAGGGTGTTCCCATAAGGGTTCTTGCTACGCAGTTCTGAATCATTTGAATCTTGGAAAGTACTGCCTCTGGAGCACTCAGATAGAGTGTGAAGTCCAAGTGTGAGAGAATAAGCGCTTGCACTACAATTTTCCTGGCTTGGAAAAGAAGTAGAGGAAGTACTTTTCATAGCATTCTGAGCATGCCAAAGCAGGCAGCGACTACCTTCCTGGCTTGGACTTTAAGTGTGAGATCTGAGTCCAGCCAGAACCCCAAACTCTTTATATTTGATTTGGGAACGGGCGCTGATCCCATTATGGTCAGCCACATCTCAATTGGTATAAATAGTGATGGGTTACCAAGAAACATAAGCTCTGTCTTGTCCCCGTTCAGTTTAAGATAGGAATAGTTCATCCATTTAGCCACTTCTTCGAGGCAGGTATGGAGGCGAGGTGTGGATGAGTCAGGATGGTTGAGTGAAACCACTAGTTGAGTATCATCAGCGTATGTTACGATGTTCACTTCATAAGGCTGTATGATCTCTGTCAGTGGAGCCATACAAGCGTTAAAAAGCGTTGGACTCAAAGAAGAGCCCTGTGGAACTCCACACAAAAGGGGCCAGGGCTTAGAAGTGGTTTCACCCTCAAATACCTGAAAGGATCGCCCCTCCAGGAATTACCTCAGCCAAGTTAATGCTGTTCCAGACACACCCAAATTTCTGAGACAGTCAATCAAGATACGGTGTTTAACTGTATCGAAGGCCGCACTCAAGTCCACAAGGATCATGGCAGATGAACCTCCAGAGTCGAGAATTTTCCTTGATTCTTCTAAGACAGCTACTAGCACTGTCTCTGTGCCGTGACCAGGACGAAATCCTGTTTGGGTTGGGTGAAGGAGATGGTTGGATTCTAAATAGGCAGAGAGTGTAATATTTACATATTTCTCTAAGATTTTGCTAATTCCCTGGAGGGGGGAAATCGGACGATAGTTGCCCAAGCAGCCAGGGTCTAAATTAGGTTTCTTCAAAAGAGCTCTCACCATGGCTTTTTTCTAGGAGGGGTGGACCACTCCTGATGAGATGGAAGAATTAACCAAGTCTAGAATGACCAGGCCAACTGTCTCTGTTGCTTGTTTAAGAATCCTAAATGGGGCGGGGTCATTAGGCGATCCGCTTTTTACTCTACCAGCGGTCACTAAAAGACAATTATAGTCCATTATAGGAAAGGCTGTTAGACACGTTTCCTTATCCTCTGTATAAGACTTATCATAGCAGATAAGATTAGGGTCTTCATTGGGAGAGAAGGATTCATAGATATTCTTGATTTTATTGTGGAAACATTCCGCCATTTCATTGCAACGTAGATCTGAGATGGCAGGAGGATCAGGGAGAGACGGAACGTTCATTAATTTTTTGACAATTTGAGAGGTTTCACTGGAGGAATTAGCAGAAGAAGCTATGATCTTCTCATAGTAGATAGTTTGGATATTTCTAATTTCAGTTTTACATGTTTTGATAGCGTTCTTATATTCATGCTTCTTGTCTGAGGAAAAATTCTTTCTCCAGCCTCTCTCTGTCTTTTTACAAATTTGTTTCAATTCTCGGAGCTTTGGGGTATACCAAGCAGCTTTATTATGGCCTTTTTGCAGCTTAATTGTTGTTTTAGGAAGGACTGAGTCTAAAGAATTATTAATCCAATTGCCAAATTTCTCATTGGCCACTATTGGATCAGGGTCACAAGCAGGCGTAGATCTATCCAAAGTTGATATCCAAGTGTCTAGAGGAAGTTTTGACCAACATCGGGACTTAGTTTGTACTAGTCGAGTTGGGAGAGTAGTTTGAGTAGGAGACCAAGAGAAGGGGATGAGGGAGTGATCTGACCAAGAAATAGGTATTGGCCCATGACAAGATAGCTCCTTCAGACCTGAAAAAATAGGGTCTAGTAGATGTCCTTTTTGATGTGTTGCGGACTGCACTTTCTAAATGAGCTGTAAAGCTGCGAGATCTGAGATCAATTTAGTTGCATGTTTGGAGGTTGTATTGTCGAAATGAATATTAAAATCTCCAAGGATGAGGAAATTAGCAGTGGAACTTGCTAATTTGTAGACCGAATCTATAAGTGAGTAACCGAATTGGCCTATAGGTCCCGGGGGACGATAGATCAAGATCCCTGAGAGAGTTAACGTGGGTGTGAATCCGATTGAGAAGTGAAGGTTTTCGCAGCTTAGAAGGAGGCTCCCCAGGATTCTGCAAATGAGATGATTCTTTAAAATAATGGCAATTCCACCCCCTTTACCATTAGTTTGGTCTAACCTCTGTATTATATAACCGGGGGGAAGAGCTTGAACTATATCGGAATCAGCTGCTGTGAGTCATTATGAAAATAACCAAAGCCATCAAATGGTGAAAGTCTATTTGTCCAACCCAAATGGTGAGACAGGCTGGACAATGAGTGTCATTTTTCAGCCATCTCCCAGAGGCCTATATGCGGAGGTTAAAACCTCGAAGGAGGTAGCGGTTATCATGTGGCGTCTCTCCCTCAAGTGTGTGTATTTGCCTGGTGAAGAGAAAGGATACGCATGATTGGTAGATCAGGTATACATGTTAATACAGAACAGTGCATCGCAAGCCCCATGCAGTGCGAGGAAGTTACCATATGATGAGGCAAGCCACCTATGGGTGGGTGAGGGAAACCATTCTTTAAAAGGGACTCCCCAGCACTCCATTCTCACTCTAGACCCAGGTTTACATTTTTGTGCTGCTAGATTACATTAGAAGGGAGTTGCCCCCTGCTTGTCTTTAAATCTCCTCAGGCCTCTTTTGTGTATACTGAGCCTGGTTGCTTCCCAGAAGAGACTCACCCGACGTGGGAGAGATGGAGGAGAGACCCAGCGAGATCAGGTACGTGATTTTTTAATTCAAACCTACCCCCCACTCTGCCATCCCCGTACCTTACAGTTCACCACTGATAGTCACTGTTTTAAAGTTCCAGCATGGCTGCCACATTTAGAACCAGTGCCGGCTTTAGGGCAGTGCCGATCTTAGAGTGGGGAGCATTTTGCTATGTCTTATGAGATTAAAAGCGCCTGCTGTAGAGTTCCTTGCGTGCCCAGAAATATTAGGCCATAATAAAAATGTCAAGCTAACTCTGGTGATTAATGTGCCTGCTGGACAGATTTGAGCTTGCTCATCATAAGTACTGCAGAGGGTCCATGTGCCTGCTACAATGCATGTGTAACATGCAGATCATAGAATTGTGTTTAAGATAGCCTTTTCAGTGGCTTACTGCTTTTCTCAAAGTGATCCTTTTTGATTCTTGCAGTTACAAATACAGTTATGGCGCAGTGACCTTTGAACTGGCATCAATGAGCTGCATACAAACTGCGAGACATAGGTTTAGAACTGAATGTTTTCGCCCCAACTCTCTCGCTATCCCAAGGCTGCTAAAACAGTAGTGGTATGGTATGTATGCCAAGTGCATGTGTCTTTCATTTGTGATATACTGGCTATTTGTTAAAAAATGGTTAGTCGAAACCCATGGAAGCTGAAACAATCAAACTCACCCAATTAGAGTCAGTGACTCACACCATAGACTCCTGGCAGGTAAGACACATAGAGAGGTTTTGGGAGGGTAATAGTGCCTCTAAAGTGGAAGGTGAGACTACGAACAAAAACAAAGGGTCAATTCAACAATGTCATAAGGAAGAAGGACACGCGCCGCTAAGCAGGGCATTGTGGGCTGCCTCGCAAATGTGACGGCTGAGTCTGCAGGCTTAAAAATGGGCAGAACACGGGAAACGCTTTGTACATCAAGCGAACTGGCACTCACATTTGCTGAACCTCAACAATCTTGGTAGACCTTCCCACTCGCTCCCGGGGTCAGAAGGTACCAGGCTCATGGCTCAGAGTGGTCAAACGGTGCAAGATGGCAGGGCACCAATCAGACGGGGCTTTGGCACTGGAGTGTCAACCCTGATAGTAACAGAGATTTGGCAGCCATATTAAGTAAATGGAGCAAACTCGCCACTAGTGAGGTAAGATAAAAGCTGAAGCGAGCACAGCACGGAGGCCTCCATGTGAAACAAAAGAGAGAATACTCACATTTGCTAAACCGCAACAATGTTGGCATACCTACCCACTCGCTGCCGAGGCCAGGAGGTACTGAACTCGCAACTTGGAGCTCCTACATACTTGTGGTCACTGGTGCAAGTGGGCGGTGCCGCCAATCAGCCGGGTCTCTGTCACTGGAGTGTCAACTCTGATGGTAACAGGCATTTGGCAGCCATATTGGGTGAATGAAGTGGACTCGCCACCATTGGTGTGAGAGGATTGTCAATGGTGGAGTCTGCAGCGGGTCGGACAGAGTAAGCCAACCTCATATCGTGCATAAGTAAAGGAGCACAGTAAAGAATGGAGAAAATGTGTCCCAAGTGTTCAAGAAGCACTGCACAAGTTAACAATGGACACCTAATGTACATGTGAAAGTGGTAAGTCCAAGGGATGCGTTGTGTGGTCTAAATTGAGTTGGTATCAGGGTTGTCAACAGCGACATTGTGGACCGGTAGTAGTCATATATTAGCGGACTCTTCACTGAATGGGCTAATCTGGAGCGCAGTCTGGGGTGGACAATAGGGTGCCTGATATGGTGCACCAGATAACATTGGGGTTGAATAGGAAAGGGCAATCCCGTAGTGCTAGATTGTCGTTCATCTGTTCAGTGCACTGCTCGGGATGTCCTCATTTAGCCCTTGTTTGTCAGTTGCTAGGCGGTGGATCCACCTCTGCTCAGTCCTGAACAGTGCTCTTTTGGTCATTTTGGGGTGAGCCTCGAGAACCACCCAGCACAGTGTGTCTGGTGAGTGTTTTGCTTGGTGGAAATGTGTGCACATTCTGGTGTTCACTCTATGACACCTAATGTTACTCCTATAGTCTGTGATTCGAGTTTTGATTGTCCTTGTAGTCATGCCAATGTAACATAAGTTACAAGGGCAGGTGATCATATATATGCAGTTGGAGGTATGCAATTATTGTGCTTTCTTAGCTCCCATTTAGATGTATTGGAGAAAACAATTTCCTTGGTACTCTGCGTCAGGGGACACACTGTACAAGATCCACACATGAAATGTCCTTTGACGATCCCATAGTTGTCTCTGATGGTTAGGATTAGGAGTTTTCGGCCTAGTGTGAATAAGCATATCCTTTTTGTTTCTTGTGCGCTTGAATGCAAATCTAGGTATTGGTAGGTTAAGCGTACTTGTTTGTAGGATACCCCAATATTTAATGATGATAGTTCTGATTCTGTTGGAATCTGGGGTGTAGGTGGTCATGCAAATGAGGGACTCAGTAGCTTCTTTTTGTTTGATTTCAAGGAAGGTTTCACAATTATTATTCCTAGCCTTTTCTTAGACAGGGCTATACTGCGGTGCAGATATTCGCTTTTGCTAAGATTGTTAGCAAGACTGGCTGCCTCAACCTTGTAATCCTCTATGGAGCTACAATTTCTCCTGATTCAGAGAAATTATCCAATAGGGATTTTTTCTTTAAGTGCTCAAGGATGGTGGCTGCTGAACAATAGGAGACTGTTGCTATCTGTTGGCTTTCCATACATAGTCGTGGTAAGCTGGCCCTCTGTTAGTCTAATCCTCAAGTCAAGGAATGGAATGTTGGTATCTGAAATTATGTTGGTGAAACGTAAGTACGGATTTAGGGTGTTGATCCAGTTGCAGAACTCCTCACAGGTTGCCCTCTTACCCTTCCAAAAGATTAAGATGTCATCTATAAATCTTTTTCACAACAGTAGGTTGGAAGTGTAGGGATTCGAGATATCAAAGATCAGTCTTTCTTTTAATGTGGCCATGTAGAGGCAGGACACACTGGGAGCAAAAGTACTCCCCATTGAAGTACCCAGGGTCTGGTGGTATAGTTGGTTTCTATAATCAAAGAGATTTCAGTCAGGGCTAGTGTGGCACATTCCAGAACAAAGGGAACTGGTGTAGTGGAGTCCCAGTTGGTACTGTTGAGGGTATTCTCTATAACACTTAAGGTGGCTCATTGAAGAATTTTGGTATAGAGGGCCTCAACGTCCATGGTGACAAGTAGACTAATCTCCTCTGGATTCTGGACCTCATCGATGAGGCGCAGGACATCGGTAGTGTCTTGTAGAAAAGATGTTGTCTTTCTGACCAGAGGCCGCATGAAGTGGTCACAAAACCTGTATAAGGGTTCCAGGAGTGACTCAATCCCAGAAACAATGGGTATGCCAGGAACTGGGATAATACCTTTATGGATCTTAGGTAAAATATAAAAGTAGGGCAACTTGGGATCCTTATTAATGAGGAATTTAGCTTCATTTTTGCTGTTCCACGCCTATGTTTCAGCAGTGAAGACCATTGCTGAGATGGTAGCGGAGACATGTGTCATGAGATTGACCACAATGGGAGTATAATATTTACGACTACTCAGCTGCCGGTTGCACTCAGTGTCATAATCAACTGGGGACATGATCAGTGTGGCCTCTCCTTTGTCAGCTTGTTTGTGATTTTAGGGTCGTCAGCTAGGGACTGGAAAGCCGTCAGTTCTGCTCAAGACAGATTGTGAAAATGGGTGGGTTTGGCCCCCCCTGTCAAGTCTTTGAGCACAGATTTTTCAAACGTAAGTACCTCATGAGGTACCAGGATGCTATTAGGCGGGAAGGTTGAGGGATTGTGTAAACCAGAGCTGTCTGTGGGGAGTGCAGGTTTGTCATGGGCAAACGCCTTCAGGCGAACCGTCTGGAAAAAGCTTTGAATTTCACAATTATAGCGAAACCTGTCAATGTTTGGTATGGGAACATATCCCAGGCCTTTCTGGAAGACCCTTCTTTCAGATTCTTTCAGTCTTCTAGAAGAGAGGTTGACAATTAGTTTCTCTTCTTGGTTTGACTCCGTGTCTCCACTAAGTGTTGGGGTTGCTCCTGCCATTGTACTCGCTTTTGGTTTCCTCTTCTACGTCCTCTACCTCTGCCCCAACCTCTGTCTAAAAAAGGGGGTTGTTGCCTGGTGGGAAGAATTGTGGGGGGCCTTATAGGAACATAGGGTCCTGCCAAAAAGGAAGTCCCTGGTAAGGTGGCATGTTGAGCTATTGCTCCCCAGCTGTCTGTGCTGGAGTCACTGTTGGATGATCAGCCTTCTCCTACCTAGGTTACAATCTTCATCTAATGAGTTACTCATCCCCACAGGGGTGAAGTCTGCTTTCAGATAAGGGTATACCTTTTCTTTGTTAAACATGTGTAAGTCCTTTTGTAACTTTGCGATCTTGTTTTTGATTAAGTATTCCTTATCCTCTGCGATTTCATTGTTAATTTCTGATAGTTTCATTTTGAAAGCAGAGAGTTGGATTGTAGTTTTTAGTGCGCATTCAGCTATCTGGATTGTGACCAGTAGTGCATTGGTGATTTTTAGCGGTGTTAATAATGAGAATCAGCCAGTCCCTAGTACATTTCCATACCACTAGGGACCACTCCTTTTTGAAGACTGCATCTTCAAGGAATAAGCATGGAAAGTTGCTTACTAAGAGGCCAATGGGGGCTATGTTGGCACACAAGTATTCGATCATCATTGCTCCATACAGTGTGATCTTAAGCCATTCACATTTTATAGGTGTAAGGGATTGCCAGTCGTCCGACTGGTTACCAGAGGACATGCTGCTTTCGGCTCCCAAAGTTGATGGTGTTCTCAAGATTTCAGCTACCATTACGTCCCCAAAGCTAAGTCCCTGATTATTCTCCATCATGGTGGCTACAGATTCAGAAGATATGGGACAGTCTGGAGGTAGAGTAGTCCGGTGATTCCCGAAGTACAAAGAGGGCATGGGAAAAGCGACTTGCGTTCCCGATGCTGCAAAAAAAGTCCCATGGGGGTCACCCATGCATATACATGCCCAAGGGAAGTCAATCCAAAAAGGTATGCAGATCCCCCACCCTTCTCACCTCCTTCTCCACTGACTTCTTCCCTACCACCCTCCAATGGTGCACCTCATGTCTCTATAGCCTCTCTCAATTCAAAAAGGTATGCAGTCCCTTTCGAAACACCCATTGAACTTCATAATACTGTTACCATATTTTAAAATAAAAAGGTAGCTCTTTTAAAGCTGCCTTAACTAAAAGTTTCTCCCTTTCTGAAATCCTACAGATTTTTAGGTAGCATTGACGTTCAAACTCTTCTGCCACTCATAAGTGGGAAAACTCTGCCATAGTCGGTACTGTTTCATCAGCTTCTAAACACTAACCAAAATAGAATTACTGTGCTAAGAGAATGATCAGAGCTGGAAATCGCTCAGAGGTGTTTGGTATCTTCGAGGCCTCTAGTATGTAACCCGTTCTCACTATTCTAACTAGCCTCTTGAAAAATGCTTGCAGCTGTTGATTAGTTCTCATCAAGAAAATTAATAAATGTGCTTCGTATTTGTGTTCATTTTTGATTTGCATGTGCTGTTATACATTTTCTGGATGAGTGTTACAGAGCTTGACAGGAAATAGGCTTTCTCAAACCACTGGCGCCAACTACTCTGTCAGTGTGCCAACCCGAGCTTGAAAGCCACTTAGTCCGCAACCAAATGAACAATATTTGAGTGAGATGCGTTTCAGGTAACAATCAAACCTATGAGATATGGCAGGAATAATTAGTAGATCCCAAACTCTTTCATTGTGCAAAGGCAATTGCAAGAACACTAGGGGAAAAAAGAATAATAAAAAAGATATATATTTTTAAAGTCAAATGCCTATCATAGTGCATACTGTATTAATGGTAGCTATAAAAAAAATGGTAGCCTGGTTTACCAGGAATGTGAATAGCAAATAATGTGGGGTGCCGCTCGCAGTCGCTTTCTGGACGTTAAGGTTTGGATTCCTGCCTCGCAGTATTTTGTGGAGCGAGCCGCCCTTCCTGGGACAACAATTGTGTGCGTGCTTGAACCAGCAGGAGACCGGGATTGCGAGGCCCACCAGGCAGTGCGTTCTTACAACCCGCAGACCTGCCGCCTCTTCCCGTGTCTCCTCCCCTCTGCTGTTCCTGTTACCTGGCCTATTCAAATACGACTCGTGGCCCCCGCTCCGCGGGAGTCGCTCGCAGTCGCTTTCTGGACGTTAGGCTTTGGATTCCTGCCTCGCTGTATTTTGTGGAGCTGAGCCGCCCTTCCTGGGACATCAATTGTGTGCGTGCTTGAACCAGCAGGAGACCGGGACTGCGAGGCCCCCAAGGCAGTCCGTTCTTACATCCCGCACACCTGCCGCCTCTTCCCGTGTCTCCTCCCCTCAGCTGTTCTTGTCACCTAGCCTATTCAAATACGATTCGCAGCCCCCGCTCCGCGGGAGCCGCTCGCAGTCGCTTCCTGGACGTTAGACTTTGGATTCCTGCCTCGCTGTATTTTGTGGAGCTGAGCCGCCCTTCCTGGGACATCAATTGTGTGCGTGCTTGAACCAGCAGGAGACCGGGACTGCGAGGCCCACCAGGCAGTGCGTTCTTACATCCCGCACACCTGCCGCCTCTTCCCGTGTCTCCTCCCCTCTGCTGTTCCTGTCACCTGGCCTATTCAAATACGACTCGCGGCCCCCGCTCCTCGGGAGCCGCTCGCAGTCGCTTTCTGGACGTTAGGCTTTGGATTCCTGCCTCGCTGTATTTTGTGGAGCTGAGCCGCCCTTCCTGGGACATCTATTGTGTGCGTGCTTGAACCAGCAGGAGACCGGGACTACGAGGCCCACCAGGCAGTGCGTTCTTACATCCCGCACACCTGTCACCTCTTCCCGTGACTCCTCCCCTTCAGCCTCTAATCAGTATTTTAGGCAGACCCACTGCGCGTTAGCGGGACGCATGTGCGGGAAGCAGCTTGGGACGAAGCACGGACAAAGAGCGGGCCCTCTGAGGCCCTCCGAGGACCGTAGAGACTGGACTGGCCTTGGTCCCTTGTAGGTTCTATTATTTTAAGTCCTTTTTCCACAAGTAACTCGTTATTTCTTGTATAGGGCTGTTTATGACCCCTTCCTACTTTTAGCTGGGTTACTGGTCTAACACACTATACTTAGATACATTGAGGCTCTTGCTTTTTTATGTGATTTAGATCTGTTTATGTTTCCTGTTGACAGTCGTTATTGTTTCTTTTAAAAGTCATGTCAACCCGTGAAACCCGCAGTCAAGCTGCGGCTGGAGCAAAAAACAAAACCAAAACACTTACTAGGACCTTAGACATCTTTATTTTACGTACTAACACCTTAATTGACGAGGGTATTGTCCTCATGGAAAGGAGGGTTTCACAAGACCTTCTACATGCTAAAAGGTCATCACTAGGGAGTATAGCCTCGGCACGTACTCCAACCAAAGCCTTGAGTAATTCTGATCCACTCCTGACGCAAGCTGACCATGTGCCTCGTAATACTATTGGGCCCCATCTACCTCGTATAGACCCATCTCCTGCACCCTTATTATTACCATCTTTAACTTCGCCCCCCCCCCCTGTTAACAACTCATTAGCTACATCTGCTATTGTTCACAGAGTGAACACGCAAACCGAAGGGGGCACAGTGGAAGGTGTAACTCTCACCCCTAATCAAACACCCTCTCAGGTGACCAGCGTAATTACAAGTAACCAAGACATAATGGGTTGTTCGGGAAATATGGCTTGCGCTAGTAGCAGCACTGAAGAGGTGAGGGTTTCTATGGGACCCCTAGTAGGGAGAGAAAAGGCACAACGCGAATCTCACCCCCTGCCAATGGGTATTCCAGATGAGACAGTCTCAAATATTAGTCTGGTCAGTATCCTTGATAATAGCAGTACTGATGAATCTCTAGAAGACTTGGAGGACCAGAATGCTCCACTCTTAGATTCCTTAACGGTTCTTATTAAGTCTTTACTTGTGCCCTTGGAGACTAGACTCCAAGGTATAGAACATCAACTTCAGGCCCTCTGTCAGGAACGTAATCCTAAGGGTGGAAATAACGTACAAGGGACCTCCGATACTACAGTCCCAACTGGTAAACCTCCATCCCTGGTTAAGACTCAATCTGTAGGACCTAACCCCACCACTAAGAAACGCCCTCCCAAAACCACCATCCAAAAGGATAATAAAGATGGTTCTATCCAGCCAGCCCCCATTGTCTCTACAAAACCCCAGAAAGCTGCAGGCTCTACCATGCAAGCCTCTAACCCTCCAACACCTCAGTTAGAGAAACCCAGGGTACGTCGGAATATTAGTTTACCACCTGACGCCTGCCCCTATGTGCTAGTTTTAACAGGCGTCCCGGAGCTTGCACCTGCCACTTCTGAACCCTTTTGGGCACTTAAAAATTATGTCTGCCATTGGCTAGATAGGAATTTTCCTCCTCCTCCTAATATTAACAATAAAATGCTCATGGTGGAGAGAGCCCCATGGGTAGGAGAGAATAAGAAAAGTCTACAGGGAGACGGTGTTGTGATTACATTTGAAGACCCACGGTTAGTGGAGTATATCTGCTCTGGGTCCCGATGTAAAAACGATTCAACTATCAAGGTTAAACCCCTGTCTTATTTCTATATGTCCCCGGAACACTATGATAATAGGTGGAGTTGGCTGAGGGCTACTAACCATGATAGAGGTAGGATGAGACCCGAACAACTGGGGAGGCAGTACCCTTGTAATTGGGGCGGGGATGATAACGGAGGATGGAATGTAATACGAAGAGGGGCAGGGAGGCCCTTTATTGGTGGTAATCGGTTTAATGAGGAATGGTTGGGCCCCCAGCTTAATTATCCTATCCCTTGTTACAATCGTTTCAGTGGTCTGGAGGGAGTTGATTGACTCCTACTCCAGTCTTCTGGACGACTTGGAAAAATAGAAGTGCCAGTCACCCCTGGGGAAAAATCTATTATAGCCATTGATGGTACAGCTAATACAGGATACATTAGTGTAGGTACAGGAGAACAGGATCTTAGCACCTCAGATGAAACCAGAAAACCCCAACTCCAGTCTTCTGGACGATCTGGAAAGAAAGAAGTGTCAGCCACCTCTGGGGAACAATCCAATTTAGCCATGGCTGGTATAGTCAACACAGGATTCTTTAGTGAAGGTACAGGAGAACTGGAATCTAGCACTTTAGTTGGAATCAGGGAACCTTCTGCAGCCTCAACTTCCATTAACATGTTGTCATGGAACATAGCAGGATTCAAGAAAAACCTTGCCAACCCAGATTGGAATGAGTTCATTAATACTTTCCATATTTGTATGTTCCAAGAAACTTGGTGTCTCTCCCCGCAATATAAAAATGGTTATTCAACTTTTTCTATTCCTGCAGTTTCAGTGGGGAAGGGTCGCCCGTCTGGTGGCCTGCTTATATGGGTAAAGGTGACTTTGAATTGTACTGTTACCTCCCATAAAACTGATTCTAACGATATTCTGCACCTCACTCTTAAGAATCAGTCTGGGGGTTTTTCCTTTGAACTTTTTTGTATTTATGCTAGAGGCCTTCAGGGCGGGCTTTCCTCCCCAATAATAGAGCTGCTAGATGTAAGGTTATCACATCTTCCTCCCAGATCTAAAATATTGGTAGGGGGGATTTTAATTGTACTTATGAACCTCTAGACGAAGAAGAGGTATTGGGTTTCAACTCAGAGGATTGTAGACAGACTATACCTCCCTAGCTCTCACACCTATTAAGAAATGGACAGCCAGAGCAATCCAGCTGAATGCCCTGGTATTAGAACATAACTTACGGGCTCTTAATGGTCGAACTACGTCGGATCGTGATGGGGCAATGACCTATAATAGGCTAGGTTGCCCATCTCGAATCGACTATATTCGTTTAGACATACAATCATGGGCTGACCTAATTGATATGGAGGTTAGAGACAGTCTTCAGATAGTGATCACAATCCACTATGTATGAAAATCCATTGGGTAAAAGGGATTGATACTAGTGGAAAACCAGAGATGATTACCAAAGAAGTTTTCCCTACAAATGATAATCGGAAATTAAAATGGAATGTGGTCAAGTGTGATGAGGAAAAACTCCAAAGCATCAAAGAGTTAGTCTTAGTAGAAACTAGAAGCCTTACTTCTATGGTCTCTGCAATATTTAACCATGCTGGACGTAGCCTGCTAGTCTCCTATAAAAATCTAATAACTAAACTAGGAATCTTTTTCTGCAAGAAGCCTAGGGTGAAATCACGGTTTAACCGTGAATTCTCTAAGAGTAACCCCTGGTATACGGCAAATTGTAGGGAAAAAAGGAAAGCAATTACTGTGGCGATAAAAAGCAAGGACCCTGTGGCTGTTCGATTGGCTAGAAAGGAGTATTCTGATAGTATAACATTAGCAAAGAAAGATTGGGAGGAGGAGCACTGGCAGCAGCTTAAGGCTGCAGCGCGTGGGAAAAACTCCATTATCTACTGGAAATTGATTAATGCTTTTGACAGAAGGGGGGCAGAACCAATTCTAAAGCATATAACTGAACAGCAATGGTATTCCCATTTTTTAAATTTATATTGTGAGGACAGTTTGAAAAGCTTGACAACATCCCCAGCTATTGAATCTCAAAGTAAGTTTTGTGTAAAGCCAGGTTCTAAGGTAGACCTATTTTCTCAGCGAGAAGTTCAGGATGCTATCTTAAGAATAATACCAGGGAAGGCAGCAGGGCCAGATGGCCTCCCAGGGGATTTGTTACTGCATGATCCTAAACTATGGGCAGAGTTTATAGCATGTTTGATGAATTTGATCCAGCATGGTCACCCCGTCCCAGAATCATGGAAGGGCGCAGTGGTTATTACCATATACAAGAAGGGTGAAAGAGAAGACCCTGCCAACTACAGACCGATAAGTCTAATAGATACCATCCAAAAGGTAGTTGGCAGGGTCATCATAAATCGTACCGAAGCCTGGCTTGTGGACAAGGACATTTTGTCCCATTTCCAGGCTGGGTTCAGGCGCAATGTTGGTGCAATGGACCAGGTCTTTCGATTCTGTGCAGTCTGTTGGAAGTCAGTATTGATTGCCAAGGGTAGTCTATACTTGGCTTTCATAGACTTGAAAACAGCATTCGACGTTACCCCACGCGCCAAACTCTGGTCAGTCCTATTTGATATGGGTTTCCCCAGCTACTTGTTGCAGTTTATTATCAAACTTCATGAGGGGAACTATGCGAGGATTCGCTGGGGAAGTCAGGGCCAACTAACAGAGAGGATACCTGTCAATAGAGGAGTGAGGCAGGGATGCGTGATGGCTCCAACCCTGTTCTCCTTCTTTATAAATGGGGTGGTGGACCATTTGAGGGAGGACCCCGCTGATGCCCCCGTCCTTGCAGGCGAGAAAACACCTACACTCCTCTTCGCAGACGATACATTTCTGATGTCTTAATCCCCCATGGGTTTGCAAAAACTGCTCCATCGTTTTTTATCTTTTTGTAAGGATAGAGGGTTGACGGTAAACACCACCAAAACAAAGTTGATGGTGTTTTCCGCCAGTAAAAAACATAGGAAGGTTAACCTCACGCTGAGTGGCACACCCCTTGAGGTGGTGGATGAATTTGATTATCTTGGAGTGAGACTTAGCAATAATATGAGTTGGAATTCCCATATCTCTAAAATGGTTTTAAATCTTAAAAGGGTCTCTGGAGGGATATTAAAGAATCAGTGGCTCTCTATTAGCAGACCCATAGCCCCTACTTTAGTAGTCTATGAGGGGAAAGCATTAGCAGCGGCAGTATATGGCTCCGAACTCTGGGGAGCGGAGAACACCAAAGCATTGGCAGTGGCTGAAAACAAGTTCAAAAGAGATATAGTCTCGCTGCCTTTATCGACCCCATTGAAACCATTATTTTTAGATTTAGGCAAAAGAACGATCTCTGACTTAGTCCAAATTCGCCCTTTGCTATACTGGGTACGGCTTAGAAGGACCCCCGAACTTTCTAATTATGCTTTAGTGTTGGAAGAGCTAATTAGTTTGAATGTAGCCAATAAAATAAAATGGCTCAACAATTTAAAGAAGTTGGTGGTATGTATAGGTCTAGGGGATTGTTGGATCTCCCAAACCCCCCCGCAAAAACAAATTGTTAAAAAACTCCATTGGGATTGGGTTGTGGCAAAGGAATTAAAGAATCCAAATGGGGCCCCTTGACAAATAATTTCCTTGACCACAAGTCCCTCAGCAAGCTAGAGTCATTTTTGGACTTTATTCAGACCCCCTGTGATAGAACTCTGTTTCTAAAATTAAGATATGGCGTCCTACCCCTCAATTCATTTAAGGAAGGGTGGAAGGGAAGGAGGGAATCTGACCTAAAATGTCCAGGCAGCTCTTGCCCGAAAGAAACTCTTGGCCATTTTTTATTTGCATGTGTTGCATACAAACAGACGAGAGCAAAATGGCTGAAACCTGTTTGTAGGGAGTTAGGAGTTAGGGACCACAGATCAGCAATGCGTATCATTCTAACCAACGCTTCTTCCATGTATATTGTTTGTGGGGTTGCTACCCGATGTTTGATTGTCCCTCTAAGAATAAGAATCTTTTATCATGTCCTTTTAACGTTTTATGGATCTGTAATACTTGTAATATTGTTTTATGTATTTTGTATGTTTGAATGTTCGTACTTTTATGAAATATTTTTCGAATAAAGTATTACAATCAATGCAAATAATGTTGTAATATATTCGTAAAATCATTAAAAAAAATTATACCAGTATTTAAATTTCCACCTGTGTATCTTTGGCTAACTACTTGATCTTAGCACAAAAGAAAGGTCCTAATTTGAATTTCAAAGATGGATAACACCCGCATACCTCATCTGAACACGAGGCCTATGGTTCTGTCAAATAAGAGTCTATTCTCGCCCCCTTCGGCAGGCAGCCTGATAGGCCCACCAAGCAAAGGCTAAAGGTGCCTCTCGGTAACCTTCAGCACAAGAAGGTGATGCATTTAAACAGAACCAGGACGCCTTTGATGTGATCATCACATACTCCTCAGGTCCTGTGGGTAAGGTGGAAAATTACATCAGTTCACTTCTGTGTCTATGGGGACGTGGAAAATTGTCTGCAATTCTGAGACTCTTCTCACTCCTGCTGCTTTCTTTGCTGTGGTCCTGTCACTTTAATATTGGACCCTCTATTGTCTTACCACATCCCACCTCAGCAGTATTTCACCCCTCTTTTGTGGCCATACCTTTATCTCCTCCCACCACGAAAAACATAAGGTCTTTCATTGCATGTCTTGCCCTTACATTTCCAACCTTTAGTCAAGCTCTGCTGGTGCTTGAAGAGATATGTATCCAGTGCATTGGTACATACTCAAGCTTTTCTTGTTTTTTCAAGTGATGGCATCATTTGGTGTGATTGTGTTTACCTGAATGCCACAAAGCCATAGCGCAATAGCTTCTTGGCTCACCTAATGCACATTTCATGTGAAAATTACACAAAAGTGGCACCTGGGTTCACAAAACATTACATTATGCTGTTTAGGGCAGAAAACCATGCATGTCCGTTTATTGAAGAAAAGTAAAGAAACTGACTTATTGTAACCTACTTGTGCAACTGTGTTAGACATTAGAGAATGTAGCCTTACGGCTAGAGCGGTCGACCTCGAAGCTGGGGAACCGGGTTTGAGTCTCGGCAACAACGCTCAACATCCTGTGATTCTGGGCAAATCACGGGCCAGATGTATCAAAGGGTTTTGCCCATTCTGTGTCTATGGGAAATGTGTTGATACATATGGCCCTCGTGCCTAGCAAAAAAATTTAATGTGTCCATCTGTAACAAAACTGGTGCTCATTTAAAGAGCTCTGATACCTGATATCTTCGGGTCTAGTTCGCGCTATATAAAACATTTAAAAAACAACAACAAAAAACTGGTGAAGGGGAGACAGGTTACCTAGGTGGTCATACGTCCTTACTTAATAGCAGGAGGAATGGCTGACTCGTGGTCCCGCCCACTTGCACCAGAGACCACAGGTATTTAGGAGCTTCGAGTTGCGAGCTCAGTACCTCCTGGCCCTGGCAGCGAGTGGGTAGGTCCACGGACATTGTTATGATTTAGCAAATGTGAGTATCTGCTCTTTTGTTTCACACAGAGGCCTCTGTGCTTTGCTCGCTTCAGCTTTTATCTTACCTCACTAGTGGCATGTTCACTCCATTCACTCAACATGGCTGCTGAATCTCTGTGACTATCAGGGTTGACAGTCCAGTGCCAGAGCCCCGGCTGTTTGGCGGCCCCACCCTCTCGGGCCAGTTGACCACGGGTATACATAAACTATGAGCCAGGTACCTTCCGGCCCCGGGAGCGAGTGGGTAGGTCTACTAACATTGTTGCGGTTCAGCAAACGTGAGTACCAGTTCTCTTGATGTGCATGGCATTCCGCGTTTTTAAGCCTGCAGACTCAGCCCTCACATTTGTGAGGCAGCACATGATGCCCTGCTTAGCCGCATATGTCCTTCTTCCTTATGACACGGTTGAATTGACCCTTTGTATTGGGTCGTAGTCTCACCTTCCACTTTAGAGGCACTATTACCCTCCCTGTCACAGTGGGCCATAACTCTCTTTCTATTGACTCCATTTCGGACACTGGGATTTCTATGTGTCTTACCTTTCGGGAGTTGATGGTGTCAGTCACCGACTCTAATTGGGTGAGTTCAATTGTTTCAGCTTCCATGATGTTGCGGTTTCGACTACTCCATTTTTTAACAAATGGCCAATATATCACGCATGAAAGACACATACACTTGTGTAGAACTGGTTTTATGGAGACCCCCTCCCCTACTAGGAGAGTCAAAGCCAGTGGTGCAGGGGACACCTAGAATCTACGGGTTCTTTTTGCTTAAATCATACATTACCAAAGAGACCAGGACAACCAGCCGTGGAGGGAAGTAAGTTATTTATTAGCTTGAGCTAAGGACAGCGTCCCAGAATGGTACAAAGACAATTCTACTGAGAATGCTGCTTCAATCCGCAGCGCACACATACTTATAGCGCTAGCCATGCCCATTTGCACAATTCATAGTTCCACATTTTGACAAGCTCCTCATCTGACAAGTTCTTCATCAGTCTTGTGGTGCAATCATGGCCAGGGGTCATCTGTCTCTGATTACACAATGTACACAGCCTTGTGCTTCCTTGCTCAATTGTGTGGTCACAGGGTGCAGCCTTGTGCTTCCTTGATCAGATGGTGTGGTCACGGGGCACAGCCTCGTGCTTCCTTGACCATATGGTGTGGTCACAGGGCACAGGAGTTGGTCGTGACAGGCTGAGTTACCACCAATGACACGTTTGATTTACCCTGTGTTTATGTCTTAAGCATTTTGACTTTACTCTTACGTTCCTGTTTATTTTTATTGTTTTGATATGCCTGTACTATGACATGTACTGTAATGCGCTCTGTTATATTCATAATGTTCGATCTATGCCTTGTTCTTTTATTTAGCTTTTTGATTTTATTCTTATGGTCCTGCTTACTTTTATTGATTTGTTATACCTATACACATTTACTGTAAAGCGCTCTGATACCCGTGAGGGTCTTGTTCGCGCTATATAAAACTTTCAAATAAATAATAAACTGGGGGGTGAGGCACACAGGCAGCTTCTCGGATTCGGCTCGACCACAAGGAGGAAGGAGGGTTGAGCAAGCTTCAGCAGGAACATGAAAAGTAATTCTTCATCAGGTTGCCGAGAGAATGGCAACACAAAATGGAGTCTCGTGGGTCATTTTAATTACAGTTCAACAGTCCCTCCTTTAGCCATGCAGAGGCAACAATCAGTCGTCATCTAGGTCAATGTCCATCATCTCCTGGACCTCTTTCTCGATCATCATCATGGCATTGTGATGATGTGAATTCACTTGTTTGTGTGCCAAAGAGGTGGCACAGAGCCCACACAGAGCGGGCATGCATTGAACAGAGAGGCAGCAAGAGAACAATGCGGCTGCAAGGATTGGAATGAAAATCATTATCTTCCATCCCCACTGAGATACAATGCTCCAAAACCAGCCTGTTAGGCACCATGAGCCCTCATCCTGATGGATGTTGAAAGCAATCTTATGGACCTTCTGGATTGCTTGATAAACTGTTGGTGCATTATCAGGGATGTAAATGCAGCAACTTGTTTTGATCAATGTGCAGACTCCTCCACGGTCCGCCAGTATTATGTCAAGCGCCATTCTGTTCTGTAAAGTCATGAGGCGGTCCGCTTGAAGTTCAGCCTTGATAATACTGAGGGCACCGGCAGTTGCGTTGATGGTGGCCTCTACCACCCTGGTGAGATGTCAGAGATTGTGACTATTGACCATAGAGCCCCAAAAGGGGAGGAACCCTTTAGCAAAGTCACCAAATTCTTGGCCAGCTGTGTCTTCAGTATCAACCACACCTCTCTTCTGGATGTGGTGTTTTGCATCGGCTGGCTAGGTGGGGAGGGGGCAACCAAGCCATGTAACAGGTGCCGGCCCAAGACTGGGGCAGCCAGGTTTAGGCCTTGCTCCCACACACAAAGTACATATTCAGTGAGGACACCAGAGCTGGGAGAGTCGAACCATTGAGCTGGAGTGTGTAGGTGCAAAAAAAAAATAATAATAATACTGAGCTTATAAAGCGCCTGGTTACACTAGCCAGTGTGTCCCCGTGCTAATAGTGGCCTGAATGATACCTAGTACAGCTTGAAGAAAAGCAGTTTAATATTTGGGGAACAGATATGTCTTGAGTTCCTTGCGAAAAACTTTTTCGGACGGCTCCATCCGGAGTCTGAGAGGAAGAGTGTTCCAACTCCGTGCTGCCAGAAGGCGGAAGGATCTGCCGCCCATCCTGGCCCTGCAAGTCTTCGGGATACACATTAGCCCAGTGCCCTCCGACCGCAGGGACCTAGTTGGTTTATACAATGTGAGCAAATTCCTCAGGAAACTAGGGCCCTTACCGTGAGCGATCCGATGGCCTATACACAAGATTTTAAACTGGACACGCTCTTTAATTGGAAGCCAGTGGAGTGTCCCCAATACCTTTTTGGTGGAAGATCTTTTTGGCAGCGCCAGCACTAGGCGTGCAGCAGCATTTTGAATACCTTGCAAACGTTGAAGACATCTCACGTTAGCTCCCAAATATAGGGCATTCCCGTAGTCCAGCCTGGAAGTCACCAGGGCATGGACCAGGGCCCTCCTTGCTGACACTGGGAGCAGGTCGAGTGTCTTTCTCAGACAACGGAGAATGCCAAAGCAAGTACCGGCTACACGTCTAGTGTGATACTCAAAAGATAGTTTTGAGTCCATCCAAATACCCAAGTTCTTGACCTGATCTTTAGGTTGGGGTAAGTGGCCCAAGGTCTGGGGCCACCATGCGGGTGTCCAAACAGACGGAGACTTGCCTACGATAAGCACCTCCGTCTTGTCTCCATTTAATCTGAGACAGTTGTTTGACACCCAATTAGCCAGGTCTTGCAGGCAGGATGTAAACTGACTAGCTGCCTGCTCAGCTGGCTGAGAAAGAGCTACAACCAGCTGAGTATCATCCGCGTACGTCACCACAGCAACCCCATGTTTCTCCGCGATAGATGCCACTGGGGCAACATAGAGGTTGAATAAAGTGGGACTTAGGCTGGAGCCTTGGGGAACTCCCTGGCTCAGGGCGATAGCTCTGGACCTATGGGGCCCCTGCTCCACACAGAAGCTGCGACCAAGGAGAAAGGACTTCAGCCAAGGCCACGCTTTGCCAGCAACTCCTCCCTCTGTCAAACGCGGCACTGAGATCTAGAAGAATCAGTGCCGCAGTTTGACCCTCATCAGCATGCTTCCTTTAGCATCTCCGTGGAGTAGAGTAGAGCCGACTCCGTAGAATGGAGAACACGGAAGCCAGCCTGAGTGGGGTGATAGAGTTGTTGGGTTTCAATGTGAGCCGTAAGTTGTTGGTTCCCCAATATTTCGGCTATTTTGGCGATGTAGGGGAGAAGTGAGATAGGCCGTAGATTGCTCAATTGAGCGATGTTAATCTGTGGTTTCTTCTTAAGTGGAAGTACCACTGCCTGTTTCCACGTCGTTGGAACAGTGCCAGAGTCAAACGACAGTGTCAGGAGATGCCTGACATACGGCGCTAATGTCTCCATATTGCTTCTCAAAATTTTGGCGGGTGCCGGATCTCTGGGAGAGCCTGATTTTATACTTCCAGCCATCCTTTTTAGTTTGTCAATATCAGGAGTCAGAAAAGCACACAGCTTATCTGTGGCTGAAAGTCCCTCATCCAGCAGAGTTTGGTCACTGGAACCGACCCTGGCTGTGTTGGAAAAGGCGGCATATATATCCTGTACCTTTTTATGAAAGTAGTCTGCTATCTGATTGCAAGATTGCACCGAGGTCGCTGCTCTTTCTTCCAGACAAGCCAGAGAGGATAATTCCTTATATACTGTGAAGAGTTCTTTGGCGGAACAATCGGCCTTAGTAATCCTTTCAGTATAGTAATCTGCCCGTGTTTTATTTATCAGAGCATGGTACTTTCTAAGGTTCAGCTTATATTCCCTCTCATGGTCTGATGAGTAATCCTGTCTCCAGGTTCTTTCATACCACTTACATACGGTCTTAGCCCTTTTTAAGTCCTCATTAAACCAAGCAGCGGATTTAGTACGCCGCATGGGTCCAATATTAGACCCTGGTGCTGTTGCGTCCAAAGCAACATGGATGCGTCGGTCAAGTGTTTCACACGCCCCATCAATTGTTAGGCCCAAACCTTTCGGTGGACCTCCCTGCTCCAAACGGGCCTTGAAGTTTGCGGGGGAAACCTAGCCCATCGCCTCTGTAGCTTAAGAGTACCATCACCTTTCCCTTAAATAATTCTAGGAGAGTGATTAATCTGAAATGGTACCAAAAAGTGATCCGTCCATACCATTGGTTCTGGGGGATCAACTGTGAGGGAGTCCCAGTTACAGAAAATAGGGTCTAACGCATGCCCCAGTCGGTGTAAGGGCAGTTCCGATTTAAGAGCTAATTGCAAAGATAGTAAATCATTACAGACCTCTTGGGCCGAGATGCTCAAAGCATCGTTAAAATGAAGATTAAGGTCACCCAACAACAGAAATTTCTCATAGCGCAAAGCTGGGGATAGTATATTCTGTATCAGACTGGCAGCAAACTGACTGTTACCTCCAGGGGACCTGTATACTAGGAGGCCTTTAATTATATCGTTTTTAGAGACAGATATAGTAAAGGTTCCGGCCTCACTATCTGATATTGAAACAGCCTCCAGAGTGCATTCAATCCGGTGCTTATGGATAATCGCAATCCCTCCACCCCTCCCACATGGTCTATCTAACCTACAAATGCCATAACCTGGGGGGAGTGCATCCAGCACCTCGGGGGATGACTCCTCGTCCAGCCAAGTTTCGGTAGTGAATAAGATATCTAATTTACTATCCTCAAGTAAATCCCGCACTTCCATTCTGAGCTTCCTGAGGGACCTGCAGTTGATTAATGCGCAGCCAAGCTTTCTGGCGAACCCATTACAGGCCTTCCAGTGGCTGAATGAGTAGCCACAGTGACTGCACGTATTCCCAAGTCCATCAATAGCACTATCCCTAACAGGCAAACAGCTACACTCGGTGCTTATTCGCAGATCTAAAAGTTCCTGGCGGGTGTAACAGAGGTCTATCTGAGATCGTGCAGGGGTTCTGGCCCCTGGCCCCCGCCAGCCGCGGACGGGGGTAGACGGGCTTGCCTTAGGCGCGCCTTCGGCGCGCTGCCGGCGCGCCCGCTGCGCGGCCTGGGGATGCACATTGATGTACCGGAGGTGGGGAGGTGTGGCCTGATGCAGTGGGCGTCGCCTGTGTCACCAGGGAAATGGCGTCAGGAATGAATCCCGTGGCAGCGCTAATATCGGCTGCGCGGGGAAGCCCAAAGCGAGGAGAAGAAAGTAAGTGCCCAAGAAGGGGGGGAGTTAAAATCCAACCCAGTATCACACAAGAATTACGATTTTAAAATTTTAAACAAGCTATCTCCCGGCTGTGCCTCAGGAGGTCAATAGTCCACTGCCTCGCGCTAGCATTTAGCGCGCTTTTATGGAGTGACGGAGGGGGGCGTGGCCTGATGCAGTGGGCGTCGCCTGTGTCAACAAGGAAATGGCGTCAGGAATGAATCCCGCGGCAGCGCTAATATCGGCTGTGCGGGGAAGCCCAAAGCGAGGAGAAGGAAGTAAGTGCCCAAGGAGGGGGGGAGTTAAAATCCAACACAGTATCACACAAGAATTACGATTTTAAAATTTTAAACAAGCTAACTCCTGGCTGTGCCTCAGGAGGTCGATAGTCCACTGCCTCGCGCTAGCATTCAGCGTGCTTTTATGGAGTGTCGGCGGGGGGCGTGGCCTGATGCAGTGGGCGTCGCCTGTGTCACCAGGGAAATGGCGTCAGGAATGAATCCCGCGGCAGCGCTAATATCGGCTGCGCGGGGAAGCCCAAAGCGAGGAGAAGGAAGTAAGTGCCCAAGGAGGGGGGAGTTAAAATCCAACACAGTATCACACAAGAATTACGATTTTAAAATTTTAAACAAGCTATCTCCCGGCTGTGCCTCAGGAGGTCAATAGTCCACTGGTGCAGTCACTTTGTCCCAACCATACTGTTCCATTGCTTTTCATGCAGTATTTTGCGGGATGTGGGTAGACAGGGAGATCCCTGAGAGGTGGCAGTCTTTTCTTTCCCCCACCATTGTAGATGTTCGATGGATAAAAAGACCCATGATTGTTCTCATATTCATTCTTTTCTGCTGAATCTTTATCCATGCTTGGCCACTCCGCAGCCATGATGTGGCGGAATGCTTGTCTGCTACTGATCTTCCCCAGGGATCGTGTGGATGTGTCACGTGAATAGAATGCATCAAAGAACACAGTGTACCGGCTGTAGGCCGAACCAGCTCGAAAAAAAGGAGCAGGAATCAGGGACATCCCAGTGCTTGCAGTATGGGGCAGCAACCCACATACCCAACAGTTTGTTGTGTTCACCACAAGCGGGTGCTGGTGTAACATGAAAGTGTTGTTAAAGAAGCCTGTCCTTCTGTTCTTCTCATGGGTGGGTAATGACACATGTTGTTGAGGCGATTCTGTAGAGGTAGGAGGCTTAGGTGCTGCAAGGGCAGCGTGTATTACCCATCCGAGGCAGGCCAGTCCCAGTGAAATAGTCATTAGTACGATTAGACAGATCGAGTACCGGCCACGTATTGTCTTTATGTACTCTTGTTTCTTTATTTCTTTGCTCTTCAAGCTTTCAGTGTTCATTTTGTTCATTGTCTGCTTCACTTGGTCTTCTCTAGTTGCTGCCTGTGATTGGTGGTCACTTCACCGGTCAGTGATTCCGGCGGTCCTATTGGCACAATCCTGTCCGCTGTACTGGCTCCGGTCAAAAATGCGCCGGTGTATCACAGCCCTGCAGCGATTTGTCGGACCATGTCAAGCAGAGGGCAGAGACCTTTGTCTCGTCAGTCCTTTTTTCTGGGTCGGAGGTTGTACCGTGTGGACCTAGGCGATGTTTGATCAGGAATCAAGGGCTCTGGCTGTTGAGTGTCCCGCACCCTCAGATGCGAAGGAGCGGCAGATTGCAGGATGTCGTCGTCCTCTCCTTCAGATGAAGCCCAGGCAATGTTGGCGTCACTGAAGGGTACCAAGTGCGGGACTTTCTCACATTCGTTGCTCCCAGGCCTTCCTTGACCCACCGGTCGTATGGTAGTGGTAGAGGCACCTTCTTGCAATGCACTCCTTGGACCCAGTTTTTTCTTCCTGCCACTTTCACTGCAGACCTGGTAGCCAGCAACACTAGCTGGCGCGGCTTCCACCTCGGCTCCAAGTTCTTTGTTCTCTGTAAATTGTGGATGCAGACCTAGTCACCCGGCTGGATGGTGTGACCAGGGCCCTCAGGTTTGGGTCGCAGGATATATTGTACCTGACGATGAATGAGACGTAGGTTAGTGGTCAATTCATGTAAATAATCAATCAACAATGGGTATTCAATGTCAGAGTACTTCTTTGGGCGGGGTACTCCCCAAATATTTGCTGGTCGACCAAAAACTAATTCGTACGGAGATAGTCCGGTACGAGAATGTGCCATGGCTCTAGTTGATAGAAGGGCAAGGGGCAGGGCGTCCGGCCAAGACAGTCCTGTGTCGGCCTGGATCTTTGCCATTTTTAATTTCAGTGTTCCATTGTGGTGCTCAACCAAACCTGCTAACTGGGGGTGATTGGCGGCATGGAATTTCAGTCTGATCCCCATCCCTACACACACTTTCTTCATTATTTCCCCTGTAAAGTGGCCTCCGTTGTCGCTCCAGATAATTCTGGGCATCCCAAATCTGGGAAAAAATTCCTTCAACAGTATTTTGGCAGTGCTTATAGCAGTGTTATCCTAAAGGGGGTAGGCTTCGATCCACTTACTAAAGGCACACACAACTACCAGGACATATCGGAGATTGTTGCATCTTTCCATCTGTATGTAATCTATTTGGAGCACTTCGAAGGGATAAGATGGGGGTGAAAAATTCCCAGCAGGTGTTGGTGTGCCTTTTCCCGGGTTATGCATCAAACAAATCATGCAATTCCTGACTAACCTCTCAGCATATTTTGGGATGTGTTTGTTTTGCCATACAGGAGCTAGCAATTTGCAAATACTTTTTGCACTAATGTGAGCCGGGCAATGAGCCATAGTGACCACTGGCAAAAATTAGGCATTGGGTAACAACCATCGCTGTTGTTCAGACAGATCCGTCCAACAGCCATTCTCATTTAATAGGCCTGTTTGCTCTTTCCAGAGAGCCTTTTCCTCTCTAGTCGCCTCTGCCTGTATTTCCTTCACATTCTCAATAGTATCCTCGTGCATCCCTTTCTCTGGTACCCAGTTTGAGGGGCCAGCTACATACATACGGGCAGAAACATCTTTAGCTGTTACCTTTGCAGTCTGGTAAGCAAATGCATTACCCTTTCCTATGTCATCAGTTACTTTCTTGTGGGTGCTACATTTGACCACAGCTATCTTTGAAGGAAGAGTCAATGCTTCTAACAGCCTGCTGACCAGATTACCATGCTGTATCTTAGTACCGTGAGATGTAAAAAATCCCCTCTCAGCCCATAGTCGCCCAAAATTATGAGCCACTCCAAAGGCGTATTGGCTGTCAGTGTAGATATTGACGGCCATCCCTGTACTCAGTTCACAGGCTCTTATTAGTTCTACTAACTCGGCAGCCTGGGCGGATTGGTAAGGTATACTTTCACTCTCCACTACTGTCTGTAACGTGGTGATAGCATAGGCAGCAGTTGTGCTACCATCAGGAAGTTTGAAGCAAGAACCATCCACATACAGGGTACCATCAGGGTCAGTTAGGGGTGTGTCAGTCAAATCCACACAGCCTTTAATCTCTCCCTCCGTCCGGAGGACACAATCATGCGGATCAGAATTAGTGTCATCATCAACAAAGGGTAGCAATGTGGCTGGATTGAGCGTAGTGCAGCGGCGGATGGTGATATGACTGGCTAGGAGAGTCAATTCATATCCGGACAAGCGTGCACTAGTAAGATGTTGAGTTTTTTGTCCTATTTAATAAAGTGTCAACTGCGTGAGGAACCATAACTGTAAGTGCAGTATCAAGGACCAGGCCAGCAGATTGGCGAATGGATATGGCAGCTGCAGCTGCTGCTCTCAAGTAATTGGGTAGTGCGCGGGCCACAGGATCTAGAACTGCAGAAAAATATGCACTGGGGCATTGTCGCCAAAACGCTGTGTTAGCACTGACAATGCGCAACCATCATGCTTGTGTACAAAAATAGTGAAGGGTTTCTGATAACTAGGGGTGCCTAGCACCGGGGCCAAACACAAGGCTGTTTTCAGTTCTTCAAATGCATGCTGGTACTCATTTGTCCAAGGGAGTTGGTGGGGAACATCTTTAAGTGTGAGGCTCAATAAAGGTTTAATTTGTAAAGAAAAATTGGGTATCCACTGGCAGCAGTAGGAGGTGATACCAATAAAAGCAAATACCTCTTTCTGCGTTTTTGGTGGGGGCATCTTACTGATTGTTTGTATTTGTTCAGGGGTGAGGCGGCGTCCCTCCTTCGACAGGAGATGACCTAAGTAGGTCACCTCATGTCGACAATATTGGAGTTTGGAGAGGGAAACTTTGTGATTGAACTGTGCCAGATGCTGTAGCAATTTAATTGTAGCTTCTTTACATAACGCCTCAGTGTCTGCCGCTATAAGCAAATCATCAACGTACTGGAGTAGGGCTGTACCTTGAGGTAGGGACAGGGAATCAAGTTGGCCCTTGAGGGCCTGACTATAAATTGAAGGGCTCTCTGTATATCCTTGTGGAGCTCTGCAGAACCGGAAACTTCATCCTGCCAATGAGAATCCAAAAAAGGTCCCTACTCTGTTCATATGCGGGTATACTAAAGAAAGCATTTTTTAAGTCAATGACAGAGAAGAAACATGCAGACGGGGGAACCATAGTCAGTAGAGTGGTGATATCTGGGACCACGGGAAACTGGGGTACTACTATTTTGTTTATCTCACGCAAATCAATGACAAAACGATAAACAGGGGGCTTGGAAGGATCGGTGCATTTTAGGATAGGCAAATTTGGGCTGTTGCACACATTTCCTCTTGTCTCTTCAACCACCCCTTTGTCAACAAGTTCAGAAATGATCTGGAGTAATGCCTTTTCCCCTTATTTTGGTATTTTGTAATGGGAAAGTCGGGGAGGGCGAGCATTTTCCTTCAGGGTAACAGAAAAGGGGGGTATGGACAAAAGGCCGACATCAGTACCACCTTGGGCCCAAAGAGCAGGAAGGACATTCTGAAGGTCCTGGGGAATGGGATCTGAGGAGGCTAAATATACTGTATGTGTGGTAGGGGGACCTATAGTGATGTAAACCCCATCAGGAGAACAGTATATGGTGGTATGTACTCTTTTAAATAGATCTAAACCCAACAAATGTTTGCCACATGTAGAAGTCAAAACCAAAGGGGAATCAACTGTGTAGGGTCCTATCGTTAGTTCCAGTGGTTGTGAAATGGGACTAAATATTGGGGTGCCAGAAAACCCCACAGAAATGTTATTTGTGCCAGACAAGGGGGCCCCAGGGACTTTAGACCTAGCAATAGAACTTTTGGTTGCACCAGGGTCGACCAAGAATTTTTCCGTAGAGCCCAATGTTGTAACATGGACATACGGTCCCTTTTGGTCAACAGGAATAGGCACGGGTCCCTTCTCTTGTCCTTGGCAATCTTAGTGGGACAAAAACCCGTCCCTTCTTCAGGCTCATAATCCTCAGTAAAATAATTGCGGTCCTCATAATTAGCGGTATCAAATCTATTCTCTTGCATAAGAGGGTGCCTGTCCTGTAACTGCGTTCTAGGTCCACCTTGCCCTCGTCCTCTCTGGGGACGTTGTCCTGTGAAGCGGTCAGTGGGGGCAGAGTTGTTCTGGGCCAACAAGGGACACTCGTGGTGCCAATGACCCTCCCGGCGACAATAAGCGCACTGGTTGGGTCCCAGCAGTGGGCGAGGAGTCACTGGGGCAGGTCTCTGAGCTATTCGTTGAAACTTAGGGGCATCTCTGTTTTGGGTCTGGGTCGGGTATGCTTGTTGGAGTAATACCTTTGTCTTTAAGTCTTTAGTCTTTTTATCCGTTCTATCTCGCTCTTCATTCTCCCTATTCTCATAGCACTGGGTCATTGTCAAAATACCATACGGGGTGGAGAAGGGCCATGCACTTTCTGACATTTTGGACACAAATGTATTCACAAACAGTCACTGTCCCCATTCTAAAGTCATGTTCTGTCCACTATAGTCGGTGAATGTGCTTTCGAATCGTGTGAAAAAGTCAGAGACACTTTCATCTTTCTTCTGCTTGCAAGCAGCTAATCTGTCCCAATTGATACAGTGAGGGGTCAACATCTTTTTCATGGCAGTAAGTATCTGGGCCGGAAGGGCTAAGATCATGGGATCGGGTTTCTCACCGCCAGTTCGAGCTCTGTCAGCTTCCTCAAATTCCTTCCACGTATGTCCGAATTCTGTCTGATCATTATGGCGTATTTTGGACCATACTTCAGTTGGTACTACCTGTCCCATTAACATATCTATATCTGCTAAAGTCATTATGCAAGATTGGAGTGTCTGAGTCAATTCCCTATAATAACCTGCTGGATTTTTAAGCGGGTCAGGCAATTGGCTTTTAAGTTGGAGGACGTCAGACCTTTTGCAAGGGACATGGACCCACATTTGTCTAAAACCTGCCGGTGTGTCAGGGTTGCCATTTATGCCAACAACGCGGTCTCTCCAAACAGGCTGTACCTCCCTCATTGGAAAACCCTTATTTAACGTAACACCAGATAAGGAGTCTCTGTAGGCTACCAGCGTGATTAGATCGCATAATCGTGCTGGGCCCTGTAAATCTCCTTTTTCAGCCTTATGGCGAAGGTCAGACAGACCTGGGGGTGGACCTGATTCTAAAAAATCTTCCCACATTTGGATCAGTATGTCACACATTTCACAAAAAATGTCGATCTGTTGAATGCGTGTCCACTGATCCATTGTCATCCATATATCCTGAGCGGTGTACATAGTGTTATTTTCCATCCACATACGAGCTTGTTGACTCATAGCGAGTTGTTCCTGTGTACTACCTATCAGTCTGTGCAAGGTGCGTCGTCTGGTAGTGGGTGGTCTATGCGGAGTTACATAAGGAATATAATCACAGACCACTGACCAGGCATTCGCTAATAGCCCTGCACTGGGGGAAGGTGTTGGATGACTGTCAACAAGAAATGGGTTGGTCGCAACGGGAGTTGAAGGCATATTAGGTTGGACAGGTACAGGACCAGTGGAAGGTGCAACAAGAGGAAAAGAAGGGTGGACTTGCATTGGTACAGTGGCCTGAACAGTCGGGGCATTGGGAACAAGTGGCTGAGGAATCAGACAAACCAGGGCATGGGCAGGGGCAACAACTGGAGCAGTAGCGGGGGTCAATTGGGCGGGATCAAGGGCCGGATACATTGCGGGAGTATAGGGTGGAGGGGTTTTCAACATGGAGGTCATGAGAGGGTCATCCTCCTTGACCTGGCCTTTTCGGGGACCTTCTTTGTAATGTAACATCCATCGACCTGCATTCTATTTAATCTATCCTGTATTACTATACCCTTTTCTATTCTCTGATTATCATGATTCTGGGCTTTCGGAATCACACTCATACGCATTATTTTAGCTTCGTTCTTTTTAAGTTTGATTTCTTTCTGTTTGGACTCCTTGCGCCAAACCCAAAAGGAATCAAACATCGCAGGTCTAGCTTTTCTTTGAAACAACTTTTCCTCTTAATTATCTAATACAGGAGGTTCAAAACTACCGTACATTGGCCATTGTAATTCAGCACTACCCTTTGTATATTTGTGGTAAAGTGAGGAAAACATAATCGGGCCAAAAACAACACCATGTTTAGCATAGACTTCATGATTAGGGGTCGCCAAAGGACTAATCGGACAAGATTCCCCCAATGCGGAGTCCTGTGTACAAAAACAACACCATTTCCGAAACTTACTAAATCCAGGCATCTCTAGACGTGTATTCTGGTTCCAAACATCAAAGGGTAAAATCTAATATTTACAGCATATAACTGTACTTACCCTCTGGCTTCGGCTTTTGCAAAAGTCGAACAATACCCAAAACCAAAATACAATTCACCAAAGAAGTGGGCCACTCCCACTCTTACCCGACAGTTAATCTTCCATCACACGGCAAGTGTTGCAAAGGTCTCGATCTCCAAAAACTTGGAACCAGAACTGGGGCGTCAGTCAGGGTCGGGTAGTCCACTGAAGGGAGGAATCAACCAATCGGAGACCTCGGGCCCACAAAGACAATTTTCAGCCGATGTAGTGGCGCGCCTCCCTTGGAATTCGATCACGGACCCCTCACAACCACCAGGCTTGATGATGACCGCCGAAGACGCCCTACGTTGGGCGCCAAATTGTAGAACCGGCTTTTTGGAGACGCCTCCCCATCTAGGAGAGTCAAAGCCAGCGGTGCAGGGGACACCTAGAATCTACGGGTTCTTCTTGCTTAAATCATACATTACCAAAGAGACCAGGACAACCAGCCGTGGAGGGAAGTAAGTTATTTATTAGCTCGAGCGAAGGACAGGGTCCCAGAATGGTACAAAGACACTTCTACGGAGACTACTGCTTCAATCCGCAGCGCACACATACTTATAGCGTTAGCCATGCCCATTTGCACAATACATAGTTCTACATTTTGACAAGTTCCTCATCTGACAAGTTCTTCGTCAGTCTTGTGGTGCAATTGTGGCGAGGGGACGTCTGCCTCTGAGTGCACAATGTACACAGCCTCGTGCTTCCTTGCTCAACTGTGTGGTCAGAGGGTGCAGCCTCGTGCTTCCTTGATCAGATAGTGTGGTCACGGGGCACAGCCTCGTGCTTCCTTGACCAGATGGTCTGGTCACAGGGCACAGGAGTTGGTCGTGACAGGCTGAGTTATCAACAAGGGACAGGATTTGGCTAAGTCTCTGACACAACTGGGGGGTGAGGCACACAGGCAGCTTCTCGGAATCGGCTCGACCACAAGGAGGAAGGAGGGTTGAGCAAGCTTCTGTAGGGACGTGAAAAGTAATTCCTCATCAGGTTGCCGAGAGCATGGCAACACAAAATGTAGTCTTGTGGGTCATTTTAATTACAGTTCAACACTTGGCATACATACCATACCACTACTGTTTTATTCTCATCACTGTGTGCATTGTGCAAAGAGATTGATTTAGGGGACGCGTGTGCTTGTATAGTGAACTGTAGCAACTCATCTTGTTGTCTAACACTTTTGATTTTATCTCATTAGGTTGGTCATCAAAACTATAGGTACCCCATTAGAGGTGTTTTATGTGGTTTATCAGGGACATTTGACCAGACAACCACTGAGTGTTTAGAAAGCTTTTTTTCTTGGTCCTCATGAATTACCACTAGATTGTAAGGCAACCAGGCAAGAAACATATTGACCACTTGACTGAGCGCTGTATCCTGACACATGATATCAGGAATGTGCCACATCATTTTTTAACCAGGTTGGAAGCCATTTTTATTAAACCTTTCTTCCCTTGACTTTCATTTCCTGTTTTAACCCCCCATGGTCCACTGACCCTCACTCCTTACATCTACACCTTTGGGCTCCTCACCCCCAATGCACCAAACGGCATATTGGAATAAAAGATCTCTGCCAAAGAGCCCCTCATAGTGAGCCCATCAGGTTCTGCAGCGCTGACCTGACGAGGAGCACACCCTATGATGAAGCATGACACCCAGCCGGATGTGTCAGAGCCCTAATTCCAAAAGGAGGAATTCCCCATTTCTCATTCTATTAGGTAAGGACGTATGACCACCTAGTTAACCTGTCTCCCCCTAACCAGTTAGGGACTGCACACCTTTCTGAATTGAGAGAGGCTATAGAGACATGAGGTGCACAATTGGAGGGTGGTAGGAAAGAAGTCAGTGGAGAAGGAGGTAAGCAGGGTGGGGGCTGACAAAGATTGTCAAACTGGCTGCCACCGGCTCTAAAGCTGGCCCTGTTTAGAACCAACATGTTGGTTGACACCAGCATTCCGTAATGGGCCCCTAGTTTAGAGAAAGTGGCCAAGTAGGATGTAGCACACAGCAGATGAAATGAGCGACAAGCAAGCAACTTGCTAACACTCCCTGCAGAGTCGCTGCATTCTCTTAAGAAATATTTAAATAAAAAGAGGAGAAGCAGAAAAATGAAAGGGAAACATAAAATGACATTGAAAACTACAGGATTGTCCAGCCAGTGCTGACACTGAAGTGCATTTATGTATTCTTTTTTAGAGTTTTCTATATTTAATTTGTTTTCAGGTGAATGTACACATGTGATCAGAAAAGGCTGTCACTCAAAGAGAGCCAATGACTTATGTACACAGGACTATTACCCCATGCATTATGCGGTCATGGATAGAAAAAGAGTGTAAATGACACTCAGACAGTCCAATGGAAGAAAATACAACTGACTCATAGGGCCTCTATGTATCTATATCGATATAGTTTTGTATATATATATATGGGTGAATAATTAATGATTATTTTATGACAAGATCCTGGTAACAGCTAAGAAGAGGTTCTTGCAAGAATAATTACAGTGCAACACATCTACACCTAAATTTGTCACAGGCGGTATCCAATAGCAAAATGTTTCCCACAAAAGTAATCTGTGGCATTTCTGGTAACAAAATAACTATCTGTAGGTTTTGCGACAGAGAAATAGCATTTCAACCTTTAACAGGATTTGCACAACCAGTATCTCAGTCCTACAGCATTTAGCATAATTTCCTATAATAAAAAGATAATTGAATTGTCACCATAACCGATGACTCCTATACTGAGCCTAAGCTTTCCAACAAGGCAACTATCAGGCACACAGTCTTAAAATTACATAGCACACAAAATTACTGTTGGCAAAGAAAAATATGCCAATCCTCTATACACACGGCTTATCAGAGGGGGTAACCAGCACCAAAATGTTTGTCTATTACAGCATAGCTATTATCATTAGCTTGTCAGTCAAAAATCTTTATTTGGTCAAATTAATGACCATAAAAGCAAATAAAAATAAAATTTACAACAATGATGCGGAAGGGTAACCAGTGCGCAGAAACGCAACAGAAATGCAGAAAGATAAAGTCAAAATGGTGCTCCAGGTTGTATGAAGTGGCTACTCCACGCTTCTAAGTTGGAGGCAATGCTACCCCCCAATCACTGTGTGCAAGACAGGTTGTGTAAAGTATGTGTTTACTTAAAGTCCTGGGGTAAGAAGTCCCAAAATGCAGATGCTTCATCAATTTAAGATCTGTATTTATTATTATTTTTTTGTCAAAAAAATGGAAAAGTAGAGAACAGCTGACATGTGTTTCGCCCATGTGGTTAGCAAGCCAAGGGCTTTTTCATGGCTGATTAGAGTATAATGGGCATAATTCACAGAAAAAAACATATGTATACACTTCATATAGATACATGTTTGGACAACATGGGGATCAAAAAAGGAGCAATGTGTATGAGTGACTGTTCACTCGATCTCCAGTTGCACAGCAAATAATACAATTTCTCACATAATCAAAGAAGAAAACTCTCGGTGAACAATTAATATTTCTTTTTTGATTATGTGAGGAATTGTATTATTCACTGTGCAACTAGAGAGCGAGTGAGCAGTCCCTCATACACACTTCTTCATACATTAATTTGTATGATGAAGTTTTCTTAATTAGTAACATAGATTCATCATTATATACAATTGTAGTGAAAGCCAAAGAGAATGTGCGGCGACAAAAAAAACGTGCACGGCATACAAGGATCCAAAGTTGTTCACCCTTACATAGTGGTCATGAACTAGATATTTACATTATTTATTTAGGTTTCTAACATTTTTGAGGTTTCTAACGTTATAACAGATTTAGCCAGGAGGCTGTTCATTCACAGATTCAATTTGTGATTATTGCAATGCCAGTAGACCCTGTGCCTGAACGGGCAATGGTAGCATGTTTCATGGAAACAGGGACGACAGGTCTGCAATCTATAGGACCTAGTATAATATAGAAGTCATATTTTCTGAGGGAAAGCGATATTGTGTACACATTATTGCCATGAGGAGACAGAATCACCAGTGTTATAGAGACGGAAAAGGTCAAATAACATACTCACTAATTCATCTTGCAGGTAAATGATAAGTGTATGATGGAGCCGGCGGGAGAGCATACCACAGTAGGATAGCGGGATGCAGCGGGAGGAAGGTTTACTGTTATGTGGCCAAGATTAGCAGCCAAAATAGCAATGCTGAAATTTAAGATTTCGAAGCAAGAAATATGAGAAGTTCACCTTGGAGGTCTATTATCTAAGGGGAAAGGGGACAAGGCAAATACCTTATGGTCGTTTTATTGCAGTCAAGTATGGGCTATGGTTCTTATGTAAAATTGAAAGGTGAATGAGAAATAAAGGAACGTGAAGGATAGTTGGTGCGTCGGTGCCGTAAAATCATATTGCTAACGTGTCATAAGGAATCTCAATGTTTGTCATACAGTGAGAGGGACGAAAATATGTTGCTGTGTAAATAACTCAAAAGTAAGAAAAGATAAGGCTTGTATGTCAATTGTGTGTTAATCTCGTATAGGTGAAGCATATACTTAACTCACTGCTGTAGAGTTTCTTCACATGAATGGATGGTATAATCTCTGTAGTGGAGAAATAGAAAGTAGTACAGGGTTTACCATATAAACAGGTGTCTGTTATATTAGTGAGAAAACTAAATAGACAGACAATGAGAAGGAATAGTAGAGAAGTAAGGCATTAATAGGGCTGTATAGGGCTGTATGTCCCTACAAGTGTGAAGATCAAATCTAGAACTGGGGGAGATGTTACATGTGGTGTATGAGGAGAAGAGGAAACAAGTTAGTCTTGAGTACTGTTTGCGGTTATAATACTGTAAAGAGTAATCAAGAGATAAGATGGAATAGTAGACAAGTAGGGTATTGATAGGACTGTGTTCTAATGTAGTTTTCAAAGGGTTAGTTGGATTTTTGAGTTGTAGCAGATCATTCCGAGGTACTCTTTCACACTCTTTAGCTGCCTTTTCCAATGGTTTTAAGGGGTTGCCTCGTTGTGCTAGTCTGTTGGTCACGCTTTTTGCTTTATTTTGATGAGTTCTTATGTCAGCACAGTTCCATCTCATGCTTTAAAATTCCCCCTTTGGGATGTTTTGTATTGTATAGAGTGGCAGCTGCCTGTCCTTAGGATTGAGATTGCTGATGTTGGTTTGCGAAATATTTTTGTGTGTACGTTTTCATCTTGTGCATAAATGGTAACATCCAAAAAGTCTATGTCCAATGTTGAAAAATGTAATGTTTTCCGGATGTTCCATCTGTTCACATAGATTTTTTGCAAGAATTGCTTCAGGGTATCCTGTAAACCTTGCCAGATGCACAGGATATCATCTATGTAAAGTCCCCACTATATAATGTGAGAGGTGTAGTCTCACAATGTCTCATTCCATAGCCATTATTTCTTTACTTGGCCCATAAAGATGCATGAATATGGGGGCACAAATGTTGCCCCCATCGCACTCCCAATCATGTTCAAAATTATCCCGAGCCCCAAGTTCAAATCACAGATCTCCACAGAGAGTTGATGTAGATATTTTCTGCATTTTATTTTCCGTCTTTATAACAGTTCAATACATCCAACATGAAATGTAGCCAAAATGTGTTTTGTCTATGGTAGGTATACCACTAAGCTCATCAGGGCTAATGATTCTATTACAAATGACCTGTAGTATAGCGTGCACAATATTAACTAGTGCATTCCAATATACATATTTTTTCATGGCCGCCAACCCATGTCACAGGCAATTTCTTCAATTAAAATCTTTATAAGTTTCAAGTCCGTAATTTTAAGTCACTCACTAGAGAGTACTCCATAAAAAATATGTGACATTTACTCTCTGGTGAGTGACTTAAATTACGAACTAGATACTGAGTAGAAAGTTGCGGCCGCCATGTGGTTAATTGGTATTTGATTCCCAGCGGGGAAAATAAAGATAAAAAGTGATAGATTTGGTCAGGGTAGTGGTACCCTTACCCTCTGGGACTAATGGAGGGCTCTGTGAGGGACCCATCATAGGCAAGAAATTATCCCAAACCCTGTTTTTAACCATGCGAGTATCCATTGATCCTCCTGTATTCAAGCGGATCCGCAAATCAGACCCCAATTTTTAAAAAAGCATACACTCACTGACAGATCCACCCACCTACTCACACACTCACTCATACACTTACAGACCCACTTAAACCCCCAAACAACTACTCACACACCCATGCAGCTACTCACACACCCACTCATAGACCCTTATAACTCCTCACACATCCACTCACAGACCCACACAGCTTTTACACACCCACTCCTACACCTGCTTACACACCCACACAAAAACAGCCACACCTTCTCTCACTCACCCACATAGCCACTCACACACCCACTAAGAGGCCCTCAAAACCACTCACACACCCACACAGCCACTCACACACCTACTCATGCACCCAAACAGCCACTCACACACCCACTCACAGATCCACACAGCTAGTCACACATGCACTCACATACCTACTACACACAGTCACACACCCACTTACATACAGCCGCGGCCCGTGGAGAGAGTTCTGTGGGGCAGAAAGGCGGGGCAGGGGAGGGGCAGGGTGGGGGGGTGCTAAACACCGGAATATGGATAATTGGAGGTAAGTAAACAATTTAATAAATAAAATGAATCTCGTAGCACGCCTTGCATCGCATTTTGCATCACATTTTGCGATGCAGGGTGCACTACGAAATTAGTAGGGGTTTTTAAGGCCTTGCGAAACAAAAGAAGGGAGGGCTGCCCTGAGTGCTCTAAAGGGAGGGAATTCCACAGCTTAGGCGCCGCAGAGAAAAAAGCTCTGCCACCCCATTTAGCCTTCAAAAACCTAGGGACAGCGAGGAGATTTTTGTTAGAGGATCGAAGAGATCTGCTAGGAGTATAATGATGAACCAGTGACTTGATGCCCTCCGAACCGGTGTCATAGAAGGCTTCCTGAGTCAGACAAAGGATCTTAATCGTGATCCTACAGTCCATTGGAAGCCAATGCAAGCTCTTGAGTGCAGCCGAGGCTGAGCTGTATCTAGGAAGATTCAACACCATCCTCGCTGCAGCATTCTGGACCATTTGAAGTTGATGGATGAGTCTCTTGTTAATGCCCATATATAGGGCATTACAATAGTCTAGAAGATACTAAGGCCAAGGTGGCCTGCTTGCGAGAGTCTGGGGAGAGATAGTGGGAGATCTTTCTGAGGATCCTAATGATCCCGAAACAGGTGGAGACAGTCCTGTTTACCTGAAGATCAAAGGAAAGAGCAGTATCCATTATCACCCCCAGATTCTTCCCATGGAGGACTGGACAGGGGCATTCCCCAAGAGAGGACAGCCACCACTCACTAGACTAAATTTCCTGGTTACTCCCGAAAATTAGTACCTCGGTTTTCTCACCATTCAGTTTCAGGAAGTTCTCCCCCATCCACTGGGAAACAGCCTCCATACAGCTGTGAGGCGTGACACCAGTATGGGGGAGAAAGAGCGTCGAAGGCTGCTGTAAGATCCAACAGGACCAGGAGGGTGGTGTGGCCATTATCAACCTGGGAACGGATGTTATTGACGACTGCCGTAAGGGCAGTCTCCGTACTATGGTATCTCCTGAAACCATGTTGCGATCTATCCAAAAGGAGATGGTCCTTAAGATAGGTGCTGAGGTGGAGTTTGAGATAGGCCTCCAATGTCTTTGCAGGGGAGGGAAGCAGGGAAATGGGCCGAAAAGTTTTCAGAACGCCTGGATCTAGAGCAGGTTTCTTCAGAAGCGGTTTCACGACCGCCGTCTTCCATAGGGAAGGATAAACTCCCTCCAAAATAGCACAATTCATAACCTCCATAAGAAGCGGGATGATAACTTCCCGACAGGTTTTAAGCACCTTAAGAGGGCACAGGTGTAGTGGGAAGCCTGAGTTGACGTTGTCTAGAAGCCAATCCACAATCTCAGATGACAGCAAAGGACAGGAAAAAAGACTCGGAGTCTGCTCACCAGGCGGACTCTCTCCCACCATAATAGAGGGAAGGGTGGTAAGGCTACTGCGAGAGTTTGAAGATTGCAAAGCGACGTAGATATCAGAGATTTGGAATGAAAAAAGGCAGACATTTTGTGACACAGATCCTGGGATCCCTCGATCGGATCTACTACCTGAGGAGATGTTAGGGAATCAATGATCTTAAAAAGATCTCTAGAAGAATTGAGGGAAACAGTGACCTTAGAAATAAGTTATATTTTCCTCCATAATGGATCCAATAGATCCAAGACCTAAGCATCTTTGCCTCTGGTGATTGGTGAGCCTTATATGAGGGTTGGTTGTAATTTAGCTTTGATTACTTTAAAAATATAGTCATACGATTGACAATTCAGTGATTTTCTTAAACATTTAAAAGCATGAATCAAGGTCACAGTTTGTGCCTTAGGTCCTTAAAATGGAATTTGAAGGATACTCAATTATCGAATACCACTCCTAAATGTCTATACGTTTTAACAACTTCAATTGGGCTTGCTCTGGCCTTGCATGAACTGAACTTCTGTTTAACAGAGCCAATTTTCTTGACTTTGTTTTTTTTAACATTTAGTTCAAGGCCATATAATCATCAAATGTGGCAATAAGTCTTTGTAGGCCAATAGGAGTATGGCTCAAGAGGATAGTATCATCAGCATATTCAAGGTCGTTGATTTGAACCCTCCCCATCCTAGGAACATGTGCATTAAGAATCCAAGTGCGGAGAAAGATCTGAGAAAAGATACATTAAAAAGGCAGGGAGCAAGAACACAGCCTGGCTTCAAACCATTATGCGTGTTAATTTTTCTTGATAGGGAATTACCATCACCCAACTTTGTTGAACCCAAGTATCCATATAGAAAAGGATAATAGCCTTCAACAGTTTCCCCGGATTGCTCCATCTAAGAATTATTTCCATAACAGATTTCGAGGCACAGAGTCGAAGGCTGCCTTTAAATCAATAAAAGCAATGTATACATTTTGTTTATTTAAGACAGCCCGCTCAACAAGTAATGTTAGAGCCAACAGGTTGGTAGTGGTCGATTGGCCTTTCCGAAAACCAGTTTGATTAAATGGAATAATACTTTCTTGCATTGCCCAATTTTCTAATGTTATCACCAGAACGGAAGCAAACACCTTTACATCAACATCAGTCAACAAAATGATTCGATAATTGACAGGATTGGTGACCGGGACACTTTTATAAATGGGCTGCAATATGCTACCTTGTCATGATGCTGGCACAATCTCCAATGTTAAAACTTCACTGAATAATTTATACAAAATACCAGCTCACATGCTAACATTCGTATGGAACAGGGCATTGGGTAGCCCATCAGGTCCAGGGGCACCATTTACATGGAGCCATGTAACAGGGCCAATACTTGATTACAACTTAAACCTTCTAAGTCAAGGTTTAGGTCAAGACTGGAATCATTGAATTGGGCTGTGGTAGTCAAACCCTTACACTCACCACTCCCCAAATCAATTGTTGATATACTATTTTCCTCATAGCCAAACCGCATGTCTGGTTGGTTTACCATCTGGTCCTAGGAGCCATACAATTAGCAATAAAACGTACCCAACTGGCTTCCGATATATTTACACAAAAAGCCCTACAGCCTCCCCTTTCAAGCTTATTAATTACTGCCCAAAATTGTTTTGCGTTATTTTGCTTTGAAGCGGACAATAAACTATTCCAAAGCCCAGATTGATATTTAAGTTTAGCTTTCCAAATTTCTTGTTTGTAAATCTTTTTAAGTTTCTTCAAATTTTCTTTGTACACAGAATAGGTCTGATAAAATCTATGAGCAAATGCCACCCGAACAGCTCTATTAAGTGATTTCCTTAACTTAAATAGCTTAGGGGAGAACCATATGTTCTGAGGGTTCAAATGGTTATTAATTTTTCTAGTCTGGCGGGCAACAAATTTCACCACCACAGATTTTGTAATAAAGTTCCATTTGCCAATTATATTCATATCCACCTGCACACACTGGTCACTTTCCTCAATTAGAGCTTTAGCAGATTGTGTAATTTACTCCTCTTTAGCTAAGTGCCGTACCAACCTCTTCAAACAATATGCCGAATGGACCACATTGGGAAGTTAGTTAGGTCTAGAATGACACTTCACCAAAAAGTTAAATGTTACAATCTGGGGGTTATGATCTCTTTCAGGACGGCGATTACCGTATATTCATACATTTTTGGGCTTAAGTTGTCTGATATAAATGTATAGTCAATAATTGATCCTTGTTTAGATTTTTTAAACGTGGGAGTGAACTTAGATTTTTCTTTTAAATGGCTGAACCCAACCTCAGACATAATATCGCAACATTCTTTTGCAACTCCATCAGTCTTACAGTTTGCACCGCAAAAGTGAATTAGTTGCAACTTAAAGTCACCTGAGACTATTATGCCAGCATCTGGGTGCTGGATTATTAGTGTGCTTAAAACATCTGCGTAGACTTATTTTTTCTGGCACTTAGATACAAGTTGAGGATAATTAAGCTCAAATCAGTATTGTTACCACTAGACATTGTAGCCAACCCAGATTATAGTCTACCACATCCACTACCAAATTTTATTCAGCCGCAATGTAGCACATCAGCCTACATTTTGTACGGCTTGATTTATTAATTCTCACTGCCGGAAGACTATATTCATTAAACCCAAGCAAAGGAGTCATTTGTTCGCTCCATGTTTCTTGAAATAGTACATTTTTTAATGAATTTAGAAATAAAATCGTATTGGGGTCAGACAATTGATTAGACCATGAACATTCCAGGAGTATAGCCTTATTTGCTTTGCATTAGCATCCGTAGCTACGGACATTTAATTACTATCTCCTCTGGGCACCTTTTCCAAAATAGCTGGAAGCTAAGACCAGTCCTCCATTCGCACATTATTTTTAGGTAGCCACTCACAGAGTTTACCCCCTGTTTGGGAATTGGTAATCAGCAGGCCAGAACTGCAAGATTGATTACCCGATGGGCCTCTAAGGACTAGATTTGCCTTCTTACTTTCGGCTATTTTTCCCACCCTTATCCTCCTTAAGGGTCAATTCCTCCAGAATCGGGGGATAATTTACACTGGTCCAAAGCTCAACCTTAATGCTGCATTCCATAAAATACAGACTTGATCCTAAGATTTTACTAACAATATCATTTGAGGACCAATTTGTAATAGTAGACTCTCGAAGAGTGGTTGGCTGATCTTGTTTAAACTGCACTGACACCAAATCAGTGGTTTAAATAAATGCAAGTTCAAATAATAGTTGAAATTATTTTACAAATGATACTCCAATTGAGAATATCATGGGACCCCTGAGATTTATACAGGGGATGCAGTACTAGTTTTTTATCCCAATTTTTAGAACTATTATCGTGTCTGCAACATAGGGAGATCAATGAACCTGATCTTTTGCTAAAGTGAAATTTGAATTTTTTTTGGTTGGTGTTAAGATCTGAGTAACAGTAGGCTCTAACATTTCTGCTGCACTTGATCGATTCAGGATATGGACTACTTGTTCTTGGGACAGAAGCCTAGTCCCCTGAGGTTTGCTGACCAACCTAGTCTCCACTCCCTTACTAATACTTGCCACATCCAGCTTCATTATCCCATTAGTGGTGGGAACTTCATTTTTACTACCATTTGCGGATACTTGAACCTTGCACCTCAGTGGTGATAAAAAAACTATAGAAGATTCCACACCTTCTTGAGCACCCCCCTGAGTTAAACATTTCTAAATAGCTGGTTTAAAAATTGGATAATAATCCTTAGGTTTAGCAGCTGTAGCTACTGAAGCGACTGACCTCCGACCCTTAGTCCGAGCTTTCTGCAACCTTTTCCTTGTGTGTTTGAATAATGGGGGATAATCACTAAGACTATTCCCGGAGCTTGAACATGGGGATTTAGCAATCATTGTTGACTTGATTTTCTTAATTCCATGGGAAACATGACCATCATCTATATGTAAGTATTTCTATGAATTTCCAATGTTTTTTACTAACTATAACATCCTTGCAACCTTGGTTTTTTCAGTGAATATATATATTATATATATATTTATCCAGGGCTTGTGTATGAAATTCTATGTGGGAGTATGATTTTACCGGTCACATTAGCTGAAATTGAGGATTATACAGTATATTTAGGAGGGTGGATGAGCATAGCTACATTAGTCAATGAATTTATAACATACTTCTTTTAAATATCCACCCTTAGAATGGCTAAAAGTGACAATATACTCTATCGACTGAATTTATATTTACCCGCTGGCTTATTCTACAATTGACACTGTATTTATCCAAGTGTCTTTTCACCTGTTTTAAGATGGCCGCCACTGTGATTTTACAAATGCGAAGTAATTTGTGGTCATCTACACTGTTTATTAATTCACGTCACGTTTCATTTTTTGCTTAAAATGGCAACTTTGATAGTAATTAAACTGACATTGAAAAAGGCGTTGTGCCAAAACGTGTCTGTCAGTGCCTGGAGGCTTGCACATTAACCTTTTTCTACAATAAATTACCCGTGAGTACACTTGTTTTTGGTTGGAAGATTACTGTTCGCCTTTGTGGTTACCATATATATATCAAATATTCCGCTGGACAATGATTATTAGTCCACATGTTTCCAGTTCATGCATTATATACATTAAATACATAAATATTGCAAATATTTTACTTTTTTTGCAAACATCATTAGTAATCTTTATAATGGTCATAGAACACCAAGTAATTCGTATAAAGATCTCATAGATTTGATTGTATCTCTTATGTTGTTCCCCGTAACCGTGCTCCTCACTATTTGCTAGAGATTGTACGAGGCGAGATGGCGCATTAGTTATCATCCACCCATGACTCGTATTGTTGCTCTTCACTGATTGTCAATAAAGAACTGTCATTGACAATTCTGCACAAACCAATTCTGCCCAAGTGGGCTTACTAGCACAGTAACCCGATATACTCCAACACATGCCTCAATGCCTGACATAAAATTCCGCCCTAGTGGCCTTAGACAGGTCTAAAATAAGTGTTCTATTACATATGAAAGCAAGGAGCCTAGGTCTTGGTGTTCATAGACTAAGCAACCAAAATCAAATACATTTTAAACAGAGAGCAACAAATAAAGCCCCAGTAGGTATTGTTGTACATTCCATGCGATGATTTTCATCAGTCCAACATTTCCTCATAAATTACACATATTCAAACAGTTGCAAGAAGAAGTGCCTGAGCTTGTATTAAAAAATATTACTTTAAAATTTAAAATTGGTGAAAACAAACTGCTGTTCAGAAAAAATTCTCTATACATTTAGTCATGCAAATGGATTGCCAGATGGTGTGCAGTGTGGTGCTCCAGACTTCGTGGTAGGTGGCTTTTTCCCGTGTGAGCGAGCCTCTCATGTTAAGCGTGCGTGCCTTGGGGCAAGAGAGCAAGGTACATTAGGAGACAACGCTGTCTGAGTACCTGCACAAATTGACTGTGAAAACGTTTATATTCTATCATGGCAAGTGGTTTGGAAGCTGGTAGAAAACAAACTGCTGCAAACTGGAGCCAGTTGCAACACTTTAAACCCCACATCCAGTATTACTGAGAAAATTAATTTACAAGCACTATTTACTACAGAAAAGAACTATTAAAATGGTAGGGGGCTGAATCCCTGCGACACTACGTTGACGTTAAGTGAGTACCTAGGGGTCTTCACATTTTTACCCTTCCTACCTATGAGGATCCTGACACTGAGATGTTGGAAGAATGATCCAATAATTCCTCATCCTGCTCTATGACCATGATGCGGATTTTGATCAAGTAAGCATAGAAGGACCAAGCCAAATTGCTTTTGGAAATTGATAAAATCCTGCTGGAAATCAGTCAGCTCATTACAAAAGATGCATTGGAGGAACATATGAAAAATCTAATGATAAAAATTGAAAAATTGGAAGAAGAAATAACCGCCAAAAAACAAAGAAAGTTCTTACGTGACTATAAGGATTATCAATCAAGGCAGACACTAACATTCCATAAAAGGTATAACCATCTGTTTGAGAAGAAGACAGGAATGATGATGACTTTACCCAGTAGCTCTGAAGCTGTAAGAGAAGTGAGTGAAAGTGACATCTCGGATAGGAACCTATCGGATGCATCCACCTCAGCAATAAGCCAAGAAGTTACACATAACTCACAAAAGAAAACAAAAAATTTTGTATTGTAGTTTCAGCTGATCAGTCACAACAGGATATAGTTCCATCAGGATGGAGGGGTACAAAGGGGACGTTGATGAGGAAACAGAAGAAGAACAGGAGGAACAGAGAAGCCAAAGAGAGGAGGAAGAGGCACAGACAAAGCACCAGTGGGAATGGAAACAAAGGGGAGGAAACAGAAAGTATGACTGTCGTAAACCTTTCCCAGCGGTCTCTTTCCAGTGAGGAAATTAAGACCCTCTTTTTTAGATTATCCTTCTGCCCATCCCTTAATATGAACTATGCTCAAACGAGAATTGATTTATTTCTTTTATCAAGAAAACTCAAGTTGAAAAAATGGTTTAATACCAAACCACAGAGATAGATGATTGAAACTAGCCGGGATAGAGTGAGTAATCTTAATATGGCTGATATTGAAATGTTACATGCACTACATAATATGGAAGATAGTGAAACATATGAAAATAACTCGACACCTGATTGGGAAGCCTGGGGTGAGGATCTAGGAGGTAATCCAGGAAGTACATTTAAACCTAAATCTGTGTTTCTCCCTAATTTACAATGTGAGGCAATTGACGTATTTGAAAAGGGAGTCTTAAATGACCTGCACAAAATAAGGTATCGAAAGATCCCATGCAATCTAAAAAATCTAACAGTTGAACAATTGACTGATATTGACAACTTAAAAGCAGATAAAAGCATTGTAATCCATCAATCGGACAAAGGGGGCAATGTTGTTGTCTTAGACAAACACAAATACTTGGCAGAAGGTCTGAGACAACTAAATTATGTCAACTGTTACTGTAAATCGAGTATGGCCGAAGTACTAAAATCCAATACTATGTACAGAGAGGCATTGGTTGAGTGGAGAGAAAGAGGGTTGGTGGAATGGGAGGAGTATAATTATTTATATTGTGCACATCCTAAGGTCCCCATTCTTTACCTACTGCCAAACTTACATAAGGATATATGCAACCTCTCGGGAAGACCAATAGTCTTGTCAATAGGCTCACTACTGGATAACACAACCAGGTTTATTGATTACTATCTAAGATCGTATGTAGTGGCATTACCCTCCTATCTTAGAGACACAACACATTTTTTTACGACAATTGACAGAATAAATTGGGAGAGTAATTACACCTTAGTTTCCCTCGATGTAAGCAGCCTTTATACCAGTATCCAACATGATCTAGGACTTCAGGCCATTCACATTTTTTAAGGCTAGGTCTATCTCACTATTTAATCAATCACAGATGATTGTGTGTATGATTGAGGTCTGTTTAATGAACAACTTTTTTATCTTTGACAACATCGTTTATAGGCAGTCACAGGGCAAGCCATGGGATCCTCTTTCGCCCCCAGCTATGCAAATGTATTCATGGGCTGGTGGGAGGAGAAGGTTGTCTCACAGATGGCGAATTTGACAACAATGTGGCCCTGTGGCTGCGATACATCGACAATATTTTCTTCATCTGGTGTGGCGATGAGGAGTCAGCCAGATGTTTCATTGATAAATTGAATGTAAATAGGTTATATATTTAAATATTTAAACATTACTCGCTAACCCATGCATTCACTAAGATACACTTAATCAGTTCGTTATACAATCAATTTTACAAAGAAAATCATCCATTTACACACTTATTTACTCATTTATTCTTCCATCAAGCTTGAGATATACATATATAAAACATATTTAATTTTCAGAAAAACACACATTCACTGGATGATGTCATCAGTGATGTCATTTGAGATGTCATCAGTGATGTCATGAGTGATGTCACTGACCAGGTCATGAGCAATGCAATATGTGACGTCATCAGCAGTGCATTGCGGGTGCGCAAGTTATAGTTAACTGAACTAACTATAACGGGGAATTTCTATGGTTTTGTACGAGTGAAATATCCAGCTAACTATAATGCCCCTGAAACCTCTGGTGTTTTCAGTGAATTTCTAAGGTTTTTTAAATGCTAATTCCTAACTATAACATGTCTGAAACCTATGTTTTTTCAGTGAATTTCAAAGGTTTTTTTATGCTAATTTCTAATGTTAACGTAACTGAAACCTTTTGTTTTTTAAGTGAATTTCAAAGCTTTTTTATATGCTAGTTTCTAACTATGCCTACAGAGGTAAGACATGTGAAGAAGGAAGAAAAAACACAAAGAAAGAAGAAAAAGAAATGCAGAAAGAAGCAACAGAAGTCCTCAAAGATGAAGAAAAGTGCAGGAATAAGGAAGATGTGCAGAAAGAACAAACAGAGGAGCAGAAAGAGGCCTTTGTTGCAAAATCATCCTGTACCCTCAACTTTTTCAAATGGGTACTGGTGGTAACTGACTCTGACTAACCAGTCATAGAGCCAGTGCTAAGCTAAAAGACACTGAGAATACAGTTAAAATACTAACATACATTAGGGAACACTATGCGTTGGGGTACCCCTGTTATTAGCATTACCTCCTTTGTAAGCCCCTAGTATATAATAGGGCAGGGTGATTAACACTACCTCTTAAAACGCACCACAGGGCACGGTTGTACACTGGTGAAGGGAGGGGCGGAGCTGAGCTGACATGTGCAAACACGCCCTGTGTCCGTTTTAATTTTGGGATAAAGTCCCCTTGAATCCTGAGTGGCCCTTGGGTACAACTAGCCCATCAGGTATCTCTAGTTAGCACCACAGACCTGTGTTGCAGAAAAAAAAGGCATGGCTTGGACCACCTCTCTGCAACGCAGCGCAGGAGCTCTTACTGGAAGCACCTGGTAGACTAGTTGGCCCCCATGGGCCCTCAATATTGAATGGGAATTATTCCCCAACTTAAAGCACGAAATAGTGGTGTTTGCACACGTCACCTCAGTAAGGTACTTCCAGTAAGCGCCACAGAGCTGTGTTCCAGAGAGGTGTGAAAAGGTGCGCGGCCTCTGAAAACCTGTCTGCAACGGAGCTCCCCGGTGCATACTGGAGATACCTGTTGGGCTAGTTGGCCCTCAGGGGGCACGTTTGCACAGTGGTGAAGGAAGGGGGCATAGCCTGAGGAGACATGTGTGCAAACACACCCTGTGGCTTGGTTTAAGTTGGGACATTAATTCCTCCTCAATACTGAGGGTCCCTGGAGGCCAACTAACCCACCAGGTACCTCCAGTATGCGCCAGAGAGCTGCGTTGCTGACAGGTGTTCAGAGAACACACCCCTTTTTACAACACTCTGCAACGCAGCTCTGTTGCGCTTGCTGGAGGGACCTGGTGGGCTAGTTGGCCCCCAGGGACCCTCAGGATTGAAGAGGAATTAATTTCCCAACTTAAAGTGCACCACAGGATGTGGTTGCACACATGTCTACTCAGGCCCCGCCCCATCCCTTCACCACTAGGCAAACACGCCCCATGGCGTGTTTTAAGTTGGGGAATTAACTTGCCTTGAATACTGAGGGTCCCTGGGGTACAACTAGCTCACCAGCTACCTCCGGTAAGTGCCACAGAGTAAAAAGGGGCGTGGCCTTATAACACCTCTCTGCAACACAGCCCCATGGCGCATACTGGAGGTTCCTGGTGGGCTAGTTGGCCCCCAGGGACCCCCAGTGTTAAAGCGGAATTCTTTACCCGTCAGAGTGCTCAAAGGAGGGGGTGTGGCCTCCAGCGTGATGCTGGTCCTTCTTAAACAACATTTTTTAAGAAGGAGCCTGTATGGCCCCCCCTTCTTTCCCTAATATTTTTGGCCCTAGGGACCCCATCCCCAGAGCCTGCCTCCAAATGTATTTATTTTGTAAAAAATTTGGGAAGGCCACAATCTGCCCCATGGCCATATTGTTATGTTTTTTAATTTTGGTGAGGGGTGCCGCGTGGCCCTACTTCTGGGCCACTTTTAGCCCCGGGGACACCATCCCCGGGACTGGCCCTCTCTGTTGGGTACCGTGGGGGGTCCCCAATCCCCTCACGGTCCCGCCGGCTCCCCGCGTCCTTCGGGAGCCGGCATTGCTTTTCCACATGGGGAGCTGCTAAGATGCAGCTCCCCGTGTGGAAAAGCAATTTGGTTTGAATTTTGAAAGAGAGAGCAGATTTCCCTGCTATCTCTTTCAAAATTCAAACCAAGTTTGCTATGGCAGCCTTACCATGGCAAACTACAGTTTCCCAGGCTGGGCACCATGGGACACTGCAGGAGCCGGCCCTGGGGGGTGGCGGTCCATAGGGCCATCACAGGCTCCAGAAGGGGGCCACGTGGCCCCGCCTCCCACAATCTACAATGGTCTCCGGGGGTGGGGGGGCTTGAGCCACCCCACACAGGGTATTTTTCTAAAAAATAAAGCCCCGGGGGTTGGCGGTCCCCGGGGCTGTAGGGGGCCGTGAGCTTCTCGCCATTCATTTCTTAAAGCCCCGGGGGTGGCGGTCCCCGGGGATGGGGGGGCCTGAGAGCCCCCACAACTAATTTAAAGATGCCCTGGGGTGGCGGTCCCCGGGGCTGGGGGGGCCTGAGAGCCCCCCACCTAATTAAAAGAAGATCCGGGGGTAGAGGTCCCTGATGCTGGGGGGTCCTGAGAGCCCCCACACCTAATTTTAAGAAGCCCCGGGGGTGGCGGTCCCTAGGGCTGGGGGTCCTGAGAGCCCCTCCACCTAATTTAAAGAAGCCCTGGGGGGGGGGCGGTCCCCGAGGCTTGGGAGCCTGAGAGCCCACGCATATAATTTTTTAAAAGCCCGGGGTGTGGCGGTCCCTGGGGCTGGGCGGCCTCTCTGGGCCCCCCTTTACATAATCACTATTGCCCCCGGGATTTGGCCCCCGGGGGCTAATTACCAAAGATGCATGGGAGCCTGTGCATCATTTTTTTACGTCATGATCCGCGCACCCTGTGCAGATCTTGCGTTTACAAAAATATAGATATATTTTGGGGCCTTGGGGTCCTTGTGGGACCCCCTGAGCAGACCTAGGGGGTCAGGGTGTTTCTACCCTGCCCCTTCTTGCGTTTTGCTTTTTTTTCCCTTCTGTTTTCTTGTGCTTCGGTTCTACTGAGGCACAAGATGTCTGCCAACACTTCCTGGTTGACAGCCAATTAGCATACAGCTTGTGCTCGGCAGGGTGCGTTTGGGGTGCGCGGATCCACCGCGCCCATAGATATATATGTGATTTTACTTTTGATTTTCTCAGGAACTATTGAACGGATTTACACCATTTAACCAAAAGGCACGACTCTGAACCAAGGGCTACCTTTTGCCAGATTTGGTATAATTCCGTTCAGCAGTTCGGGCTGTAGCTGCGACTAAAGGTTCCTATGGAAAATTAAATGGGGAAAACATGTTTTGGGACCCCCTTTTCTCTCGGCCCTGCTTGACGAATCACCCAAAGACTTTCAGGATAGGAGCGGACCGGAGCTGGCCAAAAGTTTTAAAGATTTCGCAAATATTCGTCAACCGGCGCCAAAGTTATGGGGAATAGAAAGTTGCGGAATTCCTATGGAAAATATATATATATATATTTTCATTGTCACTGAAAAAAACAAAGGTTAAAGTAACATTATAGTTAGATAGTTGGGTGAATTTGTTAGTGTTAAAATATTGAACTGAAAAAAAACACAGACATTCACCAGTTACAGTTAGCAACACTATCTATAACTTAAGCCCACCATGCACTGCTTATGACCTCTTATAGGACATCACTCATGACATGTTCTGTGACATAATTTATGACATCACTAATGACATCAAACCCGAGAGCAGAGGACGGCCCGGGACCAGGGTTCGATTCCCGGCGCGGCAGGTTTCTGGACCAGGGTCAGCGGACTCGATAATTCTCTCGCCTCGGTGCCCACTCTGATCAGCGATCACACTCGGCAACTCTGGGCATTAGCTTGCCTCATCTTCACTAACGGCCCCACCAGACCGCCGGGGATGCCTGGTCTCACCCTGGAGATACCCATTAAGGGACCATCTCTCAGGGAAGCCAGGAAGGGTTTCGCAGCGGTCGAAGCGCCTTGGGACCCTACGGGTAAGTAGTGCGCTATATAAATGCCTATACATTTACATACATACATACATACAATGAATGTGCTAGTTTATTTAGTGGTGCGTACATACCATATTAATTCCACGTAATTTAATACAAAGCTGTGTCAAGGTACAGAACATGTTATAATTGTTTGCGTTTAACAGTAGCTTTATGTGCAAGTGACAGAATTCATTGTACCCCACCCAACTTTTTGGCTCAGCAGAACTAATTTCCAACAGGAGAAAGATTCTACGTAGTAGATACTAACTTCTGTAAGCAGTCTTGAGTTATTCGCCAGAATTGTGTCAGTACGAAAATGACTACATTACATGGAAGAGTGTGTGCACCAGATACTAACCTATACGTGTAGGCTTCTTTTGCTTCAAAAGATGGGCTATCTACCGGGACCTTGTAATGAGGTATGCGTTGTAATGGTTTGCTGTGTAAAGCCCTGCGTTGTAAAAGATTTTACAGAGTACAAAATGCAGGGTAATGACATGCGTTGTAGCGCAGTCATTGTAAGGGATGATTGTTTACCGTGCCTGAAGGGGTAGTTATTGCTGAACAGCAAACGAATACTGCTTCTCTTAACAAGGCCTGGCCTATGCCCTGCACCCAACCCCAAGCCGCACATGGCAATCTACATTTTACTTTACGTTAAAAAATTTTTTAAAAATCACCGACAAAATCTAAGGATAATGGGCCAGATGCATCAATGCCTTTTGCGATTGCAAATGGGTCGATGCTCAGAATCGACCCGTTTGCGAATGCAAAAATGTGTTTTGCAATGTATGAAAGATTTTACTTTCACAATATGGGTAATCACAATTAATTCTGATTACCTAAATTGCGAATGCAGTTTGGGAATCGCAATTTGCGATTCCCTAAATGCATTTCTTGTAGCCATTGCACATTGCGATTTAGCATTAAAGAATCGCAAATTACCACCATCTTCTAGTTGGTGGTGTTGAAGGGTCCTCTCTATGCAGGAGCTGCTGTCCACCTAAACCTGGGAGCTACCCAGATCTCTCTGCTTTTTTGCATAATGTATGTGGTACTGTATGCCTGAAAGGGTATTTATTTTATAAATATATATTGATGGGAAGCTGTCAGACTGCTCTTCTGCCTTCATTACACCAAGACTCCAAAAGGAAAAGCTGCAGTTTACAATTGATTCCTTTACATATATTAAACAGAGTAGCAGTAGCCACTTTATAGCTAGGATTCCGAGGTATAGAAGTTCCTCTGAATTTTTGATGTGCTAGTCCCTTTGCTCTCATTTGACGAATCTCCACCAAACTTTCCAGACTTACAGCTTTTTATGCTTTGGCAGAGGATGGAAAGTTTGGTGGTGATTGGTCAAAGGAGTGCAAAGATGGAAGAGGGAATCCCAAAACGCATTTTTCCACCAATGTATTTTGCATAGACTTTTGTATCTTGCAGAGCGCAAAAACAGCTAAACAGATTTACATGACATTTGGTGGGCAGATGATCCTTTTGGGTACTACAGTTCAGTAGGGTGAGTATCTTTTTCAGTTATAAGGCATTTAACTTAGTGATATCTGTTGTCGCTGTAGTTTAGCGAAATTTTGGGTATTTCGCCTAAGTACCATGGTATATAGCGATGACAAGACATTATGGGATTGGCTAATGGCTGCCTTTAACAAAAGTTCATGGAAGCCATGTTGTTTTTAGGTACACTTTGGCTGTGTTCTGCGTCACACCCTTAGATGTAGGTATTAGGTTTCATATTTGTTCCCTACCTATTACCACTTTATTAAAGTGGTAATAGATAGGGAAAATTAAACATAAGTTTATATTTTTTTTAAAACAAATGTGTAGAGCAAAATGGCACTGCCTCTGAAGTACAGCAATACTTAATATAATTATTTTTTTAATATATAATTAAAGCTAAAATACAGTGTAGTACACTATATTTTACTGTACTACAGTGTATTTTCTGTTTTCAACATATTAAAATCTTCACATTTCATTTATAAACTTTATTCGATCTTTTATATAGAGATCATAAAAGTACATAAAATCACTACAAAACAGGTCAAATATAACCAATCACAATACTTTCATAAAACCGAGCTCCCCTTACTCAAAATTCAGGTAAAATACATAGAACTAATAAGCTGTAAACATATAGGCGTTTCTCATAATTCAGTATTAAAGCGCATATTTCCTTTTCCTCATACATGCCCAAAGGAAGGTTGCTACTGCGAAACACGTAAATGCGTTTAGGAGCTATTTTAAAAAATACAATGCAACCCGGCATTGCCTAAAATTATGTCTCTTTAAAATGGAACAATAAAACGCTTTCTTTCTAGGGCATACAAAGTGCAGAAAAATATCAAGTGCAAATCATTTTGTATCGACTTAGAGTCACAAGGGTATTTTGATAAATTAGAATGCCTAAACCTTCTATCTGGATACCCCAGCATTACCGGAATGAGATCTGACGGAATTTCGTTAGAATAAACCTATGGTGTGAGAGTGGAACCACTGCCAGATATGAAAAGTCACCCTCCACAATTGGGGCAGTTAGATGATACAGCCGCACCACCTGTGCACCAAAGTTCTTCTCCCTACAGACGTACTGGGCCCTCGTCTTGTAAATCTCGGCCAGCCTACTCTTGGAAAAGTCCTGGCATGTCATTGGAAGTCTAAAGAGGATTGACAAACCTAAGGCGCTAAATTCCTGCTCTACATAACTTATCCAGCCACACTTGCTATGGTTCTCCAACTTGAGGAGGTCGGTAATGAACCCTTGATTCAGGGGGACTGTGTCCCTACGCCAAATCGAGAACGCGTTGGCACAGCAAAGGAGCGCAAAAATACAAGGAATCAAGATCTTGCTTTCAAAGAGTTTGAATCCTTTTTTGCTATTGATGAAATTTGCCATTTATGGTTGATTGCTCCTTTGGACTATAAATATTTGGTCTCAAATTTGGATATTGATTTACCCATTTGCAATTTAATAAGGTCATACGTATTTGTTTGATTTGTGTAAAATTGTATACTTTTGATGTAGTATGTCAAGTATGTTTTAGTGAAAATGTGGACTTTAAATGGTTTGTTGTAAATATTTGTATAATTGTTTGTATATATTGAACAGAACATTGGATTTTCTTTTCCTTTTCATACATAAATGCTTTAATGAAAATATAAAAAACTTAAATCAAAAGGTATAAATAAAATACCGGTGCAAACAAAAAGAAGTTGTGTTTGGCCAATAAGCAAGAATTGTGATAGCTTAAAAAGTAAGTGTGGTACAGGCAATCTTGGTGTTTATTAATCGAGAACCACAGCATAAGTGGAGGCAAACAAATTGAATCAGTGATATATGGGACATCTGATTCGATGTGAGAAATATAATTAGAGTATGACTGTGGAAGGGAGATCAAAGATTTCAGGAATTTGTTTTCAGCTAGCTGTAGTAGTTCAATCAGAGCCATTCCCCTTATGCCTACCCCGTATGTCACAGCCAACATTGTTTTGGCTTGATAGATCTTTTTTATAGTGCCCAGAGGTCTGGCACCCAACCTCGAAGAGAACTCCAAAGTAGGAGAAAGTATTAACCACATTGATTTTCTTAGAGTCCATATAAAACTGTGGTGGTTTATTGTTTTTCTCTGCCCCTGCAATTAAAATGAATGTCTTTGTTTCATTTACCTTTAGGTCCAGCAAACTCATAAAAGCCGCATATGTTGTTATCAGCCGCTGGAGCCCCACCCCAGTTCTTGAAAGGAGTATGGCATAATCGGCATATGCGAAGATAGGGGGCCGATGGGTGTCACACATGGGGAAATCCAAAGACACTCCCCCCAGCACGTCCTCCACACCATTTGTGTAAATAGAAAATAAAAACAGCGCGAGGACGCAGCCCTGCCTGACCCCTCTTAGGATCTTAAACATGCGCGTCCTCTCCCCATTTTTACCATATCAGACGGACACAGAAGCATCAGAGTACAGTTGCCGAATGAAATTAATTAGGGGCTGGTCCAATCCCATTTGTGACATAATATCCCAGAGTTTTGGGTGGGTAATGCAGTTGAACGCTGCCGTTAAATCCATAAAGGCTGAATATAGTTTCCCACCTTTGGCCCTCACATATTTATCCCTAATAAGAGCAAAGCTCAAACACTGATCCACGGTGCCCTTCCCCTGTCGAAAGCCATATTGGGTTGACATAAAAAAATTCCTATCAGACGCACAAGATTCAAGCCTGCACAGAAGGAAACGACCCATCAATTTTGCAGTTGTGTCAATGAGGGAGATGGGTCTGTAATTTTCAGGATTTCCCTTATCTCCCTTTTTGAAAATTGGGACTATTAGGCTCGTCTTCCTTGATGGGACGGTACCCAATGCCGCTATCTTATTAAAAACATTTGTCAACAAAGGGACCCAGAGAACAGGTTGCGTTTGAAAAAAGTCAATCTTCACATAAAAAGCTACACAAATTACCGGGCTACTTACACATTTTATTAAAAGATGCAGTTTACCCAAACTGCTGTCAAAATATATAGAAAATTATAAATACATTTCTCAACCTATTACCACTTTAATAAACAACAAAACATATTGATTGTCTATATCTAAGATTCTATACCCAGAATGCAGCAAAACGCAGAAAGCAGCCAAACTGTGCTGAAAATTACATGGCTATCTTTTATGTTTTGTAAACACAGCCATCATCCAATAACATACTGCCTTATCATCTGCAAGTACAGTGGTATTCTACAGCACAATATATTACCAAGTATTTTAAAACATAACTTTACACTACTTATCCTACTCACACATACTACCCAAAATTACCATTTACACCTCATATTGTATATTACTGCCACATTACCTATACATTTGTTTGCACACTTCGATGATGGTGGAAAAGTGTGGCTCACTGGTTAGAGGAGGCAGACCTGGAAGCAGAGGTCAGCCCGGGACCAGGGTTCAATTCCCGGCTCGGCGGGGTCTTGAGTCCTAAAAAAATGTCCATGGACTCGACGATTCTCGCTCCGGTGCCTACTCGATTCACGGGTTCACACTCTGCAACTCTGGGCAATAGCTTGCTTAATCTCCACAACGGCCCCTCGCGGCGGGATGCCTGGCTTTCACCTTGCAGATACCCTGCCGGGGTTATCTCACTGGGCAATACCAGGACGGATTCCCTAAGCAAGCGCTTAGAAACCGCTCGGTGATTTGCGCTATATAAATTCCTGTACATTTACATTTACATGCTGTGTTTCAATTACCACACTTCACTTTACATCACTCCACTATACTCTATGCCACTCAACTTTACTCCACTCTACAACACTCCACACTACATTAATCCTCTGTATGGCACTCCACCTGACCCCACTCCATCCTACACCACTACACTGTATGCTATTACACTCTACACCACTCCATTTTATGACAATCCAGTGTATGCCACTGCACTGTGCGCCCCTTCACTCTATGCTACTTCACTGCATGCTATTCCACTGTACGTAACTCCACTTTACAACACTACACTCTATGCTATTCAACTCTGGGCCACTCCACTGTAAGCAACTTCAGTATACACCACTGCACCATATGCTATTCCTCTGTATGCCACTCCACTATGCGACAATCCACTGAACGCTATTACATTGTACTCCGTTACTGCCTACCCCACTACACTTTACCCCACTCCACTCTGCACTGTACACCACTCCATTCTAGGCCACTCCACTCTACACTACTACATTCTATGCAACTACACTGTCGAACACTCCACTTTACTCTATGCTATTCCATTATATGTCACTCCACTCTATGTCTCTACACGGTAAACCAGTAACAATCAACGTTATTCTACTCTTCACCACTCCACTATACTCTACTCCACTGTATGCAGCTCCACTCTATGCTACACCACTCTAATCTATTCCATTGTACACCACTCTACTGTATGCCACTCCGCAGTACGCTATTACATTGTGCTCTGCTCCATTACTGTCTATCCCACTACACTCTACCCTACTCCACTCTAAGGTATTCTACTGAATGCCACTCCACTCTGTGCCCCTCCAGTCCAGCTGTTCCACTGCATGCCATTACACTGTACCTCACTCCACTGTAGGCCACTCCACTGTACACCACTCTACGCTATTCCCCTCTATCCTACTCCACTCTGCGGCACTCCACTCTACCCCACTCCAGTGTATGCTATTCCACTGTATGCCACTCCAGCGTATGTCACTTCACTCTAAACCACTTCATTCTACCTCACTCCACTGTACCCCACTCCACTCTATGCCACGCCACCCAATGCCACTCCACTATATGCTATCCAATCTATGCCAGTACATACTAGCCACTTATGCTCTTCTACCCTACTCTATTCTACTGTCTGCCACTACACTGTACCTCACTCCACTGTGTGCTGCTCCAGTCTATGCCACTGCACGCTAGCAACTCCACTGTACGCTATTACACTCTACTATACTACTCTCGAAGCTACTCCACTGTATGCTATTCTACTGTATGCCACTCCACTCTAGGCCATTCTACTCTACAACACCTCACTGTATGCTATTCCACTCGATGCAACTCCAACATACGCTATTCCATAATATGCAACTGCACTCTACACCACTCAACTTTACACTATTCAACTCCATGCCACTCCACTCTACCCCACTCTACTGTCCACCACCCCACTGTACGCTATTCAACTGTACACTACTCCACTCTACCCCACTCCATTTTATGCTGCTCCACTGTATTCCACTCTACTCCCCGTTAATCAATCTATGCCACTCCATGGCACTCCAGTGGATGCCTCTTAATTGTACGCCACTCCACTATAGGCTACATCATTGTATACTATTTCAGTATATGGTACTCTAATGTATGAAATTCCACTGTATGCCACTCCACTCTATGCCTATGCCCTCAATGCCACTCCACTAAACTCTATTCCGTGGTACATCACTCTAATCTACACTACTCCACGGCATGCCATTGTATGCCACTCCACTCTACCCCACTGCAGTCAATGCTACTCCACTATATGCCACACCACTCTATGTTCTTCCACTGCATGTAACCACACTCTACCCCACTCCACTCTATGCTATTCCACTCTATGCCACTTCCCTTTACACAGATTTCACTCTACACCACTCCACTGCATGCTATTACACTGTACCCCACTTCACTCTACTCGACTCACTGTATGCTACTTCATTCTTCATCACTCCACCCTACCTAACTACACTCCACGCCACTCCACTGTGATCTCCTCTACTCTATGCCACTCCACTATATGATATTCAGGTTTACAAACTACACTATGGCAATCAACTGTACATTATTTGACTCTATGCCACTCCACTCTACTCCAGACCACTGTACGCCACTCTACCTTACGCTATTCCATTGTATGCTACTCCACTGTACCCCACTCCACTTTACATTATTTGAATCTATGCCACTCTGCTCCATGGCACTCCAGTGTATGCCACTATGGACTAGATGTAGGTAAATCTTATTTACCGATTCATAAATACCGAATTTTACCAATTCGGTATTTATGAATCGGTAAATAAGATGTAGGTAAAAATTTGTTAATTTTTACCGAATCGGTAGGATTCGGTATTTACTGATTCGGTAATTACCGATTCGGTATTTGCCATTGATTCCTATGCGCCTTGAAGCCCATAGGAATCAATAGCAAATACCGATTCGGTAATTACCGAATCGGTAAAAATACTGAATTGCCAAGGGGGATAGGGTGCCACTTTGACACCCTGTTACACCCCTGTTTCTGGCGTGCCGTGTGACACACATACATGTATGTACACAGGAATTTGATATTTACCACCCAATGGTATTAGATGGTAAATAACAAATTCTAAAGGCCCTGTAGCACTGTTTAAAGTGCTATCTACATAAGAAATTACAGATTCGGTAATTTTACCGATCGGTAGTTTTACAGAATCTGTAAAATTACTGATTCGGTAAAATTACCGAATCTGTATGATTTTGCAACCCCTACATGCCAATGTCCAAATACCGGTCGGAAACAGCCGGAAATCGGGTATTTTCGTCCGTTTCCGACCGGTATTTGGACACCTACATCTAGCCCTATGTACTCTCCACTCAACTCTATTCCACTCTACGCTATTTCAGTGTATGCTACTTCACTGTATGCTTTACACTGCATGCCACTCCACTCTACGCCAATCCACTGTATGCTATTCCACTGTATGCCACTCCACTCTACACTACAGTACATAAGTCTACTCTACTCCACCCCAATGTACACAACTACACTGGACGGTAATCCACAGTACGCTACTCTTCTGTATCCATTTCTGCTTCACTGTATACCCTCAAGTCTACGCTAATCCACTGCATTCTATTTCAGTGAATGGTACTCTACTGTACACTATTACACTGTATACCATTCCACGCCACTCCCCTCTAGGCCACTCCACTGTGCACTATTCCACTGGATTGAATTGAAAAAAGGAGAGAGTTTTCCCAAACAAACCCAGAAAGGACTGGGAAATATCACAACAAAAGGGGGGTTGGTTCCTTTCTGTGGTTCCTAAATTGAAGCACAAAGTGCTTGCTAAGATTAGACACCAAAAACTTTTTACCTCAATGACATATACCCTAGTCAGTCCCAAAATTATTATATAAACATGTTTTTCTTAAAATTCATATTTATTAAAAGCTTATGATAACATCATGAAGTTCATAACAGTTTTACATATAAGCAGTGTATAAAAACATAAACACATTACATTCAGATTCAAAACATAAAACAATAATTAAAAGTAGCAAGAGTGTCTTGCTACTTTTGTGCTTCAATTCTCTTCTAAATGAGACACTACTCCACTGTACTCTAGTACTGGTCTCTACACCACTCCAGTGTATGATACTCTGTGCCACTCAACTGTATGACAGTCTATCCCACTTCACTCTGTCATATTGTACCATACTTCACTTTAATCCATGCCACTTCACTGTACTACACTTTAATCCACCCTCTGACACTCTACTCTATGATTATATCCAACAGTTTACAACACACCACTCTACAACACTTTACTCCATTGTACCCTACACCATTCCACTCTACTTGACTCCACACCACTGTACTGTAGAACACGCTACTCCACTCTATGCTACACCAATCCACTGGACTCCACTACACTCTACTCCACTACACAACACTTTACCCCACTCTATGGCACTCAACAACACTCCACTCTACACTGCCCCACAGTACCACACTGCACTCCACTCTATGCAACTATACTCTACTACACTTTGTGAAACTATACAGTACTGTAATCCACTCTATGCCCCTATGCTACATTTCACAAACCTCTACTCCACTCTATGCACCTACACCCCAGTGTACATTACTCTACTCCACTCTATGATACTTTCCAAACGTCTACAGCACAGCACTTCACTGTACTATACAAGACACCACTCCAATGTATAACACTCTACTCAGCTCTACACTATTTCTGTCCACTCTAGTGCACTCCATGCCACTGTACAATATAAAACACTACTGTAATATATAACAGTTTACCACATTGCATGCTACACCACTCCACTCTTCTCAACTATACGCCACTCCACTGTACCATACTCCACTCTACAACAGTACACCGCACAACGTTCGCCTCCACTCTGCTGTACACACTTCACCTAGTGACACTCCATTCAATGACAGTAAACTCTACGATTTGGAACACATTTTAGTTAAGAATAAAAAAGCATCACATAAGCCTTGATATCCCCACCTTCCTTTCCTTCTGGGATCTTCAGGAGCCGAAGGTTTTTCCGCCGTGAATAATTTTCCAACGATTCGACCCTCTCCCGCATGACATCCCCCTCTCTCCGTAGATTTTGAATTTTGGACTCCGCGATCTCTAGGCTGGACTTCAATAGGCCCACGGAGCCCTCAAGCACCTCTGTTCTTTCACAGAGACCATCTACTTTCCTCTCGAGGATCTCACATGATGCCCTTATCTCATTCTGGTTAGATTTAGAAACCAAAAAGTCGCATCTTATCTCCTCCCTCATTGATGTGATTAATGCTATGAGGGCCTCAAGGGTGTTTCCAACCCCATTTCCTCCTTCTTTCTGAGTCGCTGATCTCCGTACAACACCACCCACACCGTCCCCGACTTTATCATTGATTGCCACCTCTTCCAGCACCGTTAGTACATTCTCACTAACACCAGCAGCCTCAGCTGCGGCTTCTGGGATGAGAGAGGGCTCAGCCATACCTGACTCTATAATAGAGATAGGCTCGATAGGTGTAGGTGTAGGTGTAGGTGTGGGTGTAGCTGTAACTGGTAGGATGTCTAATACCTGGGGTAACACTTTGAAAAAAGAATGCAGTAAAGGGGTGATACATGCTGTGCCGTTCTTAGAATACTTGTTGTTAGCCCCCCTCTGAGAGCTACCACTTAATTTGGTACCTTTGCCGACCTCCTTACTCCTAGCCCCCTGGTTAACACCTATACCTTCCCTAGTAGTATCAGCCTCAACCTCCACCTCTGCACCCTTATCTGATGCTGGACCTTTCTTTGTCCCTTCCTCCACCCTAGCTGTACACTCTGGGACCTGTAATTTTTTACCAATATTCTGGCCCCTCCCCTGTTTTTTACTTTTCGGAGCCTGCCTCTTGGTTATAGACTTACTAATGTTAGAAGCCCCTGCGCCCTTCCCCCGCCCCCAACCTTACTTCCAGAGTCCTCTGCTGGTTCTCCAGGGACTACAGGGGTTTTCAGCGCCCCGGGCTCTTCTTCCTCGCCTGCAGTACTTTCAGCTGGGCCCCCACTGGGATTTGCCAAAAAAATACTGGGAAACACTGACTGAAAGCCGGCAGCCGCACCTCCTCTATTGCTGCCAGATCTCCCTCTGAGGAGCCCGCGAGCCGCCGTCGTGCGGCCGTGCCTCAGCTCCATGGCTGCTCGCCTCCACTGCAGCAAGGAGGCGGGGGAGGGGTCGCGAATCCACTGCCAAACACATCAATGGGAAAACCGGCTGGCCGGCCGGTACGGAGACCAATGCAACGGTCTTCTCGTGGGGGACTATGGATCCGACTTTGTTCCCCTTACGGCTCCGCTTTCTCCTGGCAGGTTTTTCCTGACGGAGATCACCATTCGGCGCCGGCAGCACTGCGGTGCATCAGAGGGCTGTTTTGGGACATGCGCATCGCGCTAGCCTGCGGCCGCCATGTTTTCCAGAAGGAAAGGAAGGTGGGGATATCAAGGCTTATGTGATTAAATTATTGAAAGACTCCCTTAATCTTGAAGAGGCAGCCGAGGAGCTCGAAAAAGATACACAGCAGATACATCGGGATCCCTTCCGTTTAAACCCTGGCAGAACTAAACCCAGAAAGATTCTGATAAATGTTCTTACATTGACTATGCCAACACTCTGTACGTGGGAATCCCTGCTTACCATCTTCACAGGCTGCAGCTGGTGCAAAATCAGGCAGGACGCCTAGTTTACCATCAGCCTAAACACCATAACATTTCACCGCTGTTGCGGAGCTTTCACTGGCTCCCGGTGGCTAAGCGTTGCACCTTTAAACTTGGTTGTACAATTTTCAAAGCTTTGTCTGATCAAGCTCCTGTTTTCATCACTTCTTGTCTGAAGCGATATGTACCCCTGCGAGATCTCGGCTCCACCTCACATAATCTCCTAGTCATTCCTAAAATCAAACGTAAAAAGCACGGTGGCCTTTGTTTTTCTTTTCTGGCCCCCAAAATCTGGAATTCCTTCCCGACTGCTTTCCGACACTGTCCTACCTATGATTGTTTTCGCAGGATGCTGAAAACCTTCCTCTTTCAGTCAGCGTTCGAGTAACCCCTGTTCCTGCCCTCCACATTTGTTATGAGCGACATGAAACCGTTTGGTGACCGAGCGCAGTATAAATAATTTTAACATAACATAACATACAAGTTTAGATCTTTTGGTACAATGGTGCAGATGAGGTTTCCCGCATTTTTACGTGTGATGTAAAACAATAAAATGCACAATATTCGATCTTTTGAGGCAGATGAGTTGTTGGAATCCATAGGAGTTCACTCTCAGGGTGGAAGCTAATATAGCAACATTAAGCTCTAGCTCTAGCTCTAGCCACCATCTGCACTATGTAAGCTATACTATTAGGCTTAAGAGTTCCTGGTTAAATGCTATTATTAAAAAAATAATAAAAATCTCTTGGTAAGCGAGTAGAGACAAATGTGGTATAAATGTAATTGTTGGGTAGGAAAAAAAAAAGAAATGAGTCAATAACACAAAGTGGTGTCAATAAATAATAAAAGTATACTTAAAAAGGGAAAAAATATATAAAAAGAGGAAAAAAAGGGGGTTCCCTTTCTTACACTAGCCATGTTTTTTAGTTGTGTCTTCTCTGGTAGGCAACTTGATTGGCCTCAGCAGTACAAGCGGTGCAGGAGAGGGAGGGCTGTTCGAGGACGTAAATCTGGCTATACATCAGGCCGGAGTAAGTGCGGGTGGGTTTTCCAGGCGGGGGGGGGCACAGGTGGGGGGAAAATGGCAAAAAGTCCTCATTTGTCTGCCATTTTCAAGTTCTTTACGTGTCCTAGTTGGGTATATATTCAGTTTCAGTCTAATAAGATTGCCAGGTGGTTGAGTCCAGGTGTTCAGGATCATGGGAGGAGTTGTGTAAAGGTGAGGGAAATGGAAGCAACATCATAACTTCCATTCAATATCTGTCCTGGAATGTCAATGGTCTACGCGTGAGGAGTAGAAGAGATTGAATTCTACAATACTTGAGAGACTCCCCCGCGCAGATTATTGTCATACAGGAGACACACCTCCTTAAAGCAGAGGTATCGCCTTACTAAAAAAGCAGAGATGGATCGATAAATGTATATGTACAGATCACAATGCTAACATCAGAGGGGTCCTCTTTATTTTTAAAAAATCAGCGAAAGTTCAGATTCTGGACTACAAAGAGGATCATAGTGGGAGATGGCTCCTACTAAGAATCTCAGTAGATGGCTGCATCTTTACATTGGTGGGCTATTATGGCCCTAACCAAGACGATCCGTCATACTTGGATATTATCAGGGATCATCTGGTAACTTCCCAGGATCCCATAATCTGGGTGGGTGATTTTAATATTGTGCTTAACCCTAAATTGGATAAATCTACTAACTCTAGAGCCTGCATATCCTCCAAATCAAGGCAAACCCTTACAGCAATAATGACACAGCTGGGTCTAGCTGACCTATGGAGGGAAAGGGTTGGCAATAAATTGGGGGTCTTTTTTTCGGAATTTTAATTTAAATATAAGCATAAATCGAGAATCGATTATGCTTTACTCAGTTACTGCCTAAAAGACTCAATGACGGCGATAGAATATCTCCCTTCCCATCTGTCCGACCATTCGGCTATTTTGTTTACTTTAAGATCTGACCTTCAGATTAAACATCCGTCCTCGTCTTTTGATCGGACTATTTTATTGGAAGACGATGAAATCTGTTTTCTGGTAGCAGAGACCAAAATATTCTTGGAGATCAATCTCGAATCTGCTGTTTTAGCCATGGTGTGGGAGGCACTGAAAGCTTTTTTGAGAGGTTGCATTATCAACAGAGCCTCCCACAGGCGGAAGATATATAGGGAGAAGACAAAAACTTTGGAGCTGGAGATGAATCTGATCGAGCGGAAGCTTGGTACTTCCATGGGGTCGACAGACGAACAAAGGAAGCTAGATGATTTGAAAAAACAGCTGGAGAATATCTTACAAGAAAGGGTGGCTAAGAGATGGGAGGCAAGTAAGATCTCCCACTTTGAATTTGGGGAGGCAGCAGGTAGGATTTTGGCTTGGAAAGTCAAGGCCAATCAAGCTCAAAATTACATCAGAGAAATAAAAGTGGAAGGGGAGGCTGCTGCCAGGATCTCTAATTCGGAGATTGGGAGTGCCTTTTTGGATTTTTTCGAGGGGATTTACAGGGAGGACACTCCCAACGACCATGTGGTAAGGGATACATGGCTTGATAAAATTTCCCTGCCAACCCTCTCAACAGTGCAGAGTAACTGTCTGGAGATGGAAATATCGGAGGCGGAAGTGAGCAAAGCCATCGGGCAACTTAAGCGAGGGAAGGCGGTTGGCCCTGATGGGCTACCAGGAGAGCTATATATTGCGTTGGGCGTAGTTATTGTTCCAACACTGACGGCCCTTTTCAATGGGATTCTTAGGAAGGGGGAAGCTCCCCCAAAGTCTTGGGGAGCGGCGACTATCGTTCTGATCCCCAAGTTAGGGAAGGACCCGACTGAGTGTGGGTATTATCGACCAATCTCGCTTCTGAATAGCGACTATAAAAGCTTCGCAACCATCATGTCTGCGAGACTGGGGAGCGTAATTGGTTCAATTGTACATCAAGACCAGAAAGGTTTCATCAAAGGGCGTCAGTTATCAGATCTAACGCACGACTTGGTGGGGGCAATAGATATTGCCTCGGCCTTCTCTCTTCCCTTGGCGACCCTCACTTTAGATGCAACAAAAGTCTTTGATAGGGTTAACTGGCCCTATCTGCCCACAGTTTTGAAGAAACTTGAATTTGGTGAGGGTTTTTGTCGAGCTTTTACTCTTATGTATGGGGCTCCATCGGCAAGGCTGTTAATTAATGGTGTCCTGACAGAATCTTTTAAAATCACGAGGGGCACTAGGCAGGGCTGCCCGCTCTCTACCCTCCTCTTCAATTTGTACATTGAACCGTTCGCCAAGGTTTTGAGGGTAGAGGAGAATATTCCTCCTTTCAAATTTGAGGGGTGGGAGAGGCGGGTAGCACTCCATGCAGACGACATTCTCATCTTTACGTCTGACTCGGATCTATCATTTCCCGTTGTTATGAAGGGGGCGGAGGAGTTTGGGCGTATTTCGGGGTACGAGATCAATGCCAGTAAAACAGAAATTATGGCTTGGAATATTGCCAATTTACATTTGGATGTGACCTCCTCCATGTGAATCCTCGGAATACGGGTCACCCAAGATGTTGGAAACATCGTACAAAACAATCTAGACCGAGTTTATAATGAGTGCCGGAAGCTACTAAAATCTTGGGCTCACCTTCCACTTACTATACTGGGCAGGATAAGCTTGGTAAAGATGACTATCCTCCCCAAATTCACATTTATTTTTAACACCATCCCCCTGGCTTTTGACGCTAAAATCTTAAATAAGTGTCAGCGAGAGATTAATTCCTTCATCTGGAATTACAAATCAACCAGATTAGCATGGAAGAAGTTGAGGAGGAGGAGGGAAAAGGTGGGGCTGGCACTATCTGATCTACAGTATTACGCATGGGCTTTTCAGTTGTCCCACTCTAGAATGCTTTTAAAAACACCATCTAGTCTATCGATTGGGACAATGTTTAAAGCCATGCTAGCTGGAGCGGACCTGCCAATTGACGGATTCCTGTTCAAATTCGGGGACCAGAAATATTTCAGAAAAGTCAAGTTAAAAATTATTCAGTCCTTAGCTAAAGCCTGGGCACTTATCAGAAAGAGACTAGGGTTGCCCTATTTCTCAGACTTTGCCCAGTGTGGAACTCCCCAGGCTTACCGTTATGTTTAAAGGATAGCTTGCCGATTCCAGTAAAGGATGCTGGGATTGTAAGATGGGGAGATCTACTGGCAGGAGGGTCCGTGAGGGCATGGGAGGAGTTACGGGAGCAGGTTGGCCCCGGACTTTCTAGATTTAAGTATAAGCAGCTTGATAGCTGGGCCAGGGCCCTGTGTCGGAAAGGGGTTTCATTGGGGAAAGTTAGCAATCTGGAACATCAGTTGGTAGAGCGACAAGGGGGAGGCAAAGAGGTAGCTTTGTGGTATTTGAGTTTGTTGGAAGAGGTTGATGGGGAGTTTGCTCTACCTGGTGAGCTGTGGGGGGAAGAGCTAGGCTTTCAGTGCGACGATATATGGGTAAAATCTTTTACTCTCCTTTATAAAACCGTTAAACCGGCATGGTTGAGACGTAACCATCTGTTTACGGCACATCAGGCTTACCTCTCGCCCCTAAGACTCTCCAAATTCCTGCCAGGAAAGAAATTTAATAAATGTAATCTCATCGAAGCATCAGATGTACATATGTTTAAGGACTGCCCTTCCATCGGCCGGTTCGGAGAAGAAGTGAAGTCAACTTTGGACTCTATCTTAAATACATCACTATCCATCACTCTGCCATTAATAATCTTCGGCTTGGATGCTGGCATCACCGGCCAGGCAAGGTCTTTTTTGTTTTATGCATTTCTTCTGGCCAGGAGGCAAATTTGTAAAGTTTGGGTAGAAACAACGGCTCCATCACCCTCAGGTTGGCTGATGTCCCTATATGAAACATCCAAGGTGGACTTGGCCAGATCTTGCTGTATGTGTGAGTGGGCATTTGAGTGGCTGTATGGCTGAGTGAGTGGGTGCATGAGTGGCTATATGGGTGAGTGAGTGTGAGAGAGTATAAGGGAGAATATGTGGTTGTCTCAGTGACTGAGTATCTGTTTGTATCTACATGAGTGAGTGGGTGTGTGACCTTTTACACAGAACACTCATAGCTTTGTTGGCGTCCAAGTGGGGTACACTTGCTCAGGAACCTCACACACACCACACTTTGCAGTACCTTCACGTGCTGGGGAGGGGAAGACATCTCACCCGCTGGTTTGCATCTTCACTTCGACAACACCAGGAGGTAGATCTCACCCGACTTCGACTCCATTGGGAGGAAGCCCTGGGGGGTCGTTTACAGATAGGGAGTGGGTGGCCACCCGAGAAAGCCTGACCCGCATCCCCCGTAACCAGCGATTCAAGCAGATACCTTTTTTTATATTACATCAGGCCTACCTTACCCCTGCCCAAATCAACAGGTACTTCCTCCACATAGACTCGGCCTGTCCCCACTGCCAGCAATTAGATGCCAACATGCTTCATATGCTGTGGGGTTGCTCAGTTCTGACTGACTACTGGAGCGCAGTGACGGTCACTCTCACAACTTGCACCTCCCGCACCACCCCCGACTTGGGAATCTCATATGCTACACCTCTTCAGCAGAAACAAGAAATATAAAGTTGCCACACGGTTTCTAGGCCTGGGTCTAATAACGGCCAAACGCTTGACCACGAGCGATAGAAATCCCCCCTGTCACCCCACCCACTTGCTTGGCGCCAATCCCTGCTTAACTGGGCGAAAACGGAGGGTGCGTCGCTACGTAGAGAGGACCTGCTTGGGATTCACATGTTCCCCCTGGCACCTCAATGGGACACAATGATCTACACGCTCCAAGGGGTAGACACTGACACAGGGAACCCGACTACATCACAGAGGATGATTACTCAGGGTATACCCCCCTGACATGAATGCAGACTAACGCCAACACCTGCGCTGATTTAGCCCCTCTGTCGCAGAGCCTCACTGTCACTAGGTCTTAGCGGTCCTTTGCCCCCCCGACTACACTGGTTGCAGCAGCAGGTCTTGAGCGACTCTCCCTTACCCTTCCTTCGCTTATGTTGTCCTCCTTTTGTTGTGCCCTATGTCCCTGGTTGAGTTTGAACTGCACCATACTGGTAATATTCACATGCTACCAAGTGCTGTGGTTTTTGTCAGCACGGCTCTGCCATTGTTGGGATATTGCCTCCCGGTTTGATGTGCTCACAATGCCTTACATCTCCATTTTTCCTGATGCTATTAGTTACTGTACACCATGCTACTGGCCATCACTTTTCTTTCCTTTTCCACCCATTATATGAGTGCTGATCTGACGGTATGCTTTCTTAATGATGTGCAAAAAAAGTTAATAACAATGATTTAAACAAAAAAATAATGAGTGAGTGGGTGTGTGAGTATCTGTGTGGGTGAGTGAGTGGCTGTATGAGTGAGTGAGTGGGTGTTTATGTGGATATAAATGGAGAATGACAGGGTGCATGAGTAGTTGTAAGGGTGGGCGAGCAGGTGCAGGAGTGCCCGTATGGATAAATGAGAGAGTACATGAGTAGCTGAATGGTGAGTGAGTGGGTGTGTGAGTAGCTGTATGGGTGAGTAAGGGGGTATGTGAGTGGCTGTATAGGGGAGTAAGTGCATATGCGAGAGGCTTTATGGGAGACTATCTGGTTGGCTTAGTGACTGTTTAGGTGACTGAGTACGTGCTAGTATCTGTATGAGAAAGTGAGTGGATATATGAGTATATGTATGGGTACATGAGTGGTTGTGTGAGTGGCTGCATGAGTGAATGAGTGGTATTTAAAAGGCTATAAATAATGAATGACATGGTGCATGAGTGGTTGTAGGGGTAAGTGAGTGGGTGTGTGAGTGGATGTAAATGGTGAATGAGAACATGAGTATCTGTATGGATAAGTGAGTGGGTACATGAGTGGCTGTATGGGTACATGAATGGGTGTATAATTGAATATATGGACAAATTAGTAGATGTATGAGTGGCCGTGTGGCTGTGTGGCTGATTGAGTTGGTGTGCGAGTGGCTATATGGGTGAGTATGAGAGAGTATATGGGAGACTATGTGGTTGTCTAAGTGACTATTTAGGTAACTGAGTGCATGTGTTAGTATCTATATCAGTGAGTGGGCATGTGAGTATCTATATGGGTGAGAGTGTTAGTGTGAGTGGCTGTATAAGTGAGTGAGTGGTATGTAAGTAACTGTAAATGGAGAATGACAGGGTGAATGAGTGACTGTATGGGTAGGTAAGTAGGTGTGTGAGTGGCTGTAAATAGAAAAGGAGTGGATGCATGGGTGTCTATATGGGTAAGTAATAGGGTACATGAGTGGTTGAATGGGTATGTAAGTAGGTATATAGGTGAGTGAGTGGTTGTGTGATTAGCTTATGGGTGAGTGAGTGGGTATATGAGTGAATGTATGGATGTAATCGAAGGTTGGTTTGTGCTATACCTCCTCCAGTGTTATATTACCTTATGGTATCCGGCTCCCTGATAGGACGTTAAATGAACTCCACATAGGACTTTCTACTTTTAAGATTCCTGGTAGGTATTAGCTTCTGGTTTCACTGATAATCAGATGGGGGCTTGATTTGAACATATAGTTCCCAACATGGAACCCTATTGTCTAATATTTGCTATTCCTTTCAGACATTCCCTGTCAAGGTGCCTGTGGCGTGTCCTTGTTACTATTTGTTCCTCCGAGGATCCTTTTATCACTTTGGAATTTTGAGGGGTTCTCCCCCCTGGGTTGGTATAATGCTTTTGAGATTGCTATATTTATAGCTGATCCTAACCATCTTGGCATGCGGGAACCCATGTCACATGTTCGTTTTTTGAACTTTATATAATGTGGGTATTGGTCTATGTGATCACAATGTGTGCTCTTGCTAATTTTCTTTCACCCCAATGTTCGCCTTTTCTCTCGAATCACTTGGCTGTCCTAGACCTATCTCTCCTATTTTACTAAACTCTTGATATTTTCCATTGGTGGATTTCCCCTTTGACCTGATGCAGTATGATCTTGCAGCATATACCTGGCATAGTTTGTTTAATGTCTATATTATTATAATTATCTTGCTGCTCCCTGGACTTATTTAACTTTGTTTAATTAAATCTATATGTATTAGGATGTGTTTTTGCTGAATTATTTATATGTTTTCATTTCAGATCACTGTGTCCCACTTTGATTTGTACATCCCAGCCCTGACGAAGGTGTAGCCCCGGCTGGGGCCACACACCGAAACGCGTGTTGGCGTTTTTCACTCAGGGATAATCTAAACGATCTCTCTTCCATCTCCCCGAGAACTTGTTTTCACTCTGTAATATGTAGATCAGCCAGTCGCTGTCTTGTACTTTGATATGTTGTGTGTATGTGGTATGGAATGTATGCCATTTTTGAATGTAAGGTGTGTTTGAGAGTGATATGTGGGACCATTATGGCGAATTATATTTTGAAACCCAAGAAAAGCCCCTATCTTGTTTGATGTGTATATTTATTGAAGAATTATATCATGTAATCAAATAAAACTTTTTATTATTTTGTAAATTTGCTTTTCTCTGTTCCATTGAGCACCCCTTTTAATTATTCTGATCTCATTCTGAGGCTTTGACTGAAATTAACAGGCAGGTCCTTTTTCTCTGATTGTGTTTCTTGAATGTATGGGTGAGCAAGAAAGTATGAGAAAGGCTCTATTGGAGACTGTGTGGTTGTCTTAGTAACTGTTTAGGCGACTGAGTATATTTGTTAGTATCTGTATGAGTGGGTGTATGAGTATCTGTATGGGTGAATGAGTGGTTGTGTGAATGGCTGTATGAGTGAGTGAGTGGGTGGGTGTGTGTGAGTGTCTATGCAAAAGTCAGTGGGTGCATGAGTATTTGTATTGGTTTGAGAATGGGTATGTGAGTGAGTATATAAGAGGTTGTATGAGAGTATGAATGGGTGTGTGAGTAGTTGTGTGGATGATATCATCAGTGATGTTACTTGAGATGTAATCAGTGATGTCATGAGCGATGCAATATGTGAGGTCATAAGCAGGGCATTACGGAGGCTTTAGTTGTAGCTAGCTGAGGTAACTATAACTGCTGAATTTCTTTATTGTGAGCCTAACTATAATGTCTGTGTAACCTTGGGTTTTTTCAGTGAAGTTATAAGGTTTTTTTTAAACTCTATTTCCTAACTATAACGTCCCTGTAGCCTTTGGTCTTTTCAGTGAATTTCTAAGTATTTTTAATTCTATTTCCTAACTATAATGTACCTGTAACTTTGGTTTTTTAAGTGAAATTCTAAACATGTTTTTATTTCATTTCCTAACTGTAACCTGTAACCTTTGAGAGTGAGTGTGCAAGTGGGTGCATGAGTGTCTGAGTGGGTCTGTGGGTGGGTGTGATAGTGTGTGAGTGGGACTATCAGTGGGTGTGTGAGTGGGTCTGGGATTGGCTACATAAGTGTCTCACTGGATGTGTGAGTGGGTATGTGAGTATCTAAGTGGGTCTGTGAGTGGGTACATGAGTATCTGAGTGAATATCTCAGTGGGTATGTACAGTAGGTATGTAAGTGTTTGAGTGCATTTGTGAGTGGGTGTCAGAGTGTCTAAATGGGTTTGTGAGTGTCTGTGAGATGTCTGAGTGGTTCTGGGAGTGGGTGCATGAGTGCCTTAGTGGGTTTGTGAGTGGGTGTGAGAGTCGCTGAGTACATCTGTGAGTTCGTGCGTGTAGTAGTGCGTATAGTAGTAAAATCTATTACAAAATAATGTAATTATTTTAGAATTGTGTAAAATATATTAAATAATCTATTAAATTGAGAAATAATATTTATTTAATAATATAAATTACCTACTAATACTAATAATTTACCTATTAACAATCAATTTAATTAAAATTTAAAAATATTTTACAAATTAACCTCAATATATTTATTTAAACTATGTAATTACTTACAATTAAATTACTTCCAAAACTATTCCTCTATAAACACACACCCACTACAGAAATAAATTAATTAAATTAACATATTTATTAATTAATCATTTGAATGTATTTACTAATAATAAGAATTCTAAATAAATACCAATAAATTAAATAACATGTTTAATTAATTATTATTAAATTACTTCCCACCCTAATCCCCTATAAACCCACAACCCGCTACACAAGATAAATTACTAAAAATAAAATATTTATCAATTATAATTAATTACCAATTAAATATTAATTAATTACCAATTATTAATTAATTAACAATTATTTTTAAATAAATACCAATTAATTAAATAACATATTTAATTAATTATAATTAAATTACTTCCCACCCTATTCCCCTATAAACCCACAACCCGCTACAGAAAATAAAAGACTAAAAATAAAATATTTATCAATTAGTCAATTAAAATTAATTACCGATTATATTTTAATTAATTACCAATTAATAATTTATTAACAATTAATTTTAAATAAATACCAATTAATTTAATAACATATTAAATTAATTATATTTAAATTACTTCCCACCCTATTCCCCTATAAACCCACAACCCGCTACAGAATTATTTTACACAAAAATTAAACATTAATATTAACTTACCTTAAATCGATTTTTTTGTTGTCGATATTCTGTCTAGTCGATATTATGTCCATTCTATATTTTTGATTCAATATTATTGCTATTCTAGTCGATATTACATTTTTCTAGTCGATATTTTTGTAGTCTATATTATGTCTAGTCGATATTATGTCTAGTCGAAATTAAAAACACGATATTATGTCTAGTTGAAATAAAAAAACTCGATATTATGTCTACTTACCCTTCAGGACAGCCACATGCATTGCTTGGATGTGGTCAATAAGACGACATGCTATCTCTGATTTCTTGGTGACCAACATCACAGAAGATGTCTCCATCTCAATCCTCTTGTTGGAAACACTAAAAACTATGGTACGGGGTACTTCATCTCCCACTCTGATGCCTGGAAAAAAAAACTACATGCAGACAAGAGGAAGGGGTTAGAAATGCAGGTACAGGAGCTAGAAACTATTCCTAGGAGACCAGGGTCTGCTGTGTTTGGCAACAGCTTGAAGCAGCACGGTCCCAGCTTCAAGGTCTTGACATAGAGATGGCCGAATATATTCTCTTACATTTAAAGCACACATTCTATGTGGCAAGGTAATAGATACAGGAGCCTTTCAGCCCATAGGCTTAGGGCTATGAAACAGGATGGGAGGGTAAAGACCCTTCTCACTCAAGAAGGGGTTGAGGTTTTGAACAATGAGCACATAGCCATTGCATTTAGGGACTTTTATAAGTCTCTGTGTGAGACACAGGACCTAGCTGAGGCAGACATCTAGGTCTTCTTGCAGGGGGCCAACATTTCCCGATTGACTCCTCAGCAAGCAGGCTCTCTCGATAAGCCCATAAAGATCGAGGAGGTAGTCTCGGTGATAGCCTGCTGAAGCTGAATAAGGGACCCTATGGTTTCTCCACCTTAATCTAAAGGACCTTCTGTCAGGTCCTTGCTCCAATCCTCACCAGAATGTTTAAATAATTTGCAGATACTGGTACTCTCCTCTGATCGATGCTGGAGGCTTCCATCTTGGTCAACCTCAAACCTAGTAAGGAAAAGAGCCTCTGTAGCTCGTACCAGCTAATCTAGCTAATCAATGTGAATGCTAAACGTTTAACTGGCATTCTGGAAGCCCAACTCAGCCCTTTGCTGCGGGGACTGCTAGACCCCGACCAGTCAAGGTTTATTTCTCACAGGCACTGTGGCGACAATACTAAACATATCTTGCACATAGTTGACAAAGCCAAGAAGTCACACAGGGAAGACACTGGTTTTGGCCATTGTCACTGAGAAGGCGTTAAACAGAGTGCTTTGGCCATACCTGGATTCAACCCTGCGGCACTTTAGCTTTAAGAATAGGCTTTGGAGTTGGAGTTTCAACACCTACCGCAATATCCAGGCGATGGCACGAGTAAATTATACACTCTCAACCGACTTCCAATCTGCAGGGTGATACGGAGGGATGTTGGTTATCCCCCCTGCTTTTTGAGTTATTTGTGGAGCCTATGGTTCAGAGAGTCCGGGACGACCCTAAGATTACTGTGGTGCGGTTTGGGGGGTGAATACATAACCTGAGCATCAATGCGTATGCACTGCAGTCTGACGTACCAACCTGTAGCTAAAGAGGGTCTGGGAGTTTTTCACATCACTCAGTATTACCAAGCTGCACAGCTCAACTTCCTTCTTGAAAGGAATCATCTCAAAACTGAAAAGTATTGGTGCCTTATGGGTTGGGCATTTGCCGGCTTCACCAGAAACAGTGGGCGTGGAGCATACACTCCTCACGGGTCACCAGACCTACTGTGGCGGTTTGGGATAAAGTGGCAGTCTGGCGAGGGCTGACCTACCTCGTCTCACCTCTGACACCCATCCTGGGTAAACCAGACTTTACACCAGGCCTTCAGGCTGGTGACTTCTCTGCCTGGTAGCGTGCCGGCTGCAGATCCCTAGGTCACCTTTTTGACTCCACAGCACCTGTAACATTCGAGTAACTGAAAACAGACTTTCGGCTTCCTGAGACGGAGAGCCTCTGCTACTTTCCCATTGAGCACTGGGTGATGCACTCTGCAGTGAGGAGTGGTGCTCAGAGGCTGCTTATACCCTATGAAAAATGGCTTCCCAGATATACGCTCTCCATTGCATTCGGACGCCAGATAGTAGCCACCGTGCCAGAGGAGATGGGTACAAGAACTTATGCGTATAAAGAATGGGAAGATGTCTATGACAGAGCCCGCGGCACAGTACATAACATATCCAGTGTAGAAACGGCTACTAAGATTGTGACATATTGGTACCTTACCCCTGGCAAACCTCGCAGCAAAGCGGTTGTTCCTATTAGCAGCTTCTCTGGCTTTTCTTCTGTGCAGTCTTATTGATCCAGATGAGTTCTAAAGTTCAGGGGTCTGGGACCCTGTATTTGTACACAAAAATCCTTTGATCTTCCAGGCAGGGGATGTCGGTGTCCGGCCAGAACCAGTTGGGCATCTCTGGCGTGAATTCCAGGCAGGAGGTGGAGACGGCTTTGTCAGAGGCAGACCAGGCCCTTTGAGGTGCAAGGAAATCTCCTCCCTCTTCCCTCCATCATACCCAGGTCTGTTTAGCACTTTCCTGACCTACCTAGACTATCGGGAGCCACCCTGCTTCCCAGCCATCTGTCGTCCAAAAACCAGACAGGCAATCCACATTCCTGCAGAGGCACACGGGATGACCGAGCAAAATAATACCCACTTTCTAAAAGTGGCCTCTATGAACTCAGAATGAAAAGGTCACCCTCGCTAAAGGCTGCGTCTTTAGACGCTGAGTTCAGGCATACCAAACTTCATTCACTTATACCTTTTTTGGACTACGAACATGGGTAGCACAATCCGCACTGCAGGCCCACGCGTAGCAGTTGACTCACAAGCCCCAGAACCCGCAGTGCCCTTTACTGGGGACTGACAAGTAAGTCACATATCCAATAGTAACACAATTTACCACAGGAGCACCAGCGCTTTACCACTGATCAGCAGTGCGAAAAGCGAGCAGAAACTTTATACCAGCAAAAACAGAGTCAAAACCGGGAGGGCAGAAAGCAAAACATTTGGGGGAAACATGCCAAAAAATGCCAAGTCTAACAGCAGGTCTTGCTGAAACTGTTTTAACTTCCCCAGTGGCAGTGCGTTTTACTTGGATGATGCTTTGTAGTGCCCAGGATTCATTGAGATCCTGTGAAACAGCCAAACGATCATTGATGTCAAATGCTTTTTCATCCGTCACTGTGCTGCCACCATCGAGGTCGGGTACTCACATTCTCATTCCAAACAGGACCTCGTATGGAGTACACCCTCCCAGGGAGCTTCCTGGCATGTTATTAAGTGGCCTCTGGACCCATATAGATGATTGACCCAACTGCCCCCTGAACCTAATTCCCTTGCTGTTAAGGATTGCTTTAAGTCCTGGTTTTTCCTTTCCGCAATCGAATTTCCCTTGGGATGATAAGCAGAGGAGTACCACAAAGTCACACCCAAACTTCCCATGGATTCCTTGTAAGCCCGAGAGCTGAACATGGGGCCACGGTCAGAATGTAATGCGCAAATTGCGTATGTCCCTAGGAAGACTTGTAAATCCTTTATAACAGTTCGGGTATCAGTCGAGCATTGAGGCCAAATCCACAGAAATCTAGCACATGAATCCACTGCCACCAAGATATATTTGTAAGCCCCATCAGATTGTAAGGGGCACAGTGGTCCAAATATACACATGCGAGAGGTCTGTCTGAAATCAGTAGTGGTGTTTGTGGTGGACACGTTACAGTGGAACCCTTCATCTGCTGACAGATGTCGCACTTAAGGACAAGGCCCTTGGTCTGCTTCGTAAGATCTGCCCACCAATAACTTTGTTTCAACAATGAAACTGTTGCAGTCATATCTGCACATTCTGAGCCCAGAACCCTGTGTGCAGCTAGTATTAAATCTAATCTGCGATCCATGTTTGGTATTACTCTATCCCCCACTCCTGGAATTTGAGCATACAGTATATTTTGTGCCTCTAACTTGTAGGAGTACTTGAGTGGAAAACCTTTTTGCAAGGCTGTGCTGTTTTTGCTTGAAGTGATGACAGCTACCATTATCTGTTCATCTACTCTTATGCGAGAACGAGTGATTGCAGCTAAGGCAGCAGTTCTCACTTTCGCCTTCATCAGCCAATGAATTCCCTTCAATGTGCACGCCAACACGTTGATGAATCAGCGTATAAATCATGTGTGCCCACAGTAAACCTTTTTTCAGCTCTGCCACTTGTTCCCAAATCAGTTTATGCTTTATTGTGCAACCTTTTGAGTCTTTGAATCCATTCTGGACCCAGTAGTGAAGATATTCATTATATGACTGGACACAATAAAAATGAATCGCACTGTATAAGTATAGGGAATTCTCGATCTGTATTCTTTAGTGCCAGTACTAAGGCTTTTAGTTCTGCCAGCTGAGCCGTTCAATTTCCTAGAGACTGTGTCTGCATATTGCTAGGGCGGAACTTACCATCCCTCATACGACCCTTTACAATCGTGCATGCTGTGCTGTATTGCTGTTTACTTCCTATATCTGATTGAGCTGAACCGTCAGTGTAAATTATATATTCATACTGATCTAGAGGCATTATTTCATTCTGGAGAGGATATTCTTGTTTGTATTACAGAAATGCTTGAGTTTTTAATGAAGAATCACATTTATAGTCTACATCTGTTGCAGTGAGAGAATTAGCCCATTGTATCCATCGTGGATGTAGTGCTTTAGCGTTAGGAATGCTTGCTTTTGCAACAGTCTCTAAGATTGGTACAGGAGTTACGACAATTATTTGTTTTCCCTGAGCCAGTGCTATTTCTCTCACTACAGCAGTCTGTACTGCTGTTAGTATTTTTTCAGTTGATGCAAAAAGCGTTTCAGCATTTGTGTACAAATGTGAATTGTATGCAATTGGTACAGTTTCGCCTGAGATTGACAAAGGTTTAGAAAGTCTCCTCACTTAGAGCAAGGATAATCAAAGAAAATCACTGTAGCAATAGCTTAGGGTAAATCGGGCTAGCACCATAAAGTGCTTAGGGGCATGGCAGGGAAGGAGTGCATAGAATGCCTTGATTCTCTAGCTCGGAACATGTACTACATAGAAATGTCACTAAACATGTTGCAAAAATAGGCGAATATATTATCAATGTCCAATGGGGTAAGATCTTCCAAGTGTCTGTCGTCTTCGTCCTTGATTCCCGCTGAAAACTACCATGTCATCATGAAGTCACTCCGATGTGGCTACAGTTCATTACAAAAAGATATATCTACTAAGGTTGTCATGAGAACCTTTTTTCAAGCCAACTCTATTAGCGGCTTGGTGTCCTATTGTGTAACATTGAGCTGTTCTATAAAATGAAAAATTTAAATCAGGTATGTCCTGGTTGGATCACAAAATGTAAGCTACAGGAAGCATTTTCTTTCATTAATACGCTTGTACATTATGAGTATGTGGCAGAGGAACCAATCTAAATATACAGTGAAATCATATGATATGAAAAATAAGAAAAATAAAATTTTCAGGAAACAGCACATGTCACGAAGAAGTCAGGTTCTATAGTTCAGTTTTAACGTTAGATCATTTTTGCAAAAAGCATTTATATTCTTTAAGGGATAGGGAAGAATAAAAGAATAGTGAGGCCTAGCAGTTCCAAAACAATGGAAATATGAGCATTCTGCAGAAAAAAGCATCATTTTCACTTTTGAAAGTTTAACCCCTTCACTGCGGGGGTTAATCCCCCTCTGTGCTGGGGGGGAGGGGGCGCGCACAGCGCCCCCAGGCTCATGACGAGCTGAGCTCGACATGAGGCACGGCGCTCCTGTGCTCATGACGAGCTCAGCTCATCACGGCCACACCCGCTCCCGTGGAACGCTCAGCACAGCGGGGGAATTATCCCCGCATGGGAGCGTTCTACGGCTCATGATGAGCTCAGCTCATCATGAGCCTCGAAGAGGTTAATAAAGGCACATTTTCTTAACGTCTATTTTATTATTCATTTTTATATCAACATTAAGGCACATTTTTATATTAATGGGTGGTACATTTTCGTAAAATATTTCAACTTTCTCAACCATGTGGCACCAGACGCCGGAGGAAGAAACCTGATTTATATCTTGATTAAAAGAGAACTTAAATACATAAGGCAGGTTAATTCTACATTACAAGGACTTAATAGTGTGTAAGACAGGTATGTGCTCATCTGATGGACTCTCATTGGCTTCTCTTCACTTATGTAACTCCTATTATTTGAAGAATTGTTGCCACTATTTGTCTTTTAAATATCAATGTGACCAATCGACATGAGCTTAGAAGGGCCTTAGTTGAGGACTATTTGAATATGATTGCATACTGTGTCCCCCTAATGCTCCTTCATTCACATTACTCTCCATGAACCGAGCTGGATTCTGATTGGATTGTGGCTCTATCATCTATATGATGTAGTCTTTTCCATTTATTTTGCAATTTTTTCACACACATTTACAACTTTTTTATACATGGGCAACCACTTTTTTGGGAAGAAATTAAGCATTTGATCAAGCAATATTTGCCTCTGATGAATGCCAATGTATTTATTTTTCACACATCCCTTTATTGGTTTAGAAAAGTAGCTGAACGTGCATGCTGCATTTTCATCCAGCTACATTTAAGGAAGCTTCAACTCATGCTTCAGTGCATGCAAGTTAGAACTACTCAGTTGTTGATGGCCTCTGGATGCTCCAATCTATTGCCACTATTTCACACACGGTCAAACCATTAATGTTGTTATCTTTGTACTTGTCTTTTAGGTATCATACATCAGCTCATTAGAGATGTCACTCAACGGGTGAGTTAATTCAATTCAATTCAAAATACTTTATTCGGCTTTACACATCTAAAACATGCTAGTAAGGAGAAAGGGGAAACAGGCCAGGATTATCCGAGGGTACATTGACAAGGAAGGAAATGAGAAATGTCGTGCCTTAAAGGGTCTATCAGTTCTCCATACAAAATTTAGATCTCAATGCAGACCTAAAAAAAAACCACTACAATTGGTGTGCATTCTGGTTTCAACAGTTGTAGGTAGAATAGGGCAGGGGGGACCTGGGTATAATTCAGCGTCTTTAAAAGTGGTGTTAAAAAATATCTACGAGGAACTTTGTAAAAGTTACATAAAAACATAAAGTGCAGCAGATCCTGCAGAGACACTCCGTCGCAACCACAGGAAGCTAACACTTGTCCTCTACAGCTCCCTTTTGGAACGGCTAAAAGCAAGTGAAAATAATCCAAACGAAACCTGACCAATAAAAATCGCTCATGGTACGACAAAGGCCACAGAAGATACAGTTCCGTAAAGGGAGTGGTTTTGAGCATCACAAATTTACGGACGCTATATTTTCCCAGTTCAACATGGTCTCTACCAAGCTTTTTTTTTTTTTGTAACACCTTTATTAGCGTACTCAGATGCGTACACAGCTAACAGCCTACAACCTCCAGGGCTGGCAGCGTTACTTCTTCTATGATCACTAATGTCATAAAAGTCTTCTTAACAAAACCCACATCCTCAACGGTAAAGGTCCGGCCACCCCAGCTCTTCAAAACAACCCTTGATGTATTTTAACCATGGAATGCGTAGCATGAAGTTGAGACTTAAAATTTTTCTAAAGTCCTGGTGGTTGAACACTAAGGGGCACATTAGGATGGCAGGCGGGCTTTGCCCGCCCGCCACCCTAGCGGAACTCAGGACCGCCCGCCTGAAGGGCGGGGGTCCCGACATTGCCATTAGGATGCGCCCGCTTCAGTGGCGGGCGCATTCCTCAATTTAACATTGTGGCGGGCGGTGCTCACTGCTCCGCCCGCCACAATGTTAAAAAACAGAAGCACGCATTTGCATATTCGAAGCGGCAAGCACCGCGCGGTGCCTGCCTCTTCGAGTATGCAAAGGCAGGGGGGTACAACAGGTACGCCCCCTTGTGCCACCCCCCTTTGGCCTTCACTCTGGGGCCCACAGGTGGCCCCCAGAGTGAACACCGCATGCCTTTCCGTGGCGGCATTGCCGCCACGGAAAGGCATTGTCAAATGCCTATTCTAATATGGCTGGCGGTGTCTGATAGACACCGCCACCATGTTCTCCCTTTTCCGCCCCGGCCGCTATGCGACCGGGGCAGAAAACAGGCGGGCGGTCTTTCTCACCGCTGCCATCCCCTCCGCCATCGTAATATGGCGGGGGGGAATGCAGGGAAGGATGGCGGGCGGATTGCCTCCTCCAGGGTGGCGGTGGCCACCGCTACCCTGGCGGAGGCAATCCGCCCGCCATCCTAATGGGCCCCTAAATCTTTGTTCAGCCTACAATTGAGCCAAAACAACAAGGGGCACATAGCCAAAATATTGGAAATAAAAGGCAACCCCACTTCTTCGTAAACCACCAGTTTAGAAGTACCCCTTGGCACTCCAAGGACATGTTTTTAAAAAGTGTTCTCCGCCACCTGTAGGGCATCAATTGCTGCATAACCCCATATTTCACTCCCATAGCTTGAGATGGCAACACTTTTTGACTGGTATATCTTCAATATTGCCACAATAGGGCGCTTACCCATTTTAGTGGCAAAGCGGAAGATTGCTGTATTCACCCTTCTGACCTCCCCCTTACTCCTCTTAATAAGGGGCCCCCAACACAGGATATCATCCAATAAAACAACTAAATAAGAAAATGTCACAGTCAGGGGCACCTTTTCATTGCCCACTTAAAGGGATACTGCTTCTTCAGATGAATCCCGACCTGCATGATGTAAGATTTAGAATTATTAATTGCTAGGTCACGGTCCTCCATGAAGCCCGGAAAGGTGTCAAGAAGGAACTGCAGGCCCCTTGCTGTCCTGGCAATGAGGACTGTGTCGTCTGCAGATAGCAGGACAGGCAAACCTCGACGACCCCATAAAGAAAATCGATCCTTGTTTTTACCAGGGTCTTGGATAGGTCGTTATGTATAAGTTGAATAAAAATGGGGCCAGGATGAATCCCTGCCATACGCCCCTCTCAATATTAAAATCCCTTGAAACACACAGATCCTCTGCATATCTGATGTCCCTCGTATATTTGTGCCACAATGTGCTAAACACTTTACCACTTGATTCAAGATAGCCTGGCTGATGAGGGTTATGAAACCGGTCCTCGGAAGCTTGTTTCCGGTCCAGGGAAGGCATGGCTTGGCAGTTCGGGCTGGACTGTTCCCATGAGGCACAGGATCAGACTGATTTGCATATGGCCATGTCTGAACTGGGGTGGTGTGGAGTGCAAAAAAACGATGGATTTAGGCCCAGATCTCTGTACTGGGGTGAATGTATGACATTGTTCTGCATTCTGTCCATCAACTGTGGTTTTTGTATTTCCCCGTCCCTAGCCTTCTCAAATAGGGGACGATTAATAATGCCCCAAAATCTAGAGCTACTTGCTAGGGTACTGGGCTCCAATAGTTCTCTCCAGGTTTCCTCCTTCAATTCACCATTCCTAAAAGCCAATGCCCGCTTATGTATGAGACGGTGGGCACTGATCAAAGATTGATCCCTCTGGATAGTTTTTAAGGCTTCCTTTAAGGGTCTTGCTGCTCTAGGACAGGAAGCGCCAAACCATCTGGGATCAGAAAGCAGTGTTCGATGAGAAGGGGCACTTAACAGTTTCCCTACCTTAGAGATAAAACCATCGAAGGCCTGAAGGACACCTCCGGGTTGGGTGCCCGAACACACGCAAGATGCTATCTCAGATGCGCATATAACTTCCACCTCGCCATAGAATAAGTCCGGGGAAACCTGAGACCACTTTAGGTGGCACCTTCCATCCGTGGTTCTCATCTTGCCTGGCACTAGTACCCTAGCTTGACTTGTCAGCAGGCCCTCCCCAAGTGTACACAGATGGGGTTATGATCACTAAATACACTGTCCATAATTGTGGACCCTCGCAGGTTGCTCTGTAAACCAGCTGAGATCAAGGTATGATCAATGAAAGAGCCCTTGTACCGACCTTTAAAGGAGAGGAGTACAGGCTGTTTGCTTAGCGGTGCAGAAAAGGCCATTGACGGAAGCAGATCCAATACATTGAGAAAATTATTAAGGGCGTCCCCCTGAGCAGAGTGCTCAAAGTGAAAGCCCCGCAACCTTGTGCACCCCGGCTCTGTCATAGAAGTAGTTTCCGGGTCACCACAAGGGTGGAAGTTAAAATCCCCTATTATTTTTTTTTTTAAATCTTTTTATTAGGGTTTTACATTTTAGGTTCCCATTTGGGAGAGCAGATCGATCACAGGTCAGTAATTACACGTATGTTGGTTACACATTGTCTACAAACATAATACGTCTTCAGCATTTGGGTACCGTTCCAGCAAATGGGATTACACATCATCGCTCATGGACTTGCTGGTAGGTCAGCTTGTTACCTCACGTTGTGTCTCATTGGGGCTGGTCCCTAGGGCTATACGATGGCGAAGACTGGTGTAGGTGTCTCTCCCCTGGTTGTATATGTGACCCCTTGCTGTGTAGTCAATCATTATTATTCTGTAGGTAAGTCGGTATCCAAACCACCGACTGGAACTTAACTAGAAACTGTGGGGAAAGACTTCTTCCAAAAGAGAGAGGAAGGGGGAGAGCGAAGGGCGGGCGAGGGTAAGTGGCCATGGTGGGCGGAGTATGTGCTGGCCATTGGTTCGAAGGGTGGGGCGCAAGGGTTCCGGGGGAAAAGGGAAGCAATTTGTCACAGGGGCAGGTGATATTCCCAGTGGAGTTGGCCGCCCGTCCCATGTTATCCGCCAACCGGGGGTTTCACTCTCCCAACATCAGGTCCTGTGGGCTGGAGTGTTGGGAGGGGCTGCAGGGTTGGGGCAGGGACAGCACCGGTGTCTCCTCTGCTGTTGTCTCTTGTTTAAATTGCATTAACAGTTGCGCCCATTCCAGGGAGATTGAGTGCTTGCGTGTACCCTTCACCTCTGATGTTAAAATCCCCTATCACCATAAGGCTGTAAACAACAGAACCAAAGAACTGCCTTATAAATCTACTCAGCCGAGCAATCTTGCACTCCCCCTGAGCAGGCATGATGTTATAAAAGTTAAAGATTCCTAGGCTATCCTTTCCCTTTTTGAGGATAATAGCTTGAATATCTTTATTGTCAAAAGGGAGTTGCTTGATCTTACAAGACACAGCCAGCGCTATGAATATGGCCAGACCACCACTAGCTCTTCCATGCACTGATGAGGATGCCGGACCAAAAAAGGCTTTATATCCCTCCAAAGACAAGTTATAGTCCACCAGCCAAGTCTCCTGGAGACAGATCACAGAGAACTGCCTGATGAACTGCACCCACAGAGGATCCTGGATTTTCACTGCCAAACATGCAATGTTCCACGACAGGACTTTGTAAGTATCTAAACTGAGCTGCTTTCCGAGGTGTGCAGCCGGTGAGGTCACCTGCTGCTGAGGGCTAAGTAACCCAGGCTGCTCCATACCACAGTACACAACATCCCGGGTGGTTGGACGGGGAGATTCCTGCTGCTGAGATAAGTCCCTTACTGCCTCGGGATTCATATGCAGTCAATCGCACTCATCCAGCCTTGAAAGAGCTAAACATCTGTTCAAAAGCTCTAGACGAGGAGCCGGCTGGTGCCCAACCGGTCGCAAGACACCAGTAGATATTGTGAGTGACCCGCCCCCAACACCTCAGAGGATCTTCAAATCCGCCTATTAGGGACCAAATTTGGGTTCAATCGACTTCTGGGGTTGGCCTTATAGAAAAAACACAGGGGGAGGGCCTTTATACCATAATCACTGTGAGTAGAATTAAGATAAACATCCCGAAAGATTCTATCCACAATGAAGCTACTATTAAAATTCACAATGATACAGTCACCCCCTTCAGGTTTCTTTGAGCTCCCTATCCACCCCCAAGGCGCACCATGATGATATTACGTCCACCATTGGGCCCACAAAGTATTGCTTGATAACCAATAAGTTACCTTATTTTTAAGTTGAGAGAAATTCTCCTGAGACTTTTGGGAAATTGGCGGAACATTTGCCAAAATTACTACCAGGGGCGTGGAATGGGGAGGGAGGTCAATTGCTGCTAGATTCTGGGGGTCAGAGATGGGGGGACCCTGAGGATCAACCAAAGTTCTTCCTGATCCCTGGGGAGCCTGTCGCTGTGGAATTTTGGGTGGGTCCCCATTAGATGACGATCTTACAGTTGTAGTGCCAATCAGCCCTCCTATGTCATTGGCAACCACGTTTGCACTACAATATTGGACACTACTGGGAGGCAGTGATTCTGCTGCTTCCCTGGATAGAGTAATGGAGCTTAGCGCCAAATTAGATGTATTCAAGTTCGAGGACACCGGTTTAAAAGAATGGGAGGATACTAGAAGCTTATTATGTTCTACTAGAATTTTCTCTATGCGATTTAGTTTATCTAAAATGGGACTCAACCTATCTTCCAGTATAAAACTCATGGTTGATTTGAGAGCTTCCATCATATCCCGGTTGACTGTATTTACCATTGGCGGAGCAGCTGCCTTAATTTTGGGGACAGGTTTATGGGGTATATTTGGTCTAATTTTTTGGGCCTGACTTCCTATTGGCTTAGACTTCCTTTTTGCACTCCCACTAGACCTAATTGCCCCCCTGAGATTTTGTAAAGGGCCAGCATTGCTGGGCGCTTCTAGGGGCACTTGGTCCAAGCTACCACTGGGCACATCAATCCCTAACATGGCGGCAGAGGCACCACTCTCCCTATTCCTGATGATCACAGCAGTAGAGATTACTCAGTGAGGTGCCACTCGAGCAGAACCCTGCTTAGGAGATTGAACTTCAATAAACTGAGAAGTGTCACCCGACCCAGGGGGTGAGAGAATACTCTGTGAATCAATAATGGCTTCCATTGGTGGATTGAGGGCCCCCCCGTGAAAGAGAATAGGCCTTTGAAGGAGAGGTAGAAAGACGCCTATTCACTAGTTCAATTTCCTTATCGATGACTGAGAAAGTCATCCATAGTTGTGACATTAGCCCTCGGGCAACCCTCTCCCCATCTTGACAAGCTTGAGTCTTCCTTCTCCCCATGGTGCACGCCCAAAATAAACCCCCTATACCCACAATAAGGTATCAATTCTAATATCAGCACAGTACCTAAAGCCCTTATTTGAGTAGACCACTGTGGAATATTTAGAAGAAACAATAAAAACAAGCATTGGAAATGCAATAGGTCTCGCATTAGAAAAGTGGGAGCTATTGGTATTGTATTTTTTTGTGTGTGTAGTTTTTCCAAATAGCTACATTGATAGATTAGTCATTTACAATGCCAATAGTTTTAATTATTTTGAATGTGACACCTATAGCATTTGGAATGCCACATGATTTGTATTGACGTGACTTTGATGGCAGCTTATGTTGTTATGCCACATTTCTAGAGAGCAGGAGAGTGCAGCAGGGAATAGAAGCACAGCCTTGCAAGCTGAGCGTCCTCCCATCGCACACCCATCTGTGGCTTGAGTGGTGTGAGGGTGAGGGGTGTGAGAGTGAGGAATGTGAGTGTGAGGGGTGTGAGCATGAGTGTTGTGAGTGTGAGGGAGTGTGAGTGTGAGGGGGTGTGAGTGTGTGTGATGGTGAAGTTGAGTGAGTGTTTGTGAGGCTGAGTGTATGTGACGGTGTGTGTTGGTGAGGGTGTGTGTGGGTGAGTGAGGGTGTTTGATGTTTAGTGAGGGTGTGTGACGGTGTGAGGCTGAGGGTGTGTGAGGGTGAGTTAGGGAGTGTGATTGTGTGTGAGTGGGTGAGTCTGAGAGTTAGGTGTTGTGATGTTGATTGAATGTGAATGAGGCTGAGGGGATGATGGTAAGGGTGTGTGAGTGTGAGGCGTGTTTATTGTGACAAGTTGCAAGGCTGAGCGTGGGTGAGTGTGTGGGAGGGTGTTTGATGGTGAGTGTGCGAGGTGTAGTGAGTGTGAGAGTGTTGTGACGGGTGTCAGGGGAGGGGAGGGTGTGTGTGTGAATGTCATGTGTTTGAGGGTGAGGGGGTGTGTGTGTGAGTGTGAGGGTGAGTGAGGGGGTGTGAGGCTTCGGGTGTGTGACGGTGCATGAGTGTGAGTGTGTGTGAGGCTGAGTGAGGGTGTGAGAGGTGTTGTTATGCAGAGGGTGTGTGACGGTGTTTGAGGGTGAGTGTGAGTCATTGTGAGTGAGTGTGAGTGAGGGGGTGTGAGGGTGTTGTTGTGAGAGTGAGGGGAGTGAGCGTGTGTGAGTGTGATGGGGTGTGAGGGTGAGGGGGTGTGAGTGTGTGTGAGGGTGAGGATGAGTGAGGTTGTTTGTGGCTGAGAGTGTGTGAGATGTAGTGAGTGTGAGAGTGTTGTGATGGGTTTTAGGGGAGCGTGTGTGTGTGTGAGTGTAAGGTGTTTGAGGGTGAGGGGGTGTGTGTGTGAGTGTGAGGGTGAGTGAGGGGGTGTGAGGTTTCGGTGTGTGACGGTGTGTGAGTGTGAGTGTGTGTGAGGGTGAGTGAGGGTGAGAGAGGTGTTGTTAGGCAGAGGGTGTGTGACGGTGTGTGAGCGTGAGGGTGTGTGAGGCTGAGTGTGAGTGATTGTGAGTGATTGTGAGTGAGTGTGAGTGAGTGTGAGTGAGTGTGAGTGAGTGTGAGTGAGGGGGTGTGAGGGTTTTTGAGGGTGAGTGTGTGAGGTGTAGTGAGTGTGAGAGTGTTGTGAGGGGTGTGATGTTGTGATGGGAGTGAGGGTGTGTGAGGGTGATGGGGTGTGAGGGTGAGGGGGTGTGAGTGTGTGTGAGGGTGAGGGTGAGCAAGGGAGTGTGAGTGTGTGTGAGTTGTTGAGGGTGAGAGTTAGGGTGTGTGAGGGTGATGGTGTGAGGGTGATTGAGGGTGTGTGAGGGTGAGGGGATGAGGGTAAGGCTGTGTGAGGCTGAGGGGTGTTGATGGTGAGAGAGTGTGAGGGGTGTGAGTGGGTGCGGCTGTCCGGTGTAGTGAGTGTGAGCTTGTTGTGAGGGGTGTTATTTTTTTAGGGGAGTGAGGGTGTGTGAGTGTGTGAGTGTGAGGGGGTGTGAGTGTGTGTGAGGGTGAGTGTGAGTGAGTGGGTGTGAGGCTGAAGGTGTGTGATGGTGTGTGAGGGTGATGTTGTGTCAGGGTGATTGAGGGTGTGTGAAGGAGTGTGAGAGTTTTGGTGTGTGAGGGTGATGTTATGAGTGTGTGTATGTTAATATTAATTATTTAATATGTGTCGTGTAAAAAAACGTGATAGATCTTCCCTTTGTAATTGTCCTGCCTTATGTGTATTTTTGTATGTAATAGAACTGTTTTTTTTTTTTTTTTTTTAAATATATTTTTATTGCAGGAATCAGTAGATCATTACAGTAACGACCAGCATTTTATCATAAGCAATATTAACAGTATAAAGCCCTCTGGCCCCCCACCGTACAGTCCGTACACAGCCAACGGCCCACAACCCTGGGGTCGGGCGGCGAAATGCAATGGGGGTCAGTAGGATGCTGGAGCTGGTCCGGATAATGCACTGTCCGTCATCTGCTTTTCCAAACAAGCCTAAAACCCCCAAAATAAACCCCCCCCCCATAAATGTCTACTAACTAAGAGAAACCCCCCCCCCCCCCACCACCAGCGCCAGGGAGCTAACAACATTGGATTCTGCTATTGGACCCACGGGGAAGGCAATAGGACTGTCAGTACTAACGTTCATCGGGACTCGGGGTGAGTCGCTTCTTCACTTTCAGAGTCGCTGGGGGCACAATAATCCCTGAGGGCCTGCACCAACATTTCCCACTCCAACGCGGCCTCCTGCGCCTTCTCATTACCCTGCCTCCAAGCCAGCTGATATCTCAACGCGCTCTCTCCCGCCGCCCACTTCAAAAGCTCACTGTGCCATCTGCTGCCTGCCGGACCAGCTCGTGCCTTCCAGTTCCTGGTCACCTATCGTTTAGCAAGGAGGAGCCCTAGGTCGATAAATTTACTAGAAATTTTATTCCTGGGGGTATGGGGGAACCAGTGTAGGAGCCCCACCGCCGCATCCAATGATAAGAGTCTCCCTGTCACCTCCTCCAGGGTCTTCGCTACCTCCTGCCAGTAGGACGTCAGTCCTGGACAGGCCCATAACATGTGTAGGAGGTCCGCCTCTTGAGCCGGGCATCTAGGGCATTCCGCCGAAGCCGTGGCAAAATATCGCCTGATTTTCACCGGGGTCAGGTACGCTCTATGGAGAACATAATAGTGGACCAGTTGGAAACGGGCGTTACGTGTGCCCTTCCAGGCTCGCCTCACCAACTGGGACCAGGTCGTCTCCGGGATCTCCCTACCAATGTCCTCCTCCCAGCGAGTCTTCAAAGTGGTGAGAGGAGCCAATCCCTCGGTAATCAACCTGCCGTAGAGGCAAGTGACCGCCTTCACCGTGCCCGCCGACATCATTACGTACTGGCACACCTGAGATAAGTGGGGTTCCTCCTGCCCGTTCCTCCAGTGTGCCTGGATCGCTCGCACAATGGCCGAGTGCAGCAGAAAGTCACCCCGGGAGATCCCGAAGCGGTCAATGAGATCCTGAAAGGACAAGAGCGCTCCGTCCTCGTATAGATCACCAACGAGCTGTAAACCGGAATCCTCCCAGGCCGCCAAACGTGACCAATCCCCTCCGTGGGGGAGGGCCGTCAGCATCCCCAACGGTATTTCAGGCGCATATGGTGTTCTCGGGTGGCCTCGGGCGTGGGCCCGATTCCAACACAGGCGGATAGTCCGCTCCTCCATCGACAAGTCCCGCAGGACTAAACGTTGTCGCAGCGCTATAAAGGAGAGAACATGCCTGGCCATACCCGTCCCCCTTCTGTCTTCCGGGCCCCGGAATTCCCTGGCGATCTCCTGGGTGAAGGTTTGGAGCTGCGCCGCCAGATAATACTTCTCAAAGTCCGGCACAGCGAGCCCCCCCTCGTCCTTCGGCCTCATCAAGGTGTTGAGGGCCACCCGCCGTCGGCCCGTTCCCCAGAGGAATCCGACCACCATAGAGCGTAACCGACGAAACGTGGCCGGTGGGATCCAGATCGGTAAAGTCCGGAAGTAATATAATAACCGGGGAAGCGCCACCATTTTGAGCAGGGCGATACGCCCCGTCACCGAAAGCGGCAGCGTGGCCCAAAAGTCCATGCAACCTCGGAGTGCTCGAATGCAGCGGGCAATGTTCCCATCTAGGAGGTCGGGTTGGTCGTGGTAAACGAATACCCCCAGGTACTTAAAGCAGTCGGGCTCCCATCTAATCTCCCTACTTAGCGCAGGGGCGGGGGTACCCCTGCGTACCGGAAAAAGACAGGTCTTAGACCAATTCACTCGGAGGCCCGAAACCACTCCGAACTCCGTGAGCGCCAACTCCGCTCCACGTAAAGCGTCGATCGGGTCCTCTAGGAAGAGCAACAGGTCGTCCGCATATAGCGAGACATAATGCGGGCCCGCAGACGTCCACAAGCCCGTGTAGTGGGCTCCCGAGCGAAGGTGCAGCGCCAGTGGCTCCACCGCCAGCGCAAAGAGGAGTGGGGACAATGAGCACCCTTGCCGCGTGCCTCGTTCTACCGGATACCGCGATGAAATCAATGGGCCCGCTCGGACCCTGGCCGAAGCAGAGGCATAAAGAACCGCGGTCCATCTAACAAATCCCTCCCCGAGGCCGAATCTCCGTAACACCGTGCAGAGGTAGTCCCACTCCAGGCTATCAAAAGCCTTCTCCAGGTCCACCGACAAGACTACCGGGGACGGGGCATCCACAAATGGTTCCCCTAGCAAACGGAACAACTTACGAATATTCATTGTCGTGTTCCGCCGTGGGATGAAACCGGCCTGGTCCTCATGCACCAGGGAACTCATGTGTCCCAGCAGCCTCGAGGCCAAGATGCTGCTCAGTATTTTGTAGTCTACTGTCAACATCGATAGGGGACGGTAGGATCCCGGGTCGGATGAGTCTCGGCCCGGTTTGAGGAGAGGAACCACCAACGCCTCACACATCGAGCTCGGGAGTCGCCCCAGCCTCTTCGCCTCCCTGTAGACCACCAGTAATCGAGGGGCTAGGAGGTCAGCGTAAGCTGCATAAAACTCCACTGGTAGGCCATCTAGGCCCGGGGTCTTGTTTCTCGCCATCCGTTTAATGGCCCCGCGGATCTCCCCTAATTCAATGTCGGATCCCAGGGTTTTCGCCACTTCCTGCTCCACTGTGCGGAGCTCCAGTGGGCGAAGATAATTATCAAGCCGGTCTGGGTCACGTGCAGAGCGACTGCGGTACAAACATTCATAATAATGCCGGAAGCAACTAAGAATCTCCGGTTGGGTGCATACCTCGGTTCCGTCTGCCCCACGCATATTTGTCGTCGTTTGGGACTGGAGCGTAGGGTTAGCCAGCCACGCCAACAACGCACTCGACCTGTCTCCCTCCGCAATAGACCGGACCGTATAGGCCTTATAATCAAAACAGCGGAGCCGTTCGACCTCTGCCGCTACCTTTTCCCTCGCCTCCGCCGTTTGTGTTTGCAATTCCGGGTGTCCGGGGCGGCGAATTTCAAGCTCGCGGAGTTCCCGGTCCGCTGTGCCTAAGTCAGCCAGGATGATGCGCCTCATGCCCACCTTCTTAGAGATACAGTAACCCCTCACCACTACCTTAAAAGCGTCCCATTCTAACGCCCTAGTACTCGCGGAGCCGCCGTTGGACGCAAAATAATCCGATATTCTCTCCCCCAGGTCTGCTTTGAAGACACTGTCCTCGAGGATCTCGGGTCGTAATTTCCAGGTGGGCACCGCCGGCGTCCCAGGAAACCAGCGAAGGTCCAGTAGGAGGGGGTTATGGTCCGAGATGGTCCTAGATAAGTACTCCGATCAGACCGCTGCCGAAACCAGTTCGGGCGATCCAAGAAAGCCATCTAGTCTGACATGCAACTCATGGAGTCTCGAGAAATATGAATAATCCCTAGATGCGGGGTGATGCGCCCTCCAAATGTCCGTCAAACCCCAGCGGGTCTGCCAATCCTGACGACCCTTAGCCGTGCGACGGACCGGGGAATCGGGAAGCGGGGGATGCGAACGGTCTATGTCCACATCCACTACGGAGTTAAAGTCTCCTCCAAGCAGGAGGGGCCCGGCGAAGAAGTCGGCCAACGAGCCCGATAACCTGGAAAGGAAGGCAGTCTGGTCTACATTAGGAGCGTATACACAGCAAACGTTCAGGTCCCTCCCCCCTAGAGTGCCCGAGATGGCCACGAAGCGCCCCTCTGGATCCAACACTGTCCTCGTGACTTGGAAGGGGACCCCTGCTCTGATCCATATTAGCGCCCCCCTGGCATAAGCGGAGTACGACGTGGAAAAGACCTGCCCCCGCCATCTACGCTGAAGCGCCGCCCCTTCCGCCTTGTTCAGATGAGTTTCCTGCAGCAGCGCCATTTGCACTCCCCTACGCACTAAGTAAGCGTGGACCTTGTGGCGCCTGGACATAGTGTGAAGCCCCCTTACGTTCCAAGTAACACATTTCAAGTTAGCAACATCAGCCATTGTCCCAGATTGTTCTTGCACAGTCCCCCCATCCGGGTCTCCACAAAGAAAAGACATCAATCCTCCTAGCGCTGATGGCGGCCATTTTCCCCAACCAAAACCAAACAACCCAAAAACCAGTCAAACCCCTATCCACCCACCCCAGAACAGGACCCAAACTGCACCATCTAGATCCCATCCAAACCTCGTCTGTCAACAACCCAAGAACCCCCACTAATCCTACGGTCGCCACCGTAGGAAGGCCTTATGGGCCAGGTGCGGGCTGGGCGGAGGCAGTGGGCCCTCGTCGCCCAGGCCACCAGGACTATAACAAGCCCCAACCAGTGCCAAAACCTTCCGGGGCAAAAGCAGAGGCCCCCAAACCCTCTCCCCCTCTTTGTCAGCAATAAAGGACGGCAACCGCCTCCCCCCTGCCGGGCCCCCACCCAAAACAAGGCAGTCTACCCCGTTACCCTTGTCCATCCAAAAGGTCCTCCACCGATTTCGGTGTGATCACCGGTGTATGGGCACTATCGGCCACTGAGTCCTCCGAGTCCGATGGTGCTCCCTCATCACCTGGGTTTTCTTCCTCCTCGATGGTTTCATTCCGTGCTCCCGACAACTCCGACAATACTTCCAGCACTCCCCTCCGCTCCGATGATGTCTCCGCAGTTGAGGGCCCTCCCGTGCGGCCGCGGCGATTCCTGACCCTCTTGGATCGCCGCCTTTGTTCCGGCTCATCTGCCTGTTGGGACGAGGAGCCAAAGCCATCTCTCCCTGTCCTGTAGAGCTCAAGCCAGACACAGACATCCTCCGGGGTGTCGAAGAACTGGGTTTTGTCATCGACAATGATGCGGAGCCTTGCAGGGTATAGGAGTGAATACTGAATGCCCTCGCTCCTGAGCTCGCGCTTAACCGCTAGGAAGGAGAACCGCTTGCGCTGAGTCTCGTAGGTGTAATCCGGGAAGATGTTCACCTGACTGTTCGCTACTTTGAACGGGCCATTGTGCCTGGCGGCATTGAGGATTAAGTCCCTGTCTCGAAAATGCAGCAGCCGCGCTACCACCGGTCTCGGGGTGCGTCCCTGCTGTGGGGGCCGTGCTGGGACTCTGTGGGCCCGTTCCAGAGTGTAGAAGGAGGACAGTCCTTCCGGGACCACCGTGTCTCGGAGCCAGGTCTCCAAGTATGTCACCATGTCGCCATCCTCGATCTTTTCCGGCAGGCCCACCACTCGGATGTTGTTCCTCCTGTTGCGGCCTTCCGCATCCTCCGCCCTCTGTTCCAGGGTCGCAATTCGGGATAGGGCGTCCTTCATCGTCGCAGCCAAGGTTCGCTGCGCCGGCTCCAAGGTTTCCACCTTGCTCTCCACCTCCTTGACCCGGTCTGAAAGTTTGCCATGGTCCGCTCTGAGGAGGCCCAGGCTCGTCGCCACCTGAGCAATGTCCTGTTGGAGGGCCGATCTCGTGGTCTCTATCGCCTCTAGGACACGGTCGAACTGTTGCTGCATCGGCGCGCCCCCAGAACTTTTTGGGTCCCCATGCTCCTCTTTGTCCTGGGCTTCAGAGTCCGAGGCGGTCTGGGTGGATCCCTTGGCTCCTCTAGGTTTCCCCATGCTTCCAGGGGCACTCCGTGAGGGTCCCGGAGTAGGCGTCTCCGCGTGCAGGTGTCGACCACGACCTTCCCGGGTGCTTGTCCTCAATTCGGGTATGGGCGACCTCCTTCTCCAGAGCCTGTGGAGATTCCGCCGCTTCGGCTCACGCCACCGCCACGGCGTCCGAAGGCACCGATGAGGGGGCGGAGACAGCCGTCGCCGAGTCGGGCAGACCCGCTCACCCACTATAGCCCCGGGGTGAGGGCCACCAACTCCCTCGGATGATTTGCGGCACCAGAGTGTCTCGCCTCCCATGTAGGTGGACTGGCCAGGAAGACGTAGCTAGTTGCGGAGTCGCGAGGCGGGCCACCGCTCGGATCACAGGGCGTCCGCTCCCGGTGCCCTCCACTGCGTGGGCACCCGCCCGGCCGTCCAACCGAGTGCAAATCCGTTGCAAAAGGTCCAATCCAATAAATGTCCAATGCCCAGAACAGCCGGGGATGGCGAAGCCGGGCGCCAGTCGCTGCCCGCGGCTCTTCTCCAAGTCAGTAGGTCCTCACAGGGGGACAAAGGAGTCCGGGCGCCATGTTGGGTCGCACTCCGCAACTCCGCAAACTTCGGTTTTACTCCGGAGCAACCCTCGTCCGAGCTCCACCAGGGGCCCCGGCAGGTCTCCGTCGGCACGCTCAGCAGAATGCGGGGTCTGGGGTGCCCCGCAGCCTCCGATTTTCAGGATAATCCCGGGCTTAGTCCCGGAGCCGAGCTCTCAGGCGACCATCGCCATCGGCGCCCAAGCCACGCCCCTGTATGTAATAGAACTGTGTATGTTTTTTAATTACTGTGTGGTGTTATGTGTGTTTTAGGTGTCTGTGGAGTCCCGTATTAATTTTATTCTTTTAAAAATGGCCGACGCAATGCGTCACCTTGACGTTCCCTACGTTAGCGTTCTAGTTTATTTTTGTGTTGTGAGTGTTTACGTTTCCTTGACGTTTATTTCTAGCCAATCGGAGCGCGACGTTTTTGACGTTGCGTTCCGATTTGCTTACGTCAACGGTGGAATTCCCCAGAAGATCGAGAATGTTGGTGCGCGGAAGGCGTGTTCTTGTTCCTGTGCTGTTGCTGCGTCGTTTGACAGGTAAGAATGTATTCCAAAGTGTTTTTTTTATGTAATGTAATGTAGTATCTATACTATCTTTAAGTTAACGACTGAATAGGAGTGTGTTTTTATAACTGTTGACAATTTTTTTTTTCGATCGTAATATTTGTAAATGTTTGTAATGTAATGTAAATTAAAGTCTTGTTTTCAATTGTCGATATGTAATGCATATGTTTTCTAAAACTGTAATGTAATGTATTTTTTGCTGGTGTTTGTTATTTGACGTACAAGAGCTGTTATTTGAACTTTGAAGTGCTATTTAGTTTATAATATATTTATGTATGTTGTGTTTGCATTGTTTTTTTCCTGTGATGCTGAAGTAGCGGGATTAAATGTTATTGAGGTACTCGATGTATTAAAGGAAGCTTTGTGTATTTGCTGAATTTATTTTCCCTAGCAATGTATTAAGAGGATGTACAGTGATGTAATGTGTGTATTTTATGCGTTTTGTGAAAGAATTGTTTTATTTTCCAATTCCTGTTTGCATATTTGTGTATTAATAGCTGCACCCTCCTTGCGTTGCTTTAAATTTGCATTTTGGACTAGCTGCAAGTGTGTAATCCTCTTTTTACGTATAATTCAAATAGTTGCTTAACGATATTTATGTGTACAGTTGGAGGCTGGAGTTGTATTTGGAGTGTAGAGTTGTAGAGTTGTATTGTAGTTATAGGGTGTAGTTGGAGGCTGGACTTTGACGGTGTGAGTGTGAGGGTGAGTGCATGTGAGGCTTTTGGAGTTTGCCACAGTATGTGTAAATTTGTAGTACTGTATGCAGTCTATTTTCTTCCCCAAACGTGTTTTGTGTTTTTTAGCTTAGTATGTGTTAGATCAGAATGTGTATGTGAACTATCTTTGATGTATGCAACAGTGAGAATAAGGGTGTTGCTTTTAATTTATGGGCATAAGGGTAGACGTCTTAGGATGTTTTTGTATTTTCTGTACTTCCCTAATTTTTTGTGAACAGCTGCGTGGGCAAGGGGCGTTGGCTGTTGTGTTGTTGAGTAGTGCTCTTTTGATGTTGTTTGATGCTGTTTTGGTGTACGGTGTTCCTGTGGTTGTGCACTTAGCACCACCAAAACACTTTGTGCAACAGCAGCATCAGTCAGAGCAACACCAGAGTCTTGTGCTTTTGTGATGACGCATTTTGTTTGTGTTTTTGATTATTTCTGGCATTGTTTACTTGTTTATTTTCCCTTACTTTAGTAAGTGCTTTCTGGTGTGAATTTTTTTCCTTTAGCTCACTTTGTCCACTTAAAAATTGTTGTATTTTTTGCTGTGTATTCATATGTTTGTCTATTTTGTGTGCATTTATGATCTTTGTGAAAGAACTGTTTTATTTTACAATCTCTATCTTTATTTTTGTGTATTAATTGCTGCACTGTCCTTGCGTTGCATTAAGTTTTAATGTTTTAATAGCTACAAGTGTGTAATCCGAATTTTACGTATTAAAATAAATGTTGCCTTACGTTATTTATGTGTGGATTTGGAGAGTAGAGTTGTAGTTGGAGTGTAGAGTTGTAGGGTGGTATTGTAGGTATAGGGTGTAGTTAGAGGGTGGACTTGGACTGTGTGAGTGTGAGTGGATGTGAGTCTTTGGGTGTTTGAGGGTGCGAGATGGTGTGTGAGAGTGATTGAGGGTGACTGTTTTAGTATGAGTGAGGGTGTGAGTGTTGTGAGTGTGTGTGTGAGGATGAGGGGGTGAGTGTAAATGTTGACTAACGTTATTTTTGTGTGGAGTTTGAGGGTGGAGTTGTAGTTGGAGTGTAGAGTTGTAGTGTGGTATTGTACTTTTATGGTGTAGTTGGAGTGTTGTCTTTGACGGTGTGAGTGTGAGGGTGAGTGGATGTGAGGGTCAGGGGGTGTGAGTGTGTGTGATGGTGTGTGAGGGTGAGTGAGGGTGACGATGTGAGTATGAGTGAGGGTTTGAGGGTTGTGAGGGTGAACTTGGACGGTGTGAGGGTGATTGGATGTGATTTTTAGGGGGTGTGAGGGTGTGTGATGTTGTGTGAGGGTGAGTGAGGGTGACGGTGTGAGTATGAGTGTGGGTGTGAGGGTGATGGTGTGAGGGTGTGTGAATGTGAGGGTAATGGGATGTGATAGTGTGTGATGATAGGTGTGGGTGAGTGAAGGTGATAGTTTGAGCGTGAGTGAGGCTGAGTGTTGTGAGGGTGTCAAGGTGAGTGAGGGTGTGCGAGTTTGAAGGTTGAGTGTGTGACTGTGGGTGAGGGTGAGTGTTTGTGAGGGTGAGGGGGTGTGAGGGGGTGGGACGGTTTGGGGGTGTTGTTGAGTGATGGTGTGTGATGGTGAGTGGGTGAGGGTGATTGAGTGTGTGTGAGGGTGAGGCTGTTGAGGTTGTGTGTGAGGGTGTGTTGCTGAGTGATGGTGCATGATGGAGGTTGTGGGAGTGTGATCGTATCACGCTGTAGAGGGATGTGGGGAAATAGTAGGCCAGCTGAATGGGTGTTTTTTTTTTTTTTTTTCGTTTTGACACAAGTCTTTTGAAAGTAAAGCTAGCCATCCCTCCTGTGCCTCGAACTTGCTGTCATTTTTCTTTTTTGGGTGTGCGTGTAATTTAGTATGTGTTGTGTGTTGTGTGTGCGTCAAAATGCAACCCAAGGAGACGTAATAGAGTGTGTGTGTGAAAGTCCCCTTGATCCGTGAATGTGTGTATGAAAACTTTGTTGTGGTGTGGCGAAGTGGTGTGAACGGAGTGTGTGTTGTAAGAAAGGATCCGTTGTTAAACGAGCAACATTTGTAGCGAGTCTGGATGTATACTGATCAGCAGTAAAGTATTGCCTGTGAGTTGTGTTTTCCTGTGTGTATGTGTGCAAGATGCAGAGTGGGTGCAAGCTGCAGAGTGGGTGCAGGCTGCAGAGTGGGTGCAAGCTGCAGAGTGGGTGCAAGCTGCAGAGTGGGTGCAAGCTGCAGAGTGGGTGCAAGGTGCAGAGTGGGTGCAAGGTGCAGAGTGGGTGCAAGGTGCAGAGTGGGTGCAAGGTGCAGAGTGGGTGCAAGCTGCAGAGTGGGTGCAAGCTGCAGAGTGGGTGCAAACTGCAGAGTGGGTGCAAGCTGCAGAGTGGGTGCAAGCTTCAGAGTGCGTGAAAGCTGCAGAGGTGATAGATGCAGAGTGGGGGATAGATGCCTAGTGGGTGAGGAGGTACGCCTGGTGTATAGGGATGTCTGTTACTATGCATATGAATCCGAGATTGTGTGCCCGATTTGTGTCCCAAGTGTAATTAGAAGCTGTGGCCACTGTCTAGCAGGTTGGTAGTGTTAAGTAAGCCTAAACTGTGTTAGCAATCCATAAATTCTGCGTGTAATGTAGTATGTGTTGTTAGTTGTGTGTGCGTAAAAATGCAACTGAAGGAGACGTAATAGAGGGTGTGTGTGAAAGTCCCCTTGATCCGTGAATGTGTGTATGTAAATTTTGTTGTGGTGTGGCGAAGTGGTCTGAACGTAGTGTGTGTAGTAAGAAAGGATCCGTTGCTAAAGGAGCAACATTTCTAGTGAGTCTGGATGTATACTGATCATCAGTAAAGTATTGTCTGTGAGTTGTGTTATCTGATCAGCAGTCAAGTATTGTCTGTGAGTTGTGTTTTCCTGTGTGTATGTGTGCAAGCTGCAGAGTGGTTGCAAGCTGCCGTGAAAGTGTTTTTTAAAAGTTATTTGTGGTGTGGCGAAGTGGTCTGAACGGAGTGTGTGTTGTACGAAAGGATCCGTTGCTAAACGAGCACCATTCCTAGTGAGTCTGATAATGAACAATAAACTACAATGCCAATAGCCAGCGTTCAAATGCTGGTGAGCCCACCCAAATCAAAAACAATGGCAGCCCTCTATCTGTTTCGTGTGGGTTGATGGGGTGGGTGGCTGAGGGGGCTTTCAATGCGGCTTCCCTTTGCTGGCTCAGTTTGAAGCCCTGGTTTTAAGTATGAAGGCTCGGCACTCGATACAAAGTAAGTATCAGCAGAAAGGAACGGGCTGCAACTTGCAACCAGCATTTGAACGCTGCCGTTCACTCCCACACATGTACATGTTTTAGTACTCAATGCGAAGCTGTGAAATGCGTGTTTAAAACGAGACACGTTCGTGATACTGCAGGGAGAGAGAGGGGAGGTGCTGGCGGATGGGGAGGGGGAGGAGAAATGCGAGGCTGGCTGTGTCCAGGGAGAGAGAGGGGAGGTGCTGGCATCTGGTGAGGGGGAGTAGAATTGCGAGAGTGGCTGTGTCCGGGGAGAGAGAGGGGGAGAGGGAGGAGAATTGCGAGCCTGGCTGTGTCCGGGGAGAGAGAGGGGAGGTTCTGGCGGCTGGGGAACAGATGTCGAAGGCTGGCGAATTTTGTTTTAAAAATAGTGTGTTTCAGTGTGTGAGTTGTTCATGGTTAAGGGAGACGAGACAGAGGAGCTGGTGGCTGGGGAGGGGGATGAGAAATGGCAGCCTGTCTGTGGAGGAATGCGACCCTGTCTGTGTGCGGGGATAGAGAGGGGAGGTGCTGGGGGTGGGTGCGAGAGAGAGGGGAGGTGCTGGCGGATGGGGTTGGGGATTGCCGTGGGAGGGAGCCTTGAGGGGGAGGAGAATTGCGAGCCTGGCTGTGTCCGGGTAGAGAGAGGGGGAGGGGGAGGAGAGTTGCCATGCTGGCTGTGTCCGGGGAGAGAGAGGGGAGGTTCTGGCGGCTGGGGGCTGGGGAACAGATGTCGAAGGCTGGCGAATTTTGTTTTAAAAATAGTGTGTTTCAGTGTGTGAGTTGTGCATGGTTAAGGGAGACGAGACAGAGGAGCTGGTGGCTGGGGAGGGGGATGAGAAATGGCAGCCTGTCTGTGGAGGAATGCGACCCTGTCTGTGTGCGTGGAGAGAGAGGGGCGGTGCTGGCGGCTGGGGGTGGGTGCGAGAGAGAGGGGAGGTGCTGGCGGATGGGGTTGGGGATTGCCGTGGGAGGGAGCCTTGTCGCTTTCATGTGCACGCGCTTTTAATGTCAATGCGCATGCGCATTGAGCTTGAATTTCACGGGCACTGCAAGGAATCGCCACGATTCCTTGCAAGTTGGTAAAAGTCTATTTAAGCCCCCATAGTCTCGCAAGCTCAATGCGCATGCGCATTGACAGGCGAGACCTAAAAAACCTTAGGTCTATTACTGTTTCCACGAAATGGGGTTATACCAATACACTTCTACAGGCAAACAGCGCAATAGATACAATGACCCAGACCACAGAAACCTTAACAGCAAATTACTCCACAGATTATAACATTGTTAGTTAGTTAGTTAAGGATCTTTATTCGGATATAAAAACCATCCATAAAAGTACAGGTACATCACAACAATTCATCCTAAATAAAAGCAATAAAAGAATCATTTAAAAGGCTGATAAAAAGTGACACAATTAATTTCATAAGAAAGGCTTCCAGTGACATTATTTTAAGGTACAACATATAATATGATTAGCCAGGCTTGCACTACGATAGAGGCAGTACACAGACTAATCAACCACAATATGTGCAAAAATACAATCACTAGTGCAAATATACAAAAGTGCAAACTATGCAAAAAATAGTGCAAAATTTTATCAGACCATATTCATTGTTGCTCGAGAACGAACAGCGGATTGGAAAAAGCAGCTAACTCTGAAGATTACATCATCAGTGCCTAGCATCAATAAATTTCTAAATGCTAAGTTAAAATCCATCAGGGCATTCTCTCTAAAATATGGGATTAGGTAATGTGTAGTGTATTTTACATAAAAAACACAGAAAAACATAAAATGTAAAAGGCTTTGTTTACCACCTAAATTTCATTACAAGACCGGAGGCTACCATTATGCATACAACTTTTAATGCAGTCCAAGCATAGCCGCATATGTCACAAAGCAAAAGTTCCAACTTAGAATACATATGAACCAACAATAGCATGAATCACTAGGCAATCAGCCTCTTTTAAATGCGGCTCCAAGCAAGATAAGTCTACTTCCTACTTAGCTCATGAAAAGTCTTATATTTTAGAGTTTAAGATTAGTATTTTATTATTAATTTACCTTAATACCGTATACTGAGTAACCCTCTTTTATCCCTACAGGAGTAAATATTTATATATACAATGTAAGGATATATATATGCAATGTTATGTTATAAGGTACAATGTTATAAGGTACAGTAACACCTTTTCACTCCTTGTTTTCGGTTTCACAACCTCCAATTTACGGAGGTTGGCTTCCTTTTTTTCCTTCCCTTCGTTCGTCTTTATATTTCATGAATGATACTAAGTCTTTGAAACTAGCGAGTGAAATGTTTAAAAGCACACATTGACTTGCTTCGCAAGTGTAGTTACCTTCCCCACTGCTTTGGAGTTCATTTATATTTTCGGAAAGCTTTGCCATGCTCGAGGCTTCATGTTTCTTACTGCGCTTCATTTCTTTGATTAGAAATTGGGAAATTATAATATTTAGTTACCTTTATTAACATAATCTAATTATCTGTGTAACCCCCCACTTCCCCAATAATCAGACAGTTTATCATATTATTAAAAAAAAGGAAATCAGACAGTTATAATTGATATTTACAAGTTTATTATATTATAAAAAAAAAAAAATCGAGGATCAGACATTTATATATATTTATTTGACTAACATGTCTGACTCAGATTCGGATTCAATTCATAGTAATACTGTTGAATCTGATTTTACTAATGATGCCATCAAAAAACTTATCCATAAGGAAATGAGATCATGTATGTTTTCTACTCTCTCTCAAGTTATGTCATCTAAGAGATCCTTGATCCATGAAAACGATGATTTATCAGATGTGGACATAACAGAGGTTAATGATCTCACTGAACAAAGGGGTAAGAGGCATAAAAAAAGTAAAAATATTGATTATACCCCAGAGAGCACGGGAGGTCCTAGCACCTCAGGTTTTACAGGAGGTCCTCGCACCTCATTTGCCTCAGGTGTCCCTTGCGGCACAACTTTGAAAGGTGTCCTTAGCGGCACAAATTTAATGGGTGTCCCTCGCGGCACAATTCATCATAGTGCTCTAGACAATGATCCTGTTGATATTGATGATGGCTCAGAATTTCCTGACGAATATATTCTTGATCTCGATGAGGATGAACAAGATATTGATTCCTTTCTCCTAAATGATAATAACGGTCCTTCATCTTCTAATGATAATATTTTGGACCCTTTGGGGGAGGAGATGTTCTCCCCTTTTTACATTAAACACCCTAGAAGCTCAGAGTGGACCCCACACGAGCACGTATCTAAATTCATAACTTAATGGATTAGAAATCCTTTAGAAAGAGAGACTCGTAATCTCTTAAGAGAGTGTACCAGACCTTCAATCGAAGGTAAAGTTTGTCAAACTCCTAACCTTGACCCAGAATTAATTACCTACCTATTTAAATTAGGGAGAGACCCGCGTAAAGGCCTGGAAAGATCGCTTAAGATCTGCCAAGAGAAAGTTCTCGACATTCTAGGACCCCTAACAAAAATTATTGACGCAGCAGAAGAGAGTTACCTTAATGGCTGCCCTCTTGATACACACTCCATTCGGGGGTGGAGCCAAAGGGCACTAGTCCTCTTAGGCAACGCAAATGCGGGACTTGCCCTAAACGAATCGATATGGCTGAAAAGGAAACCTCAATTAATCCAAAAGGTTTAATTTTTGGAGAAGATTTAATAAAAAGTTTGGGCAAATATGTATCGACCTTTACCGCTTTAGATAAAGCGCACCAGAACATTAAAAAAGTTTTAACTACAACAGCAACCTTTTTGGAAGGGCCGGTAGAAGGGGATAATCTTCCGGCCGGTTCAACCGACGCCCCATTCCAAGAAAGAGAGGGAATTTTGGTAGAGGATACCATCCATCCAACCAACCACAGTTCTATTCACCCAGAGGAAGAGGTTTCCGCTCGAGAGGATTCCGAGCTAGAGGAGCACCTGCCGAATCTACCACCCAAAGCAAGTACAGCTTCCCTTTCCCTTTCTTCGAATCCAAAAGTGGGTGGGAGACTGAAATTCTTTTACCACAATTGGAAAATTATTACACAAGACCCCTGGGTTCTAAACACTGTTCTTGGTTTTTCAATAGATTTCATCCAGACTCCAATCCAGAACCCTCTCCCAAGACCGATTCCCCTTACACTAGATCAAGAAAAAATCATAGAGGAAGAAATTTCCTCAATGCTAAAAAAAGGAGCAATTTTAGAAGTTCCCATGGAATTTATGAGATTCATAAGTACTCTCTCCCTTGTGGAAAAGAAAGACAAGGGTTGGAGACCGGTTTTAAATCTTAGAGAACTCAACAAATTCCTTGTCTACCGACATTTCAAGATGGAGGGCTTCCATCTTCTCAGAGACCTCTTGCTAGAAGGAGACTGGCTGGTCAAATTAGATCTGAAGGACGCCTACTTTACCATTCCCATGGCAAAGGAACACCAACCCTTTCTTTAGTTCATTTGGAAAAACCATCTCTTTCAATTTCAGGCTCTCCCCTTCGGTCTCTCCTCTGCCCATGGTGTTTCACCAAGGTACTGAGAGCAGCTGCCTCATGTCTAAAAGAAAAAGGTATTCGTCTCATCATCAACTTAGACGACATCCTGATTCTTTCTCAAGATTATGCTCAAATCATCAAAGATCTCAAGACAGTTATAGACCTCTTAGAAAGTCTGGGTTTTATCATAAACAGGGAAAAATCCATTCTAATTCCCTCAAAGATGGAATTCCTGGGTTTCACAGTAGACACAACAGAATGTCTTCTCCTTCTCCCTCCCAAGAAGATTGCCAAAATCAGAAAGGAGATAAGACATGTATTGAAACAAAAAAATCTCACCCTAAGAGAACTAGCCAGACTTTTAGGCCTTCTATTTTCTTCCATTCAGGCCATTTTTCCAGGACCATTGAATTATCGAGCCCTTCAGAGAATAAAAGCAAGAGCTCTCAGATCAGGTCTTTGGTACTGAGATCGAATTTCCTTAAACCCAGAAGCAATCTTAGAACTAACATGGTGGTTAGACAATCTAGATGCATGGAATGGGAGAGCGATCTTTGGTTCAGCACCAGATTTTATTCTAGAATCGGATGCCCGCCTTCATGGCTGGGGTGCTTGTCTACAGGACCAAAACACTGGAGGTATTTGGTCGCAACAAGAGTCCCTGCACCACATCAATTATCTAGAATTAACTGCAGGGCTTTATGCTCTAATGAGCTGAAAACGCTTCCTTAAAGGAAGATCAGTCATATTGAAAAAGGACAACATGTCTGCCGTCGCTTACATAAACCGTCTAGGAGGGACCAAGTCAGAAGACCTCTCCAATCTAGCAAAGAAGCTTTGGTTTTTCTGCCTAGAACACAAAATCTCTCTGAGAGCAGAATACCTTCCCGGGAAATCCAATCTTTGTGCAGATTGGAATTCAAGATTCATCTTGGATTACAGCGATTGGAAACTCAACACTTCTGTTTTCAACTGCCTGAATCATTTCTGGGGCCCATTCCAAATAGACCTATTTGCGAGCAGATTGACTACCCAATTGGTATCCTATTTCAGCTGGATGCCCGATCCCGGTGCTCTAGCAGTGAATGCCTTTCTCCAATCTTGGGAAGGGATCAACGCTTATGCCTTCCCTCCATTCGCAATGATCCAGAGACTCCTTCAGAAAGTGAGACAAGAACATTCCTCAATTGTCCTAGTAACTCTGTTTTGGCCATCCCAAGTATGGTTCCCAACAGCTCTGGAACTAACCTACGATTTTCCCTTCCTAATTCCTCCTCTGAAAGATCTTCTCGCAGACGGTCAAATTCACCCTCTTGTTCAGCCAGGGAATTTGAACCTTCTTGCTTGGAAGGTGTCAGGAGATCTAACGATCTCGCAAGACTTTCTTTAACAGCTTCAACTCTCCTTGGAGAGTCGTGGCCCGGGACACATTACCGGTACAACAACATTTGGAAAGTCTGGTCAACGTTGGTGCTTGGAAAGGGACTTGGATCCCGTGGAGGCACCTATTGTTGATATAGTTAATTTTCTTGGAGAACAATTCGACAGAGGTTTAAGTTACAGATCTCTCAATTGTTTTAGATCTGCTATTTCTGCTGGACATTCTCTAATTAACAATAAAACAGTAGGTAAAAATCCTATTATTTGTAGAATACTTAAGAGTATCAGACTTAGAAGACCTCCTCAACCTAGATATCAATCTCTTTTGGGATGTTAATTTAATTCCCGACCTTTTCTGTTCTTGGCCAGTTAATTCTCTTCTCAGCAGGAAGAATCTTCCTATCGAATTAGCTACTCTTCTTTGCTTAATTTCATGCAGAAGAGTTTCTGATGTTAAAGCTCTTGATATTTCCTATAGATCTTACGATATGTTTGGGGTTCATTTTGAAATACACAGAAGAACTAAAACTATGTCAGAATCTATTTTCTATCCTCGTTTTGATAGTTGCACTAAACTCTGTGTTGTTCAATGTATGAAAGAATACAATGTTAGAATGAACTCTCTTCGTCCTTTGAATGTATCTCAATTACTCATCTCTTTTGTTAAACCCCACAAAGGAATTTCTTCTTCCTCTATTGCTAGAATGGTTAAGACAGTCATGAAGCTTGCTGGAATCAATCTGAATATTTTTAAATCACATTCTATTAGAGGCGCAATGGCCAGTAAGTCATTCTGGTCTGGTCGTAAGTTAGATGATATTCTAAAGGCTGGTGATTGGTCTAATGCTAAAACCTTTGCTCATCATTATTTCAAACCTGTATCTCACATGTCTGATGTTGTTTTACATGGCTACCAACATGCATAATGGTAGCCTCCGGTCTTGTAATGAAATTGCGATTCTCCTATTAACATGACCAGAGAATCTGAATTTCATTAAAGACACGGAGGCTAACATTATCCCTCCCACCCTTTCCCTGGGTGGTTGATTATATGATATATTACGGTACAGGTTGATTTTTATGATGTGCTTATTTGAATATTTTACTTACAAGCTTACATTATTTTCCTTTGCAGGACTGTTTACTTTCTTTTCCTTTTCAGGACTGTTATTTAGCTGATTGTTTATTATTCAAATCCTTAATATTTTTATTTGGGTTAATTAACAACCTTTCTTTGTTTTGCAGATAACCTTTATTGATTTTGTCTTCTTGATTCCACATCTGGTGAATCAATCATGGATGGTGTATTCTTCCTTCATGTTTGATGTTTCATTGGAGTTGTTTGGACATTTCCTTTCTCACTGTCACCACATTTAAAAGAGGCTGATTGCCTAGTGATTCATGCTATTGTTGGTTCATATGTATTCTAAGTTGGAACTTTTGCTTTGTGACATATGCGGCTATGCTTGGACTGCATTAAAAGTTGTATGCATAATGTTAGCCTCCGTGTCTTTAATGAAATTCAGATTCTCTGGTCATGTTAATAGGAGAATCGCAATTACAAGGACAGCTTAAATTTTCTAAATTTTTATTAAAGCCTAATGGGAAGCAAAGTAATTTTTTAATGCTCCCGTCCCTAAAGCGAAACAGCAAACTCCTATTCCATCTGCCCAATTTTTTCCGCAAGTAGTCCTGAGGCATATTGTTAAACCTACCAAATGTTTCGAGAAGGGGGATATACTTTATAATAGTAGGCTTTACAAGCTAGGTCCTTTCCCTCTCCTTTCTATACTGATCATACAAAGCCCTTTTTAGTAGGTTCTTATGGGAGCAGTCAATAGTTAGGGGTGATGAAAATAGATGCCCCTTCTCCACACTTACTAAGCTTTTCTCTACTGCTCTGAGCCAGGGTATGTGATTAGCCCGCTCGCATTTTAAACAATCCGTTATATTTTTGCGGGATAAAGAGGCAGCAGGATTCCGCCATATTTTCAACCAAAACAAGGCGGGCCTAGATCTTTTAAAATCCTCTACATATAGGAGGGGGCGTGGCTAGCAGCCGATGATGGCGGCAGCAACCTAGAGAGGCTCCCGTAGCGAGGCGGCTTCCCGCATCAATCCGCATGCCTATCCGCTCACTGCTCAGTCCGAAGAGGGTGTCCTGGGTGCGGTGACCGAACGGCGCCGGCACAGAAAATTTGGGAGCGCTTGGACCCCGGTATCGGGGCGAAACTTCCTCTACGTCCCTCGTGGAAGACAGGCCTGGTGCAACGAGGCGAGCATCGGTGTCGAGTGAATCCTGAGGCCGGGCGGAAGTTCATCCTCCCCGGCGCAACCATCCGGAAGTAGCCGACAACGCCACGGCCCGACGTTCTTGGCTGGCAATCCTCCCCGCCGCACGCTCCATCCTTCACGCGGTGTACCCGGTGACGCTAGGCAGCTGTGCCCCTTGGCTGCGCTCGACACAAGCCGGAGGACCTGTGCAGCACCAGTCGCCATTTTGCTTGACCTAGCCGAGGCCGCCACAGCTTCGCGGCAATCGGCGGCACTCTAACAGCGCCAGCGACCTCTGGCCCGCACCCATTCTGGGCCCCCCTGCATACCCTTCCCCCCCGCGGGAAGGGTATGCAGGGGGGCCCAGAATGGGACCTCCGGCCCGCTCCATTATAAACCTTGTCTCATTGGACAGAAATGGCGGGGAAGGGACAGCGGCAGGCCGCTGCTCAGGCGAAGCTGGGGAAATTTGCCTACGACAACCAATCGTCCACCCAGCCTGAGCAGCGCAAATCACTGGGGAAGGGCGCTGACCACGACGGTGCTAAAAAAGCCACGCTGGACGATGTACTATGAGCGCTGGAGCAGGTACAGGCCACGGTGGGCTCGACCGCGGCGGAGGTTACCCTTATCAGAGCTGACCTCCAGAAAATGAGCGAAAGAGTGAAGCAGGTGGAGGTGGTGACTAAATCCTTAATAGAAGACGTCTCCGACCTACAAGTGGCGATGGAGAGGCTGCAGGCGGACAATAAACTACTGAAAAATAAGCTGGATGACCAGGAGGGGCGTTCCAGACGCAACAACGTCCGTATCTTGGGAGTTCCGGAGTCTGAAACAAAGGGGGCCATGGACCTGTACGTTGAAGACCTTATAAAGTCTAAACTGGCCCCGAAGGGACTGTCCAATTTTTTTACAGTGGAGCGGGCCCACCGGTTCCCGGGAGGGACGCCTACTCCGGGGGCTGCCCCGCGCCCCATCCTGGCGAGACTCTTCAACTTCAGAGACCGCAATGCGGTCCTCCAAGCAGCCAGGGTGGCACCACCCATCCAAATCCAGAATTCACGGATTTCATTCTTTCCGGACTACACGGCGGAAGTCACCCGTAAGAGGAGGACATTCCTCGAAGTTAAGAAGTCACTTCGCGACCAGGACCTGCCGTACTCCATGTTGTTTCCGGCCCGGCTGAGAGTGGTGGCGGACAAGAAGGTCTGGTTTTTCGACTCGGCGGAGAATGCCAGGGAATGGCTGGATGGCTGGCGCACTGTGGACCGCACCTCCAACCGTCGACACCACAGGTCGGGAGAGGAGAGCCGGCGGGGCTCACGTTCTCCAACCAGGAACAACGAGAATGGACCACCATCACAGGACCACTTGGGAGCTGCTGGAGGCGACTGATATGACCACGGGGGACTAACGAGTTACACCTGAACTTTACTCCCATTCTGATTCTTCACTGAGTCGTTCATGGACGCTGGCCCGGACGACCCGAGGACTGCAAAGGGACCGCCTGCTTTGGGGGACACTCTCCCCTGACGCGCAAGTACTCTGTTTTTGACATGGGATGAGCGCTCTGCTAAGTTGGGGTGGCGGGCAGTTTTGAGTCCGTTTGGCAGGGAGGCAGGGTGGGGGGAGTTGGGGGGGGGACTTGTTTGGTTTTACGGGAGATTCATGATATCGATCACAAAACGTAGAATGTACTGTGCTGTTCACTGGAACAATGCTGGGGGGGTGGGGCCTGTACTGCTGGTTTCTGTCTCTAAGTTTCGATGGTGGTGGATGCACAACGTAACGTGATGCAGGCGGGAGAGACGCGATTGGGCGGCTCCTCCCTCAGGCTTCTGGCATGGAATGTGCGCGGCCTGGGTGATAGAGTGAAGCGCGGCCTTGTTCTGTCAGAGGTTAAGCGTCATAAACCTGATCTCATACTCCTTCAAGAGACCCATCTAATGGGTAATGCCACTAAGGCCTTGGACAGACGAGGGTATACAATGTTGACCCACTCAGAATTTTCCACTGGGTCCCGGGGCACGGGTATCCTGCTCAGAAAATCCTCCACTTTTATCACCCTTGGCACAAAAACTGATACGCAGGGCTGTTTTGCGGCAGTGATTGGTCAATGGGAAGGGCGCCCCCTGACTATTGTATCAGTATACATCCCGCCGTCATTGCACTCAGTGATGCTGCCTGCCCTGGGCGAATTCTTGCTATCCCTCCCTGAGGGAGACACCCTGCTAGGCGGGGACTTTAATGCCCCTGCTGACCCACAACTCGACAGGTTCCCAGCAACCACTCTCCCCGGGGGTCCCTCCAGATTTCAGCGCTTCCTTGAGGCACTGGGGCTGATAGACATATGGCGGCACGTCCACCCAACATTGCGACAGTACACCTTCCACTCCACCGTCCATAATAGTCTGTCCCGCATTGACCACTTCCTGGCGTTGGGGGATGGGTTACAACGCGTCGAAGAGGTGCTCATACACCCTAGGGGCATCTCGGATCACTCCCCACTAACTCTCACCATTACCTCACAAACACGCACACGCCACCGCGTATTTCCGATGCACGCCTCTTATCTTAAGGTCCCTAAGGTCAGGAAGGCACTACAGACTGCCACGACACATTACTTCATGGAGAATGAGCCTACCGCAGCCTCGGCTGAGGTGCTATGGGAGGCCTATAAGACCGTCCTGAGGGGGCAAGCCATAAGTTCCATAACATCACATAGACGAGAACAGGCGGCTGAACACTCGGCGCTCGAGCTCCGACTGCGCGGAGCAACTGCTGCCCACGAAGCAGACCCCACTGATGACACATTACATGCGCTCATGCTGGCCCAGCGCCTATACACAGACCACGCGCGGCACATTACACAAGGTCACATCACTGACACACAAAACCGAATATATGATATGGGGGACAAGGCAGGGAAAATGTTGGCTTGGCTCGACAAGAGAGGGGGTAGCGTCAAGGGGATCCAACAGGTTAAGGACGAAAAGGGAAATATCCAAACTGACCCAGCTCGGATAGTGGAGGCATTGGCTGCCCACTTTGAGAAAGTCTACACCCCGGAACGGGACGTCACTGCGATTGCGGCCCAAATCGCACTGTATGATTTGACCATCCCGGCACTGTTGCCGGAGGCGGCGGCTGAGCTTGAGGCGCCCTTTACTGCTGACGAGCTGCGGATCGCCATTGGGGCCCTCCATACGGGCAAAGCGCTTGGACCGAACGGCATCCCAATTGAATGGTTTCAAGACCGCACTGCTGTTCTTAGCCCATACTTGCTCCGAATGTACGAGGAATGTCGTGCTACGGGGGTGCTCCCACTGGACCAAAGAACGGCCACGATCGTGGCTATTCCTAAGCCTGGTAAGCCCCCGGAGGAATGCTCCTCATATCGCCCTATATCCTTACTTAACGCGGAAAGCAAAATACTAGCGAAACTTCTGGCAAATCGTCTCATGCCCCACCTATCCGACCTTATTCACCCGGACCAGTCGGGGTTCATGCCCCACAGGAACACCTCACTCAATCTACGACGGGTGCATGGGGTGTTGGCTAAAACGGATGAAATCGGCGAACCCGCGGCCATCTTGGCCCTTGATGCAAAGATGGCCTTTGACATGGTGGAGTGGGCGTATCTCTTTGAGGTTCTCCAATACATGGGTTTTGGTCCTGTCTTCATCTCATGGATCAAACTGCTATACACCATGCCGGTAGCACATGTGGTGGCGAACGGCCACATTTCACACTCCTTTCCGCTCAGGCGCGGCACCCGACAAGGTTGCCCTCTTTCCCCCCTGCTATTTGCGCTGTCGCTAGAGCCCTTGGTGATTCGCATTAGGACCACCCCCTTGCTTCAAGGGATTCAATGGAGGGAGGGCTGGGAGGACCGCATATCGCTCTATGCGGATGATATGCTGGTCTACCTGACGGATCCTGAACACGGAATTCCGGCTCTCTTGCACATTTGCAATGCTCACGGAGAGGTGTCTGGCTACACCATCAATTGGAGTAAATCCGAATTATATGCCCTGACGGGCAGCCAACCAACGGTTGGTTCCAACTGCCCTCTGCGAATGGCCGGTTCGTCATTTAAGTATCTCGGTATTCACGTTACGGGTGACCCGGCGGAATACGAAAGACTGAACCTAGCGCCACCACTGGACCGCCTCAGGCGAGATGCGAGCTTCTGGGCAGGATTACCGCTGACGATGTTGGGGAAGGCAGCCCTCTTCAAGATGAAATCCCTGCCCCGCTTTCTATATATTCTGGACAATACCCCTTTTGCTGTGCCCCCTAGGTACTTCAAAAGGGTGGCGGCGGTGGTCTCTGGTCTGCTATGGAGTAACCGCCCGGCGCGGATTGCTCACGCCAAGCTTTGTAAGGGCTGGTACGAGGGTGGCATCGCACTTCCTAACCTTCACCTTTACTATTGGGCGGCCCAGCTTAGGCCGATCAATCAATGGTTGCACGCATCGCAATCGGACCCAGCATTCCAGGCGGATCGGGCCCAGCTGGGGGCTGGTACCCTGCTGGCCCCGCTTTACGATAAACGAAAACTCAGGTCGCTGAAGGGGCCCACTAAGATCACGGTGGCCACCTGGCATGCAGCCACCGCTGCGCTGGGATGGAAAGATACTATCACCAAGCTCACCCCACTCTGGGACTCACGTGCTCTGTGCAGCCTTCGGACCAGCAAGGGGTTCTCCCGCTGGGACGACATTGGCATTTCAACGGTGGGGGACATGTGGGACCGTGGGGCTGTCATTACGTTTGACCGCCTGAAGGAACTCTACGACATGGGGCCACATGAAACCTACCGATATGTCCAAGTTCGCCATGCTCTACTGGCGGTTATTCCGGTGGGGTCAACTCTCCCCGAGTCGTCCCCGCTAGAGGATCGCCTCTTGACCGACTACATGGTGGAAAAGGCCACTTCCCTCACCTACCGGAAACTCCTTAATAATTCCCCAGACCCGCTAGTGCCTCTTAAGGGAAAATGGGAGCAAGACGTAGGGGAGATGGATGAACATGAATGGAATGAGGCACTGGCATCTCCTAAGGAAGCGGGCATATCCTCTAGAATGAGACTCATCCAACTCAAAGTTCTGCACAGAACATATTACACCAGGACATTGCTTCACCGCATACAGCGAGCCCCTGACCCCTTCTGCTTGCGGGGCTGCGGGGAGGAGGGCACACTCTTCCACACACTCTGGGACTGCTCCCTTATACAAACCTATTGGCGTCAGGTCATGCGCACTATATCACAGGTGCTGGAGGTCTCAGTGCTCCCAGAACCTTGTCGCTGCCTTCTTAATGTGTGGGAGCCAACTGACTTGTCCCGGCATGGCCGCCTCTGGGTAATGCTAGGAATGATGATAGCCAAGAGGGATATCGCGCAGCGCTGGGGGTTGGCGGATCTACCGAAGGCCTCACAATGGTGTGTTAATATGGACAGGGCCATGGTCACAGAACGGGCAGTGTATTTGAACAGGGGGTGCCCGGCCAAATGGAACAAAGCTTGGTCCCCATGGAACGTTTACCGAGGTGAGATTTGCGAGCCACTTCCTGAAGGTGACACACTAGAGTCAGATGATGAAGAATGAATGTACGGGAAGGGCTTGGTGGTGGAGGGGGGCAACATCGGGAAGGGGCGGGATACCGGAGGGGTGGGCTCACACTGTACCTGACGAGACGTGCAAAGTGTTGTTGGCTCGGACTCAGAGTTACGCTTCCACCTACCTGGCATTAAGTTTCTTGTATCGATGGCAATGTGATTTCCCGAAGTTTTGACTGTTCTTTTTTAGGTATAAAACAGAAAACGAAAACCTCTCTTAATTCAGCATGAACCATTCGCAATTTTTCTTCACAATTTCTTTCTGGATCATTACCTTCGCGTCCTCACGTCCGCAGGTGCAATTGTGTTGTAATAGTGAATATTTAATTTGCCTAACGCCTCCATAGCGGCCGGCCCGGTTGGGTTGTAGGCGACAAGCTGTGTAATAACTGTGAAGGCTCAATAAAGGTTTTCACAAAAAAAAAAAAAAAAATCCTCTACATATGGGAGATTCAATTCCCTATGACAAACATAAGTTGGAGCAGAAATCACCCCCCCCAGAACCTTCCTACAGAATCTATTTTCTTCGGTCTGTATGTTAGTACAATTCGAATAGCCCCACACCTCTGCACCATAGGTTCCTGTTGGTAAACATTGGGTTTTGTAAATTTGTAGCAGTGGTATTATTACCTCGCCGTGTTTGGGTTGGCGGAGGCTGAAAATGGAATTGATGGCTTTGCCCATTTTGTTCCTCCCACTAGCAACATGCGGCTGCCAAGATCCAGAAACTGAGAACAACAGACCTAAGTAAGGGAAAGTGCTAGTGCTTTTTAAAACATTATTCCCTGAAACAATATGACAGATTTTGTGCTTTTTTGGGCCACAGGACATTATAAAAGATTGACTAAAATTAGTCCATAGACCAAGGTCGGCCATATATAAAATAAAGCCTGTTAATAAAGTGCGTAATGCATTGGGTGTGTGGCCCATAAGGACCGCATCATCCGCGTAAAGAAGTGAGGGAAGTGGTTTTCTATTAATATTCGGGACATCACTGGTCAATTTACACAAAGAGTTGCTCAATTCATTTATGTACAAAATAAAAAGCAGGGGGGCCAGGACACAGCCTTGTCAAGTCACTATGTAGGTGAGCTAAAAAATAAACAAGTGACTCGTCTAACCCATAATTTAGCAAAACAGACCATAAGCGGGAACGATTACAAAATCAAAAGCTGAACTTAAATCCATAAACCCCAAATACAATGGGGATTTTTTGGCAATGGTGTATTTAGCCAGCAATAAATTTAGATTTAAGCATTGCTCGACAGTCCCCACATTGCTTCTAAAGCCCAACTGACATGGATGTAAAATCGTGTTTTCCTCTGCCCAGGTCCTGATCTTGTTAAAAATAACCCTTCCTAAAATCTTCAAAGTGTTGTCTATTAGGGATATGGGGCGATAACAGCCAGGGTCTAGTCTATCGCCTTTCTTAAAGATTGGCACGATAATGCTGTTTGACCAGGTTGCCGGGATTTGGGTGTTAGATAAATTATTAAAAATATTGCACAATAAAGGTGACCAAAAATCGGGTTCTGATTTAATTTGGTCAATGGATAATCCATCGGGACCAGGTGCTTTATTACTTGCACTTTGGGAGATAGCATCTTCCATCTCCATTATTGAGATGTTCAATGCCATAGAGGGGTAATGTGTTTCCGTTAATGGGTGTGGTGTGGCATAAATGCGTGAGAAATGGTCCACCCACCTATCCCCTGATATATTGCAATTTATGGGGGTGATGTTTGATCCAAATGATCTCAAATTCTTAACCTCACCCCAGAAACCAGCGGCATCTCTCAGTGCCGCTGTACATGCAAGGGTTCCCAATGATCTTTTAATAGCTCTTCTGTTCGTGTTTTTACGGTGCGCTTGTAACTTGACTTAAGTCTCCTCAGCAAAGGCTGGTCCCGTGGATCAGCCATGAGAGCAGCCCGTAAATCACGGTTCGCCTTGGAACATGAAGTGTCAAACCACCTGGGCTTTTTATTATTATTTACTGGGGTGGGTTTAGAAATCTCCTTTTTTATGGCCCTACACAACCCTGTAAAAGCCTCGATAATGTCATGTCCAGAATTATCACAAGACAAACAGACAGACACTAGCGAAGGATACTTTTTAATTGTACGGGCTAGGACCCCCTTATTGTCTATCCCCTTCCAAAATACCCTAAGATTGTCCGTTGACGCCACCAGATTTTTTGCCCCTGGTTCTTTATGTTTACACGTTTTTAAAAAAAATTTAAAAGTGGACAGAATAGGGTTATGGCCACTATGTATGGTATTGACAACCTCAGCCTTCAATAAACAGTCCCCAAGCAGGGAAGATATAAAAACATAATCTATTGTGGTTGAACTCCCACGCCCAACATAGGTGGCCACCGGTCGTCCTGTATTCACAGTAGTATTTACCTTCTCTAAAACATTGACTAGGTCTCGTGTGGCTAGATGACTCAACAGTTCTTCCCCTCTTTTACAGGGAGGGGTTCGAGAATAAATGTGAGCATTAAAATCACCTCCAACACAAATGCCATCAAGTTTACCATACTTTTGCCCATCCACAATTCCATCAATAAAATCAAACAACCTTATAAAATTTGTGTTTGGATGTGTTGTGAAATCATTATTATAAAAATTAATTAAACATACTTTTTTCCTATTAATATAAATCAAAGCCTGGAAATTCATATCATTGGTCTTCAGGGGTTCAACATTAGCTTCTGATGTAATCTTGACCCAAATCGATAGGCCCCCACTCGGACGGCCCATGGCCGGAACGGCTACAGTTTGGTTATGGCAGCTATAACCCTCAAGGAGCAGGGAAGTAGTGCACCAAGTTTCTTGAAACATTAAAATATCATAGTTAGTGACCCAATCTAACTAGTCCCTAGATTTCATTTTTGTATTTAGGCCAGCAATGTTCCAACTCAGAATTGTTAGTCTATCAGACAATATAGGGGTGGCAATGGCATAGGTGGTTATTTTCGGGTCAGATGGCGATACAGATGGCTCAAAGTTTACAGGTGGCACACTATATGGGATTTGGACAGTTCCCTTCACTATGCTCCAAAGATGGAGTCAGTCCACTCCCTCCATACCTGTTAAAACTGCATAGCGGTTGTGAACAGGGATGAGAGAGTCCGCCTGATATCCAAAAAGGGGCCTATGATTAGTTACAGGTGCCATTAAAAATCTGTGATAAAAACAGGTCAGTTCACGAGCTGTGATACCATTACTACCATTCTCTGGGGGCCAACTTAAAATATATCTGACTGCTCCAGGGTCTCTAAAATTGATTACAACAATATCCCCTTTAAGTCTTTTGCTCTATGTCCCAGCCAGGAAAGACGCCTAACATGTAACACTTCTCCATTTATATATGGTGGGAGTGGGCGGTTTTGTCTGAGCCAAAATAAGACTTTGTTTTTTAGCTGGTCGTGGTCTTCTGTCTTGCCTTCTTCTAATGATGGAACTCCAGTAAGGACAACAGCTAATGGAACTGCTTCAGGTGGCAATTATACTCTATGCCTCTTGGATTGCATTACCCTGATAGGATTTTCATTGCCCTTCAGATTTTGAACATTTCGTGGGGCGGTAGGTTTCCCTCCTGGTTGAGCCTCTTTGTCCCTGTTATTAACATTTTGAGTTGGTTTTTTAAGAGGCGGTGGCTTAAGGGGTTTTTGGTTAGTTTTTTTGGTACTTTTTGGTTCCTTTTGAACAACGGATTTTGGGGATGATACTAAAGTTGGGGGTTCTAATGTTAGGGGTACTGGTGGGGACTTTTGTAGGTCCTTTATTAACCCTTTATTGACCTCAGTCGCATGTTCCAAGTTTTCCAACTGGGCTGCTATTTTTTTCAGTCTCTCTGTTAGTGGTAATATAAGAGATCTGAGTAAATGTTCAATATTTCCCATTAAGTTATTGCTAGATGTTTTTTCCATAGGATAATATGGTGGGGTAACTATAACAGGTAGCGAAGGTACATCCAATTGAGGGCTTTTTAGAGAGCCAAAATCAATCTGGGTAGTCTTGCTTCTATGTGGTCCACTCCTCCTCTTTCTCCTTTTTTGGGGGGGGGGCTTGAGGTCGGGGACATTTGGTGTTTTTAATATTTTTTCTTTGAACAGTTTCCACTATTGTTAAAGGTGTATCTACTCGAACTTCCACTTCTTGTGTTGAGTTAGAAAAAGAAGCAGAAACATTTAGATTCAATTCACTGTTTGTAGCGAGTGGGGAAGTTATATCTTGTAGAAGTAGTGGAATACCGTCATTGCTGGATACATCAAATCCCTCTCGTTGAGTGTGATTCGTAGTGTATGGTGAAGTTGCTATCTGCAGCGGGCCTAGGGATGATCGTTTATTTTTTGAGCTCAACAGAGCGACGTCGCTCAGCACGTCGCTCAGCAAGAGCGACTTCCCTTTCAACACCTGAAGTAGCCCTAATAACATAATTATCTAGAGGTCCTCTATGTACCCCTCCTACCATTGAGGATTTTCCCTTTAGATGCTGTGAAGTCATAATGCGTACTAAACCAATTAAACTACACTAAACCTTACTAGTAGAGTTCATCAAATTATACACAGACTGGATTTCCCAGAAGGCTGCCTGGTAAGTGCAAGAGGAAATAACAGCTTACTATAGTGTAGCCCTAATAATACAAATAGTCCTGAGCGAAAAATGAGAATCAAGGGAGGTGGCCCAGTCCAGTCTCCTCAGGCCTCTGAGGGCCACAGACGGCCCGCCCTTTGCCCGGGCTTATCCCGAGCTTGGCCCGCGCGTGGTACCGCGACGCGGGGGGTGTGCGCAGATTTTATGCGCCTCCTGGCGCGGATTGGTTGCTGGCGGCTTCCGGGTTCCGCCCGCGAAGGCTGCCGGTATTTGCAGTCCTCAGGTCCCCTCCCTACTGCGGCCGAGCTCTATGGAAAACGAGCTACGGCAGCAGAAGGAGACCGGGTGCTGTGGCGCAGGTCAGCGCGTCCCGAGGTGCAGGGAACTCCAGGCGGGAAAGACGGCAAAAGGAAACCAGCAGCGCTCAAGGTAACAACCCCCGCTCCACCGGGGGTGTGTGCAGATTGTATGCGCCTCCTGGCGTGGATTGGTTGCTGGCGGCTTCCGGGTTCCGGCCGCGAAGGCTGCCGGTATTTGCAGTCCTCAGGTCCCCTCCCTACTGCGGCCGAGCTCTATGGAAAACGAGCTACGGCGGCAGAAGGAGACCGGGTGATGTGGCGCAGGTCAGCACGTCCCGACGTATAGGGAACTCCAGGCGGGAAAGACGGCAAAAGGAAAACAGCAGCGCTCAAGGTAACAACCCCCGCTCCACCGGGGGTGTGCGCAGATTTTATGCGCCTCCTGGCGCGGATTGGTTGCTGGTGGCTTCCGGGTTCCGGCCGCAAAGGCTGCCGGTATTTGCAGTCCTCAGGTCCCCTCCCTACTGCGGCCGAGCTCTATGTAAAACGAGCTACGGCGGCAGAAGGAGACCGGGTGCTGTGGCGCAGGCCAGCGCGTCCTGAGGTGCAGGGAACTCCAGGCAGGAAAGACGGCAAAAGGAAAACAGCAGCGCTCAAGGTAACATTGAAAAACCTAAGAGGGAGGGCCCGGCCTGGCCTTATCTGGCCCCTGACGGGCTCAGACGGGCCCGCACTTGGCCCGGGCGCCGCCCGCGCTTGTCCCGTGCTGCAGGAGCCCGGGATCCTTTTGAGCGCCTCCTGGCGCTTAGAGAACACAACGGCGGCGTACTCGCAGCGGGTGATGCCGGGAAATGTAGTCCTGGTAGGCCGCGAAGACTCCTCTGGCGGTGGCGGCCCTCGAACACAAGTGGCAGGAAACAAGTGGCAGCACAGGTCAGTGTCAGCAAAATTGGTAGCGAGCTCCCTGTATAATCATTGTTCATCTCCACACTACATGGTCCAGATTTCTAGATCAGCGTTCTATGGGTGATCATCTCCGTCTTCCCTCTATGTGGTTTTTGGGTGAGTCGAGAATCTTTGATAATTGTTTTAAAATGTTACCATCACACTGAGGTTGTGCTGGACTTATTGGCATTAATATTTGTGTTTTCAATTCATGTTTTCAATACATGGTCTCTATAAATAGTTTTTTGTTTCGTTGCTAGCAGCAGTGAATCCATTACTTTGTGGTTAGGTTTTCAATACCCATTCTCACTTACCAATAATGGTGTTACTTCGTATGGAGAGCATCACATGGAAGCAATTAATTGAATTGCATCTGATCGATCAATTTTAAATGACACCTTTAGGAGCCATATTCCCTCCTGTATAAGTAGCTGTTTCTTAATTGCGTAGTCATTGGGCCATTGTACTGACACTACCATAAAAGATAAGAATCAGAAAATACCACTGAATATTCAGAAGCGAATTCAAGACCCAGCTTATCCCAAACAGTGGCCCCAAGTGAACCCTATCATAACTGTTGATCCTCACGCTTGCTTGGGATCTTATCCTCGCACTCTTTTGCTTACAACACAAGAGTAAATCCCCTTGTTCATGCTGCTGCACCAAGTCTGGATCACACCCGGGAAACAGCGTTTACATTGCATGCTTTAGATCACATGCCATTACCGTGTTGTAACGACTTGCAATGTAATGGTTTGCGTTGTAACAACGCAGTCATTGTAACAAACATGTTGTAATGGCATGCAATTAAAGCAAGCGTGGTAAAGAGATATACTCTCATGCCCTCCTGGTCTCACTCATGGCATAAAAAATACAACACTAGTAGATGTGACTTCTGCCAAAACCCTTCTCCAATCCATCCACCACAGATGTAGTGCTTATTCGACTGCCAAAAAGAGGCTGCGTCAAAAGGTAGAAAAGAGCCACAGAAGTGCTACAGTACAACTCAATACAATATCTTGACTCTGAATTGTATATCATACTATGATGCAGTATGGTATCCCTTAAAGAGCATTCCTATATTTTTCACTTAATATGAACAGGTCTCTTGGTGCCAAGATGCCTTTCAAGTGGTGTTAGTCTGATAGGTGCCATTATAGTATTTATTCACTCATTCACCAGGCCACCACTGCACATTGCCAAGGACTGATGCCTATACCAAACTCATCTGTAATCTTCAAGGTCAGCATGAAATCACTTTCAAGTGATGAAAATGAGGAGTCACTGATGCAGGGGTGACTTCTGTGACATAAGCAAAGCTTTCACTCATCACCATAGAGTATCATTCCTGTCTGGCCTGGTCAGTTCTCTAGGCATGACAAGTCACAAGGTCAGCGAGAACAAAAGCAGCTCACAGGCAGGTGAAAGAAACGCATTTCACTGCACACATCTTTAATGCTGTTTCTCAGGAAGTGCCATTACAGAGAATGAAGTGCGCTAAAGGTTTTCTTATTCTACATGACGTAGTAAAAAGGGTGAAACCTTTTGTTCTTTGATGCAGCTAAGTAGCTACTAGACACGATCAATGTAAGAGTCTGGGTCTCCCTTAATTGTGACCCCTTGCTAACATTGGTTTTAGTAGGGAGCTGAACTGTTAGTGCCTGCTGGTTTGTGGGAGCAATCAAAGTGCTTTTAGTGGGCTGCTGAGGAGACTTTCCAGTGACAGCCATGAAAACCCCAAGTACCCTCCTTAGCCTTGTCCATTTCATTGTGTCTATTATTACCATTTGTGTAACCTCTAAATAAAGCAAATTCCTTTTGAAAGGTGAAAAGTGATTATGAATCCCTACTTTACACTACTTTCCAACGTGTTTTGCCCTACCACTCTGAGAAGGTAAATGGATGTGCGAATTAATCGGAATCAGTGGATGGGTTGTCTTTATCCGCTGGCAAAGAGTACATGCGAAACTGCTACTTCAGACAATAATGGAAATAGAAAAACGCCTCTATAGCAGTATGTAGAATTTACATTAAGATTTCCATGGTGTCAGAGGAACTTTGCGCCAATTTCTGCTCCACTCCGCATACACATAACGCAATGGGGCACATTTACTAACATTTTGTTCTGGGTTTGTCCAAAATGTTTCTTTTTCATTCACTTTCTAGCGGAAAATGTGTTTTGCACTGGAAAGTTGCCTGAATGTAACACATAGCAGCGCATTCAATTACTTTGTGTCAAGGGCACATTCCATGTGTGGTACATGGGCGTTCCCATGCAACCGCTCACGGTTTTGGATGTAAAACCCTATCTATTAACAAGTGGAGACAGAATTTGTATTTTTGCACCAAACAATAATGACTGTTGGAGGTAGCTGTAAAAAGGAGAAATGTTTTCATTTCTCCAAACTTTTTCGACCTTGTATGTGTGATGAACTAACTGTGCAGCACACATCCAAAGTGGGAAAAGTTTTAAAGTATGTCTAGGCATAGTGTTTTGTTCTGGAAAGGGTACCCTTCACTGCAAGCCGATAAAGCTCGGTTCAACAATAAGCTAGCACAGCTCTTCATTAAACTGCTCTTGATAGGTTTCAAGACATTTGATAAGTTCAAGTTAATGCATCATTTAATTTAGAACACGATAGACTGGCCATTCAAAAAGCTCGGCGGAAGATATTCTTGGCATGGAATATGAAATGGGTGAATGTGGATTATCAGGAATAAGTGACAAGAGGCACTCACAAAACAAAGTGACACAAACCCAGATGTGGCGAGTGCATTATGGAACATTTGGACACTCTGCCATTTTTCATGCGGTCCGCAGGCTAGGGGCTACTTCAGGGGGAGGGTGGGTGCTCTCACCCTACAAAGCCGTCGGTGCACCATTCGAGTCATAGCTTCATTCAGTGTAGGGCTGGATTGAATTTTTTTTTGCCAGGGCCGATGTTGGTGTCCAATGAGGCCCTGAAGTTACTTGTCTCATTTACAATTTCCTCAAGTTCCATTATTGATACTTATATCATAAATTAAATATCAATAAGTGGAAAGGAAGTCCTGACTTTCATTTTAACAGCTCCATTCAAAACACAAAACTTCACCACGCGCATTTATGAAACGTGACTGACGTATTTTCAACCGCACCACATGAACCTTCCAATTAATTACAAGAGAAGCAGCACCGCCTGCAACGTCACGTTGCGTTTTGTGACGGGCAAATACTTGCAAGCATACCCACTGTTTAGTGTTCTGTGTGAAAAGCCATCCATAAAATGACCAGCTTTCTGGCAGCAGTCGGTCGCGACCTCTGGCGGAGCCGCTGACCTCTACGCTCAGGGCCTGGACAAAGAGCTTCCGGAAGTGCTTCCAGCCTTCTCCGCCACCTATTGCATCCTACAATGCAGGTGGAACAAGAGGATGAGGTGAAGTTTGTTTTGAACACGTACGTCATATTGAGTCTGGGTTTGTTTGACGGCGGCGACAGGGATGTTATCGCGGGAGATGTCATGCGCGCGCCAGCGATGCCGGCGAGACCGGGCCGGCGTCTGTCAGCAGTCCGGGCGGGCACCAGGCGAGCGGCTGCTGAAGCAGATGAACAGCGCGCGGCGCAGGCAATAAAAACACGCCAACGAACTCTGCTGTAACCTGCTGTCCTCGTGAACTCCTGGTCGCTGGGTGACCTGATCGTATCTGCTCCGTTCCCACTCGACGGGCCGCTGGTTGTAATTACCCCACTTAGGGAGCAGCGTCCTCTGAAAGGGGCCTCAGTGGACAGGATCCCTTCGCGTCTCAGCGGGACAATTATAGGACAGGCGTTTCTACAAAGGGAAAAGCCGAAATCTAGACAGTAATTTAGTAAGTGCGCCAGGAGCCTTCAGACGTGGCACATTGTGCGGCAGGGCCTGCGTCTTCATTTCATTTGTGCGCCATCTCCCTTATTACAAACCATAGCGCCAAAAGAAAAGATCTGATAAAATCCCACCTGTTGTTTGTTACTCGAAAGTTATATTTATCAAATATTAGTGACTTAAGTCTGCCACTGAAATGTTTTCTAATAGCGCCCATAACGGAAACTAGTCACCACCAGAAGACAGGTGTGAATTATCTCTCTATATTTATTTATTCGATTTGTACCAAGGTCAACAGTCACCAGCGGCCACGTTTTAGTGCATAATGCATTGAATTATACTCATGTTGGCCCCCTCAGAACTGATATTGGAGTAAAGACGATAACATTTAAACCCTGTTATCTGTTGGCAGCTGGTAAAACTATGATGGACTGGTTTCACGGAGTGGGTGAAGGGTACGAGTCCCTAACAGAAGTGGAGTGGGAGGAGAGGGGGCGGGGTGTTGGGTGGAGTATTGGTTTTCTGTTTTTTTTTTATTTTTGTTTTGCAGTTGAGGACAACCAGCAAACATTTTTGGAGAGTGGGGCTTCCTTTCATTATCGGACATTGACTCGGAGCAAGATGGAGAAAGGGAGGAAGGGAGAGAGGTGGGCATGGCGCAGTGCTTAATTTGTAAAAGAACCAGTGCTGGTGCCCAAAATTTCACTCAGATGCCCACAGCTAGCACTATCAGATGTTGGGGTGCCATATACCAAGACTGCATAGTCTTGATTCCACCGAATTTTCTTGAATCCACAACAGGCTCTCCCTACCCCTTTATCCCATTCTTTCAGGATCTTTCTCAGCCCTGCGTTCTCTCCTTGTCACTGTTTATCCTTTCTCTTCCTCCTTCTCCCCCCATTTGTGTTTCTCTCTCTCTTGCTCTAGATCAAAGTGTCTCCTAAAAACTCACTGGGGCGTTCTTGCTGAAACTGTGGACGCCGACAGCCATCCAGTGTCCCTGCCCTGCAGCCCTCCCGCCGCCGCATCTCTGATCATCGCGGCCGCCGTGAGGAGGACTCCAATCACCAGGGGGCATAGCGGCAGAAGCCGCGCACGCAATTTCCCGCGCCCAGAGGTGCTTTAAACCGGTCACACTCCTGGTGGAGCGGGTGTCTCCTAAAAACTTACACGGGCATTCTTGCTGAAACTGTGGACGCCGACAGCCATCCAATGTCCCTGCCCTGCAGCCCTCCCGCCGCCGCATCTCTGATCATCGTGGCCGCCGTGAGGAGGACTGCAATCACCAGGGGGCATAGCGGCAGAAGCCGCGCACGCAATTTCCTGCGCCCGGAGGCGCTTTAAACCAGACAGATTCCTGGTGGAGCGGGTGTCTCCTAAAAACTTGCTGGGGCATTCTTGCTGAAACTGTGGACGCCAACAGCCATCCAGTGTCCCTCCAGCCCTCCCGCCGCCGCATCTCTGATCATCGCGGCCGCCGTGAGGAGGACTGCAATCACCAGGGGGCATAGCGGCAGAAGCCGCGCACGCAATTATCCGCGCCCGGAGGCGCTTTAAACCGGACACACTCCCCGTGTCGCGGGAACGCGTGCGGGACACGCCAGGCTAAGCCCGGGCAAAGGGTGGGCCCTCTAAGGCCCTCAGAGGCCAGAGGAGGCTGGGCTGGGCCACCCCTCTGTCGTGCAGGACTCAGCATATACCACTTAAGTACTTGTACCTCGTTCCCTTACTCAAATATCGTGTGCTAATTTATATCGGTTTCTCTGTTGTACTATGGTTCGGTCACTTAGGAAAGACCGTAAGGTCACCATTGCATCTACAGGGGGGGTGGCAACTGGTACTATCGATCAATTTCTGACACGGGCCAAAGTGGTAATAGAAAAAGAGATAGCGCTAGTAGAGAAGCGTTTGTCGTTAGATCTTCTAACAGGGAAACGTTCTTCTCTTGGTAAGATTGGATCATCTGTCACACCTGAACCAGCCCAAAGCAACACCCCATTAGTCATCCGGAGTCCTGTATCTAGCCTCACACAACGGGAAATTGATAACGCCGAGGCATGTTCACTACTAAACTCAACAGCAACTAGTTTGGATTCTCGTGCCTCTTGTGTTTCACCACCCCTATCACCTATTCCAGTATTGTTGTCACCTACACCTGCGAATCCCGCACACGCCAACACCGTGATACTAGAAACAACTAATATTAGTACTACTGACCCACCAGGCAAAAGAAAAAGAGGAGCTAGCCCACTAAAGGACGCCACAGTTAAGAGGCGCAAAAAAGTAAAAATACAAAGGATCCCTCGACAGCCTGTGCAGCCCCCAAGTTCACCCTTAGTAGTTATTGACAAACCCCAACCAGTCACCCAAGGTTGTAGTGAAGAGAGGCTTTTAGAGAAAATGGAAAAGTTGGTTAGATCGTTGATGCTACCATTGATTGAAAGGACGAAAATGATTCATTCCAAATTAGATCATCTGGAAAATTTAGTTTCTGGAAATACAACCAGACTAGACATTATAACTACAGCTCTAAAGAGTCCAAAGGCCTCACTACCTACTACTGTCCCACCAATCACTGTCCCTAGTAGTAATAGCGTAACAATGCAAACTAATACCACCGCATTCACCAGTTACCCAACCTGTCAAAACCAACGTAAATAAAAGCATGCCAGACACTAACTTACTGGGGTCTGCTAGTAATAAAGCTGCGAGGACAGGTGCTACGGCCAAGAAACAACCTGAGCCGCATGTTCAAACAGCGGAAAATCAGTCAAAGGGGCAGAGCCTTATGACTAACAAGCATATCCCCCAACGAGTTCCCTGTGTAAACCTCCCTCCCGTGGCAGTACCCTACACAATTATCATGGTGGGAGTTCGCGTGATTGGAACCAAGAAACAGGAAACACGTAGGGACTTGAAGAATAAAGTAATTTACTGGCTTAATACTAATAGAACACTCCCCCCCTTCTCTAGTACGGAGATACTAAATGTTAGGAGGGTAAGTTGGGTAGGGAACACTGCCAAGGACCTAGAAGGTGATTGCGTCATTGTGAGTTTTAAAGATCCCTGGGTGGTCGATTTTATCCGTAGGGAACCAAGGTTTGGGAGAGAGTGGGATATCCAAACACTAGATTTAAACTATTTTTATCCTGGCACAAAACACGGCCCACCCTTCCCCCCGCGCCATGTATATAGAAGGGAGCCATATGTAGCAAATCCCTTTGATAAGGCTATGTTCCAATTACCCCTATCAAATCGATTTGAGCCCTTTTAAAATCTAGAGGGGGTAGACTGACTGTTACATACTATTGATCCCATTGAAGCCATTGAGCCTAACAACAAAATGGTCTGGAGGGGTACGATATATGGAGCGTATTTGGAAACACCCAAAGCGGTTCAAGCTTTAAATGATGGTCAGGAAGAGGGGCAAGAAGAAGGCCATGAAGTTGGGCAGGATGTGGATATGTTACACCAGCATCCCGTTGAGGGAAAAACAGATAACAGAAGAAATACTACGAAAGACATAGCCCAGAATGTAGACCCCCCCATCAACCTGGATAGAAACCAAAGTGGGTTGGAAACAAATACTAGTATAGAGGCGAATGTTTAATTAAAATACAACTATATGCCTGTAATTGATATTACCCATACAACTAGTCCCAGGTTACCACCTCTACATCAACCAGTACATGAAACTGGAGATGGATTGAATATTACAACCTGGAACATAGCAGGTATAAATAGTAAATTTAATACTCCTTTTTGGAATGATTTTATCACCCAAGGGCATGACATAATATGTCTCCAAGAGACATGGCATAGAGACCAAATTACCGTTGAAGGTTACACATCCTTTTATATAAATGCCGAAGATTCTGTTGCTGGCAGGGCCAAGGGTGGTTTGTTGACCCTGATTTCTACTGGGCTTACAGAATTTAAATTAGGTAAACACATCAATGTTGGCCCTTACGCACTTATAATCTGTCTCGAGCACCAAAAAAACGAATGATTTAGTGATTGTTAATTTTTATAATAATATTTTTAATGCCAGTAGAGATTTGGTGGTACAGGATATAGAAACAGCATTAGATAAACTTCTCGTAGACTATAGAGATTGCCCAGTTATACTCTGGGTAGGAGATTTTAATTTGCAAGTTTGCGTAGATGCCCAGAAGGGGATCTGCGGTACCATCTATGATCACGAGGACAGAAGTACCATAATTTACAACCATTTTCCACACGACACATACGGCCTGGCACTGAACAGCTTAGCCGCCAAACTAGATTTAGAACTCTTGGATTGTTCTAAAAAGAGGGGCAACATTAGGTGTCCAACATTTAAAGGTAGGAACTCCAATTCCAATATCGACCAAATACTAGTCTCGAGTGGTACTGCGTATTGTGATTTATGGATAGAGGAGCAAGCAGTGAGTGATCACAATAGTATCTCACTGACATTACTTGGCTGGGGTTTTAAAACTCAAACTTACAGCAAACCGACACAGGAAATCATGGCCTCTAGACCGAATGGACCAAGAATTAAGTGGGCTAAAATCAATCCTAATAAACTCCTAGCAGAGGTAAATGCCAAATGCGGTGCCGAAATAAGTTACTGCCTCAAAGATGTGACTAACCCTGAAACTATGTTATCCATGATCAATAAGATCAATGTAACAATAGAGGGTTTATTGACTGGTAAGAACCACAAACATAGAGCCAAACAATCGGGCTGGTTTAATAAAGATTGTACAGAAGCCTTGTCTTCACTAAAACATACGCTGCTAACAAAACCAAGAGACCCGGAACAAATTAGGGAAAAGCGGCATGTTTACAAAGCAACGTTAGTAACAAGGAAAAAACAGTTACAAGACGAGGCATGGCAAAATTTAGACATGGCCGCAACTACAAAAAATAGCAAACTCCTGTGGAAGACAATTAATTGCCCATTTCTAAAGAATGACACTATACCTGTAGTAACTTCCAATGTTAATTGTAAAGCATGGATAGAACACTTCTCTAAGGTTTTTAACTCAGATGGACTGTTTTTAGATACTTCTGGCCTATGGCCGACCATTCCGTTATCCATTACCTTGAATGAGGTTCAGGCAGGACTTGAGAAGAGTAATGGTGGTAAGGCTCCTGGACCGGATAGCGTACCTATAGATCTATATAAACATGAAATGACTTATGGGCACCCATCCTAACACGTTTTTTAATGCTGCAATTGAATTTGAACTTCCTCAGACTTGGGGCCAATCAAATATTGTACCACTTTTTAAGAAGGGTTCAAGGTCAGAGGCATGCAGCTACCGACCCATCTCCCTCCTTGATTTATCAATAAAAGTACTAAGTAGAGTTCTCTTAGACAGACTGGAAACATGGGCAGAAGAGGAATCTATTTTATCACCAGTACAGTATGGTTTCAGGAGGGGGATCGGTACGATGGAGCAATGCATCAACCTTGACCTTATTATCAATAAATATATAACAGTAAAGGAAGGAAGCCTTTTTTTATGTTTTGCCGACCTAAGTTCTGCTTTTGATTTGGTCGAACACTCACTTTTATGGCCCATTCTAATAGACATGGGTGCACCCAAAGAGATCATATATTTCCTTGCCAGACTATATGATACACTAACATGCAAGGTACGTTATGGGATGGCCGGCGAGTGCACCCCTTATTTTAAAGTTAACAGAGGCATAAGGCAAGGATGCGTCTTAGCACCACTTCTGTTTTCTTTGTTTATTAATGAGATAGATGCGATACTTAGAATGTTCGCTGTGGATGCGCCATTTATTGATGGTAAGCCCATTCCAATTCTGCTTTACGCAAACGACGCAGTCCTTTTATCGCATACTCAAAATGGTTTGCAACACCTCATTGACAACTTTTCTACATTCATAGTTAAATGGAAATTGGTAATTAATGAAGGTAAAACTTTCACAATGGCATGTGGGAAAAAGACCAAACAAAATAGGACCTTCTTTTTAGATAATGTCAGGTTAGAACCCGTTAAGAAATTCTGCTATCTAGGGATAACCTTTTCTGGAGATGGGGGATGGACCAACGAACAGGAGTGTGTACAGTTAAAAATGTCTAGGAACACCAACAGCGTTTTTAGATTTGCAACTAAATTGGGGAACCGCAGAATAAAAGAAATGATCCATATTTACACTATGAGGTGTTTGTCATCTGCACTGTACGGGGCTGGTGTGTGGGGACATAACATTAACAGCTGTAAGCTGATTCAACATCAGGAAAATCATTTTTTAAATCGCTTATTATGTACCCCGGCATCTGCTTCCATTGAGATCATACATAGGGAAGTGGGCTTACCCTATATTGGAGATTTAGCCGCATTACGTCCACTTTCCCTATGGAGGTCTATATGGTCCAAAGCCGAAACAGAATTCACCCAAAATGTAATTAAAGACTGCTTAAAACTGGAACAATGCATACGTATCCCCTGGTTTAGGCACATCCAGTTTTGGTTCAAGTCAGTTTTTGACTTTGACCCTTTTCTGAATCCGAAACTGGGCGTCCCTTTCTCAAAAAAAGAGCTAAAAGATCTGTTTCTGGAAAATGCAGAGAAGGCCAGGGTCACCAGAAATGCAAGTCAATGTACATATGCATTTTATAAAGAATATAACGCCAAAGAAGGCCTACAACAATACCTGATAACTGTTACTAGAAGTTCCCATCATTTCGTATTGACACGGCTGAGATTAGGCACTGTGCACCATCTTGTGTCATTTCCTCATACTGGAAGGAACAGCGTTTTGCCCTGCCCATGTGATGGGACATCCAAACAGAGTTGTTGCCACTTTATGCTCTTCTGTAAATTTTACATCTCTTTTAGGAAATTATATTTAAAGCCTATGTTTTTAAAATATAACAAAAGAAATACTACAGATGCCCTGCGGTTAATGTTCGAATTGAATAGTACGGATATATGTTTCTATGTAGCTACCTATATTTTAAAATGCGTTTCCAGAAGGAAATCGATCATCATATGATTTAGAACGATATGATCCCTCTGTAATTTTAACAAGTTTGTATATTGTCGTCTGTACTGGTTTTTAATACTGTATTTTTAAAATCCGAAATGAACACTTATTTAAGATGAAATCTGTATAACCATTACATATCATTTTAATAGAATTTTTAGAATTAGAAACCAGGGGCCAGATGTAGGTGGCCATTTACCGGCCGGTAACGGCCGATTTCGACCGTTACCGACCGGTAAATGGGTTTTTGGGATGTAGGGGGCCAATTTTACAGAATAGGTAAATTTGCTGAATCAGTAAATTTACCGATTCGGTAAAATACCGAATCGGTATTTTTACTGATTCGGTAACTTCTAGATGTAGGTGGGACTCTTCTGAGTCCCAAAGGCCTTTCAGATTCGGTATTTTACCACCCAATCCAATTGGGTGGTAAAATACTGAATCCAGGTGTGCATGCACATGTGTGCATGCACACCTATGCCATGTGACAGACAGGCATGCCCTTAGGGCATGTCTGTGTGCCACATGGCACACATGCCTGTATTTGGGGTGCTAGAGGGTGTCAAAGTGACACCCCCTGCACTCATGCTGGAATCGGTATTTACCGATTCTGTAAATACCGATTCAGTAATGCCCATTGATTCCTATGGGCTTCAATGGCCATAGGAATCAATGGGCATTACCGAATCAGTATTTACAGAATCGGTAAATACCGAATCTTAACGATTCGGTATTTACCGATTCTGTAATACCTACACCCCCCCTCTATTTTACCACTTCTTAAATACCGAATCGGTAAAATTCGGTATTTAAGAAGTGGTAAAATAAAATTACCTACATCTAGCCCTATATATCTAATATGAAATCTGTACTATTGCCATTTATATGTGTCATTTTAATTTTACATTCTAAAATTGGGATTGTGTACTCCTACATTATATTTAAACGTCTTATGGAATTAATGTTATCAACTACCCGCAAGATGTCATGATTGACAATATTGCAAATTTTGCACAATTCGAAAAAGTTTAGATTTACCCTATTTGTGGAGATATAGTTCATGCCCTTGTTTAGTATGGCAACTGTATTCTTAAGGCATTATAACGTATCATTTTTATTTTTCTGTCTGCTATATGGTTATATTTTATATACCGAATAAAGAATTTGAAATTTGACTCGGAGCAAGATGGAGAAAGGAAGGAAGGGAGAGAGGTGGGCATGGCGCAGTGCTTAATTTGTAAAAGAATCAGTGCCGGTGCCCAAAATTTCACTCAGATGCCCACAGCCAGCACTATCAGATGTTGGGGTGCCATATACCAAGACTGCAAAGTCTTGATTTCACCGAATTTTCTTGAATCCACAACAGGCTCTCCCTACCCCTTTATCCCATTCTTTCAGGATCTTTCTCAGCCCTGCGTTCTCTCCTTGTCACTGTTTATCCTTTCTCTTCCTCCTTCTCCCCCCATTTGTGTTTTTCTCTCTCTTGCTCTGGATCAAAAAATGTTGAAAAAAAATAAGTACAGGTCCACTATAAGAAGTGCCCTTTGGCCCGACCTGGGTCCCACAAGCTCAAATTAAGCACTGGAGATAGGAAAATATTTATTTTTTGAATGCCCCAAACTGTTAGGCTGTTAGGCTGGAAGTCTTGCTTACCATCATGCTGGGGTTGTGTGAGTGGAAGCAGTAGTTTGAAATCATCCTCTTTCTGGCTGCATTCTGCCTGTCAGGGGGACCTCAGGCACCACACACCTTTGTGGCGTGCAGCTGCCAACATCAGTCAAGTGCGCCAGGAGGTGCTAGAAAAACGACTGCGGGCTCCCGCAGTGCAGGATCCGCTTTCTGGCCGCATTCTGCCTGTTAGGAGGACCACAGGCACCACAAACCTTCATGGTGTGCAGCCGCCAACATCAGTCAACTGCGCCAGGAGGTGCTAGAAAAATGACAGCGGTTTCCCGCAGCACAGGTTCCACTTTCTGGCTGCATTCTGCCTTTCAGGAGGACCACAGGCACCACAAACCTTTGCGGCACGCAGCCGCCAACGTCAGTCAACTGCACCAGGAGGCACTAGAAAAACAACAGTGGGCTCCCGCAACGTGGGACGTGCCTGTGCAAAGCCCAGGCCAATGGTGGGCCCATCCTGCACCTGGAAGAGGCTGGGCTGGGCCTCTCCCCTGTTACCCTAGCTCGAGGACTTTGGCTGTGAACTCCTAAGGTACTGTTTGGCATTTTGACCTTTTGACCTATTTTTGTCTCGCCTAGTACTTTGTATAATCCCCGGCCTGGTGATTCTACCGGACAGCCGATATCAGGTTAGAACTGTTAGCAACCTGTTATGTGCTTCCTACCCCCAGAACTTTCAGGAAGCACTTTTTCCTCCGAGACCACAATCCCTCCAGCCCAGCATAGTCTTAAAAAAAGTGCTTGACCCTTGAGTAAATATCCCCAATACGAACTTCCGGGGAGCTCTATTGTGGCTTAATTCTCTTTAAAAGACTGAATCATTTTCACTGCTACTAGCAATACAAAAGGGGATGATGGACGGAGCGTTTGAGCAAATCAAACACTCACCCCCAGTCAACTGATCTGGGTTTAATCCATCACCATTCTTTAGCTCACTCAGCCACTAGCAAACATGGGAAAACCCACATGCATTGAGAAAAATTATTCTGCCGCCTTGCAACCTGCGCCCCCCTTACCACCAATCTCAATTGTCAAAATGCTACAGAGGACAATTGGAGTAGTTGCCACGGAAATTGAATTGATCAAAAGGCGCCTCTCACTAACCCTGGATTTAGCCCCACTCCCCTCCATTCATGATTCTGTCAGTCCCTCCTCTCCCTTAACTCTGGACTTATCAACAGTCCACCCAAGGACACGCGCAAAGGTCTGTGTAACACACACTGTTGAGTTGCATCCAGAGAGCGCCTGCCTAAAAAAAGGGAAACGCAAACCTGTCACAAACCCGAGTCGCAAGCGGAAAAACCAAACAGACCTCAAATTAAGGACCAGTGACTCAGGCCAATTGGACCAGGGGCATCGCGCAAAGGTCTGTGTAACACACACTGTTGAATTTCATCCGGAGAGCGCCTGCCTAAAAAAGGGGAAATGCAAACCTGTCACAAACCCGGGTCGCAAGCGGAAGAAACAAACAGACCTCAAAGTAATGACCAGTGACTCGGGGCCAATTGGACCAGGGGCATCACCGCAAGTGGGCCTGGAGCAACTACCTTGGGTGACTAACCTGGTGGTGGACCTTCAAGTTTAAACCAGGTCCATCATAAAAGACAAACTTAATATTCTACTGGAACAGGTTGACACATTTTTGTCATTGGTTGACCTTTGGGTGGGTAAGGTAAAGGCAATTCTCACTGGAGTTGAAACAGCAAAAATCCTAGTCTCACAATTAGCCCCTCTCTCTGTTAGGCCAGAACCTCCAGCATCTAATACCTCGACCACCTTCACTTTGCCTAACCTAATTAACCAGGAGGGTGCTGACAAATGTTTGAGAATCCCACCGCTACAAAGAACAGACGCCAGTATCCACCGCTAGGGGCCTCCTCAAGGGACAGCGATAGGAAACAGTCCTAGGCCATTTGTAGTAAGACCACAAGCACCAGATCCCCAGCAACGAGGCCCAACCTAAAGGGACAGTGCAAGGGCGGTTCCTTGTGAAGAACCCCCTGAAATTGGGACTGCCCTGCCATGTATTAATCTCCACCCGGCTTCAACTCCCTATGTCAATGTATTAACAGGAGTCCTAGAGTTGAACAGGGAGTGTAGGGAATCCCATTTTGAGCTAAAAAATAAATGTATTTTCTGGCTGGCCAAGCACAGGCAATTTTCCTATAAAGACGCAAATTAAATTATATTGACAGGTAGGGTAGGCTGGGTGGGATGGAGACCAAAAGATGTCCCCGGGGACTGTGTAATGATACATTTTAGAAACACACAGGTCGTGGAATCCCTCTTAGACTGCAGCCACTAGAGGGAGAAGGGGGCATAGGATCCTTCTCTTTGGGATATTTCATCCCTCCAGGGTTTATGCCTCACATCTTGAGAAAAGCAGGCCACGAAAGGGGGGTGAGTAACCAGAATAAGACATTTGCTAGTATGATTCAGGACATCCCAAGACCACTATTTTACAATGTTCCTGTCTCAAATAGATACAGCCCACTAGATTCAATTGACTGACTAACACGCACAGGGCCCCTATTTGTACTCCCTGGCCATCAATTGGAGATTCCAGGGGGGCCAATGGGCCAGGAGGAGCTTGCACAACAGGAGGCTGTAGAAACCAGAAAGGAGCATAGGAGAAGGTCATTGTGGGTAGAGAGAAAGGTGTAAAAAGTAAAAAAACAGGCGAAGGCCCTCACTAGTACCCTATTGCATCATCCCTTCCTGAGTGGTTTTACATGTAACTGAAACCATCCAACCACTAGTAGAAAAACTTCCTCCCACTACAGTTGGCGACCGTGATTTGGGCACTGGCGCAAGTTCGATGGGGCAGGTGGGGACTATTGACCCACATCAGGCCCACACAGACCTGTGTCACCCCTTTAACCATTACACCTAAAGAAGTGGGCCCCCCAGGCCTGCAGTTATTATCCTGGAACATAGCAGGACTCACCTCCAAACTGGATAACCCAGATTGGGGGTTATTCATAGAACAACATGAGATCTGCATGTTCCAAGAAACCTGGGCTAGGTGGACACACACAGATTGGGCTATGCATCATTTAGTATCTTAGCTACCCAGGGGGTAGGGGAAGACCATCAGGGGGGCTCTGCACTTGGGTTGGTGTGCACCTTGGCTGTAAAGTTAAACAGATAGAGACCTCATCATGAGACATTTTTTGTATTTTTTTTATCTTTACCCCAAATACTAGAATTTCTCTGATCAACTTCTATTCACAACCGGTCTGTTACGGCCAAGTTTCCCCCACCCTCGACCAATTGACAACCTTTCTTCCAAAAATCCCTGACAATTACTGGGTAATGGAATTTTAACTGCCAGTTCGAACCTTTGAACGGCCTGGCCACTAGTATTTCCAGTGAGGAGTACTTACTCTGGGCCATTTCAGAGCCCAACAATTCACCTATTCGGGCTTGGAGCCTACTGGTATTACAGATGCATACACTTACACTGAGTTCTTCATTAAGGGCATGCAATGGCCGTACAGTGATAGCCCCGGCATCTGCATCTTTAATAGGCCAGGGCAGGCTTCGATCATATATTATGTCCTGGTTGACACCAAATCGTGGCACAGGGTCCTAGATTTTAAGATCATCAATCGTCACAAGAGTGACCATAATGATCTCGTTTTAGAGGTAACTTCCCCACATGATGGTAATACTCCTAAAACATCATAACTACCCGACCCTCGTTTAACAGTGGTCAATGGAGGAAGGAGAGTCCTCTGGGGGGAATTCTCCTAATCCCTGGAGAAGCTGGCCTCCCTATACCAGCAAATCATCCCATTTCTTGTTGTTGCAAACCAACTCTCAGTGACTATAGTGGTACTCCAACTTCCCAAACTAGATTGTCTTATCGCCATCAAGACTTGCTCTCCATCTTGGCATTCTTTTTTTACATCAGCAAAAGGCCTAGGCTGACTAGAAAACCACAACATCCATGGTATAATGAATGCTGCAGCGCTGCCAAGTCAGCCCTCTTAGTCCCCATTAAAGCGACTGATAGGCCATTGATCATGAAAGCAAGGGCAATCTATAAAATTGCCATAGTAAAGGCAAAAAGGAGCTTGAAGTGTGAAAAATGGGATTCCTTCAGAAATACATTTTATAATCATGACATGAGGGCATTCTGGAACCTGATTAACACAGGATCCCTTGAAGGTAAAACAGCCATATCACCAAACATAGGGGAGGAAGTCTGAAGAGCCTACTTAAAACTTTATATTTAACAGCAGAGGAGGAAGATGGGTTTGTGGCTAAGACTTCACCCTCCCCTGAGCTAAAACAGAGAGACACTCCCCTGTTTTCCCTAAAGGAGATTACTGAAGCACTGGGTAAGATAATACCAGCAAAGGCACCCAAGCTGGATTAGATCGCTGGCGATCTCTTCCGCTCTGAGCCCTCTGTCTGGGCCCCCTACTTGTGGTCCCTGTTCAATACCATCCTTCTGGGTATGGCAATTCCTACCACTTGGGCAGGGGATGAAATGATCCCAATATTTAACAAGCATTTACAATGCAATGGTCTCGTCTTTGTTAAAGTTAGAGCTATTGGCATTGCTCATGACATTATTTTTGTTTTTAAAACATATAAATAAATGGCATTGTCATTTACAATGCCAATAGCTTAATCTCTTGCAAATGCAAGACCTACTGCATTTGTACCCACACACACACACACACACACGCACAGACCCACACACAGAGCCACACGCACCCACACAGAGCCACACACAGAGCCACACGCACCCACACACACACAGAGCCACATACAGAGCCACACACACAGACAGAGCCACACACACACACAGACAGAGCCGCACACACAGACAGAGCCACACACACACACACAGAGCCCAACACACACACAGAGCCACACACACACACACAGAGCCCAACACACACACAGCCCAACACACACACACAAACACACACCCCAACACACACACACAGAGCCCAACACACACACACAGAGCCCAATGCACACACACACAGAGCCCAACACACACACACACACAGCCCAACACACACACAACACACACACACACACAGCCCAACACACACACACACACACAGAGCCTAACACACACACACACACAGAGCCCAACACACACACACAGAGCCCAAATAAAAACACACACACACACACAGAGCCCAACACACACACACACAGAGCCCAACACACAGAGCCCAACACACACACACACACACACACACACGCACACCCACACACACACACACACGCACACACACACACACACACACACACACAGCCCAACACATACAGAAAAGACTTGACCTGGGTGAGCTCATCAGGTGCAGACCTGGGAGAGCTGAGAGCCCTGTCTTTGTGGGTACACCTCGGTGACTGCCAAGCACAACGAGTTTGCCATTTTGTTAAGAATTATTAAGTTCTGCCTGGGAGCCCTTTCAAGTGGTTCACTTAGATTAAAAAAAGAGAAGTGGTTAAATACAAACGTATGGGACATATGCATGGGAGCGGTATACGTGTGTATGTTTTAGTGCCTAGAATAAGCGGGAAGACCAGCCCTACTGCATTCAAGGTCCCGTGGGCGAGAATCTAAATTACTTGGGAATTGATCGTTTCTTTTATTGTTCTCGGTTAGCAAAGGCTGTAGGGTCTACAGTTCGAAACTACACGAACATACTTTTTACTGCTCGCCTGGGAAGAGTTTGACTCCCACACGCACAAACAACTAACAAGGGCTAAAAAAGAACAGGTGGGGAGATGTGGGAGGGAGGGGTGTATAGTGGCTCAGAGTGTTTTTATGGGGGTAGGGGCTTTCCCACCGTGAGTATCTTGTTATCCGTGAACCATCTGCCCCCATTGATTTCTGGAGCGCCGGGCCTCGGTGCAGTGCACCCAGCGGCCTGTAGAGCCCCCCTGGGGCACATGGGTTACCCACAGAGGCTGGGGCTCTGGTGAGTCACCTTGGGGCCGTGGCCAGTACAGATGCACGGATCAAGAGATTGCCCCTGCTTGCAATTTATTTATTTATTTATTTATGGAATTTTTAATGCGCAGCTACTACCCAAGGGTGTCTAGGCGCAGTATGATACTTTAAGATACAGTGGTAAGCACAAACCTATTGGTTGAAGAGCCAAGTCTTCAATGCCCTACGAAAACAGATGAGAGTAGGAGCCGTTTTGATATGTGAGGGTAGAGAGTTCCACAATCTGGGAGTTGCTACCAAGAAGCGCCTGTCTCCCCAGGTGGCGGTTCTTGTTCGGGGAACAGCTAGTAGACAACTGGCTGCTGATCTTAGGTTCCTTATAGGGGTGTATGGCTGAAATGCCTCTCTTAGAAATTTCGGGCCGGTGTGATGTACGGCCTTATAGGCAATACATAATGCCTTAAATGTAATCCTGCTCTCCACTCTTAGCCAATGAAGATGGCGTATAGCTGCCGAAGTGGACTGGCACCTTGGAATGTTGAGGAGGACTCTGGCTGCCATATTTTGAACGGATTGAAGCTTGTTCAGAATATATTTGTGCGTGTTCAAAAAGAGGGCATTTCCGTAATCAAGCTTGGAAAACACCAAGGTGGTAATCAGTGTTTTTCCAGCTGATGCTGGCAAGTACGGTAGCAGCTTTTTTATCTTTTTCAACGTGAAAAAGGCACCTGAAACAACCTTATTTACATGATGTTTGAAGGACAGGTGTTTATCAAAGATCACTCCAAGATTCCTGACCTTTGCAACTGGGACCGGAGGCAGACCCATCTGAGTAGGCCACCAAATTGGGGACCATTCAGGAGAGATGTTGCCAAAGGTCATAACCTCCGTTTTCTCCGCATTCAGTTTTAGGCAGTTGCTATGCATCCAAGCTTGTACCTCCAATATCCCCTCTTGAAAATTAGCTGCCACCACTGGGCCGTTCTTATGCACCGCCAACACAAGTTGGGTGTCATCAGCGTAGGTAGTTAGGCGCATCCCGTGAGATTTTATGACCCTTGCCAAATCTGCAACATAAATGTTAAAAAGCGCAGGGCTTAACGACGATCCTTGGGGGACCCCGCATGGCAGTTTGGAACTCGACGAATAGTAATTGCCCAGTTTAACTGCCTGTATGCGGTTAGCTAAAAAAGAAGCTATAAGATCTTTGGCCACATTGTTAATCCCCAGGGCTATGACACGGTCGACCAAGATGGTGTGGTCGACCGTGTCAAAGGCCGCCGAGAGATCCAACAGAATGAGCACTGCTGCTCCTCCCGAATCCAAGATGTGTCTGATTTCATCGGAGGCCTTTATCAGCGCTGTTTCGGTTCCGTGTCCCCTCCGGAAACCGAACTGTGTATCATACAGAAGTTCATGTTGTTCAATGAACTCTGAGAGCTGCTGGGTCATGATGGCCTCTACGATTTTAGCGGGAAAGGGCAGGCAAGCAATGCTTAGGTCTGGCGACAATCAACAGTGGGGCTATTAGCCGCCAGCGGGTCTAAATATATATATCTATTCAGGGACATAGCCGGTGAAACGGGGACATTTGCCTCAAAGCTGGCTCCGTCCTTCGAAGATTGCACCCACCTCGTCACCCCATTCCCGCCCCCACATTACAGACCGCCCCTCTACCGTCCCTTCCACTGTCAAGGCTTCGGCAAGTGTGGAACACAAACGCAACTCCTGCCAATTCGGCGTTGCCACTTCCCATCGCTGGGGAAGGGATGCCTCGTGGTCTCGAACACGAATATTTGCACTGGTATAAAGTGCACAAGAAATTGTACTGCCGTGTCCCCGTATTTCAAACCACCTCTGACTATACTGACTGAAAATTCGATGAGAGTGCGCATGCTCAAGAGCACCCAGCCACCTCTTCAAGCGGCACATCGGCCGCCCCACAAAAGAGGACCCCGACAAAATATAGCCCGTCCCCACCAAGGGGTTGGGTGAGCTGCCAGGCACATCATGGTGAAGGCGCCAAGAGGGAGTCTGTTTGGCGCTGTGTTCTACCATGGATCGCCTTGGGGATTTCTCCGACTGCAACGTGCTAACACGCTGCGGCGTGGCAAGTGTGCCACGGACCATATGCAGGGAAGGGAAATGTCTCCACCACTGAAGTGTGTAATAAAATACAACCAGTCTCCCCCAAAGACTTGTTGAAGGTGCGCACGGATGAAAAATAAAACGTCAATTGTGAGATAAACACTGTTTTGCCACATGCCTAAAGACACTCACAGCGCCTCACGACGTTTTTTTGATGTTTTTGTTGTTGTAACAGTTGTGAGCTTTGCTCTTCCCAGACGCGTTCCATCACTGCAATTTCCACTGGAGATGGAGGGTGGGGTGGGGGCCCGGAGAGCGGCAGAGGGAAGGGCTGAGGCGAGCTGAGCCGAGCAGCAGTGTGTAATAAAATACAACCGGTCTCCCCCAAAGACATGTTGAAGGCGCGCACGGATGAAAAATAAAACAACGTCAATTGTGAGATAAACACTGTTTTGCCACATGCCTAAAGACACTCACAGCGCCTCGCGGTGTTTTTTTATGTGTTTTTGTTGTAACAGTCGTGAGCTTTGCTCTTCCCAGACGCATTCCATCACTGCAATTTCCACTGGAGAGGGAGGGAGGGGTGGGGGCCCGGAGAGTGGCAGAGGGAAGGGGGGGAGGCAAGAGGAGCCGAGCAGCTCTGGAAACACCACCACGTTTCTCCGAGGCGAGGCAGAAATTCCTCGAAGGAACACACGGTCATTTTGCGATTCGGGGGCGTGTTTTTAGCAGTTGAGTGACGGATGATGTCACGGCTTAAAAACTGCAAAAAACACGCCCCCGAAACGCAAAAAGATGGGGCTTGAACAGAGTGACACCCCTCTCCTCCAATGGCTGGTCTCCGTTTACGAAGCCAGCCAATGGAGAAGAGGGGCGAGTTCAAGCCCCAATGTAGTCAAAACATAAAATCTTGGACTCTGCCCACTGCTTACACAGTGCGACGCAGGCCGAGACCTAAAAAGGGTTCGCCACTCTTTCCTGCCAATTACCATCCCATCAGCCTCTCAGACGCAAGTCAGAAAATATTTGCACGTGCACTTTTGGGGTGATTGCAGCCCTGGATAGAAGAGCATAATGTACTTACCGCTCTCCAAGCTCTCCACAACTGACCAAATCTTCAGAATATAGCTCATATATTGGAACACTGTGACCATAGAGGTTAGAATTACTTTTCAGGATCAGTACTGGGCTCATAGATGAAGCACTGAGGTCTCTCCTGATAACAGGTGAGTAAATCAGAATTCGTAGTTCGGCTGATTTTACTTTGGTCCAGTATATATAGAGCCTCTTTCCTTCACCATCTCCTCCCTTCACCACTATGTAAACGCGCCCTGTGTCTGTTTTAATTTGGGAGATTAACTACCCTTGAAGCCTGGGAGTCCCTAGGCACATACTGGAGGTACCAGGTGGGCTAGTTGGCCCCCAGGGACCCTCAAGATTGAAGAGGAAATAATTCCTCAACTTAAAACGCACCACAGGCCGTGTTTGCACAATGGTGAAGAAATGGACCGGGGCTTGAGGTGACATGTCTGCAAACACGCCCTGTGGCGCGTTTTATGTTGGAAAATTAATTCCTCCTCAATCCCGAGGGTCCCTAGGGGCCAACTAGCCCACCAGGTACCTCCAGTATGTGCCAGAGAGCTGCATTTCAGAGAGGTGTTCAGTGGCCACGCCCCTTTTTACAACACTCTGCAACGCAGCTCTGTGGCGCTTACTGGAGGTACCTGGTGGGCTAGTTGGGACCCTCAGGATTGAAGAGGAATTAATTCCTGAACCAAAAAGCGCCACAGGGTATGTTTGCACACATATCACCTCAGGCCCCGCCCCTTCCCTTCACCTCTGTGCAAACACGGCCCGTGGTGCGTTTTAATTTGGGTGATTACCCCCCCTTGAATCCTGAGGGTCCCTGGGGTGCAACTAGCCCACCAGCTACCTCACCTCAGGCCCGTCCCCTCCCTTCGCCCTTGTGTAAACGTGCCCTGTGTCTGTTTTGAGTTGGGAGATTAAGTCCCCTTGAATCCTGAGGGTCCCTTGGGTCAAACTAGCCCACCGGCTACCTCCATTAAGCGCCACAGAGCTGTGTTGCAGAGAGGTGTAATAAGGACCGTGGCCTCAGAACACCTCTCTGCAACGCAGCCCCCTGGCGCATACTTGAGGTTCCTGGTGGGCTAGATGGCCCCCAGGGACCCCCAGTATTCAAGGGGAATTTGTTCCCCATCTGCAAACGCGCCAGGGGGCACGTTTGCATAGGGGGCGGGCCTCCGCGCAATGCCGTTTTTTTTGGATTTTTTGTTTAGGAAGGGGGCTGTATGGCCCCCCTTCTTTTCCTACTTTTTGGGCCCTGGGGACCCCATCCCCCAGGGCCTGACCCCTTTTAATTAAAAATAATAATAATAATAATTTGGAATGGGGCCGCGTGGCCCCCCTCCCAAAGCCTTAATCAGCCCCTGGGACCCCATCCCCGGGGGCATGGCCTTTATTTATTTATTTTAATCTTTTAGAGGCCCCGGGACCCCATCCCCAGGGGCCGGCCTTTTTTTAATAAAAAAAAATGTTTACTTTGGAGAGAGGAACGCGTGGCCCCCCTCCCAGGCCACTTATCGCCCCGGGGACCCCATCCCCCAGGGCCTGGCCTCTCATTGGAGACTGTGTGGGGGGTTCCCAATCCCCCCACGATCCCAGCCGGCTCCCCACCTCCTGCGGGAGCCGGCATTGCTTTTCCCCATGGGGAGCTGCTAAGATGCAGCTCCCCATGTTGGAAAGCAATTTGGTTCGCATTTTGAAAGAGAGAGCAGGTTTCCCTGCCATATCTATATATATATTACCTACTGGCGATAGCCAGTAGGTATATATAGTTAGGATTTTTTCCCTATGGGATTTCTGAAAATTCTATGTCTAATAACTTTGGCGTTTGTGGACGGAATCGGCTGAAATTTTCAGGAAAATGGCACATTTTGTTTCTGAGCAGCTCCTGGAAATTTGGGGGGGGGTTCGTCAAGGGGGGGCCGAGAAAAAAGGGGGGTCCCAAAACGCGTTTTTCCCATGTTAATTTCCATAGGGCGGTTGGACTCACTTTTAGCCCGAACGGCTGAATGGATTTCCACGAAACTTGGCAAAATTGTAGGGACTGTTAGCCCGATGTGCCTTTGCTACGTCTCAATATATGTGCTTCAGTGGATTTTGAGAAATTAACGTTTAAATCAAGATATATATCTGTAACAGCGCTCCGGGCAGCGATCCGGTTCGCGTACTTTTCGCTTATCGGAACTTTGCGAAGCGAAGCTGATTGGCTCTCCGGTGTCTGTCAACATTCTAAACAGTCCGGTGCGGCCGCCATCTTGTCTCTCGGTAGGATCGAGAGACAAGAGGAGGCCAAAACAAAGGGGGAAATGAAGGAAAGGGGGCAAGGTAGACCCCTTCTGACCCCCTAGGATTGATGAGGGGATATTATAGAGCCACGCTGGGCCCAAAAAAAAAAAAAATCCGATTTTTTCGCCGTAGAGACGCGTCTTGGTACGCGAACCGAGCAGCTAACCGGGCAGCTAACCGGGAAGCTAACCGGCAGTGTAACGGGAGTCTGACGAGTAGCTGATTGGCTGTCAACATTGTAAACAGTCCGGAGCGGCCGCCATCTTGTCTCTCGGTAGGATCGAGAGACAAGAGGAGGCCAAAACAAAGGGGGAAATGAAGGAAAGGGGCAAGGTAGACCCCTTCTGACCCCCTAGGATTGATTAGGGGATATTATAGAGCTACGCTGGGCCCAAAAAAAAAAAAAATTCCGGTTTTTTCGCCGTAGAGACGCGTCTTGGTACGCGAACCGGGCAGCTAACCGGCAGTGTAACGGGAGTCTGAGGAGAAGCTGATTGGCTGTTATCATTGTAAACAGTCTGGAGCGGCCGCCATCTTGTCTCTCTGTGGGATCGAGAGACAAGAGGTGGAAAAAAAAAAGGTGTAAATGAATGAAAGGGGTAAGGCAAACCCCTCCTGAACCCCTAGGATTGATGAGGGGGCTATTAAAGTTCCCTGGGGGGTGAAAAAAAAAATTGCGATTTTTCGCGGTAAAGGTGCTTCCTGGTACGTTAACCGGGCAGCTAACCGGCAGCGTAACGGGAGTCCGACATATTGTGTTTTTTGAACGTTTGTGATATGTGCACGTGTGGATTTTGTCTAATTAAGGTTAAAAAAACTATATATATCTTTAAGCGTGTTCTGGTGCGCTTAGGTTTTGGGTTTGCTTTGCGCTGCAGAGACGATACGTCACGGTTATGCGATGTATCATGAGGCGTCTCACGGGCTACGTGATACGTCACTTAATAAAGAATATATTTTACAGCTATAGATATTAGCTTTTAAAAAACCAATGAAATTCACAGAAAAAACCATAGGTTATAGACCATATATAGTTAGGAATTTGCATTTACAAAACCTTGAAAATTCACTGAAAAAACCATAGGTTATAGACCATATATAGTTAGGGATTAGCATTTAAAAAACCTTATTTTACTCGCACAAAACCATTGAAATTCCATATATAGTTAGATGCACTAACTATATATCGCGGACCCGCAATCCACTGCTAATGATGTCAAATATTACATCATTCATGACATGGTCAGTGACATCACTGGATGTCACTGACCATGATGTTCAATAGTTTATTTGCATGTGTGAGTATGTGTGTGAGTAACTTTTGGATGACTGTCGGTGTGTAACAGGATGCATAGATGTATCACTACATATGATGAGTGAGTATATGTATGAGTGACTATATGGAACTGTTGATGAATGTGTAAATGTGTATATAGATGGTGGAATTATTGAATTGGTTGTTGTAACTGGTATGGGTATCTCCATTTTTTAAAATGTTTTAATTTATATTTTTCAATATGTGTTTCATGGGTTACATTACAGTGAAAGGAGGTCTGTCACTCTGTCACAAGGATGATGTCATCAGTGATGTCATGAGTGATGTCACTGACCATGTCATGAGTGATGTAATATGTGACGTCATCAGCAGTGCATTACACGCGCAAGTTATAGTGAGTCCAACTAACTATAACGTGGAATTTCAATGGTTTTATGACAGTAAAATTTCTAGCTAACTATAACTGATGTGAAACCTATGGTTTTTTTAGTGAATTTAATAGGTTTTTTAAATGCTAATTCCTAACTATAACTGGTGTGAAACCTATGTTTTTTTCAGTGAATTTCATAGGTTTTTTAAATGCTAATTCCTAAATTTAACTGGTGTGAAACCTATGGTTTTTTCTGTGAATTTTATAGGTTTTTTTAATGCTAATTCCTAACTATAAGTCTCACTTTATAAGTAAGACTGTTAGCGCTCTAGTTGTTTAGAACACTCTGGTACATTCTGTCATTGGGCTACAGTTTGGCTACATCTGGCTGATATTTGGGCTATATTTTTTTTTGTCTCTGGTGGCCATCTTTGGGCTACATTGGGCTACATTTGGGCCACATTTTGGCTCTAACATATATTAAGCCCAATGTAGCACAATACATATTTTTCAAAAGTTAATTTTTTAAAAAAACACTTCAGAATAGGGCTACCTGTCCCTACAATGATCCCATTTTTTTTTTTAATTTATTTTTTTTAGGAGCGCTCCCGGTGCGCGCCCCGGGGAGCGCCCCGGAAAGCGTACTTCTATAAAGCGCCCCGGGGCGTGCTCCGGGGAGCGTCCTGTGAGCGCCAATATCGCGAACGAAAACATGATTGTGACGAATCGCGTAGCCGCGTCCGCGTGATACGCACGGCGTAAGCGCACCCGGAAGTACTCGAGCGAATACGATCGCGCAACGTAAACATCCGACGCGCTTACGCTACACGACCCGGGGCGCGTAGCGTAAGCGCGTCGGGTCATGTGACCTGTAAATAACTCTTTTCATTGGTTCATAACAGTTTTGGTTTCATAATGATGAAGCCCCTGGTCTTGTGAAAATAACACTTCTCATTGGTTCAGGACAGTTTTTTTTTCCAAATGATGAAAGACCCCACCTTTTTTCCTTATTCTGACTTTGTCCTTTGACTGAGGAAGACCTGTTTGTACATCTCTGTACCTTTTTGATCTTAATAATGGCTTCAGTAGCAGCAGCCGCTGGTGCATCTGCCCCACCACCACCACCACCACCACCACCAACAGGACCAGCTCCAGATTATATTGGTGGTCAAGAAGAGGAGGAGGAGGAAGAGGAAGAGGAGGAGGGGAGGAGAAGATGGCTGCCTGAAGAAAATACCCCATACAAGCCCAAGCCACACATTGTATGGGAGTTTTTTTCACTCCCAGAGGGCAAGAAAAAAGTGAATGCGGCCAAGGTAACTTGCCTAATCTGCAATGAAGAACTCTCAAGGGGCAACCCAAACAAAAAATATTCATTTGGTAACTATACCACGATTCGTCATATGACCAGAAAGCACCCTAACAACTATTCTCGTGCAGAGCTCAGGGAACTGGCCAGTAACCTTCCCCATTCTTCAAGGACCACCTCCCAAAGAAATGAACCCTCTTCATCGGGACCAGAAACATCAGAGATGATGCCTTGTATTCAGCCAAGATTTTCTGATTTTAAAATCACTTGTACTGCATGTGGCAAGCTTATCGCCTATGGTGAACAGAGCATAAAGCTAATCGTCCTTGCAGGTGACAATCACAAGTGCCCCAAAAAGAAGTACATTTTTTTTTTTTTTTTGCTCCAGCTGAGCCAGTTTCAATACCCTTTTTTTGTTTCTCCCCCTTAAAAAACTACAAAAAAAATATAAAACTGTTTTGAAAAGCCAAAAAAGTACAAAATGTTCAAAAAACACCAAAAAAAATATAAAACAATAAAAAAGAAGAAAAAAAAAGTTCTTTTTAGAACTACCTCCAATTTCTAAAAAAAGGATTCCTTTTTTAAAAACTCTGTCATTCTTTTTTCCTCATAGTACGCTCCCCGGTACGCGCACCGGGGAGCGCACCGAGCGCTCCCCCCACGCAAAACGAAAAAAAATATATATTTTAAATGCCCCGCGGGGCCCTTTTAGAGCCCCCACATCAAACCTAGGGGGTCAAAGGGGGTCTATCCCTGACGCCTTATGGTCATTTCCCCCTTTGTTTTAGCCACCTCTTGTGTCTCGATTTGACCGAGACACAAGATGGCGGCCGCTCCGGACTGTTTCGAATGTTTACAGACACCCGAGAGCCAATCAGCTTTCTGTGCGCACCTCGCGTGTCGCTCCCGGAGCGCTCCCCGGGGCGCGTACCGGGGCGCGGCTATAGATATATGTATTTTTTTGAACCTAAATTACTCAAAATCCACTGAAGCACATATCTTGAGACATAGCAAAGGCACATCGGGCTACCAGTCCCTACAATTTTGCCAAGTTTGGTGTAAATCCATTCAGCCATTCGGGCTAAAAGTGAAATCGACCGCCCCATGGAAATTAACATGGGGAAAACGCGTTTTGGTACCCCCCTTTTATCTCGGCCCCCGCTTGACATATCCCCCCCAAACTTTCAAGAAAGGACCAGGGCGCCGCGAGGCCATTTTGAGGAAATTTTCAGGCAGATTCGTCAACCGGCGCCAAAGTTATTCCAAATAGAATTTTGAGATTTTGCATTGAAAAAAATCCTAACTATAACTACCTACTGGCGTGTGCTCCCACGGCTGCAAATTGTATTATACCACGCCCCTCAATGGGCTGCCTGGATGGGACTGTGTGCAATGCAGTCTGGGAGTTCGAGTCCTTCAATCCTGTATGGATCCACTTTCTTAGCTGCTTGACCTGTAAGGCTCTGTATGCGCCCCCGCATGTGCCTCCGTCCTTATCCAGCACTGATGCTCCAAGTTGAGGTAAGTAGATAGCTTCCCTCTTGGTCCACTGATTTCACGTGGTGGTGCATTCCCGATGGCTGGACCGCCGCCAAATATAACTTGTTTGAGTGCGTCTATGTTTGTTGGACAAACTGGAAGCCTTGATATTACGCGGCCGTCCCGCCTAAATAGACGCACCACCCCGGTAATGTGGGAGCTACGGGACTTTGTATTCAATGGGGTCTCTCTTTGTGGCACAGCACCTAATAATTTAGAGCGAACACAGATGTCGGGGCTCATCCAGAGCTTTGAATATACCTATTCTCTTGCTCATTGCACCATCAGGATTCAAGCAAGCCGGGCCGAAGACGGCTGAAATGCCAGAAACCGGTCCCCGGTAGCTTGTTTCCTTCCCAGTGTAAGAATTGGCTTTTGTAGTTTGGTTTGCCCTGTTCCCATCATGCACTGGGACAGGAACAGACTAATTTGCATACAGCCAGGTTCTGAAACTGGGATGGTGCAGTGAGCTAAAAAACGGTGTTGGATCTAGCCCTGATCTCTTGACTGGGTGAGAGTATTCTGTTTAATTCAGAGACTCTGTCCCTCACCACCCCTTGTTGTAAATATTTTTGTCCACCCTAAGCGTGGAAGGGTATACTCAGATGTGAGTCCCTTGCTCATTGCACCATCAGGATTCAAGCAAGCCGGGCCGAAGACGGCTGAAATGCCAGAAACCGGTCCCCGGTAGCTTGTTTCCTTCCCAGTGTAAGAATTGGCTTTTGTAGTTTGGTTTGCCCTGTTCCCATCATGCACTGGGACAGGAACAGACTAATTTGCATACAGCCAGGTTCTGAAACTGGGATGGTGCAGTGAGCTAAAAAACGGTGTTGGATCTAGCCCTGATCTCTTGACTGGGTGAGAGTTTTCTGTTTAATTCAGAGACTCTGTCCCTCACCACTCCTTGTTGTAAATATTTTTGTCCACCCTAAGCGTGGAAGGGTATACTCAGATGTGAGTCCCTTGCTCATTGCACCATCAGGATTCAAGCAAGCCGGGCCGAAGACGGCTGAAATGCCAGAAACCGGTCCCCGGTAGCTTGTTTCCTTCCCAGTGTAAGAATTGGCTTTTGTAGTTTGGTTTGCCCTGTTCCCATCATGCACTGGGACAGGAACAGACTAATTTGCATACAGCCAGGTTCTGAAACTGGGATGGTGCAGTGAGCTAAAAAACGGTGTTGGATCTAGCCCTGATCTCTTGACTGGGTGAGAGTATTCTGTTTAATTCAGAGACTCTGTCCCTCACCACCCCTTGTTGTAAATATTTTTGTCCACCCTAAGCGTGGAAGGGTATACTCAGATGTGAGTCCCTTGCTCATTGCACCATCAGGATTCAAGCAAGCCGGGCCGAAGACGGCTGAAATGCCAGAAACCGGTCCCCAGTAGCTTGTTTCCTTCCCAGTGTAAGAATCGGCTTTTGTAGTTTGGTTTGCCCTGTTCCCATCATGCACTGGGACAGGAACAGACTAATTTGCATACAGCCAGGTTCTGAAACTGGGATGGTGCAGTGAGCTAAAAAACGGTGTTGGATCTAGCCCTGATCTCTTGACTGGGTGAGAGTATTCTGTTTAATTCAGAGACTCTGTCCCTCACCACCCCTTGTTGTAAATATCTCTTTGTGGCACGGCACCTAATAATTTAGAGCAAACACAGATGTCGGGGCTCATCCAGAGCTTTGAATATACCAGCAGTCAAAATCGTGCATCCATTTTAGGACCTTATTTCCCTGACACTACAAATCCCAGCATGCCACGATTCCTATCCTGTCGCTCGTACTCAATAAACACAGCTTTGTCTGCAGGTGCTGTTTGAGTGCGTCTATGTTTGTTGGACAAACTGGAAGCCTTGATATATATATATATATATATATATATATATATTATATATATATATATATATATATATATATATATATATAATTCCATATGGCTCCCTTTCTTTCCCGGTAGGCGCTGCTAGGTGTGGAAGCGTTACTCCTGCGGTTGAGCCCAACCGCTAAATTATCCAAATAACCATTCTCGAGAGGATATCCTGGAGTCACAATTAACCCAATCTTAATTCACAAGGAAGTCGGTTTCAAATTATTTATTTTCAATCCATGGGGTGTCAACAAACCAAGGCAACAACCAACGCGTTTCGACAGCCTCCGCTGTCTTGGTCACAGTCAGTTTGAAAAGTGCATCGCCACAGTTTTATAAGCATAAACACATTTCCTGAAACACAACGTCACTCCCCAAGTGGGTGTGACCAGTATCACCTGATCTCAACATCAAGTCCCACCCTTAAGCATTCTGGGTCATGTAGTCCGATTTATACAATGTTATTTTTCGTTGCTTTTTATCACAGAGACATTCGTGTACTTGCCATTCACGATGTATGTCCGATTATTTAACCTTTGTTGGGTAGGAAATGTGTCCAAAAGTTTGTTCAGTATGCTGCCCTCCAGTGGGCCGGCTGCAATTACTGAGATCAGCGTTACTCTACACAACCAAATCAAGGTCCTCCCCTGGGGTTTGTGGGTCTTGTAGTCCACCATACTGCACAAGCGATATTTCCTGTTTTACTTCCTTGTGAATTAAGATTGGGTTAATTGCGACTCCAGGATATCCTCTCGAGGAAGGAATCGTTGTTTGTATATATATATATATATACATATATTCTCTCGAACTTCCTGCACAGCACCGTGAAGGAATGACAAGCCGCACCAGCCGGGTAAGTTTCAAAGGTTTTCTTTATCTGGGCACAAAGAAGACGCGTTTCGAGCACACAGGCTCTTGGTCACAGGACCACCACGGACATAGTTGTTCTTTTTATAAAAAAACATAAGGCAATGAAAGGGAAAGAAAGACTCATTGTTTACGTCACATAGAGCTTCCAATTGTGCTTTTAAAAAAAAGTTAAACTTAATCATGTAAATACATATAGGAAAAATGAATAAAGCACAATTCAAATATATGTGTGATTTGGTGCAACACATTGTTTATAGTTTTATACATATAGTACAAAGTTAAGGGTGTAGTACCCGATTGGATTTCTAGCTTAAATATATATATATATATATATATATATATATATATATATATATATATATATATATATATATATATATATTACCTACTGGCGGTCGCCAGTAGGTAGTTATAGTTAGGATAATTTTCAATGTTAAATCTCAACATTCTATTTTGAATAACTTTGGCGCCGGTTGACGAATCTGCCTGAAATTTTCAGGAAAATGGTCTCATGGCGGTCCGGTCCTTCCCTGAAAGTTTGGGGGGGATTCGTCAAGCGGGGGCCGAGATAAAAGGGGGGTCCCAAAACGCGTTTTCCCCATGTTAATTTCCATAGGGCGGTCGATTTCACTTTTAGCCCGAACGGCTGAATGGATTTCCACCAAACTTGGCAAAATTGTAGGGACTGGTAGCCCGATGTGCCTTTGCTATGTCTCAAGATATGTGCTCCAGTGGATTTTGAGTAATTAAGGTTCAAAAAAATATATATATCTATAGCAGCGCTCCGGTAAGCGCACCGGTACGCGCACCGGGCGCGTCACGCGACTTGCGCGGAGAAAGCTGATTGGCTCTGGGGTGTCTGTAAACATTCTAAACAGTCCGGAGCGGCCGCCATCTTGTGTCTCGGTAGGATCGAGACACAAGAGGTGGCCAAAACAAAGGGGGAAATGACCATAAGGGGGCAGAGTAGACCCCCCTTGACCCCCTAGGTTTGATGTGGGGGCCATAAAAGGGCCCCACGGGGCAAAAAAAAAATAAAAAAAAATTTTGATTTTCGCGGGGTGAGCGCCCGGTACGCGCACCGGTAAGCGTACCGGGGAGTGTACCATGGGGAAAAAGAATGACAGTTTTAAAAGTAGCTGATTAGAAAAAAAAATGTTTAGTTGTTTTTTTTATATATACACATACATATATATAAATGCATATGCACATATATATATGCATATATGTCTATATGTGTGCGTGTAGAGAGAGGTAGAGAGGTAGAGGTGTAGAGGTAGAGAGGTAGAGAGGTAGAGAGTAGAGAGTGAGTAATAGAGAGTAGAGAGTGAGTAGTAGAGAGTAGTAGAGAGCAGTAGAGAGAGTAGCAGAGTGAGTAGTAGAGAGTAGTAGAGTGAATAGTAGAGTGAGTAGTAGAGAGTAGTAGAGAGTGAGTAGTAGAGACTGAGTAGTAGAGAGTAGTAGAGAGTAAGTAGTAGAGTGAGTAGTAGAGAGCAGTAGAGAGTGAGTAGTAGAGAGTGGGAGAGAGTAAGTAGTAGAGAGTAGTGGAGAATATTCCAAAGTTTGGCACAGCACCACTTTCACAATGAGTCCAATCAAATCATATCACTTAGAGTACTTATTGAAGCGCTGAATCTTGGTGTATATTCAAATGCTTTTATTTTCCTTAAGTTTATGTACCACAGCCAGCCGAAACGTTTCGTTCTGTACAACAGAACTTCTTCAGGGCGTTCTTATTTCCTTCAAGTTATGTCGGTATCCCGTTGTCATATAACTAGATATTTCTTCCAAATGTTAGACGAGACATAAGTATATTCTTATTAAAAGTGACTAGGTATCAATTTTACCCACACAATTCGGGCAGACTTGAGTAATTTATAGCATCCTCAAAGTCAGTCTTTCAAAAATTCCAAAGTATAGGACATGATAATCCAAATCCAAATGTTTCTCAAGAAAAGTCATTTACAATCGTTCGGAATATCGGTGTTTGGGCAGATATGATCCAGGGACCCCCAGTATGCAAGGGGAATTAGTCCCCCCTCTGCAAAGGCGCCAGTGGCCTGCATTGCAGAGAGGTGTAACAAGGGTGTGGCCTCATTACACTTCTCTGCAATGCAGCTCCCTCGCGCATACTGGAGGCTCCTGGTGGACTAGTTGACCCCAGGGACCCCCAGTATGCAAGGGGAATTAGTTTCCCCTCTGCAAACGCGGCAGTGGGCTGCGTTGCAGAGAGGTGTAACAAGGGGCATAGTCTCATTACACCTCTGCAATGCAGCCCCAGGCGCATACTGGAGGTTCCAGGTGGGCTAATAGGCCCCCAGGGGCCCCCAGTATGCAAGGGGAATTAGTTTCCCCTCTTCAAACATGCACGGGGGCTGCGTTGCAGAGAGGTGTAAAAAGGGTTGTGGCTTCATTACACCTCTCTGCAATGCAGTCCCCTGGCGCATACTGGAGATTCCTGGTGGGCTTTCAGGTCTTATATAGTTAGGAATTAGCATTAAAAAAACCTTTGAAATTCACTGAAAAAACCACAGGTTTCACACCAGTTATAGTTAGGAATTAGCATTTAAAAAACCTTTGAAATTCACTGAAAAAACCATAGGTTTCACACCAGTTATAGTTAGGAATTAGCATTTAAAAAACCTATTAAATTCACTGACAAAACCAGTTATAGTTAGCTGGAAATTTTACTGATATAAAACCAATGAAATTCCACGTTATAGTTAGTTGGACTCACTATAACTTGCGCGTGCAATGCACTGCTGATGACGTCACATATTACATCACTCATGACATGGTCAGTGACATCACTCATGACATCACTGATGACACCATCCTTGTGACATAGTGACAGACCTCCTTTCACTGTAATGTAACCCTTGAAACACATATTCAAAAATAGAAACTGAAATTTAAAAAAAATGGAGATACCCATATCAGTTGCAACAAGCAATTCAGTAATTCCACCATCTATATGCACATCCAGTCATTCACCAACAGTTCTATATAGTCACTCATACATATACTCACTTATCATATGAAGTGATACACCTATACATCCTGTTACACAAAGACAATCATCCAAAAGTTACTCACACACATACTCACACGTGCAAATAAACTATTGAACATCCATTTATTTGAATATAGAGTTATACACACACTTCCACCTTACTTGTATTGAAAATTACACATATTTATTCTCTTAAACAATCACTTATAGAAACACATACTTATTTAAACAGGAACTCTTACAATCTCTTACTCTCACATATACTCACTTATATACATCAATATTCACATATACTAGATTAAAACATATGTAGTTACTGATAAAGACACTAGTGAGACAGTCATTCACTCACTAACAAACACATATACACACTCATCCATCCATACAGTCCTGCACATATGCTGTCTTCAAAACACATACAAACAGCGAGTCAGTCACTCATGCATCTATGTGCTAAGTAATACCCCCACCAAACCATATAGACACTCATACTGATACTAAGAGAAACATCTAATAACCCATATACATACGCATGTAGCTACTTACCAACACATGTAGCCACTTATACACAAAGTGAAACAATAATATATATATTTAAATATTTAAACATTACTCACTAATATTTATTTTTCAGAAAGACACATATTCACTGGATGGTGTCATCAGTGATGTCATGAGTGATGTCACTGACCATGTCATGAGTGATGTAATATGTGACGTCATCAGCAGTGCATTGCACGCGCAAGTTATAGTGAGTCCAACTAACTATAACGTGGAATTTCATTGGTTTTATATCAGTAAAATTTCCAGCTAACTATAACTGGTTTTGTCAGTGAATTTAATAGGTTTTTTAAATGCTAATTCCTAACTATAACTGGTGTGAAACCTATGGTTTTTTCAGTGAATATATATATATGTATACATTTTTTCACTGAAAGATATATGGATGTTATTCACCTTAGGGTTTAAAAAGAAAGAGAACCTAAGTTTATATCTCACTGTTTACAATGTCACTAGAACTCCTCAATAGAAAGCATCTCAATTGTCAAGACTTGCCCTTGAAAGGGCCGCACTGGAAATCAAAATCAGCCTGAAAATATTTGCAAAATAGCTGAACGCTGCAGGAGACCATGACTAAATTAGGGTCATTGGGACATAGTTCAGCAATGGCAGCTCAACCTGTTTTGAAATAAATACATATGCATAAAGCCACTAGGTAAAAAACAGATAGGCCAGTCTCTCCCTGCTCACATATCATTCTAAACACTACCATTGTGGTTGTTGTTCTCATCCTATTCTACAATCCATATATTGCAGATGCTCGCTGTGTTAACCTAAATGGTAACATTCGGTATGCCGTTTAAAAAGGAGTAGGCATGATGGAAACTGTTGCTTTTCAGTGAATGAACGCTGTTTACCACATATCAGGGTAAGAGTAAATAATTATATTAGTTCTCGTCATTGAGTGATTTTGTTTTGTTTGATAATGGGATGCACATAAAAGTGTTAGTTGGTTACGTAAAAACAGCCGTAAACCGTATAGGGGCTTGTGAAAGAATTGGGGTTACAATGTTGAATGTACTATGGCACATTAATATGGAGTTGGTCTGATAAACTCGCAGTATTTCATGTTTTATTGATGGCACATTTTTTAGTAAAAGTATTTTTTCTGATATATTATGTGCGATTATATTGATTATGCTGATTATGATTAAAATATGTATTTTATTGTAGATTCCCCATACGAAGGGTTTTATCCCAAAATTCATAGGGCTATTTTTAAAGAAATCTTGACATGTGGAACCTACCTTCGCACCTGGTCTTGAGTTGAGATCTTCATACATCAGTGGAAAGGATAAAATTAGTTGAACGAATAGTTGAAAAAGGATAATAAAGTGAAGTTTAAAAATATAGACTAAAAAGAAGACGTATTTATTTAAATGTAATTCATTTGATTCATTCAGTAATGCAGGTTGTGCGGCTTGGTGGAATCTGTTATGGTTCCCTGCCTGGTTTGTTCCTTTTGTGGCACAATTGTTCTACAATTCCGCCTGATAACCCTTGTTGTTGTCTTTGTGAAGAAGTTACTCCTCCCATTCTTCCTGCAATCTCTTCTAGTTCCCTAATTTCCATGGTGTTCTCAGTAGCTGCTGGTGTCGGAGAAAAGTGGCGGGGCAGTGCGGGGGAGGAGAGGAATCGGACAATGACAATAACAACACAAAATTAAACAAACAAAAAAGAACTTACCTGCTGCACTTCACTCTTCTGCTCCTCTGGCAGCACTGCAGCAAAGACTGAGGCTCCCAGACTCCCCTACTGTTAATCCAAATGCTGCTCTCATGCTGCTGGCAGCCTGAGAAACATGCTGGGATTGGTCTGAGTGGCCTGCATTTGCACTCCCAGAGAGACTGGGAGTTGTGCCTGCTGTCTCCAATCCAACAGTGCAGCTCGGTGTGGAGACATCTTAATTAACGCTCCCTGTTTTCCGTTTTGACTGATTTCTACAGATAAATACAGACATAAAACCATTTATTTCCCTGTCTGAATTTATTTTAAATGTGGATAAAAATGGAAATTGGGTTGTTTCTGAGTGATTCTAAATGCTGTAAATCATGACTGCCAGGCCAAGAGCTGTGTGGATTGATAGCCAAGGGGGTTAAAAAAATATAGGGATTTTTGTAAAAAGCCTTAACCCCTTCCATGCTGATGACGGCCCCCATCCGTCATGCATTACAGTGCTCGTGTGCTGATGACGGCTGGGGGCCGTCATGAAGCCATTGATTCTTTAAAAGCTCAGCACACGAGAAAAATCGGCCCAGCATGGAAGGGGTTAAACAGCAATAGATTTTCAAAACCTTGATTCTTAAAATTACATATTTTCTCACAAGTGCTTTTTTTTATTTCCCGAGTGTGTGTGTGTATATATCATTGAAACCTGTCAGCACTTCAGGCAAAAGTGCACTTTAACTGGTTAAATAAATGCAGAAATATACACACGTCAGCTTCATTTTTTTACAAAACCTAAAATAAAAATGGATAAATACAGGTAAAATTTGAAAAAAAAAATGTGGATAAATACAGACGGAAATGTCAATAATATATACCATAAAACAGGGACCCATAATCTTAATGCACATCGGTTTTGCCATTCTAAGAGGGCTTGCCAAACCCACATGCACACTTGTAGCAGTACCCACCGAACCTCCTCCATGAGTCATCACGATGGCCCCGCCCCCAAGACTCTGCCCTGCGAAGAACAATCAAATGATAATAACCCTGTTTTACTATCATTTTATTTTTCAAGTTTTGCATCTGTTGGCAAGGGGGTTGACGCTCCTCTGCCATAACATAATGGAGGAGCCGTTGATGGGTGTTCTGTTAGCCTTCTTGCACAGCCCCTATTTCTGGTGTCTCATTTCTCTACTCACAAACAGTTCCTGGCAAGTGTAAGCCCATTCAAGAGTAAGGAGATCTCTATCACGAGTGCAGAGCTTTCCAAACCTGTAAATCCCACTCAAGTGGTGGGAAGATTGGTGAGCCATGGTGCTCCAAGGCATGATTAGCCTTGGAAGTTTAAAACACCAAACGGGCAGGTTTGTGGGCATTAACAAACTCCGCATATTCTCATTTCAGTCCTGAAAACAGAAAAATCTTATCTCCTGCACAGTGCTGGCATAAATAGCTCTTCAGTGTGGAAAGGAAAATGAATCACCACCAGATTTGAAGGGTTTCCAGGGGAAGGACTTTCTCTACCAAAAAAAATATTTTCACCACCGACAAAAAAAGTTTATGTTTGAAAAGGGATTCTGTTATAGTTGTCCACTACCAAAAACTCCATACAAGGAGAATTGTTTAACACAACATATCTCCTAGTCCTTTTCATACACCTCTTTTCATACGCCTTCTTTCCACATTTTTGTTCTACTCTCCCAATTCCCTCTTTCTAAGGGTGGTATAAGACAATATATTGATACTAACCTAAGCACTGAACCGACCAGATGGGAGGCACGTATCACTAGGTAAAGCATCGCAATGTGTTTACAAATTCATAAATACAGAAAATAAAAAGAAACTGAACAACTATATAAGACAAGTTCGACTAAAGTACATTTCTAACAAAAGAAGAAACGCCACTTTGTATTTTACAAACTGTTCTAAGCTGAAAAAGGGTGTCATTAACTTCAGAATTCAACAATCACCTTTTGTTTTCTGCAGAGTTGGCAGGCCGGATGGTTTCTGAAAAGGGGTCGTTTTAGGGCTTCCTATTATTGCCTCATGCTTGGTGTGTCAGAAGTTGCTAGACCTTTGCCAAAGAGTACAGTGCTTTCCTGGTCAGGTTTTAACCTGATTAGGATTTCTATTTATCATCATCTCATTGCTTAAAGAACTTGAGTAAAGCAAAGGAAGTTTTTCTCTTACATTCGGGGTCAGCCAGTAATGAACTATGGTCCCAAAGGCAAGGACAGCTGTTTCTTTTATAGCAAAACGGGTTCACTCACAGTTCAGAGCAGCACAGTAATAATTTTAGCAACAAGGAAACTTCTATCCCTGTGCTGTATTCCGCATAAGTATTTGTAACATTTTGACACTTAAGTGCCTCTAGCTAACTCATCTAGAGAAAAATGTGATATTCTTAAACTGTAAGAAGAAACCAACCCAGGAACGCTTGAACAAAGCCAGAAATGCAGTACAGCTTGAGCTATCACTCACCAGAGTAATGTTTTCTCACGGATGTCATCATTTCAGTTCAAATGAAAGTATAATGTTAGTTGTATCTATATTGCTGCACCACAAATGAAGCTGTCATGTGAAATGTGAATAACAACTAACGCCAAGACACTGGGGCTGGTCGTTCTCAGAGCATAGATTGACTATGTCACCACAGCCCTTAGTCCATCTGGGTCTTAAAAGGGTGTGCGAAAAGGCTGCGGCTAATTTTTCAAGGCTTTTTTTGTACTCATGGCTTATTTTTACTGGTGTATGGGAGTAGTTACACGTCTGCATGAGTCACTCCATATTTACAGTAGTTCAGAAACTGTATAGATATATAAATCAGTCAAATATGAGTGAGTAAATTACATGTGTGCAATGTATGCAATGTTAAACGTCCTCTTGGGTGTCACTTGCGCACATCCCCAAGGCCTTGTCAGTAAGTGGTTAAGGAAAACCCATTTGAATGTTGTGCTCAAGTGTAAAAATATTTTTTACAAATAAAACATTTTAAGGGCATTTCCCACACGTATCTGCGGAGTTATGTTACATTTGGAAGGTCCAAATATAACTCCTGGAGTGACGTTGGACCCGAATCTGGTGTATTTTAGTCATGTTTATGAAATACACAGACTTTGGCTTGGTAAACTATTATAGGTGTTACTTTATATGGAATTCCATACACGTAGGACTGTGCACCAAGACAGTGAAGTCAATCTTATTTTGAGGTGAAAGATTAATAAAGAACTCCAACAAGCTGTAACGTATAACTTTGCAATCAAATGATTGGGTTTCCATCTGTATGTTTAAGCCATGGAGAGCCCCACACCTCTCTAGTTGATTGGAATAAACTGCAGCCCTAAACAAAACTCATCCTTTAAATGTTATGCAGTCTACTTATGAAGTTTAAATTTATTTTGGGATTAACTAGGAGTAAAATTTCTAAATTAGTGGGTCTACATAGATAGATCTCTACATTAAAACATTTGCATCAAAATTATTACTACAGGGAATGCTACATTTAAGGAAGTGACCCAACTAGCGTCAACCAGATCACTCTCGACCTCCACTAGCCTTCCAAGAAAATGAAGAGTCGATGACGCAGGGGAAAATGCAATCTAACTGGTTTATTCACAAAGTACACTGCAGTGGAGTCCAGTCGGACCAGCTTCCTATGATGGCTGACGAGGGACTGTCTCTAACAAGCATACAGTTATATTATGTAGGTTGCGGAGCCCACGAGGATCCGCCTATCATGGAAAAACACTGGTAGATGTCGTAATACAATGGGGGTACAGAGCATACATTTTGATTCCGCAGCCTGGCACAAGCTATCTACTGCCCAAGGTCATCTGGCTTAGCCTCACCACTAGGCAGGTGGGAGAGCGCCTCTATGCAGAGAGAAAGGCATGTATTAATGAGCATTATTATTATTATTATTATTATTATTATTATTATTATTATTATTATTATTATTATAATAATAATAATAATAATAATATTAATGAGCAAGATTCAACATTTGAGAAACAAAACTCACCAAGGAACATTTCTCGTAAATGATACAGTAACGTTTCGATTATAATACAAGATGGCGTCTACTAGAGGTAAAATGGTGGCACAGATGTCAACCTAACTTAAATGCTCTTGCTAATTGCGTATGCATCCAGCAAGAATGTACTATAAGATAGCTGAATAAATGCTAACATAATACCAGGTAAAATACAAGTAATATGGCGGTAATATGTTTCAATTCTAACAACGTCAAATTAGGCAAGTAGCATTTAGTGCAATTTGAGAATAAGGTTTAATTTAATATCTTTTATTTAACACAATGGTTAGGGTTACTTATTCTATTGAGTTAAATTTGTGTTATTTTCAATGTGTTAACTGTTATGACAAATTATTTAATTTTATTTACTGTACTCTATTTTATTTAATTAAGTGTTGGGATGAAGTAGATAAATGCATTTAGTTTAATAAAAAAATAATTATTAACTTAGGGTTGGTGTCCCCATTAGGGTCTGGCTAATTATTTAATTTACATGCTATAGCTTGAACGTTAGGGTTAACGTTTTATTTTTTACTTATAATGAATTTAGCCTTAATTGTAAGAGTTACTTGTTAAATCTAATTTGGTCTAAAATATTTAAGGGGTCGAATTTGGTAATTTGGTCTTTTATTTAATCACCAATGATGCCCTATGTATGAAGGATGAAGAGAGGGACTGTCTATTTGTGCTGCTTGACCACAATAAACCATGACACCTCACAAAAGTACTTTCTTTCAGAATGGGAATTAAGGGTTCAGTTCCAATCCTTCATCACTTTTTGATCACAGTTTGTGAAAATGGCAAATTCAGATTACATTGCCTCCCACTTTTATTTTGGTGTACTCCATAGACCTATTTTACCACCTCTTCTATTTAACCTGTACATGGAACACCTTGGGCCTATGCTCCACAAATAAGGAATTTCAATTAATCAGGATGTCAATGACACCCAAAATCAACGTATTAATGCTCTCAGACATATCCACTCTCAAATTGCTCATGGAAAAAAAAGGAATCTGTGCTTTCTCCTTTAAACATAATCTCCTAAATCTGACTTTCCCCTAATACACTCACGTAACACTCCTCTGCCAAGTCATCTCTGGCTGCAGAATCTCACTGACATGGGCTTAACACCGGCACTAGTACTGTTTCCTAAATCTTTAGGATACACTCTTGACCATAGCATTTACATGGCCAAACACAACTATAATCTAAACAAAACTGCATCTTGACAACTTCACCTTCAAACCCTCCATCCCAACTGAAGATCGCAGGCCCGTAGTTCAAGCCTCAGTCCTATCTCACCTCGATGGTGGAAATGCCCTACTTTCAGGCCTCCCCAAATCTCTCTATGCTCTCATGGCCATGGCCTCTAGCATTGTAATAGTAATGGTAATAGTACAACTCAATCTGAGCACTTCTCGCCCATCCTGAAGACCTCATTGGTGGCCCTTAGATATGAGAATTAAATTTAAAATTGCTTGCACCACCCATCAAGTCACACACCATGTCTTTCACTTGAATACCAAATGCAAGAACTCTGGAGGGAAGAGAAGTACCAGGAACCAAGCTTTGCTAGTTCTGGAAATTATGAAAATAGAGCAAATCCATGACCCTAAATCAGGCCTTGTCATGTTTGGCCCCTAGAGAGTTTAAAAACATTCTTGAAGACTATAGGACCAATGAACATGTTATACACTTCAGAAAGAACCTGGAAACTCACCTATTTAGAACTTATTTAAACCGTTTTCCAGGATAGTCTCTTCTCCTCTCTTACTCCACGCTGACCAGGTTTCCCCGCTGTTATCCTACCTCCTGTATTACATTCACTGTGTTCTTGTTTTCTTTTGCCCATGTATTTGTATTTGTATCCTTAATTTCTAAAGAATAATGACCACCCAAATAGGGTTCCCTCACTCCCCTGGCACTGATAAACCATGGGAAATATCACCATAAATGCACAGTTCGCTACAGAAAGAGAGGACACAGAAAAAGACCTAACTAACTCCTAAACAGATTGAAACTGCCAAGTATTTAATAGTTTGCAAACCTTCTTTAGCTTTGACTTTTAATGCAGATGTAATGATATAGAGTTCGATGTTTGAGCTGCAGCAACAGAAGTCAAGTCAAGTCAAGTCATAACATTTATATAGCGCACTACATACCCAGAGGGTTTCAAGGCGCTTAGGAAGGGGAGGAGGATTATTTGTCAAATATCCACGTTTTAAGCTGCTTTCTGAACGCTAGGTGATTCTGGGTGAGGCGAAGGTAAGCGGGGAGTGAGTTCCATGTTTTGGCAGCCAGGTATGAGAAGGATCTGCCTCCCATGGTGGTCTTGTTGATGCGAGGTACAGTGGCGAAGGCTTGGCTGGAAGAGCGAAGTTGTCGGGAGGGGGTGTAAAAGGACAGTCGAGAGTTGAGGCAATCTGGTCCGATGTCGTAGAGTGATTTGTGTGCGTGGGTAAGCAGTCGGAAAGTAATCCTCTTATTGACGGGTAGCCAGTGGAGGTCTTTAAGGTGACCAGAGATGTGTTCGTTGCGTGGGATGTCTAATATGAGCCTGGCTGAGGCGTTTTGGATTTGTTGTAGTTTCTTCTGGAGTTTAGCGGTGGTACCTGCGTAGAGGGTGTTTCCGTAGTCCAGTCGGCTCGTGACTAGAGCGTGGGTGACTGTTTTCCTTGTTTCGGAGGGGATCCAGCGAAATGTTTTTCTGAGCATGCGAAGAATGTTAAAGCAGGAAGAGGATACGGCGCTGACTTGTTTGTTCATTGAGAGTGAAGAATCCAGGATGACGCCAAGGTTCCGTGCGTGGTCTGTCGGGATGGGTGCATTTCCGAGGGCTTCCGGCCACCAGGAGTCGTCCCATGCAGAGGGGGATTTACCTAAGATGAGGACTTCTGTTTTGTCTGAGTTCAGTTTCAGACGGCTTTGTTTCATCCATTCGGCGACTTCTTTCATTCCTTCGTGTAGGTTAGTTTTGGCGGTGCTGGGGTCCTTGGTGAGAGATAGGATCAGTTGAGTGTCATCCGCGTAAGAGATGATGTTGAGGTTGTGTTGGCGGGCGATGGCCGCGAGGGGGCTCATGTATACGTTGAAGAGGGTGGGACTGAGTGAGGATCCTTGTGGTACGCCGCAGATGACTTCGGTGGCCTCGGACTTGAAAGGTGGGAGGCGGACTCTCTGGGTTCTTCCGGTGAGGAACGAAGTGATCCATTCCAGTGCCTTTCCTTGGATTCCGATGTTTCTGAGGCGTTGTAAAAGGGTGCTGTGGCAGACTGTGTCGAAGGCTGCAGAGAGGTCGAGGAGGATGAGGGCGACTGTGTCTCCATTGTCCAGCAGAGTTCGAATGTCGTCTGTTGCTGCGATGAGGGCGGTCTCAGTGCTGTGTTTGGCTCGGAAGCCAGATTGTGAGGGGTCGAGGGATTTGTTGGCTTCGAGGAAGGCGGCGAGTTGGTTGTTGACGGCTTTCTCGATGACTTTGGCCGGGAATGGAAGAAGCGAGATGGGGCGGTAGTTTTTGAGTTCGGTGGGGTCTGCTGTTGGTTTTTTCAGAAGGGCGGTGAGTTCAGCGTGTTTCCAGTCTTCTGGGAAGGTAGCGGAGTTGAAGGAGCAGTTGATGACGTCTCGGAGGTGCGGAGCTATGACGGAGTCTGCTTTGTTGAAGATGTGGTGAGGGCATGGGTCTGTGGGGGATCCAGAGTGGATGGAGTTCATCAGGCGGATGGTGTTGTCAGTGGAGATTGGCTTCCAGGCGTTAAGGGTGTTAACGGGGGGAAGATGGTCAGCTGATGGTAGGGTGGGTTGGCTTCCGGGTTGGTTGTCAAAGCTGTTGTGGATGTCAGCAATCTTGTTGTGGAAAAAAGAGGCTAGGGAATCGCAGAGGGTTTGAGAGGGGGTGATGTCGTTGGAGTTGGCCGAGGGGTTGGAAAATTCCTTGACGATTGAACAGAAAAAGATCTTACACCAATTATTTGCTAAAGAAATCTAGGAACGGATCAAATAAATGTTGTTTTTGACCCCAGGGAAAAATTGGGACAATACCCCTGAAACTGTTGACACAATAAAGATGATTGAGGAGAATAGAACAGCATTATTACACCAAGCACAATATTTTGAAACAGATCCTCTTAACAGGGAGCAGGAGTAGTACAACCAGGGCCAGAGAAAGGACAGAGGATCCGCGCCAATCGGCAGCAAACTTCTGTATCAATAAAAATAATGATAATAATACACGTTTTATAGCGTGCATAGCTACTCCTGTGAGGAGTGTCCCAGCACTGAGCAGTCGGAACCAAGCTTAGGAGACAAACCATATTCACTGTAATATGTGAATCTGGTAAATCAAGATATGCATAATTGCAGAACTAAGGATCTGAATTTAATGTGGCAATGAAAATAACTGAAGAATACGATATAAAAAGCAAACCAATCAAAAACAGTATTTAACCCCAAAAGAAATCTGATCCACCAGAGTCAAAGATGAACCCAAGGCTATAGGCCAAAGAATGATCCCAAAGGGGAGGCCCAGATGGGCACAGAATCTAGGTTTTGGCACCATTAAGTTTCATGCTATTCAAACACATCCATTAGTAGAGTTAGGGTTCCTAGCGCTGGGATACCTCAGGGTGACTCTGCGCTCTACAAAAATAAATAATAATAATAATAATAATAATAATAAGTAGTCTTACAGAAGACAGTCATGAAATCTCGAGGCAGAGTGGTGAACATCAACTGTAAGTCTGAAGATGATTTGTATTGTTTGCTTAAGAGCACAAGCTAAACCCAAAACACTGGATAAGGTGTGCCGATGGAATCATGTAACAGCAACAGTGATAGAATAGAGGCTTCAGGGACCGCACAGAGCCAGGGCTTAAAAGATTATACAAAAGGTGGCACAGAGATTTGAAATTCTCTGTCCAACAAAGTCTGAAAACCATGCCAGGGCTTGATCTTGAGTCACTAACTCAGACGTCCCAGACAGAAGAATTTTATGGCTCACCACATCAAACACCGCCGTAAGGTTTAATAAAATCAAAGCTACTGGAAAATTGGAGCCTGCTGAATGACAGAGGTCATCTAAGACAGAAAGCCAGCTCTGTACTGCACCCAGGACGCAAACCATCTGAGCAAGGTGCAGAACATTGTTAGCCTCTACAAATTTAGAAAGTTGCTGAAAAAAGCCTTCTCCAACAATTTAGCCAAATATGGAAAATGAGAAATAGGCTGATAGTTGATCCTATCAACCAGGTTGTTGGAGAGTTTTTTTTTAATAGTGGTATAACGCTTGCTATTTCTAAGTGTTTAAGAAACCTTGCCAATAGATAAGGAGCCATTAATAGTAGATCTTGTACAACTAGGATCTAATAATACATAGTTCTTGTGTAACATAGGCGTCATCAAAGAAAGATGAGTGCATTCTGCGAATATGATTTATGGCCTTTTTCATCACCATACATGCCAATTCAGATCTCAGTAATAGTTTGTTCCAGCTTAGTAGTGGGGGAAGGTTTGTCAGCTTGGAGGGTTTAAGAAGCATCCAGGCATTAAATATGCCCCAATTGCTGAACTCTGTTGCCCATCGCATGAGATCTTGACACAGACTACCCGATTCATCCACTACTCTTGTTGCTGGACAAGAGCAAAAACAGGCGAGGCTGGGAGTAGACACATCCGCTATTACCCCAGGCTCCATTAGGACAGGGGGTTGAGACCATTTTTGTGGGGGCCCTGGAGTGGAAGAGATAGGAAGAGAGAAGTGGAGCAGGCCACTGTATAAAAAAGTGTGGATCTGCTTACTGTCAAATGCATTTCTACTGAGAATCAATGTAATGGAGCCAAATAATTGTAAGCTGCAATTAAGACTTGAATAAATATGTAATTGTAAGCTGCAATTAAGACTTGAATAAATATGTTAGCTGCTGAGATAGTAGCATTGATTAAGAGGCACCAAGAGGTAGTGACTACTAAGGTAGTGAAATGCAACCAACATAGGGCTAGATGTAGGTAAATAGGATTCACTGACTCTAAAATACCGAATTTTACCGATTCGGTATTTTAGAATCGGTAAATCCTATATAGGTAATAATTCGGTAAAAATTACCGAATCGTTAAGATTCGGTAATTACCGAATCGGTATTTACCGATTCGGTAATTGCCATTCATTCCTATGGGCCTGGAGGCCCATAGGAATGAATGTCAATAAAAAAGGGAAATAGTCAAGGGTGGCAGGGTGTCACTTTGACACCCTGTTGCACCCCTGAATAGTGCTGGTGTGCACATGTGGCATACATACATGCCCTAAGGGCATGTATGTCTGTCACATGGCACAGGTGTAAATGCACAGATTTGCATTTACACAGGAATTCCTTATTTACCACCAACCAATAGTTGGTGGTAAATAACGAATCCTTAAAGCACAAAAGCACTCTTTACAGTGCTTCCTACATCTTATTTACCGATTCGGTAAATACCGAATCGGTAAATGATGATTCTGTAAATACCGATTCGTTATTTACAGAATCGGTAAATATACCACCTACATAGGAAAAGCCTATTACCGGTCGGTAACGGCCGATTTCGGCCGTTACAGACCGGTAATAGCCTACCTACATCTTGCCCATAGTGCCTAATTGGCACTCTTTCTTCAAGGAGAAATTTATGGCCTCATTACGAGTTTGGGATACACCATCACAAACATGACAGATATCCTGTCCCCCATATTACAAGTTCCATAGGATAAAATTGAATTGTAATTTGGTGGTCGGGATATCCGTCACGTTTGTGATGGAGTAACCCTGTCCACAAACTCGTAATCAGGCCCTTAGTGTTATAGTGTATCTTGTAAAACTTCCACCGGAGTGCCATTTGACTTAACTGTAGAGCAGCAGCATTGTAATAATCAAGTAAATGTTGTTTGTAGTGTTCACTTATAGTTTTAGTGAGGTTCAGTTGGTCTGCATATCAAGTTCCCTTTCCATTATTGTTTTTTTTTGTTTTTTTTGTTTTTTGGTATTCCTCATATACCATAATTGGAAGTCTTGATGGGAAACTGGCAACCTCAACGCATTTGGTCATCCTGATCCAGCCCTGGTTTTTGTCGGTCAATAGCGAAGTGGTAGTCCTGATCCCTCAAGTAGCCACTGCTTTCCCAGCTCTACTCCATTTAACACTCTAGTTGGCGCCACGTGCTACTTTGAAATCAAGGGAACCAGCAAGGCCCCAGATAAATCATTGGAAAGCCAATCATCGTCTTGCCATGTCACAAGGGCCGCCCAGATTTTAACCAAACTTGTGGGATCGCATTCCATGTCTGATTTGCTGGTAAGGATAGTATGCCTCAGACAGTTCAGAAAGGTGGGGGGGTTGGGTCCTTCCAGGCTCTACAAATTTCGCGCCTTGCAAGGAGCATAACAAAGAATACAAATTTTGTAGGGAGATCATTTAAATTGTAATCTATGCACAGACCAGATAGTATGGTACTTGTATTTACCACCAGGGGCAGTTGAAGGACGTCTTCCAAAAAGTCTCGAATTTTTGTCCAGTAGTCTTTTATTTCTGGGCAGTCAGCGAACATATGGACATCGTCCGCATTGGGGTACCTACATCTCGGACAATGGTATTCTGAGTTGGTGGTTTTAGCCAATTTTTTCGGGGTTATATAAACCCTATACATGGTGTACAAATTATTTCTTTTTAGCGTTGCAGGCTTGACTACTGATTGCAGGATGGTAAAAGAATCAAACCACAATTCCTTGAGGTTTCTACTATTCGGAATTGAGATGTTGCTCCAAATTTTTTGTATCTCTGGCTCTGTCACATCCTCAACCTCAAGCATAGCTGAATCCCAGTATGCGATTCGACTCTTCCACCTTCCACGCCTGGTTGCTGCATCAAATTTCGGATTCGGATTATTGTTGACTTGAATTCTGGTTGACCACCATCCTGATAGCTGATAATATTTAAATCTGGTGAGTGTTCCCCCAGTCAGATTGGAGAACACTTCCCAGCTTAAAAGCTGTGCATCTTCCTGTAGGTCCCCCCAATATTCTAGCCCTGCCAACCTCAAGGGCCGGGATAGTAGATCGTCAAGTCAAGCTGGGGTCCCTGGGGAATCCCATATCGGGGCCTGCATTGCGTAGTATGGGATATTGAGCCTTTTCCTAACTTATGCCCATTTTCTTAGGGCTGTCCCCAGAATCTTAAGTCTCACTTTTAAAAAACATTTTGGATCCCCAAACTTAAAGAGAAAAAAGTCTTGTCCCTGTGGGATGTCCTGCAATAGTGCTGAAAATAGTAGCCCCAAAGAAGATTGATAGATTTTAGCAGCCAATAATCTGAAGTGTTTAAAATGAAATGCGTAGCAATAGACGAATAGATCCGGAAACGCCAGCCCTCCTGTTCTTAAACTTCTCCTGAGTTTTTTCCAGGCACTTCGTGGAGCTTTTGAGTTCCAGATAAAGGATCCTAGTTTCCCTTGTAACTTTTTAATTGCCAATATGGGGAAAGATAAAGTATGGAATTAAATAGGAATGTGATCTTCGGAAGGATAATCATCTTAATTAAGTTGACTCTCCCGAATATATTTAAAGGAAGAGATGACCATCGGTGAAGTAGGGTACAGACATCTTTAATGACTCTGTCTAGATTAATTGTTGGCACCTCCTCGATCTTTTTAGCCAGATGTACCCCCAGATATCTCATTCTTGTCTTAGAACCTGCTGTCACCTCTTGGTTCCATTCCATGATCTCTGTCTTGTCTTTATTAACTGTATAACCAGAAATCTCTCCGAAGGTTTCTGCTAAATGTGTTAATCTAGGCAGCGCTTCCGCTGGGTTTGAGGTATACATTAATACATCATCGGCATATAACGCAAATTTCAATTCTAAATTAAAGATCTTAAATGGCTTAATTAAGGGGTCAGACCTAAGAAAACACACAAAGGGCTCGATATATAGGTTAAACAAAAGAGGCGACAGGGGGCAACCCTGCCTGGTTCCATGTGCAATGGGTATCTGATCGGTAAGAAACCTGTTTACTAAAATTTTAACACATGGAGCACTTACCTCGCCTTCTCTAATCTCAGAGCTGAGGAAGGATCTATCGTCTTCTGACAGACTGGGAATCTGTATCTTACCTAACCAGTTTTCCACCCGTTGTCTACTAAAGCATGAGTTATTTTTATACAGGTTTTGCGTATGGGCCTTGGCCTCCTTTCTAATAAGTTCGTCGTCATGTGTGATTACCCTAGTACTAGCTCGGAATAAACTGCTAATCTGGTTCCTGGTTCTGTCTGCTCAGGATTTCCATGCGAGTAGGCGACCACACTTCTCTCCATACGAAAAATGTTGGAGCCTGCTGACGTCCCATCTGTCTTTTAAGTTTTTGTCTAGATCTGCTTGGTACTCAGCCCATAAGATATCCAGTTCTTTTTTTAAGTTGGGCCTAGTATCTGGCTCGTCTGTTGACGCTCTCTGAAGCTCCTGTTCTTTTAATTTAAGCTTCAGAAGGCGTTCTTCTTTCTTTTCCCTCATCAATTTATTTCTCTTGATCGTCAGGGCACTCAATGAGCCTCTAATAAAGGCCTTGAATGTTTCCCATATTATCTGCTTACTTGTTGAGCCATTGTTGAGCCTAAAGAATTCCTCAGTCTGTGTTGCTAGATCCAGCCTGACCCCTTCTTGTAGTAAAAGTGCTCTATCGAGAGTCCACCTTCTCTGCTGTACCTTTTGTTTAAATTGAATTACAACCTCAACGGTTGAATGATCAGACAGGATAGCCGGTAAATAAGATATGGAGTCAACTGCTGAAAAAAGTGCTTTATCCAATAAAAAAAATCAATTCTAGAATGATGGCCGTATCTTCTGCTATAAAAAGAATAGTCCCTTTTCCCTTCGTTTTTTGCTCTCCAAATATCTATAAGGTTAAAATCCCTCATGACGTTCTTAAGCTCCAATCGTGATTTTTGGGGAGGTGTAAATCTTACCCTGGAAGTGCGGTCTAATACTTCATCGAAAATCAGATTAAAATCGCCCCCAAGTATTACTGGCCTGACAGTCTACAATAAGCTGGTTTTGAGATTCATAAGGGACCCCGGAGCATCTTGATTGGGCCCATAATAAACTGCGCATACAAAGGTGGTCTGACCAGCTATTAGGGATGCCACCAGCCATCTCCCAGAGTGATCTGTCTCAGACTTTACTAACCTGATCCCAGTATTTGATCTAATTAGTATTGCCACCCCACTTGTGTTGCCGCTTTACTCTGAGCAGAGAATATCCTGAACCCACCCACATATTTTAAATGCGGACTTGCATTCTCGCATCTCTAGATGAGTCTCTTCAAGCAGGCAAACATATGCTCCTGAGTTATACAAATAATCGTTTACATTGTCCCTTAAACCATTTACGTTCCAGCTGATGATTTTAAATTTGCATGTCATATAGGCCATGTGGATCGTCTTTTAAAAAGGTTCGCTGTCCAGCTCCCATCTAAAATACCTTGCATCTTCATTTGTACATGAGGAATATTTTTTCCCTTCTTTACCCCTACCACCCAACTAACTACCCACCTCCCATGAGGAACCCCCCCCCCCCCCATACCTGTTTTGGCGATCTTGTCGCCGGTTGAGAGCCCTCTGGTGTCTGACCGGGACTTCCCCTCAAATAAACGGAGAGTAGGCACCAAACTGTGAACTCTAATACCTTATCCTTTGTTAATTAAATAAGTTTACGTTATTATACATATCATTTTCTTTTTACCCACTTTTTTAGTGTATACATTTTTTTTTCTTTTTTCCTTCTTTTAGGTGTGCACCCGTTTAACACGTTTTACTCTCTCTTCTTTTTTTTTTTACTTTATTCACTAGCTATATCCTGACCATTCACCCTTCCCCCCTAGTGATTACTGTCTATGCTTGGGGAACATTTGTGTTATTTTCTAGGATCAATGTATCAAAATGTACCAAAATATATCTATACATCTATCAAAGCATTATGGTGTTGAGGTGTGAAAAGGACTAACAAGGCTGTACTAGGAGCTCTCTCGCATTAAAGTTAGAAAGGTATCCACCTTTTGGGGTGATAAAAAATTATGCGTTTTATTCCTCCACACCACTTTTAAAAAGGCTGGAAATCTCATCTGAACCTGAGCGCCCATACTTCTCAAATCTGGCATCCTATTCCCCAATTTCCATTGTCGCTGTGCCGTTACCTTCCCCACATCTGAGCGGATAAGATACGTAGCTGAATCAATTCGGAGTGTTGTGTCTGACAGGGCTCTACTCAGAATTAACTCCTTTGTGGTATATGTGAGGAAGTTTACCAGAAACTTCCTAGGGGCTTTTCTTTCAGCATGAAGTCTGAAGGGGTCTCTATGCGCCCTCTGGATCTCTGACTCTAAATCTATGTCAGGTCTATCTTTGAGGACTCCCTCTCTGAGAAGTTTACATATAAATGTCTTGACGTCTCCATTCTCTATCCCCTCCAGGATTTTTAAGAATTTCAGGTTATTTCTCCTGGAGTGAATTTCCAGCCTCTCGATATCCATCTGGAGAGTCCTATTCTGGGTTCTGAGAGTCTCTATGTCTCTATCATGCCTTTTAGTGGCCCCTATTAGTAAAGCAACTTTCTCCTCCAGGATACCCTTACGTTTACAGACGTCATCCAACTTAGCCTCCAAGTTAGAGCACTGTTCCTGGATACTTCTTTGGTTCGCCTCCGAAATTTTGAATTTGGATAGTAGATCGCCTCCTTATAAAAGAGTGACTCAACCTGTGAAAAGTCCTCCATCTAGGTCAGCCAACACTATCTTACCTCCTATGTCGCTCCCGCCCGCCTGTGACTTAGTAGCCGCCACCACCTCTGAAGTAGAGACTAAAGTAAGCATACCCTGAGCTGCTAGTAGGGGGTTTTGACTAACAAGGCCTCCTTCAGGCCGCACTTGATCCTCTACATCTGCTAAGAGCATAAATGTGTTCTCCAAGATCGCTGGTTGTGACCCAGTGGTCCGTGCTTCTGATTGCTTGTCTGGAATTATAGTGTAGAGGATAGTGTGGGAGGTTCCCCCCCCCCTTAGGGTCTGCAGCCTGCCTCATGATTTTAAAGTACGTTCTTAAAGAGGGTGTAGGTTTCAGCTGGGATGTACAAGGTTTAGGTGATTTCCGCTTCTTGGGCTCCCCTGCTCTAACAATTTTGTCCTTTTTTCATTCTTCCTCCCCTTTGGGGTAAGTGGTGTTACCTTTGTTGCAGGGTTGCTCAGATATCCAGTACCGGGCCTCTGTAGCTCAAAATTGGATCTAAGTTGGTATCTATTTCTGGCGGGTGCAACATGCGCTACCGACTGGACAGGGGGTGTGGGTGCTGATGTCTCGTCTCTCCCCCCGTCACATCCTCCCCCAGGGGCTGCAGGTACAACAATAACTTCCACACCAGCTCAGGGGTGTACAGAATTTAATTGAGCTGGTAAAGATGTTATACCTAGGTCTATTCCCTCGTACTGCACTGAATTATAAAGAATATGGTCAATATCATAAATACCTGCGCCAGGCACCCTCCGAAAAAAATGCTTCACCCCCACCAGATCCTCAGTGTGTACGGTACCTCCCGCAGCTCGTTGCTTGACACCCCACACTCCCTTGACTGACCGTGTAGCATTGCTGTGGATCTGGCTAAGAGGTGAGCAGAGATTGATCCGGGCGAGTATCCGCCTCGACCTCAGCTATACGCTTGCTCGGCCTCCTCACCGAAGCTCCTGCCCCTGCTCTCCTTCGGGACCAGCATTGCTCTCTGCTCCCACCTCGCCGCGTGCAGAAGTTGGAAGAAACGCCACTCCCATCTGGTGTACACTCCGCGCTGCTCCGTTCCGGGTCTCTGTGGCTTCTTCAGGGTCCTAGCGCTAAGCGGGCGCTTGGCAGGCGCGGGTCGAGCTCCACACACCATGATAGAAGTATCCAGAAAGAAAGGTAGGAATAAAATTAAAAATAAAACCAAATTAGCTTGAGATCGCTAAATGCAGCGCGGTCTCATACTTCTGCACACCGTTTGGTAGCCGTTATTTCTGCCTACAACATGGGGAAATCCACCTGAGCCCGGAGCTCTCGCAGCAGACGTCAGCCTGCCGCCATGTTCCTCGCCGAGGTTCACAGGTGATAACCCGGGAGAGAAAACTCTGGGATCCCCTTTCCATTATTGTGATACGTACAGCTTAAACCAATGTCCCTTTTCCTTTTTTCTTGTTTATGGGAACGTGTTCTGTTTTTGGGCTTGTAACAAAGGAATTCTTGTGACAACCTGTTTGATTCTGGTTGCCTTTGCAAATTTCTTACTAACTCCAGAGGAAACCCTACTTTTACTGAAAATACTTTTGCCCTGGCTACTAGGGCTTCAGAGATCGCTCCCATTTTATATATGTATTACGAGAATCTTTACAAAAAATATACAGGGACAGGTAGACCTAGGTAACATCCTATCACAACTTGCAGAAGGGCATCTGACACATATTTATTTGTCAGATTTGGAATACGCCTAGCTGCCCCAGCAACGCATCGTCCCAGCGCAACCACAGACCCTAGACGAGAACAGAGGGAAGAAGATAAGAGTTAAACACGTAAAAGCCAGGTCTTTATGACTTTTTGGAAGGCCAGGTGGTTCTGGATTGCTCTGATGGAAACAAGGAGTGAATTCCAGGGTTGCACAGCCAAATTGCGAAAAGAACGACCACCAGATCTGGCTTTCATAACTCGAGGAATACAGACCAACACTAGATCGGCTAATCTCAGAGGATGCCGTGGCACGTAGAACTCTAACAGATTGGCCAACCCCAGGGGTGCCTGTAGCATCAGGATCCTATACGACACACAGAGCGAATTAAATTGAATGCGCTTCTCAACAGGCAGCCAGTGAAGTTTGCAGAGCACATGAGAGACTGAGCAGGATTTCGGGAGAGCCACCAGAATGCGAGCTGCTGCATCCTGCACTCTCTGTAGATGCTTAACACTGGCCTTATTATCACCCAAATATAGGGAATTGCCATAGTCCAGTCTGGATAGCATTGCAGCCTCGACAATGGTTTGACGCACTTTTGGAGGAAAGAAACCCAGCAGCCGTTTCAAGCCTCGCAGAAGCCCAAAGCACGCCCCAGACACTACCTTCGATTGGGTGTCAAATGTCAGTCCACTGTCAAACCACACGCCCAGGTTTTTCACAGTTTCCTTGGGCAGGGGGGCGGGTTTGAGGCGATCCGGCCAACACTGCTCGGACCACAACTCCCGATCCTTCCCAAGCAGTAAAATCTCGGACTTACTGGCGTTCAACTTCAAGCAGTTTAGGGCCATCCAGTCTGCAACCGCTGAAAGATCCTGTTTGAACTTGTCCAGATTAGTACAGCATTTCTTAGAGAAAGCGATCACCAATTGGGTGTCGTCAGCATACGACACAAGTGACAAGCCCCTTTCTTTAGCTATCGCAGCCAAGGGTCGGACATAGATGTTGAACAATAAGGGGCTCAAAAGTGAGCCCTGTGGCACCCCCTGTTGCAGAGCGAACTCCGGGGAATGAAAAGGAGGCACGAGGACTTGGAAAGACCTCCCCTACAAAAAAGACTGGACCCAGTTCAGAGCCACATCCCTGATGCCAATTTCCTATAGGCGTCTTAGAAGTATTGCATGAGAGACGGTATCAAAAGCGGTGCTTAAGTCCAAAAGAACCAAGGCTGCTGAATTACCGACATCCAGACTCGCCCGGAAAGCTTCAGTCACTACCAACAAAGCAGACTCGGTGCTGTGGCGTGCTCGGAAACCATGCTGTGATGGATCCAGGAAGGCATTCTGCTCAATAAACTTTGAAAGAGTGGAATTCACATGGGATTCAACCAGCTTGACCAAGAAAGGCAGTTGGGAGATAGGGCAGTAGTTGCCCGACTCAGCAGGGTCCAAGGAGGGTTTTTTAAGCAAAGGGATGACTTTCGCGTGTTTCCACGCCCCAGGTATGGATGCTGACGCCAGAGAAAGGTTGACCAAGTCAATATTCAGTGGGGAAAGGACAGTGTGAAATTGACGGAAATGGGCAGGTGTCAAAGGGTCGGCCGGCGAGCCCGATTTAATTTTCAGACAGAGGGACTTGAATTTCATATGTGTCAATGGAGGAAAAGATGACAAGGTATTTCCCCCAATGGGACAGATAGCCCACGGATCCGCCACCTCAGCAGACAAAGCCAGGGTAGGTAGACCAAGGTAAATCTTTTCGACTTTGTTCACAAAGTACCGAGCCAACTCATTGCAATGACGGTTTGAGGAGATCGGGGAGACCCCCGTAGAACCAGCACTCTTCATGCCCTTCAGCAAGGAGAAGATCGTCTTAGCGGGGTTAGTACTAGCCAGGATTTTATCGGCCACGTACTCCGCTTGAGCTCTTCAAATGAGCTTATGGTACTATTTATTAGCCGCTTAATATTCACTTTTTGCTACCCCGTCACAAGAGCGTCCCCAAGCACGTTCAAGCTGCTTACAGCCCTTTTTGGCTGTGGTTAACAAATCGTTAAACCAGGGGTTGGACGGCCCACGAATCTTCCCCCCCAGTTTAGCCGGGATGCAGCTATCCAAGCCTAGCGTCACCCACTCATGAAAACAAGAGTTTGCCACCTCCACGTCCAGTGGCAACTGGGGCCTATGACTAGACAACCAAGCAGAAAAAAGACCAATGTCCAACTTATGCCAGGGACGTTTTAAGACTGGGACAGGATGGATGAGTCGACTTTTCCCTGCAACCCCAACAAGAATGAGATCAAAAGGTGGTCTGTCCACGCCTGCGGAACCGGCGGCAAGATCATTAGAGAACTTAAGTTAGAGAATATGGGGTCCAGCAAGTGACCTGCCACATGCGTACACTCCAGGACACGCTGGGCCAGCTGATAGGCCTCTAGGTCAGCCAAGAAGCTAGTGATCTCAGCCTTCCCACTATTCTCAAGATGGAGATTAAGGTCCCATAGAATAGTAAAATTTGCTGCCCTGCTTGCATATAGTGCGACTTTATTCAATAAGTCTTCCATGAAAGGACTAGAGGGGCCAGGAGGACGGTAAATGAGGAGGCTTATCACAGTTAAGTTATAATTCAGCGTGATTTTAAACATTGCACTTTCACAGCCCACTATGTTCTCCTTGCTAAAGCTGCAGTTGTAAACATCCTTAACAATGATTGCAATACCGGCCCCTCTACAGCCCCCTCTGCTTACACTCTTCATCACGTAGCCTTGGGGAAGAGCCAGCCAGGGCTCTGCCACCGAGTCCGGCGTGAGCCAGGTCTCCGTTAAGAATAAAACATCCGGTTAGAAGATCAAAGACCTCAGCATCATGTTTCACGAGTGACCGGCAATTTAGACTAAGAAACTTAAGATCAGTACAGTCTGAAGGACAGGAAACCAACTCCTCCAGTGGGAGTTGGAAAGAACAGAATTTACATTTAAAAGAGCCGTCCTGGGGGGCCCAAGCTAGGGATGGACAATTAATTTCCAAGGTCAGGAGCTCATCACACGAGTACCTGATAGGATCTGCGATAAAGTGGGCAGGGGTTCTGGCGACTGTCCGGCGCAGACGGGCGCAGATGGGCTTGCCTTTGGTGTGCCTGCTGCGCATGTCCGCTGCACGTTCGCAGCTGTACCGTCATTTAAAGAGTCAGGGACAAAACACCTGACCCGCTAACCTGTACTCCCCCCAAGATGGCGGTCTCCTCCGACCGTCCCGGGTGAGCCACAGCCTATCCCCCCGTCAAGCCGCCTCACAGCCACTAGGTATCCTCCCGCAACAACCAGAGACACAGCAGCAGGTAGGTGCTTGAAATAAAAGTAAATATTGCGCTATATTAAAATGTTTTTAAAACAAGATGCAGTGCTCAGCTTAAAGGAGAGAGAACAAAGAAGCAGGTTATAACTTCCGGCTAACGCCTCAAGAGTCTGGGGTCTGCGAGTTCACAGCTGTACCGGCATTTAAAGAGTCAGGGACAAAACAAGGGACCCACTAACCTGTACTCCCCCCAAGATGGGGGTCTCACTCTGACCGTCCCGGTGAGGCACAGCCTATCCCCCCGTCAAGCCACCTCACAGCCACTCGGTACCCTCCCCGCACCAACCAGAGACACAGCAGCAGTTAGGTGCTTGAAATAAAAGTAAATACGGCGCTATATTAAAATGTTTTTAAAACAAGATGCAGTGTTTAGCATAAAGCAGAGAGAACAAACAAACAGGTTCTAGCTCCCGGCTCACGCCTCAGGAGTCTGGGGTCTGCGAGGTCACAGCTGTACCGGCATTTAAAGAGTCAGGGACAAAACAACTGACCCGCTAACCTGTACTCCCCCCAAGATGGCGGTCTCACTCCGACCAACCCGGGTGAACCACAGCCTATCCCCCCGTCAAGCCATCTCATAGCCACTCGGTACCCTCCCCGCAACAACCAGAGACACAGCAGCAGGTAGGTGTTTGAAATAAAAGTAAATACAGCACTATATTAAAAGCTTTTTAAAGCAAGATGCAGTGTTCAGCATAAAGCAGAGAGAACAAACAAACAGGTTCTAGCTCCCGGCTAACGCCTCAGGAGTCTGGGGCTGTCAGCTGTCTAGGCTCACAACCATGTTTTAAAGCCAGTTGAGCTCAATATCTTCGCTGTACCACGTTTGGACCCATCATTTACCTGGACTGAAACAAAAAATCATCATCCACATCTGTAAAACCTTCATTATAACAACCTGTGTCATATGTATTTTGAAATCACTCACTGAGAAGCCGTGTTCAATGTAGACGGTACTTTTCCATTGTGTAGGGAGGTTTGCTGTTTCGTAATTCAAAGAATCATGTGTTGATCAATGTAAAACATGATCTAGTTTTAATTACAGGTCATTTGCAAGTGTTCAGTGGACATGAGTACCTCAAATCCTAAGTGCATGCAGTCCAGTTTCCCTATTACATTTAAAAATCCTGGAACTGCATAAAATGTAGCTTTTTGTTTTTTTAGTGCCAGTGGTTGTGTGGGGAGCCCAGGGTACTGTGAAATGAATCTGGCTAGTCACCAGGACCTGCTGCGTACCCAGCTAAAGGTGGGCTATACCATGTTATTTAGTGTAAAAGGGCCTGGAACTCCCTGTTGTAAGAAAATACAGCATGGCCAACTTTATACCAATATGTGGCGGTAATGCACCCCAAATGGCAGTAAACTGGTCTTCAGTGCAGTTCATATCAAGGCAATCTATTTTTTGGGTGTAGGCCAATATTACATCCCGTTGGAGTTCAGGCCTTCCCCCATAACACTAATGTACTAATGCCCTCTGGCGCTGGGTTGTATCCTTCTGTAGTTGACACTTTAGAGTTTCCAGGTCCTGAAATTGAATTCCATCCAGTAAAAATTATAGGTCAGTCAGTCATTCAAAATTACTTTAAGTGTTAAAGTGCCTAGTGCGTAAGTGCAATAAAGTGCTTCTGGTGTCACACTAATGTACAAATATGCCTATGTGTACCTATAAGATTACTATATCTAAAAAGTGAATTAAAAAGAGGTTAAAATTAAGGAAGAGAAGATGCAGAGGAATAGATATAGTTCTTAACGGGATTGTTACTTCTATGTTCATCTTACCTTGGAGACAATATATTTGATAACAATATAACTAATAGTGAACATCGCTGCTGTCGCAACGCACCTAGGAAGTACCGGGGTTGATAGAACCCTGGCAGAGACATAATATTGGGTTGTTCCAGGAAAGCCTGAATAAACTACAACTCCCATGATGCCATGGGAACCTGCCGTATCTGATGTAGGCGCATCAAGATCACCAGAAATAAAAGAGCTTCCGGTGCACCAGTCGGGTGCCTTTTATTCTGTTCCCGAAGGTGCAGAAAATACAAAGGGTGGGTAAGGGTGCCTCGTGCACCACTGATTTCTTACCCTTGTCTTTTACTGCTGAGCTGTTGCGCTGTGCTTGGCTTGCACGATTCAGAAAAGGGGGTGGTGATGAACAGAGTGTCTGAATTAGGCAGACCACTCTTACCCAGTCCAAAGATCAGGGCTTGATCCATCACCATTTTTTAGCTCACTGCACCATCCCAGCTCAGAACCTGGCTATATGCAAATTAGTCTGTCCCTGGCCCAGTGCATCATGGAAACAGGGCAGACCAAACTACCAAGCCAATTCTTATACTGGGAAGGAAACAAGCTACCGGGGACCGGTTTCTGGCATTTCAGCCGTCTTCGGCCCGGCTTGTTTGAATCCTGATGGTGCAATGAGCAAGGGACTCACATCTGAGTATACCCTTCCACGCTTATGGTGGAAAAAAACGATTCAGAAAAGGGGGTGGTGATGAACAGAGTGTCTGAATTAAGCAGACCACTCTTACCCAGTCCAAAGATCAGGGCTTGATCCATCACCATTTTTAGCTCACTGCACCATCCCAGCTCAGAACCTGGCTATATGCAAATTAGTCTGCCCCTGGCCCAGTGCATCATGGAAACAGGGCAGACCAAACTACCAAGCCAATTCTTATACTGGGAAGGAAACAAGCTACCGGGGACCGGTTTCTGGCATTTCAGCCGTCTTCGGCCCGGCTTGCTTGAATCCTGATGTTGCAATGAGCAAGGGACTCACATCTGAGTATACCCTTCCACACTTATGGTGGACAAAAACGATTCAGAAAAGGGGGTGGTGATGAACAGAGTGTCTGAATTAAGCAGACCACTCTTACCCAGTCCAAAGATCAGGGCTTGATCCATCAACATTTTTTAGCTCACTGCACCATCCCAGCTCAGAACCTGGCTATATGCAAATTAGTCTGCCCCTGGCCCAGTGCATCATGGAAACAGGGCAGACCAAACTACCAAGCCAATTCTTATACTGGGAAGGAAACAAGCTACCGGGGACCGGTTTCTGGCATTTCAGCCGTCTTCGGCCCGGCTTGCTTGAATCCTGATGGTGCAATGAGCAAGGGACTCACATCTGAGTATACCCTCCACGATTATGGTGGACAAAAACGATTCAGAAAAGGGGGTGGTGATGAACAGAGTGTCTGAATTAAGCAGACCACTCTTACCCAGTCCAAAGATCAGGGCTTGATCCATCACCATTTTTTAGCTCACTGCACCATCCCAGCTCAGAACCTGGCTATATGCAAATTAGTCTGTCCCTGGCCCAGTGCATCATGGAAACAGGGCAGACCAAACTACCAAGCCAATTCTAATACTGGGAAGGAAACAAGCTACCGGGGACCGGTTTTTGGCATTTCAGCCGTCTTCGGCCCGGCTTGCTTGAATCCTGATGGTGCAATGAGCAAGGGACTCACATCTGAGTATACCCTTCCACGCTTATGGTGGACAAAAACGATTCAGAAAAGGGGGTGATGATGAACAGAGTGTCTGAATTAAGCAGACCACTCTTACCCAGTCCAAAGATCAGGGCTTGATCCATCACCATTTTTAGCTCACTGCACCATCCCAGCTCAGAACCTGGCTATATGCAAATTAGTCTGTCCCTGGCCCAGTGCATCATGGAAACAGGGCAGACCAAACTACCAAGCCAATTCTTATACTGGGAAGGAAACAAGCTACCGGGGGACCGGTTTCTGGCATTTCAGCCGTCTTCGGCCCGGCTTGCTTGAATCCTGATGGTGCAATGAGCAAGGGACTCACATCTGAGTATACCCTTCCACGCTTATGGTGGACAAAAACGATTCAGAAAAGGGGGCTTGCACAGCCTTCTGTAATATTTCTGCCTCCTCCCTCCTCCCTGTTGGGCGAATATGGGCTCCGACTCTTGCCGGGCTGGAACCTGCTGAACCGCCTGTTGATTTCAGAGCTTTACTTTCCTTGGTTTCCGCAATAGCCGTCACTCTGGTAACGTGGCAGTTGCTATTGCGGGGTGACTGCTAGCATTTTGCTGGCTTTGTACCGATAGGTGCTCGCAGTCTGCGTTGACTGCGTGTCAGTATCCTGATCTACTCTCTGCATTTGCGTCGATACTCCCTTGTTGGCAAGTTGGGGACCCAACTCATGCAGGGAGAGGAAGCAGGGCTTGTACTACGCCTGCTTACTGATTTTCACTGCTGACATTGTGCTAGACAGTTCCCAAGGAGCGATTGTGGAAAAAGGCTCTTCATTGTTGGCTCTCTTAAGTTTGAATCCTAAGGTCACAAACACCACTGTCTTTCCTTAAGTGGTGACTAACATAGTCCTCAAAGAAATTGTTCTCTGTGACTGTGCCTATGGTGTGGTTGGTACTTTGGATAATTTAAAAGGCATAGGGCTTTTCTCTAGAAGCTCATTATCAGTATTATTGTTTAGGGGTATAAGCCCCCCCCACCGACGCCTGCATTACAACGCGAGATTTAACAGGGCTCCTTTATGTTTAAATGTTTCCACAGCAAGGGTTGATCGAGAGTTCCTGGATGGCAAACTCTCCTCCCCTGTTAACGTCCAATGGTGTAGTACCTCCTGTATGTGTCTCTGATATGAAGTATACATGATTATGATGTTTTGTGGGTATTAAATAACAGTGTATTGAACTGTATATCCCATTCTATAGATTCAAGAGGATTCTTACTTCATGGGTTCCAGTTCAGGAATTCAGCTCATTTTTCTTTACAGGTTTGATTACCATAAGAAAGTAACAGTAGGGGGTTTATGGAAAGCCTTTGGGAAAACTATTTTCTCAACAATATGTTTATTTGGTGCAGGTCTCCCTCCCCGCTGTTTCCATCCGTTCCTTCCCCCGCTTGATCACTCCATTAAGTCTGTATATTCAAATCAGACCTTAGGGCTATCAGGAGGTGGTCCATACATAGCAACATACAATCCTGAGGATCAAGGCCCTTGACATTTGCCTTATTTAGCCCTTACAGGCATGTGTATAGACTTGTATTTAACCAAAGTGGGTTTTTGGTGTCGAGCTCAAGTATGTATCTGGTCTCCAGACGTCTCAATGCTGCCTCTCTGTTGCCGCCTCATCTCATATGTGGGACTGAGTCCACCACATAAAACCTTAAGTGTTCTAAGTTGTTGTTGTGTACTTCCCTGAAATGGTGAGCCAACAGGATATGTGGCATCAGAGTTGGTAATGGCTCTCAAGTACTGGAGAATCCTCTTGTTAACTTGTAGTTTTGTACTAGTTATGTAGCACAGTTCACAAGAGCACTCCAGCACATAGATAGCAAATTCAGCTTTGCAGGTCAAGAGCTTCTGGATCTTGATCGGTTGGTCTTTAAAGGGCGTGGAATATGACTTTTTATTAAGGCCAAACTAACACCCACTGCATGTTGAGCACCTAATGAATCCTTTCCCTTTAGCAAGCCAACTGGTATTTGTTGTTACTTCCGGGCTACTACGTACTAGAAAGTCACTGGTAGATGTTGCCTTTCTAAATGTTATAGTTGGATTCTTAGGTAGCTTTTCACCTAGGATTAGATCATGTAAAACAATCGGCCAGTTTTTCTTGATTATACGGCATAGGCTATTCCTCTTTTTGTTGTATGTTAGGATTAGCCTAGAGTTCTCTGTATCTTGTGTTGCATGACCTGTTTGTGAGGGTCGAGACTTGTTATCAGGTGTTTTAAAACAATAAGTCTATTCTGCACTGATCCCTCATTTTCCTAATGATTGTGTTAATCGTGTTCTCTGAGTAGCCTCTAGCTAGAAAACATTCCTTACTCTCTGTCTGAGCCTTGATTAATTCTGCATCCCTACTGCATACTCTTCTCACCCTTAGCATTTCTCCATATTGAATGCTATATATGGTGTGTTTAGGATGGAAGCTTGTCGAATGCAAGATGGTATTTCCAGATGCAGGTTTGTGGTGTAGTTTATGTTCTATTCGGTTGTTAACTATAAAGACCTCAACAGCCAAAAAGCAAACTGATGTATTGCTGATGTCATGAGTGAAATGGAGATTGATATTGTTGTCATTAATGCAGGTGACAAATTCTATTGCTCTCTGCTTGCTGCCCTGTCAGATTACAAAGAGGTCATCTGTGTATCTTATCCATTTGACCACATGCTTGTCCAATGTCTTCCAATATATATATTTATATATATAAATTTTTTTATTGAGATCCATCTTCGCAAAAAGTTGCAAAACTTAACATATGCTACACACCATCAGATAAATACATGCCCAGAACCAATTTCATACCAATCAAAATCCATTATCAAACACTTGAGCCTTAAATAATTTATGCAATTCATTACTAATAGAATATCGAAAGAACGATCTACATTTTCTCACCTTATCAAGGGGTTTCAGCCATAAATTTACCCCAAATTTGATCAAACAATGAACCCCTCCACACCGGAGAGCAAGAGCATGCAACCACTCTTTATCTATCACTTGCTTCATCTTCACCGCCGTTAACCAACACAACGGATCAAACTGGTTTTCCACCTTTGAAGCAATCACGACATGGCCACCATCATTGCGATATACAGTAGTTGTTGGTATCTAGAGGCTAATCGTATGGCAGGATCATAGTGTATTAGCATCATCCACATACTAGGGACTGGTTTAATCTGCCAAGCTGATTCCAAATACAGGAATCTCACACTCCAAAATTATTGAATGGCAGCACACTGACCAATTACATGGGATCAATTTACCACTGCACATGAATCACATCTAAAACTACTTGACTATGCAGAGTTAATTTTACCCAAAAATTGTGGAGTGCTGTAGAGCAACCATTTTGTGTCGAATTCCATTCTATGCCACTTGGCCCCTCCCAGGACCCTACACTTTTACTTATTAACTTTATTCCACATCCCCCTTGTTAAATTAAGCCCTTCATACTTCCCCAACTTACTGATTGTCTGTTGGCACGTATCATAGCACCTGCCTAATGCAAACGACCTTTGCCATTCTAGTGGTTGTTTTAAATCTTGAGGTACCGGGTTTTTAGGGACCCGGCGGTGCCAGGGGGGAACACCCAAAGACCTCTTGAGTCCTTCCTGTTTTGGACCACAGAAACACAGAGTCTTCTAGGTGATGTCAAGGATCGAGTTTATTGGCTGCAACCAAGTAACAAGCGTCCTAGAAGTACAACAGCACGGTGTGTATATTCTCAGGAGACTGTTCGTATTTACAGAACCAGCCTTCTCTTTTTATACACAATATTACACTTCAGGCAAGACTTTCTAGTTTTACAGTTTGGTCATATACATATTTTCACAACAAAGAAAAAGCAGAGTCATGATGGCAAGCCCATATTTTCGTTTGTCCAGTTTGTGATAGATTACCCAGCAAGGCCCAGAACTTCCATCAGATATCGATGAACCCCCAATAAAATCGGGCACCTCCTCCTTGTAAAACTAGCCATAAAGAAGAAACAGAGACAGGTGTGTGTGTGATTAGCCATTGCTTGTATGCGGTGAATGGTTTATGACATGTTGTGCTTTGATGCTAATCTCGCTCGGCCATTGGGTTGGGGACTGCCCGAACAGGTTTGGCTGGAGGCAGTGGAGTCAGCTCGCCCAGGTCACAGAGGAGTCAGCAAAGGTGTACGTGTCCTTTCAGATCAAATTCGGCCTTGGTCATTTTGACTATGTAAGGGCAACCACAAGATGGATGCCGCTTGCAAAATGGAACCCGAGGGTTCAAGACGAAAGCTACGATTTAAAGGTGATTTTGTCACTCAATCATGACGCAAATGCACAGGTATAATGTCTCAATCATTACCGGTCTGCCGATACCAAATTCGTCATGGTATGATGATATTTTTGACACGAGTGTAGAGCTTCGGTACCATACAATAGCGGGGTCCAGAATTTTCAGTACCACAGACCCTCCTTTTGCCCTTTTATAGGCAATAACCTATACTCATGCTAATCTGAGTCCAGGTCTGTGTGCATAAAGTCATTGAGATGCTGCTGTAGCATCATCCTGTTGCTTAGTTCATCTCTCGATACAGGCTTCCTTACACATGATGTAGCACAGAGGCCACATATTGCAGGAGCGCACTGTACACACAGGCAGAACATGAACAGAACGGCTAAGACCATCCCAATGAATATCAGAGTTTTCCATCCCCAGGCAGATATCAGTTCCCAGAACCACCCCAGCAAGGACCAGTCCCCTTTATCCACGTGAATGGATTCAGAGATCTTATGCAGTTTGGAGATGGCCTGGTATACTGTCGGAGCATTATCTGGGATAAAAATGCAGCAACTGGATTGGATCACTTTACATACCCCACCACGGTCTGCAAGTATGACATCTAGGGCAACCCTGTTCTGAAGTGTCATAAGGCGGTCCGACTGGAGCTCCGCAGTCAAGTTACTAAGGGCACCAGCCGTTTCAATCACGGCAGATTCAACTACCCTCGTCAATTGGCAAATGTTCCTGCTGTTCACCATAGGCCCCCAAAACGGCAGAAAACCCTTCGCGTAATCTCCAAACTCCTGTTCCGCAGTGTCGTCTTTACTCACAACACCCCTAACTGTCCTTGTCCGATGGTAATCTGCCTCGGCCGTGTAGGTGGGTGGCAACAGGAACGAGATAAAACATGTGCCCGAAAAGTCAGGGGGCAACCATGTGTATGCTCTATCATGGCAGACGAAGTAGGTACCCTTGGCTGCTAAAAATGAAGGAGATGTCTGAGACGAGAAGACATAAGTTTCGGTACAGACACTCTTCCCTAGCTGAGCTCTGGGGTTTTTGCCATTTCCCTGCAGACATAGGTGACCTTGGTGGGGTACTATCCAGATTGGGGAGGATTTCTTTGCTCGCTGGCTCTCACTCAAGGAAATTCCATATTTAGTTATATTCCATCTACTGTATGCCTTAAATTTGTCTTTGGGAATCGTTTGATACGTGTCGATATCTCTGCTCATATTTCTGATTCCTGCCACTAGTGCCTTGTTGCTTGAGTTTTTTCCTGTGGGACGTGGGGGATATGGTTCTATGGCAAATAGGAACATTGTTTGAAATGCCCACAAAGAACCATAGTAGCTAAATGGCAGGACAAAATACAGGATACCCTTATCTGTTGTGTGTGGCATGAGTCCACATTCCCAACAATTTGTTGTGTTCATTACAACCTGGTGCTGGTGTAGGAGCTGGACGAATGAGTTATTTATGAATTCTAATCTTCTGGCAGACTCGTGTTCAGGCAGAGGGTGAAAAGAGTGCGGGGAAACAGTAGGAGGAGGTGTGGGCTGTGTAGTGGGTGCAAATGTCACTTGAAAGGTGTATAAAGTATAGCCCACCAAAAACATCATTATACTACACAACATGAAAATGCATATTATTAAAAATCGTGTTTTTGCCATCACAGTGCATATTCTGGTTTCAAAGTTCGTTGCTCTGGCAGGTATCTCCATCATGGGAAACTCCATCCTCTAAATTGCTGCCCGCGGTGGGAGATTGATTCTGCTAAGGAGTGCTTCTGTCAGTTTAGGGCAACTCCCTTAGACCAACCAGAACTGTCGACCTAACCGTCTCCAGCTGCACTCCAAAGACTGTGGCAACCGCGACTCTAGCAGCAGAACCGGATGGCGGTTCGAAAATCAAAAATGAGCAAGTTTCCTGGATGAGAGAGCTGCACAATCAAAAAGAAAAAGCTTTTTTATTTGTCCATAGTCATAGGTCTTGGCCTCAAGTTATAGCGGTTTCAACCAGGAGCTATGTGGTCTTGAAACAGGAGTTCAGGCTCAGTAGTATCCAATAGCATTGACGGTGGCACAGATCCTTGCAGAATGTTATCGCTTTCCTTTTCAGAAGTAGTCCCTTTCAAACGTGCATCACTGAAGGGTAAGAAATGAGGCACAGTCTCAGTTTCAGAGTCAGCAATTCCCTCCTGGACCCACCGGTCATAAAGAAGGGGTAACGGGACCCTCTTGCAGTGGGCGCCGTGCACCCAGTTCTTCTTGCCGTGGACACGTACTGCAGAGCGGGTAGCCAGCAACACTTGGAAGGGTCCGGACCAGCGAGGCTTCTCGTTCTTGGTTCGCTGGAAGTTGCGCACCAGGACCCAGGTGCCAGGTTCAATTGCGTGGCCTGGATCATCAGACGCTGGCGGGGAAGAACTGTGGACCTGTTGGTGTAAAACACGCAATTTAGTTGTCAATTCGTGCAAATAGTCAAGCAGTATAGGATGCTCAATCTCACTGAACCTTGTGGGCCTTGGCACTCCCCATATGTTGGCTGGGCGGCCGAACACAATTTCATGCGGACTAAGTCCCACTCTAGAGTGAACAGTCACTCTTGTAGATAGGAGCGCCAAAGGCAGAGCGTCAGGCTTTTAAGACCTGTGCTTGCTTGTATCTTGGCTAGTTTCAACTTTAGAGTGCCGTTATAGCACTCTACTAATCCAGCTGATTGTGGGTGATTTGCAGCGTGGAACTTCTGGTGTATGCCTAGCCCTTCACACACTCTCTTCATCACTCGTCCCACTTATTCACTCCCATTATCACTCCAGACCATTCTAGGCATTCCAAACCTAGGGAAGAACTCTTTGACAAGGGCTTTAGCTGTGGATAAGGCAGTATTGTCCTTAAGGGGAAACGCCTCCACCCACCTGGAGAAGGCACAAACAACAACGAGTACGTATTTCAGATTTTTGCACCTTTCCATGTGGATGAAATCTAGCTGCAAAACCTCGAACGGATACGTTGGAGGCGCAAAATGACCAGCTGGAGTTGGAGTCCCCTTACCAGGATTGTACTTCAGACACACTATACAGTTCTTGACCACGTTCTCTGCACATTTGGGGATTCCACTATTCTGCCATACTGGAGCCAACAACTTACAGATCCCTTTCACACTGATGTGAGCCATTCCATGAGCCATTGTCACCACTGCAAGCACATACGCATCGGGTAACACCCATCTCTGATGATCTGACAATTCAATCCAACAACCATTCGCTCCAATTTACCCTTGCATTCTCTCCATTCATTCACCTCTATCTCTGTGGCTTCGGATTGGATAGACTTCACACTCTCAATCGTGTCCTCACACATACCCACATCACCAATCCATCTTGCAGGGCCTGCAACATACATTCGACTCATCACATTCCTTGCAGTTTCTTTTGCAACTTCATCTGTCAATGCATTCCCACGACCAACATCATCCGTCACCTTTTTGTGTGCGCTGCATTTCACAATCGCAACTTGTAATGGCAAGGTCAGTGACTCGAGAAGTTCATTTACTAGCTGACCATGTTGGATCTTTGTACCATGCGAAGTCAGGAACCCGCGTTCATGCCACAATCGTCCAAAACTGTGAGCCACGCCAAAGGCGTATTGGCTGTCCGTGTACACATTCACTTGTTTTCCTTTGGCCAACACACATGCTCTTGTGAGTGCAATCAACTCTGCTGCTTGCGCAGAATTGTGTGGGATACATGCAGCTTCAACAATCGTGTGCAATGTTGTCACAGCATATGCTGCAGTCGTATCACCATTCGGCAACTTGAAACATGAACCATCAACCCATAAAGTATCATTACATTTAGGAAGAGGAGTGTCCTGCAAGTCTACTCTCCCTTTTGTCTCTTCTTCTGTCCTAAAACAGCAGTCATGTTGTTCGACCTCATCTGTCTCTACTGGAATGGGCAATAACGTGGCTGGGTTCAATGTATCACACCTCTTTATGTGAACATGACTCGCTAGTAGTGTCAGCTCATAACTTGACAGTCGAGCACTAGTTAAGTGCTGTGTCCTTGTTCTGTTTAGCAAAATGTCTACTGCATGTGGGACCATGACTATTAGGGTTTTATTCATTACTAACACAGCAGACTGTCGAATACAGACAGCTGCTGCCACAGTGGCCCTCAAGCAACTTGGCAATGCCTTAGCTACCGGATCTAGAGTCGCTGAAAAGTACGCGCATGGACGCTGTTTGTCCCCAAAAGACTGTGTCAGGACTGATAATGCACAACCTTCCTTCTCGTGGACATACAACATAAAAGGCTTACTGTAGCCGGGGGTACCCAGCACAGGAGCCGAACACAATGCATCTCGCAATTCGTGAAAGCTTTTCTGACACTCTTCAGACCACGGAATGGGTTTTGGCGTATCCTTACAAGTTAACGCCACCAAAGGTTTGGCCAACAAGGAGAAATTTGGTATCCATTGTCTGCAATATGATGTAATGCCCAAGAAAGCACGCACTTCTCTCTGTGTCCTTAGGACACTCAATTTTGCAATTGCCTTAATTCTCTCTGGGGTCAGCTTCCTTCCCTCCTTCGATAAGATGTGACCTAAGTAGGTCACTTCTTGTCGACAAAATTGTAATTTCGAAAGAGAGACTTTGTGCTTCATATCACATAAATGACGCAACAATGACAAAGTGGCTTGCTTGCAAATCTCCTCAGTATCTGCAGCGACCAGCAAATCATCGACGTACTGAATAAGGGTCGCGCCATCAGGTAGAACAATCATGTCAAGCTGTGATTTCAGAGCCTGACTGAATATCGATGGATTTTCACAGTAGCCCTGAGGAGCACGTTTGAAGCGGAAACTTCGGCCTCCTAAATTGAAGCCAAAAATATCTCTGCTCTCCTCGGCAATCAGGATGCTGAAGAAAGCATTCTTCAAGTCAATCACCGAGAACCAAGTGGCTGACGCTGGAACCATAGTCAATAAGGCAGTGATATCAGGAACAACTGGAAACTGTGGCACAACAATCTTATTCACTTCTCTAAGATCAATCACGAACCTATAGACAGGTGGTTAGGAAGGATCAGTATGCTTTAAAACCGGAAGAACAGGACTATTACAGATGTTCCCTGTTGTCTCTTCAATGACATCTTTCTCAATCAGATCGTAAATGATTGCTAACAACGCCTTTTCACCTTCACTAGAGATCTTGTATTGGGGAATACGTGGCAATCTAACATTGGCTTTCAATGTTATAACATATGGCGCTATTTCCAAAAGACCCACATCATTAGAACCAGTAGCCCAGAGTATATCTGGAAGAGAAGACAATTCTGTTGGAATATTTTCCCTTGGCAAATACATTGGAGAAGCCACTTTCTTACCTAGGGTGAGTTGTACTCCCGAAGGAGAACAGTACAAAGTCGCATATTGTCTCTTTAACAGATCCAATCCCAACAAGTTTTCACCACAACCTGTTGTAAGAATGAGGGGTGCTTCTAATTCACAAGGCCCAACAGAAAGGGACATAGGACTAGAAATCGGGTTCCAAACCGGGGCGCCTGAAAAACCTACTGAAACATTCATTTTGCCAGACAAAGGTGCGCCAGGAAGTTTTGAGTGCATAATAGAACTCTTTGTAGCACCAGTATCCAACAGAAAAGGCTCTGACAAACCTGATGTAATCACCTCAACATAAGGTCCATTCTGATCTACTGGAACTGAAACAACTCCCTCTCTTTGTCCACGGCTGTCCTAGCAATCATCACCTTCCATATTCTCATTTTCTGCATAGTAGTCATCAGCATAGTACTGAGCTGTCCTAGAAGACGCGTTATTCTGTTGGTCAAAGCTGTTCATAGAATTCTGAGGCGGAAAGGGACGAGCGTTCTGGGGGAAATTTCCACGGCCCCTACCTCTAGGAGCTTGTTGAACACCTCTACCTTTTGCACCAGAAACACCATTCATACGTCGTAACAAAGCCGGACAACTATTCTTGAAATGACCCTCTTCCTTGCAATACGCACACTGATTCGGACCATATGGTAAACGCTGTTGAGAAGACTCGTTTCTTTGCGAGTTTCTCGAATACTGCTGAGGTCGCTGATAATCGTGCTGACTAGCAGTACGAGGTGGATAAGCTTGCTGGAGAAGGACTTTAGTTTTCAATTCTTTAGTATTTTTATCTGCCTTCTCTAGCTCATCTTTGCGCCTATTCTCATAGTACTGGGCTGTAGCTAAAATCTGCGCTGACGTGGTAACAGCCCAAGCACTCTCTGAATCCTTCAATTTATTACACAGTTGAGGAAGCAAATTATGTACAAACTTGTCAACAAACAATCTTTGGCCACCCTTGGTAGCCATATCCTGACCACTATGATCGGCGAACATCTCTTCAAACCTCGTGAAAAAGTCAGACACATTCTCATCTTTCTTCTGCTTGCATGCAGACAACTTGTCCCAATTCACACGCAATTCGGGCATTAAAGTCTTCATATACGTGATAATTCTACCAGGAAGCTCTGCTACCAAAGGCTCGGGCTTAGAGCCACCAACTTGTCTAGCATCAGCAGCAGCAATATTAACCCATGTATCACCTAACTCTTGGTCATGATCTGCATGACGAATCTTTCCCCATAAAAGCTGTGGAACAACATTTCCAAACAACATGTCTACATCGGCTAGATTCATGATACAGGAGCTGGCAGTCTGTGATAACTCCTTATAATACCCTGCAGGATTGTTGCGGGGATCAGGCAATGTCTGCTTAAGGGCTAAAACCTCAGATCTTTTCCAAGGGACATGTACCCATACACGCTGGAAATGCGGTGGAATTGCTGGATTCGCATTTGCATCACCTTCCCTCCAAACTGGAGGAACCTCTCTCATGGGATACTGTCGCCCCTTTTTCCTACCTGGCATGTCATGCTCAGATAGTGATCGGGAATTGCTTCCCTTACTCCTATAAGACAATAACATCTCAATTGCTTGTTCAACATCGACACCCACAATCATGCCTTCTGCAAACTTGAATCGCACACGGAATAATTCATTCATGTTGTACTCTCGATCATTTCCCTCCAAATCTTCAGAGAGGAATATACACATCTGTTCAAAAACATATCTCTGTGTAGATGCTTCCCACTGACGGAAGACTTCCATGACGGACTGAACGTCATACTTTACAGTATTGGTAACCCATTTACGTGCTAACTCATTCAGTACTTCTCTCTCTTGATAGTCAGGCAGTCGACTCCGCAACTGTCTACGTTCTGTGTTAGGGGTCGTCTTAGGCAACCCAAAGAAAGGTGAGAAAAGACAAGTGACAGTATTTGCCACTCTCTGTCGAACAGAAGGAGAAGCTGGCGGAAAGGCAGATGCGCCAGAAAAGACAGGCTGATGTAAAGTAGAAGTCGAGGCAGTAGCAGAAAGTGTATTAGGATAAACAGTTGGAGCAGTAGGCGAAGTCGTAGAAAAAGCAGATGGAGTATGTAGCAAAGGCGGCGGCCCTTGAGAGGGCTGCGCCGGAGGAGTAGAAACCAGCTGAAGAGGAGCTGGTGCTTGTGGAAGGACTGGTGTTTGTGCGGTGGGGCGTGGTATAACAAAGCGTTGCGGGGGTGCAGTAGCATTTTGTGCATAGAGGTGTGGTGAACTCAGTAAATGGGACATTAAAGGATCCTTCTCAGGTGTCTCTTTTGATCCCTGTCCTTTACGTGGCAACACTGGGTAGCATTTGTCTACCGCTAACTTCCTACTTCTAAGCGTTTGTTCACTCTCTTGCTCTTCCTCATTATCCCTGAATGCAATGGCAGCTTGTACCATTGACATACCTCGTTTATTTTTCTTTGCTAATTTCATTTCTTTCTGTTTGGCTTCTTTGCGTCATAGGCGAAAGGAGTCAAACATTGCCGGCCGGGCTTTCTTCTTGAACAGTTTCACCTCTAGATTATCTAAAATCTCTGTATCAAAGCTAACATATTGAGGCCATTTTAAAACACCATCATCTCTGGTGTATTGGATCCACACTTCATTAAATGTGATAGGGCCTACGCCATGCTTCACATAGAGCTCATATGTTGGAGTTCCAATCGGAGGAACCGGACACGAATCCTCTAATCGGGAGTCCCTACTACAACCAAGACAAAACAAGTTTCCAAGTCTGATAAGACCAGGCATCATTGCTCTCTAGTCTAGCTTCAAAATTCAAAGGATTATCGAATACGATAGTCTCGTGAATACACGAGTCCCTCGGCTTTGGCGCTTGCAAGTTCCAAATCAAAGCGTATCTCAAGGATACCAAAACTAAGAATCAAACTAAGGACTGGGAGTCGCTCCACTTATACTTAACTTAAGTATTGATGATCGATGACGTCACTAGAAGACTCGTCTATCGTTTCGCTCTACCAAGCATCAATGGGTCCAAAACAGGGCGATAGTCAGGGCAGCAGTCCTTCGTAGCCGCCGGGACGCGGGGAACCTCGCAGCAAAGACGTTCGGAACCACGTCAACATACAGGGGTCGCTGAAGTGGCTGGCCGTCCTCTGGAATTTTCACATGAAGCTCCTCACGAACATCTGGCTTGGACCGACACCGCTTGATACCGCCCCGAGTTGGGCGCCAACTGAGGTACCGGGTTTTTAGGGACCCGGTGGTGCCAGGGGGGAACACCCAAAGACCTCTTGAGTCCTTCCTGTTTTGGACCACAGAAACACAAAGTCTTCTAGGTGATGTCAAGGATCGAGTTTATTGGCTGCAACCAAGTAACAAGCGTCCTAGAAGTACAACAGCATGGTGTGTATATTCTCAGGAGACTGTTCGTTTTTACAGAACCAGCCTTCTCTTTTTATACACAATATTACACTTCAGGCGAGAATTCCTAGTTTTACAGTTTGGTCGTATACATATTTTCACAACAAAGAAAAAGCAGAGTCATGATGGCAAGCCCATATTTTCGTTTGTCCGGTTCGTGATAGATTACCCAGCAAGGCCCAGAACTTCCATCAGATATCGATGAACCCCCAATAAAATCGGGCACCTCCTCCTTGTAAAACTAGCCATAAAGAAGAAACAGAGGCAGGTGTGTGTGTGATTAGCCATTGCTTGTATGCGGTGAATGGTATATGACATGTTGTGCTTTGATGCTAATCTCGCTCGGCCATTGGGTTGGGGACTGCCCAAACAGGTTTGGCTGGAGGCAGTGGAGACAGCTCGCCCAGGTCACAGAGGAGTCAGCAAAGGTGTACGTGTCCTTTCAGATCGAATTCGGCCTTGGTCATTTTGACTATGTAAGGGCAACCACAAGATGGATGCCGCTCACAAAATGGAACCCGAGGGTTCAAGACGAAAGCTACGATTTAAGGGTGATTTTGTCACTCAATCATCACGCAAATGCACGGGTATAATGTCTCAATCATTACCGGTCTGCCGATACCAAATTTGTCATGGAATGATGATATTTTTGACACGAGTGTAGATCTTCAGTACCATACAACAGCGGGGTCCAGAATTTTCAGTACCACAATCTGGTGCCTCAATCAGGTTCGTAACCAAATTTTGACTGTCACAAATCTGTCTAATGTCCAGAGCCCTAAACTTACTGGCCAGAACTCTATAAGAGCTCAACAGCCAAAAATTACCCGTGACAGATTCTTTCATCTCGAGCCAATCCTTTCACCTTTTTCCCCCCATAAAATCGCCCACCTTGCGAATCCCCATTATTTCCCATTTTAGGGCTGTGTTTGGTTCTATCCTATCCCTTGAGTCCTAATACAGTTCCGTCAGGGGTGTAATGGCATTAATATAGGGGATATTATATTGCTTATAAAGCTCCCTCCGTTTTTTAAAGAACCACCGCAAGCTCTCATAGTGGACTTTTCTGGGGTGATTTTGTCAATTTTAAAACATCCCAGATATTGTATTCCTTTCAAATCAAGCCCATAAGATTGTTCTCAAAATTTCCGACTGATTCATGTTTCACATTGAATCTCGACATGTATTGTGCAAAATATGCAAAATAATAATCTCGCAAATTGGGGAATGCTAAACCAGCATGCTCCAACCCCTTGTTCAAAGTGCTAAGTGCTAATATAGCAGTTTTACTCTGCCAGATAAAGGCTCTAAAAAGAGATTCTACTCTGCTAAATCAAGATGACACAAACACAAATGGTATAGCAGAAAAAAGAAAAAAATTGGGGAAGAACCACCATTTTATTCAATGCCACACTACATAGAATGGCAAGAGGGAGCGAGTTCCACTGTGCAAACAATGATTTTACTTCAAAAAATAACATGGCAAAATTAAGGTCATATAAGGCTTCAACCTCCGATGAATATCTGATACCCAGCCTCTTTGGTTGCTCGTTTATGCATATGGCCATATCTGGCAGCAATATATCAGGATGACATTTACAGAGAATTCCTTTTGTTTTCTTCTTATTAATCCTATCACCCTCTAAATCCTAGTTCAAAGAAAATACCTCAAAAGCCTTTTAGATCTGCTGGGTGCCATGGCGTTCTTGCACTTTACCATCCTCAGGTGCATTAACTATACACTTTGCTTAGGCGCTCTCATACAGCTTATATATCAACATGGTGATCTAGGAGGGGACCCCAAACTTTTCTAAAATACCAAAAAGAGTCTCCAGACCACGGGGTCAAAAGCCTTCTCCGTGTCTAATAGAAAAACTGAGTAAGGGATATAATTAAACTAGAGATAATCCAACTCCTCAGCTAAATAAAGTTTATTTGTCCCTTACTGTCACACAGCAATAAAACCGTTCTGGTACTGGTGCATTACTTTTGCCGCTATGCTATTAAATCTATTAGCCAGCAATTTCATGATAATCTGAGTTTAATCATGTAATCAGGCGATATGAGTTTGATGTTCCCCATCCTTACCTTTTTTTAAAACGCTAACCACATTCCCCAAATAAAACGAAGAATGTATGGGGTTATCCTCCAGCACAAAATTAGCAGCTAGCAGCAAATACTCCAGTAAAACATCTAGGAACGACTTATAACACTCAGATGGGAAGCTGTCAGGGGCACAGACCTTACAACTTGGAAGGCTTCTAACCACCTCAACCAACTCTTCTTTCAAAAAAGGACGGGCTATACTATTCACATCTTCCTCTGTAAGTATAGGAATATCCAGCCCCTCCAAAAAAGCCCCCATTGTTCACTTATCAATCGCTTGATTATGGCTAAATTCGCCATAGGGTTCAGGCAGTATTTCATTCAACATGCCCTGTTCCGTACCGCGAATACCCAAGACTGGGCACTTCAAAGCATAGATCATGTTTCTCTAGTGTTTTTCCTTATGAAAATGGTTTAATTTTTTATATGATTTTATCTGAGCAGGTGGAACTTTCCAGTGGTATGTCCACCTAATGAAGTACTTTAGCTGTAACTTAAAATGGATGTTAAGGCACAGAAAATTCTATCCTGTAATTAGAAGGTTCAGATCTACAGGGTGCTGTAAAACATATATACCTGATGATGGTGGAGGTTATTGTTTTATGTTAGAAGGCAGGCAAACTATTTCTAGGTCATAGTTAATAAAGACATAACCTGTGTCACAGTTTCCAAAAAGAATATCTGCTGTATGAAAAATTAGGAATCGCCACTTGCAGCTAGAATATGGACCCTAAGGCTCCTGATAAATACAGGGCAAGCAACATAAATAAAATATAAAGTTGCAATTAAACAATTGCAGAAATACTGCAATGACTATGATAATGGGGCAAAAAGCAAGACAGAAGAATATCCTTGACATGACAGATGATTGGCCATCCTATAAAGGGCAATTTCTCTGAGCTATGTGGCAACTTAGGTGTTTTCTATGGCGAAAGCTTTTCTATCACAACATTGGTATCCCAAATTTTGAGAAACACTTTTCAGGAATTAGTTTGAGTTACTCTCGAAAAGTCCTTACATGTGCATCCCTCTAGGACTTGTGCCCTGTGAGAGTTTTCAGTAAAAATAAATAAATATATTGTTTCTGGGTGTGTAGTGATGCTTCAGTGGATTCTAGTCATCTCCCAAGCAAATTTAAACATGCTGCAGTGATTTCTTAGATAATGTCAACTGCATATTCAACCATCCCAGTATTTTTTGGCTTACCTCTCTTTTTCAAGAAGTTAAAAAAATACTACAGTTTTATGTGGACAGCAAACATATGACCTGATTCAGAGTTTGGCAGACGGGTTATTCCATCACAAATGTGACGACAATCCTGTCCACCGTATTACAAGTGGCATTCGATATAATGCATTCGTAACATGGCGGATGGGCTATCTGTCACGCTTGTAACAGAGCAACCCGTCCGCTGAATTCTAATTCAGGGTCTTAGATTTTATTTATTGGACAATGACTTCTGCATGATTAACAGGTACACTTTTGGTACCAAAGAGGTAATGAATTTACTGTAATAGCCGTACTGGAAAACGAAAGGCAACAGTAGCAGTGCTCTGATTTTCTTAGGTTCGTCTGCAGCCTTTTACCCAAATGACAATGGGATACTGTTGAACAGCATCCAGGCTATCAAAATTAAGGGTGCTGTGTTCCAGTGGTTTATACCAAAGATAGAACTCGGGAAATCTCCATTCCTACATTCAGTTCTAAAGTGGAAAACATGAACTGACTGTGAAGTGCATCAAGGCTTGTCATTTTATACTAGTAATTCCTTGCCTGGACTCATTCAGTCTTATAGTCTGTCATTCTACATGTATGCAGATGATGCCACAATTATCTTTCAGTCAGATGGGGGTCATGGAACAATGGTGGAGAATTGTAGAAGCTGGAGGGGAGCCCATACGATGAAATTAAATTCTGGGCACAACTATTGTTGGTGGTTGGGACAGAAGGATCTACAGACTACAGCTTTTTAGCAAAAGGAATAAGAAACATGCCCAAAGATGTCTGCAATTAGGGATAACATGTTGACTCCCACCTCTCATTTGCACCTCAGATGTTGGTTCATGCATACTCCTACTGTTTCCAGCTCCAAGTCTTGAAAAACAAATCTTGCATTTCCTCACTCTGCAAGGCTATACCAGGGCAATAAAGCTCTGCACTCAACCAGTTCAGCTCTGCTACCGGTTCCCCACTGTCAGGACTGGGAAAGCAGGACATGCTGTTCTGTTCTTGTCCTTATAAACAGTGTGATTGTCTTCCACTTACATTGAGTCCAATGCTTTACCTCTCAATTGAAAAAGAAAAAAACTCATGAGAATATTATGTATACATTCTAAAATGTACCCAACACCACTTTGCTCTTATTGATCCTGAACGGCTTCATGCAATATTTTAATGTTGATGTTTGTTGAAAAATGCTTATTAACTGTTCATTAAAAACAGAAGACTTTTATTATTTCTTTACTATCCCCAACTATTTATCTCATGACCAAAGGGGTTTGCAAAATGTAGTACCAGGCAGCCCCCAGCGATGTAAAAGCGCTTTATATAGATAATCGTAAAAAAATGATCTAAATCCAGAGAAACTGCTACAAAGTGTGTGAAACTGCAACCTAAATCCCCTCAAACCACACTGAATTCGCTGGAAGGTGCAATGCCCTGCGACCCTGCTAATCCCCCTCTCATTTTGTTTATCGTGCATCACAATCCTTCTTTTTCTCTTATCACTGTATTACAATCTCCATTTTCTTAAAAATATACTTATATTAAAAAGATTACCCCTCTGTCAAGTCAGTTCAGCTCGTCTCCTCCTTTCAATAGACAATTATTGAAGTAGGCCGCATTTACAGACCTGTCAGTCTTTCTGCTGCCACTGCTTTATCAAGCAAGTCGGATTTTGTGCTAAACCGCACTTAACTACATGGCCGAGCAAAGTAAACAACAGCTGTGAGCTACTTCATTGTAAATGTCAAGTTAAACAGTCTGTAGCACCCATGGATTTCAAGTTATTAGCGCAGGCTGAGACAAGGGCTGCTCAGATATGTGCTATAAATACCTTTGACTGCTTCATAGGTATGCACTGTTGACAGCCATCACCATATGTTGACGCACACCTACCAATAAACTCAACCGAGTAGGTGGAAGTTTTTTTTACTCCTAATTTTATCGCGTTGCCCACAATAATGCACACGTTTGATGCGTGTGTAAATAACTGGACAAGACACAGATGGTTTGTAAACATGCTGTACTTATAAACACGATATCAGCTGCTATACCTTAACCACAAACCTCAATGTAAATGTACAATCTTTTCAACATGCAGTTTCGCAGTCTTGATTGACGGGTAACATGAGAGATGCTGAGTTTTTTTTCATGTGCTAAAATGTGTTTGGAATTCTATCCAACGCCCTGACGGGAATTTGTGGCATTCTGCAAAATATTACTCCATAGACAATGTTCTTTTCGGCAGAGTTTTGCAGGAAAAAAATGCCGGAATACATTGTAGACAAATAATGATCTACGTTGCTTCTTGGAAGACTGTTTGTAAAGTTATGTCCCACTCATTGCAATTTGTATGTGTTTGGATTCTGTAGTGAGTGAATATGGAGGTGTTTCACAGCTTCTGATCATTCTTTGTTTGGGCTTCATGGTTTTTATGATCCAGGATTTGAGGATGTTTGGATCTAGGCTGTGTGAGCTATAAATACTACGTGTAGACATATTTTCTAGTTTATGATATGCATTAATTTAAGTTTACAGCAATAACGTGTGGTGTTGCACATTTTGTTAACATACAGTTCATTACCTGAAGGGTTCATAGCTTACAACAGTGTAGAATTATCCGTTTTTGCTTGCAAGGCAGATCATTGTCGATGGCAAGGGAATAGCCAGAAAATTAAAATCCCCCCATTTTGAACCAAACCTCTAATGACACTGAGCGAGAGTAGAAAGAAAGCCTGTTCATTCCTCTATTAGTTTGTTTCACCCTTGTTTCCACTCATATGTCCGTCTATCCTTCCACCCACCCAGCAGCCTTTCACCATGCCATCCACTATTTCGTTATTCTAATCAGCTACTGAAATTACATCCAGCAGTACACATATTGATCAGTCCTTTTACCCATCCACCTATTGACCTTTCCATCTAATCCATCCAGCCAATCAATGATCATTCACCTCAAACGTAGACCTGTCACTCTTCCAGCCATTCAACCTTTCACTCTTCTGTCCATCTGTCCATCTCTCATCACTCCTTTCCTTAATACTTTCACCAACTAATCCTTTCACACTTCTATCCAGCGATTCTTCTTTCAATCATCTATCTTTGCACTCAGTCTTCCTTTTTCTTTTCAACCATCATTCCTTTCAATTTGCTATTACCTTCCTTCTTTGATCCTTTCATTACTTTCCCCTACTCCCGTTGGTCCTTTTCAGTTTTTTAATTACCACAACATTTTCTTTTCCTATATTAATTTTTTCTTACATGCCTTGCTAAAACACCATTTTCTGCTCTCTTTGTGACTTTTTTTCTTTCTTTGTATCATCTATTTTCCTACGCTGACCCTGTCTCCCATAGCAGGATTTAACCCCCACTTTTTAGCCCTGTCCTGGTTTTGTCTGCAGTCCAGCAGAGGCCAATGTAAAACGATTAAACTTTAAGTAGTTACCCCCACTTACGCTGCTAATGCAGGGGGGCGGGGTCACAACGCCACTGGTCGTTGGATGGCGATGTGTGTTTTGATATCACAGACTTTGAGGACTCCAACCAAGACACTGGATAGGCATTCTGTTTATCACAGAGATATTGCTAACGTTGCTGTCTGTTTCTGCAATGAAACCTCACCAACAAAAGCTAGGGCGTACTGGCCAATCTCCACAGAAACGCACGTCTCTTCTAGACAAACACATCAACATGTGTCCCATCGTGCAAACTCCTTACCTCACAACTCCCTCCACAATCACTCAACCTTCACCTTTTCTCCAATACCACAGACCACAACAATTCCTTAACTTAAACATACTATTGAAATGCAGGTAACCTCAAATCGGGAACCATAACGGACGCCTACATAGAGCATTCTATACTACTCTTCACTAATGCTCACACTTCACATTAATAAATACATTCACATTAGAGGTAACACATGAGACGTCACGAAGTGAAGTAGTGTGGCTCACTGGTTAGAGGCGGCAGACCCGAGAGCAGAGGAAGGCCCGGGACAAGAGTTCGATTCCCGGCGTGGCAGGGTCGTGGACCAGGGTCAGCGGACTCGATAATTCTCTCGCCTCGGTGCCCACTCTGATCAGCGATCACACTCGGCAACTCTGGGCATCAGCTTGCCTCATCTTCACTAATGGCCCCACCAGACCGCCGGGGATGCCTGGTCTCACCCTGGAGATACCCATTAAGGGACCATCTCTCAGGGAAGCCAGGAAGGGTTTCGCAGCGGTCGAAGCGCCTTGGGACCCTACGGGTAAGTAGTGCGCTATATAAATGCCTATACATTTACATTTACATTTACACACGATCTTCCTGTCTTTCCTCTGAACCTTATCTCTAGAGAAGTCTGTCCTTTTACATCACTTAATCAAAGATATACAGAGAGATCAGCCAAATTCCCAAAAGTCTCAATGACGTTCTTCAATAGTATCCCCATTGAATCACCATAACATGCGCTTAAGGCTTTCCAAAGCAAGGAACCTCAACATATTGACACTGCATTAGATGTCAGTAGCAAATCACTTCTCATCTGCACCGACACACTCACCATAGTCAATACATTCAACCCCAATCCATCTGTTCCACAAGCCACTAGGGAGCTAAAGGATATTGAAAGAAATCACATTGGCCAATAGTCAATGGCACAGATCAAAAAGAGCCACACATCCCACAAACCTGAAAACACTACAAAGCAAGTTCAAGACAAATTCAAGGGCAGCTGTTTACCTGAACACCTTGAAAGCAGTCAAATGCAAAGCGTTATTCAAGGCAGAATTTTACTACATGGACCTTTATTAACGCAATTCAAATTCCAGAATCCATTAGGAAATCATTATATAGAAATATTTTATTGCCAACTAAATTAACTCCATTAGAAAAAACATTTACCTCCCCAATGATTCCAGATATTCCATACAGACCATATTCATTTTTTTAAATTAGACTTAATCTTCCCATAACTAAACAATATCATATTTAAAGCACCCAGAATATTCATATAGTTTCTTGTCATACAGGCATTTATAGAAAAGAGAGATCACGAGAGTGTGTGTGACTGTACATGTGCTAGATTATAAACTGTTGGATTTGCAAATTCTTCTTTTATTTTGCATGTTATGGTGTTTACTTTTATTCAGATTTCCTTTGAATTTGAATTTAGGGACAGTAGTTCTTCTCTATGCTGCGATTGACTCCGTAAATGTGTATGTATGAATCATCATACAGGCATGGCAGCAGTCAACAGGCAAATTGGGTCTTTCAGAGAGGTGCATTTGAAGTGTTAATGGGGAAGTTCAAACCAAGAACTAGTCTGACCAGCCTCGCTTTCCAAGATTGGTTGAGAGATGAACTCTTATAACTCCTTTAGGTATCTCAGAGGTGGAGTTGCAATGCTGACAGCTTGCTGACAGATGAGACAGACTGAATGACATGGTGACCAGAGTGTCTACATCAGCCAAGAAAGGAAGGGAGTACAAAAATAAGTTTTTAATATGAGATTACCATTACTGCCACTGGTAGCATCAGTTGCTGTTCTTTCACTAGGTCAGTAACACATGAATCTATTTCATGGGGAGAGCTTGGATGCGCCTCATCGTTGATTAGTACTAGAGCTACATCAGCAATTCACCATGAAATCCCCAGAAAATTAAGTCATGGGCAGGACTGCAATTCTCTTAAATCCAGCGTTACGGGCATATTATTTTTTTCTAGGAGCTATCATGGAGCATTTATTGTGTTTTGCCTAATATAAAATGAGGTCCTCTCAGTCTCTCACCTTCTGCTACTTTTAAGTAGGGGTGGGTGGAACTTGTGGAGTTTCACTCCACGGAATTCTGCGGAGTTCCAGGAAAACTCAGCGAGATTCCACACAATTCCGCAAACAGGTAAAAATCGGCATATCGCTCTTCTCATGCTGATTTTCTGTGCCGGTAGCTTGTTCCGTGCTGCAAGATCAGTGTGAATGGCACCATGTGGCGTACCAGAGGGCGCTGCTTCTCTGCTGTAGCTTGAATAGATTTTCTATTTGAGCAGCAGCTTTCTCGCAGACTAACGGTCGTGACCTCCTGTGTTGAGAATATCTCGCTGGCTGCCCTACTAGTGCCCTAAAAATGGCAACAGGAGACGTCAGTTCTTACTCTCCAACTTACCGTTGGCAAGCCGTGCGCGAGAGAAAACTCCACCATGAGGCTGTTGCCAGCGATTAGCTGGAGCTCCATGTTACAAGTGTACGCGGAGTGGCCAAAACACTGTGAACTCCCCTGGCGGAGCGGAATTTATCGCCCAACCCTACGTTTGAGCATACCATGTGAGGAAGGCAAGTGAAATATTTATCCACTTCAGCTAGCAGGGCATAAATATGATTATGTTGTCGGACCTAAGCTGAAAAGGGCTGTACGGTGATGCTCCAGTGACATATATGCAGTGATGTATAAGCTGTGAAAATATAAATCAAAAAGGGGGAGGTAGATGAACTCCACTTGCAATGCATACAAAATTATCAATGGCAAGAGGAAACCCACTATCAATGAGTCATACATTTGCTTAGTGGACCTAACATTTAGAAAGGATTGGCCACTCATCCTGCGATTACACACAAGACTGGCTAATCCTAAACGTAAAACCTGACAAAAGATTATCTGTCACCCTAACATTAAAATACAGAACAGTAAAAACCAGTTGAAGACATCAGTACTAGTATATACATACAAACAAAAATGGTTAGAAGAAATAAAGAAAGATGTCAAAATGTAAGGAGTTCCTCACATAGTCAAAGATACGGAAACTACAAAAGGATGTGAAATGCTTTTAACACAAGAAGGTGTACCTATATTCAGCCCAAAGGTACATGGGATAAACGACTGAACTAATGGCACAGATCAGGCAAGCAATTCACAGAAGAATGGTCCTCCGACTCAGACACATGGTGGAGTGGAGATGAACCTAGAAATAGACTTCAAAGGAGGTTTAGGGTTGGTGAAGTACACAGCCACAGAATATTCACAACAGTTTTCCACCACCACTTTCCCATCCCTTTTAATCACCTCAACAACAAACCCCACAGTAAAATGGGTGGAAAAATCCATATTATAAGAATATGCCACATAGATTCCAACCTAACAATAGATATCATATTTAGGAGGAGGTCAGGGACAACAGAGAATGAGGAAGAAAAAAGAATCACAGGCCCATTTGACCAACAACTGACAGGGACTATGACCAAGTATGCAACTCCAGGGGCCAGCGCAACACAATCTAGTGGCCAAATTGATTAATAAGAACCTAAACAAAACACAAATGTAGGTACCTACACAGACAATTGACAAATTTGAAAAACATCTACCTTTATCCCATCAACATCAACCATACTGGTACAAGTATTAGGTTTTGAACAAGCAGTATTCAATGTGGTGTAGAAAATTGACACCAACAACCTCTAAACCTTTCACAATATGCCATGGGGGGAGAAAGATGCCCTAAGGGAACTTAATAATAATAATCCACATTTGTAAAGCGTGCAATCACCTGTAAGGGTCTCTAGGCGCTGGGGGCCGTCGGGAAGATTAAGCAAGCTATTGCCCAGAGTCACATGGTGCTGGGCGAATCTGCCGCCGGTGCCGGGGATCGAACCGTGATCCCCAGATTCCGATTCTCTAATAGCGATAAGGAATCGCAATTGCCTATGCATGTAGGTTTCACTAAAATATTAGCGATTCCTACAAATTTCTTAATTGCAACTCGCAAATTGCGAATCGCAAATAAGGAATTGCTTCTCATTCATTCCTCTGGGTCTAGAGGCCCAGAGGAATGAATGGGAATTGCAAGCGCAATTTGTGAGTACCAAATAGGTACTCGCAAATTGCGCATGCAATTTCAAAGGTGCCAAAAGGACACCCTGATGCACCCCTGAAATTGGCATGTGACCACATGTCGCGCACACACATGCCCCAAGGGCATGTATGTGTGCAACATGCAACTTTAAAAAATGCACTTTTGTGCATTTTTCAAAGTTTTAGCAAATTACCATCAATTTGAAATTGATGGTAATTTGCAATTCTTATTTGTGAAGTTGCACATTTTGGGGTGATAATGCATTGCATTTAAGGAATCGCAATTTGTGATTCCTTAAATGCAATCACAATTTAAGTAATCGCAAATTTTGCGATTTTTTAAATTGCGATTTTTGCATTTGGGATGATGCATCCCAAATGCAAAAATACTGGTCGCAAAGGGGCAGATTCTGCGAATCTGCCTGTTTGCGACGTTTTTTTTCGTTGATGCATGTGACCCTAAATTCTGATAGAGGTCTAATCAAAAATCCTGTAGATGAAAGGGGATGAACTGCTGTAGACAGGAATGTTTACACCTGTTGAATGACAGAAGGAAATCCAAAATCATTAATTCTGATCTCACACTCCTACTGGTTAAGGAAATAGACTGCATGATAGGGGAAGCACCGGCCGGAGGGTGGATATGAAAATGGGAGAGTGACTTCTTGAAAGGTGCAAAACCAGTAATTCCGTACTTCTACACCCTCCCTAAAGTCTATTAAAAGAAGATTCCCCCATCGGGACAACCAATGGTCCCAAGAGTAGGATCAATACTGGAACTTCTTTCAAGTTTCTGTGACTACTTTCCACGTTGAAGGTACAGCCACACATTTAAAGGATACTAAGGATCTGTTGATCCTGCTGAAAGGCCTAGAGGTTGGCCCAGACAAAATCCTCTTTATATGTCTAGATATTGAGAGCTTGTACTCAAGCTTACCACAGGGCTGAAACCATGAAAGTCATTTAATAAATTCTGTATCAAGAAAGGTGGAACACACCATACCATTTCATCCTAGAAGATGCTAGGATGGCACTGACAAAGAATTTCTTTCAGTAGGAGGGGACCAGATGCTTGCAATACACAATACGTCCATGGGGAGTATCTTTGCCCTGAGAATAGCAGGATTATATGTGCACCATTTTCAGAAAACCTCATCCTGTCCGATTCAAATCCTTTCAGGGACAGGATAGCAATATGGAAAAGGCACCCACTTAATGTGGGAAGGGGACCAAAAGTCCACCTCAGACTTTTTCCCATGGATTAACTCTCATGACAAAGACTTCAAGGCTACTTATACCATGAGTGATAGGAAACTAACCTAAATGTAAAAATGTTCCCAGAACAAGGGGGCATGAATACAGATAAGTATCAAAAAACATCTGAAAAGAACAGTCTTTTAAAGTCGGACAGTTTTCACCCAAGACCTTTGAGGGAGAATCTCCCATACAGGTAGTATCTGAGACTGAGATGAATTGCAGTAGCAACAAAGACTTCAAGAGACCAGCAGAAACACATTATACAAAACTCAGAGCATTGGACTACCCAGAAAGAATTATTTAAAAAAGAAAAAGAAAAGAGCAAGCCATACCAATAGTGAAGCCTTCATGGAAACCATACCAAGGGAATCAAATGACAACAGATTAATTTGTGTGACAACCTTCAACTTTGTATCCAAACAGATCAAAAAGATAATTACTAAAAAGTGGCGTTTGTTAAATATAGGAAAACTCTCCCAAGAAAAACGTTTGTTTTCACATAAAAGTGGACCGAGCCTCAGGGATACCTTGGGACACTTGAGAGAGAAGGGAAAGTATGAGCACAGCGTCTCTAACCACCTTATGGGGTCTACAAAAATGATAGACACCACCACTGTGGCAGCTGCAGTGTGTGTGCCATTTGACAGAGCCAAGGAAGACACTAGAGCCGAATGGAGGCGGAGCTAGCTCGCGACCAAGAAGGCCGCTTCAGACGAGTGCTCCAACAGTCCGCCGCACTATTCTTCAAGAATCCTGCAGCTGCCATGATTTTATTTCTCTGATAGTGTACAGGAGAGCGTCTGAGGCCCCCACGCAACCCCTGCAGAAAGAATGAGCCCCCTACCTGCTCCTGGAGCCGAGATCGACGGCCGGTACCGGGTCTCCCTTCCTCCCTCGGTCTGAGGGGCCGGTGTTGGACCGTGGCAGTGACTTCACTGCGGCGGCAGGTACAGACACGGTTCCCGGCACCTCGGCGCAGCCATCCTGAATGAGGCGCGGCGAGGATTGAGCACCACTCGCCCCAAAGTGGTGAGAGGTCCGATGCCTGCTGGTAGTGCGAGCTAGGCGGGAGCGAAGACCCCCGGAGCCTGGAGGTGGAGGCCCTGAGTATTTGCTGATCGGCGGAGAGCTGCCGCTGTGCCCTCTTGAGGAGCCCGGTGGAGGGGGGCGCTACTGATACCCCCAGGCCTACGACGACTGCTGTGAGAGTGGGCGCGGTGGCCGGAGCCCTGCGGGCCGCTTCTAGCCGAACGGACACGCAGCCTGATAAACTGCATACGGGTGGGCCTGAGGTGTGAGGGCCCACTCCCCCAGAGGCGTCTGCTCATCGAAGGTACTGTGGCCCACGCAGCTGGCGAAGTGAGGATTGCGCTCCGGACTATATGGCCGCTGCTGGCAGTGGGTCGCTGGAGCTGCAAGGCCTGTGAGTGCTGCAGGCTGGGTGCTGCATGAAGCGGGCCGCAGTCTTGAGCCTGTCTGCACTGCCTGGATCATTTGCGGCCTAGTCGCGCCCTAGTCGGGCCCTAGTCGCTGATGCCGATGCGTGGCCCACGTTGGATGCACGGCTTCGCGAACCGATCAACACACTGTTTGGAAAGAGCGGGGGCATGCTGTGGAACTCTTGAGATATCACCTCGTGGTGCCACTGCTGCATAGGGACTCACAATACTACCTCAAGTTGGGGCATGTGCTGATCCACACTGGGTGTAACACTGAGGCCGACTGTGTACCCTCCCCCCTGCCGACAATACACGAGGGCTGTCTGCCTGGGGCTACAGGTGGGAGGCGGGGATTGCGCGCTGACTCCCCCCGTTCTCTCCCCCCCCCCCCCCCCCCCCCGGAACACTAGAGTAGTATGACGCTTTGGGAGGCGAGCTGACGGCAAGGTTTGCGACCATAGTTTGGATCTTGGATGGGCCCTGGGCCTTGAGACCTCGGTGCAGTGTGTTGCAGGACCAGCCTGCGGTACGGGCAAAAGTCGGAGCTTTGTGGAGCTACCATACTGAGAGATATCCGCTCTGCCGCAGGGTTCTCCCCGTGCCCCTGGGAGAATGGGGCATGTGGACAGGACACAGTCAAAACTATTTTTCGACCTGAGGAAGTCCAAGATGGGGGAACTCACCCCTGAAGATGGTTTGGGTGACAAAGAACAAGTCGCGGACGACCCGGGCCAGGATATCCGCGGCCTCTTGGTCAACATGGAAAAGAACCTACAAGGCAGGATAACCTCTTTGGGCACCAAGATGGATGCTCTTACATATAGAATGGACCGCATGGCGAAAGATTAGACAAACACGCCGAAAGACTGGATATGTCAGAGCGAAGCTTAACAGAGGCGGAGGAACCCCAGACCACCCTAGACACAGAACATAAGCAGCTGGGTAAAGATCTCCAGATGTTGAAGGACAAGACGGAAGACCTGGAGGCCCGCTCCAGGGGCTGTAATCTCCGCATTACGGGCCTGCCCGAAAATACCCCCACTGGGACTATGGAACTCTTTACGAAAAACTTTTCAAAACGCTCCTGGGCGACACCTCCTTTTCTGAGATGTTCGTAGTGGAGAGGGCTCACCGCTCCCTCAGCCCGAGACCGGAGCCAGGGGCACCCCCCAGACCGATAATAGCGAAATTACTAAATTACAGAGACCGGGATGTGGCCCTCAGCTTGGCCCGTGAGAAACAGCCACTGAGGTACGAGGGGTCGACAATCTCACTATTCCCGGACTTTACAGCACGGGTGCAGGAGGCAAGACTTTTGTTTGCCCCCATGAAACGTCAGTTACGCGATCTTGGAGCAGATTACGCTATGCTGTACCCTGCTAAGTTAAGAGTTAACCGGCAGGGGCGTTCGTTAATTTTCACTGACCCTAAGACACTACAAAAAGCATTGAAGGACTGGGCGAAGGAACAGTGCACCTCCCCGGACAGACACTTCATGGCTGAAGCGGCGGGGGGTCGCTGGATGAGCAGGACAGAACGCTGCTTCCAGATATCAACTGTTGAGAATTCCTGGTTGTTGTAGGAGAGTGGGGGCTTCCTCCTGGTGGGTCTGGGTTTCGGGGGGGGGGGGGAGTGTTCCTGTACATATGTGTCTGGTCTTTTGGGGCCCCCCCGGGCAACTGACAGATTGTTATACCACCGCTACTCAAAGGGTTTGGGGCTTACTTCCACATATAGCCGGGCCCTTCCCTGAGCTCCTAATATATGATCTGTCTGGGAGGCCTCCATTCTTGACATAAGTGAGAGTGGTGGCCGCATGATGCGGCATAGTAGTATTGATGTGGGCTGTATCAGTGATAACTTTGAGATTTGGACACAATCCATGACTTTGCTGCGGGGGGCCGGACCCGGCGTAGCTCAGTTACACTCCAGTGCAGCTGAATAAATCCCTGTTTGGTGGATTGCGGAGTATGTCCTCACTTGGTCATTAATACCATTCTATTCTGCGAGCTACATCCACCTTGGAGTGAATCAAATCTAGGATGTGTTTTAATGTTTGGGGCAGGATGGGAGGGTTGTTGGCAGGAAGGGAGGGATGGGATCGCAGCCAAATTGGGGTCGGGCAGGCGTGGGTGGGCAGGGGGAGGGGCTTGTATTGTAGAGCGGTTATTTGTTTCTTGCTCTTGCTCTTTCCTCTTGATCTCCTTCGCAGGTTCCTATATTGCAAGGTTTCTACTGCAATGCTTGACCTATCATGCTTCTATTCCTGCGCAAGTGGGGGGGGATTCTTTGGTTGGGGGGGTTTTGCTAATGTTGATCATTATATTAGGTTACATTACACAGCTTTGACATGGTGCGGTCAGACCACACAGCTCCCGACAGATCCGCTACGACACACCTTTTTGCGACTAACATGCCTATGACTGATTCTGACGGCACTCCTGACGCATTGGTATTGCTCACCTGGAACGTACGCGGTCTCAATGAGCATCGTAAGGTCCGTAAAATCCTTAGCTATCTCTACCGACTCAGGGTGGACATTGCCCTTTTGCAAGACCCACACCTACACCCTGACAGACCCATGTTACGCTCCAAGGGCCTGGTGGGCAACATTCACGCTGCAGGCTTTACCTCACACGCTAGAGGGGTCATGACATGGGTGAACCCGAGGTCACTGGTAACCTTGACACCTCTGGAGATGGATCGGGAAAGCAGATATACCCTCTCCAGATGCCACGGGAAGGGGTTGGAACTAGTTATCCTCAATGTCTACGGTCCTAACCACGACCATCCAGATCTCTATTCCTCGCGAGGTTCGGCCCCAGAGGAACGTATCCTTGACTATCTGTCCCATATAGACTACCATGGTTGACCAACCTGCATTGCGAGTTCCTATGCGGCCGATCGAACGAGATGAGATTATTCTGGCTCTCTCAGAAATGAAGGCGGGGAGTGCCCCTGGTAGTGATGGCCTTTCCGTCGCCTTTTATAAGGCGTTCCAGGACCTTTTACTGCTGCACCTCCTTACATTATTCGAAGACATATGTACCTCTGGAACCATGCCACAGACTATGCAGAGGCGATTCTGGTTGCCATGCTTAAGCCGGGGAAGCCTCCGGATGATTGTGCGTCTTACAGTCTTTTATCTCTCATGAACGTCGATACGAAGATCTTTGCGAAGATACTCGCTAATTGTCTTAGCCCTCTAGTCACCACCCTAGTGGCCCCAGAGCAGGCAGGCTTTGTGCCTATCCGGAACCTGACCTATAACTTAATAACGGTATTTGCTGCTATGCAGCACACGCGCCTGGAGGTCCCTGCAATCGCGGTCTTTTTGGACATGGAAAAGGCCTTCAACTCCGTCGAATGGCCATTCATGAGGCATGTCTTGAGTCGCATCGGTGTCGGTCGGTATTCCTACAATTATTGGCAACATTATACCACGAGCCCTCGGCCCGTATCTGGATTGGTTCCCTGGTCACCAATCCCATACGTATTCACAGAGGCACAAGACAAGGATGCCCCCTATCCCCAAACCTCTATGCCCTAACTGCTGAACCATTAGCTTGTGCCCTGCGGGAATATCAGGGACAGAGGGGCATCAGATTCCCAAATTACTGACTCATTGTGTCTACGTATGCCGACGACACCCTTCTATTTGTCAGAGACCCTGAGACCAATCTCTCGCCTGTGCTGCACGAGGTGGTACTGTTCAGCTCACTTTCAGGCATCAAAGTTAACTGGGACAAGTCCACCATGATCCCCCTGACGCCCACCAAGGTACGCTTTGAACCAGAATATCCTCTACTATGGACTACTGATCCAGTGCGGTTTTTGGGCATCCGGCTACATACTGATTCAAAAATTGTTCTGAGAGAAAATTATGTGGTCGCCATTTCCAAATTGGAGGATGACATCAACAGTTGGATTCGTCTCCCGCTGTCATTGATGGGCAGGGTGTCCCTGAAGAAAATGGTCATACTGCCTCGTTTTCTCTTCCTCTTCACGAACATCCCTATGGTCCTATCCCCAAAAAATGTTCATTGTTTACAGTTGCTGATGGTCCGCTTGGCATGGGCGGGCAAGCAGCCCAGGGTGGCCTGGAAAATATTGACCCTCCCGTTCATGATGGGTGGTCTGAGTGCTCCAGACCTCGAGCTATACTATAGGGGAAGAACAGGGCTCCCATGCATATCATTGGATACATGGATGTACCGATACTCCACACATACAGATAGAAACCATTGTTGCAGACCTCAAACCGCTACCATCCCTTCTATTCTCGCCTCGCGACAGACGCACGGGTATATTAGACTCTCTAACCTCGGTCACCAATGCGTGGCACAGTATACTCAACTCGCTCGCCGGTAACCTATTGTATTCCCCATTGACTCGCCTCGACTGGTGCTATTGGTTGGCCCCATGCCGAGATAGAGGAGTCATTGCAGCACTACGGTCGCTGAACGTGCATACCATGGGGGACCTCTTTGTGGACGGTGTTGCCCGTACCGTGGGGGACATTGTGAAGGGGGCAGAATCGCCCTTGGCTTTGGCACAATTCCAGCTACACAGAACGAGACATGCTCTCAGAGTGCTCCTCGGAGAGGACATGACGGAGCCCCCGGAGGTCGTGGCCCTGATGGTTGTTGTCATGGCGCAATCTCCAGCCAAACTGGTGTCTAGACTCTAACACATGACATTGGCCACAAGAGACGGCGCGTACACTAAACCGCGTCTAGCATGACAACAAGACCTGCAGATGGAACTGCCGGACGATAAATGGCGATACTGCTGTCTAAGCACAAAAAGAATATCCCTCAACGGTCGCCATAGGTTAGTCCACTTTAAATTTATAAATAGGGTGTACTATACACCTGAGCTACTTCATCACTATGGCCTTCGCAAGAGTCCACAGTACGAGCGCTGCGGCACGCTGGTTGCCGATTTCCTCCACGTTGCGTGGTCTTGTCCTGGAATCGCCCGGTTCTGGGAGGAGGGTTTTCACGAGGTGAATTGCGTATCGGAGATGGAGTTGACCCTGGATCCACTATTGCCCACATTGGGCTACTCCAAACCAATTCCTAAGTCACGCAAGCGTCTGGTGGATATGGCCTTCTGTCAGGCTCCCTCTTCTGGTCTCTTCGGTGCTGTGCTGAAGTTATAAACACAGACTGCTAGGGTAGTCCAGCGAGGGAATGAAAGGAAGGGGGACAGCGGGGAGGGAGATCTGAAACGACAATAACAGATATTTAGAATACAACCCCGTGACCCCAGAGCAGAACCACCCACGTTCTTTCCTTTATCGTGATGTACCTTATATCCTCACCCCAACTTGTAAAGAAAAATACAGCTGTCTTTAAACTTAGGAGAAGAGATTCGGGGTAATACCGGGGATTGTAACCAACTATAATGGGAGACAAAAGACATACAATGAAACTCTCATCTCGGCGTTGGCTATGTCATCCTACAGGCAATCCTATAACATACCAAACAATGAATGTGTTCAATTCAGTAGTCAGACAAATCCCTCTGATATGATACCCTTAATCGTCTCTCCTGTGCTGGGGTAAAAGATAGACAAAACGTTGTGGAGACAAATCATATATAAACAGCAGGCAAGGTTAATACTCCCTTAACGTAGTCTGCTGAAACTGAATAGTTCATGGAATCCACGGGCGTCTAGCAACCTCTAGACATATCAGTAATCCATGTACAAAGTTGTTAAGCCAATGAACAATCTGAGCCCAAACTGTCCCTTCAACGTTCTCAAAGGTAATGAATGCCTCGCAAGAGACCTTGACCAATAGTCTCTTCCTACTAGGAAGCTTTTTGCCAGATTTTTTTTTTCCCCCGCAATGAGACGGCGGAATGCCCGTCTCGTCCAACAGGGAAATAATGCTCGCTCAGCCGAGAGAGCTTTCGTTATGTTCAAACAACACGCAAGCAGCGTGTTCGGAACCTCGAGATTCCCTTACCAAACCATGAGCGGGGTACCAAGGGTTCGGAGGAGTACGTAACAAAGGATCTTACCGCTAGTCAGGAATACCAACCCTCGCAGTATCCAGCAAGAATTATTGGCAACGCCGGTGTCCTCGGCAAGGACTTTATTTCTGGGAATTGCGTGACTTGCGCCACGTACGTAACGTGTCTCCCGGCATGCTGGGAGTGGTAGTCTTTCCTGTTCGGAACCTCCGTGTTAGCGCTATGCAAGGTCAGCGATCCGCAGATGAGTCAAACTCTGACACCTTTATCCTGGCTAAACAATGCATTGCCACCTGCTGGATGCGGCGGCTGACTCCCACACTGGCATAATGGTCAAGAGATATGTTGTTCTGCTGTACACAAACAGAAAATTACAGCGAGCTACTCCCCCCACGCAACAGACCCAAAAACCTTTGATCCTTATACATTACCAACAGGAACACTCCAGAGGCCCATGACAACTCTGACGCCAATTCCCAGACAGTGACTGTCCCTGCTAACGGAGACCCCGACACGTAGCTGACCCCTTCTCTGGTTCTGGACTGCCGTCTCCACCTCATTTCTTCCTGGCTTCAGAGTTAGCAGAGTTGGCGCACGGACTGACGACGTGCCACAGGGGCGGGCTTGAGTTCAGGTGTTGCCAGTTCTTATGACTTTATCATTGTGACAAGGTATCATTGTGATGTACTGATGTAGAATTTCTGCATATGGAGGATGTGTATATGCCCGTACTAATGTCTGTGTAACGCTGTTTCTTATTTGGTTATTACGCTGTAAAATTACCAATAAACATATTTAAAAAAAAACACTAGAGCCGAAAGTACTAAAACTATGATTCTTATGTAAACATACAATTGCAACTTTGCACCCACAGTGTACAAAATCACCCTCCCATGTAAACTCAGATATATCGGGATGACATGTAGATCAAAACCTGCATATGCGAGTATAGCAATAATTTATGAAGAAAATGCAACACTATAAAAATGTCAAAGTATTATATAACTGTGTGTCACACAGCAAATTATTTCAAGTGGGTTATAATAGAACAACTGGACGATACAGGCAAAAACCCAGAACAGACATTATATTATAAGGAGCAGCAGTGGATATACAAGTGAGGGCTAAATGGCAACATCCCATGGGTACACATGAATATATCATGGTACCAGAATGTCACTAACACCAGTCATATTAGGGAGTCAGGATCAATGGTGATGTGAGTGGGTATTAACATGCATATTCCAAACAGAGTGTCGTCTATCGATACATCTCCCCTCATAAATCAAAAAGAAAGTAATATCCAGCCTCTAATCTTGTAATCTTTTACACATCATCTTATGTTGCCCCATATCAAGATACACCTTGGATTTCATTCTATTGTATGCACTTAAGATGTCAATAGTCTAATAATATAGTTTAAATAACAAACACTTGCATTCTAAACATAAGATTCTTTCATAAAATACAAATTGCAATGTTGCACGAGTAGTGTACATGATTACCAGTCCATGTAAACTCAGATATATAGGGATGACATGTGGAAAGATCTACAGGTTATCAACCTACACTGAGGGCATGAATGGCAACATTCCATGGGTACACATGAATAAATCATGGTACCAGAATGTCACTAACACCAGAGTCATAATAGGGAGTCAGGATCAATGGTGATGTGAGTAGGAATTAAGATGCATACTCCATATAGTGTCATCGATACATCTCCCCTCAAAAATAAAAAAGAAAGTAATATCCAACCTCTGATCTTGTAATCTTTCACACATCACCTTATGTTGCCCCATAGCAAAATACACCTCAAATTTCATTCTATTCTATGCACTTAAGTTGTCACTAGTCTAATAATATAGATTCGATAACAAACACTGAAATTCGAAACATAAGATTCATACAGGCATTTTTAGCCATCAGTGTGGAGTGAACCAGCATAATCAGTTGCTTTCACACAGAATGACCATGAGTGAACACACAAGTGGACAGATTGTTGCCCCATCATCTGAAGTAATTAGGATGATGCCCACGTATCACATGACGCAGAAATGGATCATGAAGCACATAAGTAGCATCTCCAGAGGATTCAACTCAACAATCAGGAGCTGGAGTCCACAAGCAGGTAATGCAAGGGCAGAATGCTTTAATGAAGTAAGTAAGGTGATTAGAGAAACATTCTATATAAACAGGAAAATTATGCAAGAGGAATTCCTAATCACCCTCTGTTGTTTTAATCCTTAGAGTGTGACAGCATAGATTGCCTGACTCTTGCGTCCTATGGGACATAGGTTGTACAACTGCAATGTATGTCAGCAACATAGTACCCACTGAAATGCATGCATGAAAAATCACTTCATAAAAAAATCACTATGAAAATTAAGTTGTTTTTAATGCAGCTCTGATGACCAAGTAGTGGGTTTCAATGTGGGGCATATTTAAGTTAGCTTTTATGTTTGCAGTGATTATGTGTGAGGTGTTCACAGTGTAGATTGTGGCACAAAATGGAGTATGCTACAAACATCATTAATGCTCTACTTTTCTTCCTACAGAGAATTCCCAGACTGGTCTGTATGTATGGCACAAGTATGAAATTCACAATCACAATACAACGCACAAGTGGTGAATTGGAGATAATATAATTTACAGAATTGTGACAAAACATTGATCTAAGGTTGGTCCTGAAGAAAGCCACACAACTCATTCAAGCAGTTGTCCTGGCTGACCTGCAGATTCTGGAGTTATTAGCTCTTTACAAAAGCATTTAATGCTGTTTTAGCCTTGCGAGCGGACCTCTCAAACTGACAGGCAATAATACAGTTATCCCCTTTCCCTAGATTTGCTCCCTTTATTATCAAGGTTGATCCCGTCCAGATATGGATGATATTGGGTCAAGGATTTGATGGTGAGGCTTACCACTAATAATCTTAATGAGTGAGAGGTCTTATAAAGCAACAAAACATGCCCATCTGAGTAGGATACAAAGGCATTAAAAATCATGAGAGGGGGTTTCCCCTTGCCTTGATATTAACGATGCATTAACTGTGACATATATGCACCAGCCACAGGCACTCTCTATTGCTGTGCCCTCACACTGCCAAACAATCAAGAGGCAGTTGCTTTTGTACCTTACAGATTGATGGGCAGATTTACAAGCCCCTTGTGCGACCGGTACGTCACCTTTTGTGTCGAACCGGTGGTGCATTTTCCTGCTCTATATTTACAAGGACAGGAAAAGCCACCCTGCGTGACTTTTCCTGTCCTTGTAAATATGGCCCCTTTGCACCCAGCACTTTGCATGAAAGGGGTGTTCCATGGGTGTTGCTGTGGGTGTTCCCACTTAACGCCCATGGAACTAAACACATTTCCAGATTTACGAGGAATCGTAAATCTGGAAATGCGTGTGAATGCTACGCCTCCCCAGGGGAGGTGTAGGGAGGCGCAACCTTGTTTTCTTTTCCTCTATCTGTGTGTGCTGCATTCTGCAGCACGCACTTAATGAGGAAATCACCTCTAATGATTGTTTTTGTTCAGGAAGGGTTCCCTTATTGCTCATAACCAATCATTGAAATAATGACGATTTTCAGCTTCTATGTGTGCTAATGCAATGCAAAGCTAATTTCAGGATTTAAACTCTTGAAGCATTTTGCGTGCTACGTTGTCTATGATACCCACACTTAATTTCTCCTTAGAAATTGTTTCTTTCTAAAACGGTTATTCTAGAAATACTATGTACTTTTGCTGGATGTAACTCATGTTTATCAGATTAGTCGATTATCACTTGGAGCATATTTAATATTACACAAATCTAGTCTGATAATAATTATAAATGTTACCTTTCAAAATGCATAATGTCACAGCAGCACCTTTCTTTCTTTCTAGTCCTGGGGTTCCACCCATACAATGGAAGAAATGGAAAGTTGTATTTGAGAGATATTCTGGCGTTTGTGGTCCATCACTTAGTGCAGAGAGAAAATCTTCATTTCTTCTCCATTGTTTGGGCTCAGAAGGTCAAGACGTGTTTGATCATCTACCTGATCTCTTACCTGCTGAAGCAAGAGATTTGAATCACTATGAGATTTGTATTAAAAAGTTAGATAAACACTATTTACCCAAAGTAAGTACAATTTTAGAGAGATATCATTTTGCAAAGAGAACGCAAACAGAAGAAGAAACTATTGAAGGGTATGTTACGAATTTATGAAAACTTGCTTCGTCATGTAAATTTGAAAATGTAACTGACAAACAAATTCAGGATCAGTTCATGTTTGGATGCAACATGGAAAAGGTTAGAAAAGAACTTTGGTTACGCAAAGAGCCTACTTTACATGAGGTTCTTTCTGTATCTAAGAGAATAGAACATTCTTTGACATGTGTTGAAGTCCTAAGGAAAAACATTGAGAAAGATGTAAAAGTACAAGAGGTTAAAGACAAAAATCAAAATGGAGTTGAAAGAGGTAAGTATATTCCTTCACCGGCTAAAGAAGATGGTAAAAATAAATGTCTTGAACTGCGGAAATGTTACAGATGTGGCAGAGTGGGTCATCTTGCAAATGATAAGAAATGTCATGCTTTAGGTCAAACTTGCACAAAGTGTAAAAGAAAAGGTCATTCTGTTTCAATGTGCAAGAGTAGATCAGTACCGAAAGAGAAAACTGTAGAAGTATATGAAGCTGAAGACAGTGTGATGGGAACTGATGATTTTTAATGCGGACAAATTGTTGTTCAGGTTCAGAATGAAACCAATAAAAAATCATGCCCTTTTGATAATATTATGGTTGAAGGGGAAAATACTCTAGGTTTATTTGATTCTGGTGCAAAAATCACAATTGTATCTAATGATTTCTATCAACTTAAATTGACAGACAAAGTTATTCTTATAAAGCCTGACATCACTCCTTTGGCTTATGGTGGTGAGTCTATAACACTTCGTGGATATTTTACTGGGCTTATTGAATATAAAAACAGATTTACATCTGGAAAGATTTATGTATCTAAAAAAGGTGATAGTATTATTAGCTGGCTACATCAAGGCGACTTAGGTGTATTTCTGGATCCAAATGCAGATTCTCCCATTCAAATTAAAGATAAAGTGTGTTCTGCAGTGAAACCTGAAGAAAATTAATTTTTACAAAATATCAAAAAATAATTCTCAGGTGTTTTCAAAGATGAGTTGGGTTGCTTAAAGGGCAGTCAACACAAAATAAAATTGAAGGAAGGTTCTGTACCAGTGTGTTGCAAAGTACGAAATGTACTCCTTTCAGTAAGGGATGACATGCAGAAAGAGATTAATAAACTCAAGAGTTCTGGAATCATGAAAGAGGTTGAGGGAACCAAATGGTTGCTAGCCCGAAAATCTAATGGAGATTTGCATCTATGCATTGATTTGAGACAATTAAATAAATGCGTAATTGTTCATCGTTATCCATTGCCAAATATTACTGAATTGTTGGTTTTACTAGGTGGGGCAAAAGTGTTTAGCACCATAGACCTAACCTCTGCTTATCATCAGGTTGAGTTAGAGGAATCTTGCTGGGATTTTGCCTTTTTTATAACACCCTTTGGCTAGATTCATTAGGATGCCGTTTGGATTAGTATCTGCTTCAGTCATTTTCCGAGTCATGGAAAAGGTACTTAGAGATGTTCAAGGGCTATGTATTAACCAAGACGCATTCTCATCTTTGGTGATAATGTGAAGCAACATGATGCTCGACTAAGAATGGTGCTGTAAAGGTTGGGTGAGTGTAATCTGACTATCAAAATGGAGAAGTGTAAGTTCAGAGCTGATTCTATAAACTATTTAGGTCACAACATTTCTGGTGATGGAGTTAAACCCAAAAGTGATTTGATTAATACTATTCGCAACATGAGCTTCCCTACTAATAAGAGAGAGTTGATGACATTTTTAGGGATTGGGAAATATTATGCGAAGTTTGTGAAGAGTTTTGCTGATTCAGCTGTGAATATGAGATCTGTATTGTGTAAAGGTATTGACTTTGAATGGTCTGAGTTACGTGAGTGTGAATTTAAAAGTGTCAAGGAAAAACTAAATTCTGCTCCCTCTCTTAAGAGATTTAATCCTACTATCAAACCTATCCTGGTTACTGACGCTAGTGAGAAAGGCTTAGGAGCTGTTTTACAACAGCGTGGTCCTTCTGTTGTGCAAACTGTCATGTTCCTTTCAAGAAGTTTGAGAGATCCTGAAACTAGATATTCAGTGGTTAAAATGGAATCCCTTGCTGTCTTTTGGGCAATAAATAGATTAAAGAAATTCTTATGGGGTATTGATTTCGAGGCTCGCACTGACCATAAGCCATTGGTAGAAATTTTCAATAAGATGGGTCTTGATCTAATTTCATGTAGGATCACCAGAAGGGTCATTGGTTTGCAGGAATATAGTTTCTCAATTAAATACATTCCAGGAATTGACAATGGTGTTGCTGATGTGTTATCACGTCTTATCCCTAGTGATTCCACTGTGTGTGAAGAACATGATGATTCCAGTGAATGGGTGTTTGTGGTGGATCATGAAATGATTTCTGGGAAAAGGTGGATGGAAGAATTGGCTAATGATTCAATTTGGACAGAAGTTATGTTGTTTTTTCAAAGGGGCTGGGCAGACAGAAAAGCTGGCTCAGACTCTACAAGACCATTTTGGATTGTACGAAAGGAGTTGTCTGTTGAGAACGGGTTGTTATTTTGGGGCACTAGGTTAAGTCCTCCAAGTAGTCTCAGGAAAGAATTAGTGGATCTGGTTCATGCAACTCATGCTGGTCTTACTAAGAACATAGAAAGGCCGCGTATGTCGTATTGGTGGCCTGGGATGGACAAACTAGTAGAGCGTGTGGTGCGAGATTGTGTGCCTTGCACGTTAAGTGATAAATCCAAATGTACACGTGTGCAACCCATGGTCATAAGATGGCGTCCTTCTCATCCTTGGCAGGACATTGCATTGGACATATTAGGTCCTGTTCACCTTGGTGGTATGCAAACATTTATTTTGGTGGTAATTGATATGTATTCCCATTTGCCTGAGGTTTCTTTTTGTCTACAATAGATTCAACTCGTTATTAAGTGCTTGAGCGAATTATTTTCGAGGAAGGGTTTGCTTGAGTTTTTTTAAACGGACAATGGTGTTCAGCTTACTTGTAGAGAAATGGAAGAATTCCTAAGCTTGAGAGGTATTGTTCACAAAATGAGTGCTTTATAGCATCCATATTCGAACGGGATGGTTGAGAGATTTAATAGAGTACTTAGGGAAACTATTACTTTGGCAAAGTCGTTGTCCTTAGATTGGAAAGGTGAAATTATAAAAAAAAGTGGAGGAGTACAGATTGTCTCCTCAAGGTACCACAGGGAAAACGCCTTTTATATTATTCCATGGTAGGATACCTAACACATTTGTGGAACCTTCATGGGTTAATAATAAAGAGTTAGCTAAAGTCGGCGGTAGGGTAGGTCGAAAGCTATTAAGCGTTACAAATGCTGGACCCAAACAGTGTCCTCTAATACCGCCGGCTACTGTTGCAAATAAAATTTGCGGACAGTATAGGTCTACCACCAGAGTACGGGGTATGTAGATTCCACTTACCTTCTAGTGTAGATAGTGTTTCTTTGATCCTGAGGAAGTGTCCAGATCATGACGACATTAAAGACACGAAACATGTTGATCACTTGAGAGCAGGGCATACACCACTAGACACATTACGGTACACAGACAAAATATCGATTTTTAAATATCGATATACAAAATATCGAAGTTTAAATATCGATGGGACAAAATATCGAAGGTAAGTAATATCGACAGTCTTAATATCGATATTGGTATGATATCAGTAATATCGAAGTTGTAAATATCGATGTCAATAATATCGAAATTAATAACTTTGATGTTACTAATATCAATTTTTAAATAAATTTAGTGTATATTATATTGTATTTATTATGTTTTATTATTTATTTTTATTGTAATTTAATTAAATATTGTCTTTTACTACTGTAGCGGGTTGTGGGTTTATAGGGGAATAGGGTGGGAAGTAATTTAATTATGTTAAATTAATTATTAATTAGTAGGAATTATTAATTAATTAAGAAATAATTTTTTATTATTTTTAATTAATTGATTAATTGATAAATATGTTCTGTAGCGGGTTATGGGTTTATAGGGGAATAGGGTGGGAAGTAATTTAATAAAAATTAATTAATTGATATATGTTTGTACATATTTTAATTAATAATTAATTGGTAATTAATTTCTATTAATTAGTTAATTAATTAATATAATTTTGTACATATTTATAATTATTAATTAGTTGGTAATTAATTAATAATTATTTAATTACATTATTATAGTAATTTTTTTATATATAATTTATTGTTATTTTTAATTAATTAATTGGGGAAAATAATATTAATTATTAAATTAAATTAATTACAGCAAATGTGCTAATATATTTACTTTATTGTTATTGTTAATTAATAATTAATTGGTAATTAAATAATATTAATTAATTTTGGGTAAAGGAGTATTTTTAGGGTTCAGGGTCAGTTTTCAGTTTTTGGGTAAAGGGGTATTTTTAGGGTTCTGGGTCAGTTTTCAGTTTTTGGGTAAAGGGGTATTTTTAGGGTTCAGGGTCAGTTTTCAGTTCATGGGTAAAGGGGTATTTTTAGGGTTCAGGGTCAGTTTTCAGTTTTTGGGTAAAGGGGTATTTTTAGGGTTCAGGGTCAGTTTTCAGTTTTTGGGTAAAGGGGTATTTTTAGGGTTCTGGGTCAGTTTTCAGTTTTTGGGTAAAGGGGTATTTTTAGGGTTCTGGGTCAGTTTTCAGTTCATGGGTAAAGGGGTATTTTTAGGGTTCAGGGTCAGTTTTCAGTTTTTGGGTAAAGGGGTATTTTTAGGGTTTAGGGTCAGTTTTCAGTTTTTGGGTAAAGGGGTATTTTTAGGGTTCAGGGTCAGTTTTCAGTTTTTGGGTAAAGGGGTATTTTTAGGGATAAGGGTCAGTTTTCAGTTTTTTGGGTAAAGGGGTATTTTTAGGTTTCAGGGTCAGATTTTTGGGTTTTTGGGGTACAGGGATATTTTTAGGGTTCAGGGTCAGTTTTGGGTTTTTGGGGTACAGGCGTACAGGGTAAAAACAAAAAAATATTACATTAAATCAAATAAATTACATGAAAAAAATTAAAATTACATTAAAATATTAAGTGTTTTATTTATTTTAAATGTATATGTATTCGTTTTAATTTTGTTTTAATATTTTTATTTAATAGTTGTAAAATTATATGTATTTTAAAATTATTTTTACATTATTATTAATACATTTAAAAAAACGATATTTTTGATTCCGATATTTTTGTACTACGATATTATTTTTTCGATATTTTTGTACTTATCTTAATGAAGATAGGATTCCGATATTTTTGCTGTCGATATTTTTGCTCCGATATTTTTGCATTTCGATATTCTGTCTGTCGATATTATGTCAGACATTCCACATTACGACTAGTCTTTTGCCCCTCTCTGTAATTTAAATTTGGCAGTTTACCTTCAGAATAAATATTGGTTTGGACTAACTGACCTATTTTAACTCACATATTGCTTTACATCTACAAGCACTAGGCCCCTCACCCCCACTGCAACCACCAGCAGGACTAAAAGATCCCCGATAATGAGCCCCGGTTCCAGGTGCCCGTCAGGTATTGCAGGGCAGGCTCAAATGATGAAGCATGACATTTAGCTTGCTAGGTGTGTGAGAGCCCTAGTTCCAACAAGGAGAATTTCCACTCCTACACCTAAACAACAGTGGTCCCCCAGTGATCCACTTTTCCCTACAGGCTCCAACCCTTCTAACAGACTACCACTGAGGAACTCCATACCCATTTTCACACAGCCTTGCTGGGGCATGTACGCTGGACCTCGGTAAACTAGCCCCTAATCCCTCCTTTGTTCAATAATAAACATATGTGTGATAGTACAGTCATACAAAAGAGAGAAGACATGAAAGACAATAAAAGAAAATGTTATTTTGATACAAGGAATGCTGTTAAAAAAACGGTGGTGAAGGTCGGAGATTCGGTCATGATTAAGCGGCCTGGTCTGGGAGGAAATTCTATTACTAAATTCATTAAACTTCTTATGGTTATCAAAGTTTTTAAAAATGCTATCAAAACCCAGGATCATTGCATTTGGAATTTAAACAGAGTTGTGCTGGTCAAAGGAAAATTGGATGCAAATGTAGACAATGCAAATTCTAATCCTGTTGGTTCTTTTAAAAAAAATGGATAAAAATTGCAATTTATGTAAAAATGCTCGTTGCTCTTCTAGGACAAACAAACATCCTGGTTATCTTACAAATTATGTTTAATTGTTCTTCTTGTGTTTTTGTTGTGATTAAAAGAGAGGTGTGGTGTGTCTCTTTAAATGACCTCTGATTAAGTTGGAACCAGCTGATGTCATGGATTGTTTGTATGTCATGTTAAAATACTATGTGTGTCATGAATACTTGTGATGTTCTGAATTGAGTTTCAGTTTAAGCTGTAACTTTGATCTTGATGGATGGGTTCTTCCTAAAGAATACACTACTTTACAAGTTCCTCCTGGTCAGTCTCACTGCCTACAGAATGCTTCACTTCCTTTCCATGTCCTTCCCAAATAAAAGCCTCATTCCATCAAGCTTTAAGCCATTGTAGCTGCAAAACCTGTGGATATGCCACTGGTGTGGAGGCCAAACCTGTGCCTCCATTCAGTGTTTCTTACTTTCATGATGAAGCTAGCTCTGAAGCTTTACAGGCTTACAGGACCATACCTTTGTTGGTCCAGAGTTGTACAGAGTTTGAAACCATCCGCATTCTGGACTCTCTGCATTGTCATAGCAAGATAGAGCACTTGTTGTTCTGGCAGAGTTACACTGCTCAGGAAAAGTTGGGAAAACAGTGGGGTATTGTCTCCTTACACATCTACTTTGTGCCTTTCAAGGTAGTTATTCTGCTTAATCGCCCAGTGTGTTTTCCCTTAAGTGGGTATGCAACTTAACTCAAGTTCTGCTTATTCCAGCTCTTATCAAATCCCTTTCCTGTATTACTTACCTATGCATACTAACCCCTCTGGAGTATAGGCCATCAACCAGGACTTTCCAGCCATCTTGTCTTTGGTTTTTCTTTCAATCTGACACCAATTGTAACCTATCTCCTTGCAGTCAGTCTTGAGGCCTCTGCACTAGGTATTTCTTGTCCTTCCTCCTTTCCTTTTCCCTTGACGGTTCTTGGCTAGCCTGGTGGTGTTTGTCGTGGGCTTGCGGAGGATGTGACGTATCCAACCCCAACGTATTTTCAAGATTTTTTCACAGGCAGGGAGTTAGGAAGTCTGCTGCCATAGGTTGTTGTTGTTGATGGTGTTTTGCCAGTGGATTTGGAGGATTTTCCTCAGAAAGGTGTTGATGAAGGTCTGGACTTTGATGGTGGTGGTCACTGTTGTCCTCCAAGTCTCTGCTCCATAAAGAGTGGCCAATTTTATGTTGCTGTTAATAAGCCTGAATTTGGTTTTCTGCATTAGTTCCTTGGAGCTCCAGAGATTCTTTAGCTGAATGAAGGCAGCCCTTGCTTTGCTGATTCTTGCCTTGACGTCAGCATCTGTGCCACCCTGCTTGTCTATGGAACAAACAACAGTATTTCAACTGGTGTAGCTAAGGAGGGGGGTTAGATATGTAAGTCAGAAACTTTACACGAGAGGACAGATCAGGAGACTCTTGGTAGGTGTTTAGAATTTTCATACATCATCATATATTTGAAAACAACGGACAAATACATAAACAAACATACAGTTATAACAGCACTGTAGGCTAAAATGTGTGAACAACCCAAATTTACCTTGGTGCTTGAATGTGAAAGTGACACAAAAAGTGGCGACGCAAGTGACAATTGGTGAACAGCGAAAAAGACTGGCGCGAAAAGTGAGCAATATTGTACAGTGAATGGGGTGGTTCCAGACATTAATGTACGGTTGACAAAAGAATTGAGAACGATTTTGTTGGAACCACAAAGGCTGCGCCTTTAGTCGCGCTGAAGGGTCAACGGCGTTTCGATCCAATGACTCTGGATCATCATCAGGACAGGGTTGTCAATTAATCGCAGTGCTTGGGGGGCGAGGGTGCCCGCTTCAAGGATGCTTCGATGGGAGCCTTGTCGCGGTGTCAGGCAGGTCAGTGGAGTCCTTATGAGCAACGGGGTTGATTCAGGCCGTGTCCTGGTGAGACATTGGCGGTGGGAGGGGGCACTGTTGAGTCCTAGCTAGATAGCAGTATTTGGAGGCACTCAATGGGGCACCGCCACGGTCGTGAGCGGTGTTTCGAGGCTTGAATTCCGTGGTGACTGCCACGTTTGTGTGCGGTTCATCTGCCCTGCTTGTCTATGACACTGCCCAGTTAGGTGGCGGTCTCAACCTCTTTCAGTGCATTGCCTGTAAGAGTGACTGTAACTGTGTTGTCTGTGTTAGCCTTCAGGATCTTGGGTTTTCCCCTTTGGATGTTGAGGCCAAGTTGTGCTGATGTATCTGCCACAATGGCTGTCTTCTCTTGCACCTGCTAAATTGTATGGGAGAGTAGGGTTAGGTTGTCTACAAAGCCTAGGTCAGCGAGCTGCATCCAAGCTGTCCACTGGATCCCATTTCCTCTCCATGCCGTAGATGTCTTCATAATCTGGTCCTCAATTCGAAGAGTTCTGTGTGTTGTCCTCCATGGACCATCTTCCAGGACATTCCCTTGTTTGAGTTCCTCATGATTCTTAAAAAGTTTATCTGGTGGAGGAGTTTCCAAAGGGTCTCCCTATCAATGCTGTTGAATACCTTCTCATAATTGATGAAATTGACATAGGGGAGAATTCCATTCCATTGAATGCTTAATGATGATGTGCAGTGTTGCAACCTTTTCTATGCAACATCTATCTCCAAGGAAGCTAGGTTGCAGGTCTCACAACTGAGTGTCAATGTGTTTTTTTATTCTGTTCAGAATGACTCTGTTGAACATTTTGACTGGGGTTGTCAGAAGAGTTAGCCAGGGGTAGGTCCTCCATGTGGGTAGGGGAGCGTCGCCCCACTGCTTTCTTGCAGTGCAAGAAGCAGAAACATAAAATGGTGTTATGAATACAATTTTATGTTTCTGCTTCTCACACTGCAAGAAAGCAGAGCAGAAGGGTTTGGTTGGGGGCGGGCGGGTGGGGGGTTATGCTCCAGGCAGGGGAGGAGTGGCTTGCACACTGTTGTGGGCGCTGACTGTTTGGTCAGGCTCAGAGCCCACCAAACAAGTCATGCGCACTCTCCGTTTTCTCCATGTAGGCTGCATGCAGCCTGCATGGAGAGAACAGCATCCCCATAGACGCCTGTGCGATCGGCGTCCCAGCCAATCACAACACTGTCATTGAAGCGTTGTGATTGACTTAGGGGAGGGGAGGTGAGGGAGGCTGCCTGCTTCCTGTTCCATGGGACCCGGCCGGAGCTCAGATGGCGAGGGACCCGGGAAGGTGAGCATCATTGATTTTTTAAAATTATCCTTCGTCCCCCACGCGAACCCCCCAGGAGACCCCCACCCGTGAGGCTTGCCGGCCGCTACTGCAACCATGGGCACAACTTTCTCCCAAAATAAACTCCATGCACCACAAAGGCACTATTCTAATTTTCATATCATTCGGACAGCTCTTCATACTGAGGCCCTAAAGCATTTTCTAGCTGGTCAGGTGAAATGGTGCCATGCTAGTTGTGCTTGGCTGTATAGGGTTGAAGTGTGTGTGGCCTGGTTGGAAAGCACTGTGTCGCACAAGAGGTTCAGAAGGGTACTCCAATCTTTTTGCATAGCACCCAGCAGTTGGCCAGGCAATTGCAGTTCATAAAGGATGCACATTAATTCTCTTACACTGCTTGAAACTTACACTCTCATCAGCTAAAACTGCTATGGATCATGTCCATCACCCAGCATTGTATCAGCCCGCAGCAATGTATCCACCCATCACCAACTGAACAAGCATGGAATAACTCAAGAGATCTGCCACATGCCGCTGGCTAATGGAAGACATTAATTTAAACCAGCAGTGCATGTCCCACCAAGCTACACACTAAGCCTGCTTCCTAACACTTCATTCACAATGACATTTAGATATGAGATATTAAATTCCATCCCATCAAATCCCTCCAAGATTTCTCTCTCCAATCTATGTCTGCTCAGAACCAAAACTATCTTTGAACGGACAACCCAGTGCAGTGACCAGCTAAGTGGGCAACGATCATAATAAATACCCTAAATGGACCTACAGAGCTGTCCAGAATTGCCAAATAACTGAAAACCATAACCTGCCTGCCCCCTCTCACTCTTCATCCATGACGCTACTTAGAGCTGTGTCCTATGACACGATAACCAGTGACAGTCGCTAGCTGGGGAAATCGGTGAGGGGGCGTGGGAGAATAAAAATAATAAAAACGTACCTTCAGCCTGACATCCGCCACCTCGTAGCCTCTTCAGACAATGCTCATATAGGCTCCTAGAGTTCCCTGCCCCAATCCAGATGCTACTCATATGCTGGTATAATCCAGCATGAAAGAAGTGTAGGGACTGGCAGAGGGCTGGTTTCGTGCCCCAGCAGGGACTGGGAACCTGTGCTCCTGAGCCCTGCTGATATCTCAAAGCAATAGTCTGGTGATATCCAAGTGTCCATGTCGGCTTGGCCGTCCTAAAACAGCCGGCCAAACCTACATGCGCACTGGCAGTTCCCTGAGCCCACCACCCCTCCTGCTCCTGATGACCCCACCCTCAAGACACAGCGGCAGCTCTGGAGTCAAATAAAATGATAATAAAGCAGTTTTATTAACTGCTTTATTATTATTTATTTTTCATGCAACTACTGGTTCCAGCAGTGGGGTGACGCTCCTCCGCCATAACGGACAACCACACCTCAGTGGTCATCATGTACAAAATAGAAACACTTCCCCCATAGGATCAAAACCAAGACAACACACTTCCAGGCACACACCTTACACAGTGTAGCATGTTACCCATGAAGGCAGGTGGTTCCGGACACCACATAAGGGCACGGCCAGATTGGGAACCGCAACTGGCCCTGGCAAACTGCTCGGCCGGCCCCGGGTGAGGGTTGCTAGTTGGAGGCACCACTTCCATCTCACCCTGCAGCTTTTGTTACAGGGGCCTACATTTCAGCTATGCTGCAAAACCTGACCCTAGTAACAAAAACAGCCTCCCAGGGCTCCAAAACGGGCCCCCACCCTTGCGGCCCACCGGAGAATCGCCTGGTACGGCCAGGCCAGCCCTGCATAATGGTGCCAGCTGCTATATAAAACCAACACTGCAAATTCAATACAATACAAATCCGTGGTGCGCTTTACACCAGTACCTGATATCCTCTTGCACATTGTCTTTTTCATTAGTAACTAGCATCTTGTCGCTCTTTTACCTCGATAACTAGTACTAAACTCGGTTTAAAGGCGAAGACGTGGGTCAGAGACTCAAAATGGAGGGGCGTCCGTGCGGACCATGGACTCTGTCAAACAAGGACCCCAGGAGAGCCCAGGGATTGACAGCGCCGCTCCATGAAGCAGCGAGGGGGACATTGACGCCGAATTCACAGCGGTTCGGGGGCTAATTAAGTGCTGATAACTTTCTGGGCCGCCTCAGTTTACCTTTGCGACGGCTTAAAAGCATTCACAGATGTCGGGTAAGCGGGCAATCCTCGCTCCCCGTGCGCGAGGATAAGCCATATTTGCATGAAAAAAGTTGCCCTTCAGAGTGACCCCTACAGCTGGAAATAAGCTTTTCGGGTCCCGCTTCTCCATTGTGATGCATTTTTGTATCAGATCAGCGGGAGAGGCCCCCATTCAAATGCAGTCAAGAGGTTTAAGCAGGTAACATTTCAGGATTAGGTGGGACTGCTCGAGTGTGGCGGGTGGGATTACAAAACCAGGGGCGCCCACGCTCTCGAAGGAGCAGCAGTGAGTGGCAAGGACGCTCGCCCAGTGGGATGAAAGCTGCCCAGCACTTGCGATTTACAGTTGCAACCATTTCCGAGATCATGTATATTCCATGCTCCATGTAAATATATATTTGTTATACAATAAAAAATTACAGAAAGAAAAAATGAGTTTAGGAGGAGAAATCCTAAAAATACATGTGTCACAGCCTTCAGTTGGCACCTGCAATTGATCCAAAGACTCCTTTGGGGAGTAGAACTGGGAATGTTTCATTAGCCAAAAACACATACTTGTTATATTGAACACAAATAATGTTATTCTAGATTCGAACAATACTACAGAGAAGGCGTAGCTATTTTAGGTCTTTAAAATGCATGGGCCTTATTTATGAAGGCCTTGCGCCGCCGGTGCGTCACTTTTTCCCATGTTAAAAGTGACGCACCGGCGGCGCAAGGCCTTCATAAATAAGGCCCCATGTTCCTACAATGTTCCAAACTGGATATTGCAAAATTAACCTCTCGTGTTTTCTTGTCTGAGGACGCTGTTTTAAGAGCAGAGTCGTTCAGAAGAATAATAGGGTCACATTTTTAATTTTGGAAACGTGATTACTCAAATCAATGTAATTACTTTTTAAAAACTAAATAAAGGCACTGGAAGGCAGCACTGATGAGTTGAGAAAAGAGGAAAGAGCAAATGAAAACGCAGTTCCTTTCCTGAGCTTGCATACAGCTCTAATTACACTAAACTCTCTTTTTTTCGCAGTTTTATATAGCGGAACCCGATCGGAAGGTACGCTGTATAAGAACATCAGTCGCATTACACAAAGAGATATTCATTTTTTGTACGCACGGGGAAATTAAGTGATTTGCACAGAATCACAGGATGTTGAGCCGACGACGAGACACAGACCCGGTTCCCCTGTTCCAAAGTAGGCGGCTGTGGTTGCTACGCCACATCCTCAAGGGGAACTCTATTCATTCAAATTCCTGTTTTTCAACGATCATCTTAGAAATAAACGTGACGCATTTTAAATATGAGCAGAGTGGAGGGGTTCTTGGACTGTCGTTCGCAGTAGCATCATGGCCGCGGTTGGGAGACAGGTGAACAGCTTCAATGGGGAGTGACAGACCCAAGAAGGTCTGACTGGGTATGGCAAGGCCTCCCAATGGAATCATGGCTCTTTTTGATAGCATAAGGAAACCACGTTTAGATCCGTAACTCCTAGCTGCAGTTCAAATTAAATGCTTTTAGTCTTATTTTGTTTTATAAAAAAACAGACAAAGCATATTGTAGAACAAGATGTATTGTCATAATAGTAAAATACAGTTAAACACAGAACTGATAACTATAAACATTAAACAGATCTTACAACTAAAAACATTTATCGACTTTTTAAAAACTCAACACATAAAATGAACTTCGTAAACTTTATTTTTACACTATGGAATACTTCCTTATTTTTAGTAATATCGGAGGAAAGCAGTCAAAATTATGACGTGGTATCACCTAATTCATTATTCTCACATTTAATTAAAAGCTATTAGGCTTAGTCTTGGGTAGATACTGCATTTTATAAGACAAACGAATTAGTTTAAAAATATTCATATTGTTTCCAAACAATTAAAGTATGAAAATAGTATGTTTTATTATTTTCGCAGCAATGGGCTACAAACTCTGGTTATTTATTCGATGTATTAAACTCAGAGCAGTGGCAAGCCAGGTTTTGAAGCTAGTGCTTGCACACATCGAGCACCCGCAAGGGCTCTGAGGGGGGCGAGTCCCATCGGATCGGCAGCAATAATAAAAACTGAGGGAGATATGTACAATGAAGTGGCGGAGCGTGTCGTTAGCGTCCTGGGCTTAACAACACACTCCACCACTTCGGAAACGCAAGGCTGCACCATATTTACAAGAATGTGGTGCAGCCTTGCGTTACCCCCTGCGATGGCGTTAAGTTTAACAACTTGGTGCCAAAGCAGGCACCCTTGCACCAGAGTGCAAGGGTGTCTATGTACAGGGGAGGATTGGTTATGTGTAAGAAGGTGCCCCTTCCTGCACATAAGCAATCCTAAAATGCCATTTTGCAACTTTCATGTGTGCTGCTTCATGCAGCACACATGAAAGTTACAAAATGGTATGTTTTAAAAAGGTTTGTTTATGTACAGGAAGAGACACCTTCCTGTACATAAACAAACCAAGGCATTTTGCTTTTTCCTTGTGTGCTGCACAAGGCAGGAGGAGAAATAATGCATTTCTTCTCATTTTGCCAACTTAAGACCAGGATTTTCCTGGTCTTAATTTTGGCGCTGCCTCCTATGTATGCCACTGTTGTACATAGGGGGCAGCGTCAAATACAATGGGCGTTGCGGTGGAACACCCACCACAACACCCACTGCACGCCCCTTTCATAGCTAAACATAGCGTGAAAGGGTGCCTTATGTACAAGGCAGTGTTTAGCCACGTTAAGTGGTTTAACGCTGCCTTGTACATAAGGCAAGGCCCCTATCTCCACAGGAACATCACAAAAAGTGACATTCCGGTGGCGATGGGTGCTTGCACATATGCCTCTGACTATCTAGCCCTTTACTCATGTCCTGAACTTTATTTGTAAAGATAATGAACATTTCTGATAAATGACTGTGAAAAACGCTTTAATGAAATCCAGGCCACCGATGTAGTTCCTGTTTACTTGACACGTTTTACTTAACCTTGCATTCTCTGAGAGTATTAGCTTTATGTGTAGTTTTTCGACTCTTGTACTATAAGCTAAGTCTCCCCTAGGTGTCTGTCTGAGTTCACTTTATACCTGGTGTTTATAACAGGCCATGATTAAGATACTCTGAAGGTGAGCCAGTGCGAGTGCTTACAGTACCTGTCAGTGGGTCATAAAAATATTCAAAATATATGCACATCCATTCCTTGACCTCCGAAAGACACCTTAGCTCAGTGGTCACATATGCAAATTGTAATAGTGATTCTATTCAAAAGTGTATGAAGGAGGTACATAGCTATTGGAAATATCGACGGTGAAAAGAACATGCAGTGCTTAAAGGTGAGTAGGCGCATTGTGTGTGCAGGGAGATGGCAAAGTGAAGGAGATGCAATGAAGTGAAAGTAGGAGAGAGTGAAAAGAGGGTGCTGCAGAGGAAAGAGATGAGGTATGAGACAGGAAGATTGAGGATTTAAGAAAGATGTGGGAAGCAAAAGGGTGTTAATGACAAACAAACAGCAAGACTGCAGAGGAAAGTGGTGTCAACAGTAGAACAGGTTTGTCTGCAACGCACTCTACGCAGGAGCCCCTGCCAAACTCCTGAAATGACTCCAACGCATCCAGAACACCTCCGCTCGCCTGATCCTGGACATCCCCCGCCGCAGCCACATCACACCCCACCTGAGAGACCTGCACTGGCTCCTCGTCGACAAGAGGATCACCTTCAAGCTCCTCACCCATGGACACAAGGCACTCCACAACACCGGACCAGCATACCTCAACAGAAGACTCAGCTTCTAAACCCCCGCCTGCCAGCTCTGCTCCGCAGCCCACGCCCTCGCCGCCGTCCCCCGCATCCGAAGAGTGACCAAAGGCGGCAGATCATTCTCCCACCTCGCCAAGACGTAGAACACCCTCCCCATTCGCCTACGGCAGTCGGAAGACCTTCTAACCTTCAGGAGACTCCTCAAGACCTTTCTCTTCGAACAGTAGCAGCATCCCTCCCCCCTAGCGCCTTGAGACCCTCACGGCTATGTAGTGCGCTTTACAAATGTTATGATTGATTTGTTTATACTCCGAAGAATACTATCCCTTGCACAGACCTTAGTAATGTTTAATATACAATATGTCTGCATGGAATAACAAAAAGCTCCTAGAGAGGCACCAGAAGGCTGGTTGGGTGGTAAGCTATGTGGAAACAGGATTTTAGTTTATAGGTTTTCAGCCACACTCATAATTATATAGGCCACATCTCTTGGAAAGTATTCCTAAATATGCATCTTAGGCCATGTCTCTTTTAGAGAACCCCCACTTTTGTCATCCCACTTCAAGCGCTGCCCACCGCTTTCTCTGGGCCTCCAGAGACCACCTTCCTCTGCCTCTATTTGGTGTCCTCATCCCCGCGGAGGAAGTTGTGAAATGTGGGTGGCACTCTGGTGCTGCGAACCACTACCTTGGGTGCCTGCACCAGGCCTGCGCGAAGGTGAGAAAAGACCAGAGAGTGCTGGAGGAATGCAGCAGATGTTTGGCAAATTATTGTTGTTGTTATTTAGGAAGGGTGTGGAGAAACTGGTGTCTACAGGTAGTTGGGAAGGGTAGCAGGATGCCAGGCACTGTTTTAAGGTACGGTGTTAGACACAAGCTTTTCATTTTACTAAAAATAGTTGCAGCATATCAAAGGTATTAGGGCTTTCAGCCAGCCCTCTTCAATCATTGATCTTTTACTATGTCCCTCATCCTCTTCTTCCACCTACTGCAGCATTGGGCAGTGATTCAGACATCTTCAACCATTGGCTAACTTTTCCCTGACTGATGTCATTCTTCCAGTTTCTCAAAGTGCACATCCACACCCACATCAGTTCCCTCAAGTACTAGAAACTCTCATGCAATGTAATAATTTTAGGATCAAATAAACATTCCAGCTTATGATCAATGTTCTTTTTGGATTGATGACGGCCCATCAGCTTCCCCAACAATAACGTTTTGCAAAACCATAACAAAATAAGAATTTATAAAGCCAAAAGGCTGGTGGCCAATGCAGACTCATTAGCTTTGCCAATACTGGTTTAAAATTAGAGGTAGACCTTAGTAGCATACTGCCAAGGGCGGTGGTGAAGAATGGCAGGACACTTAGGGGCCTATTCCGATGTCGGACGGACTCAGGTCCGTCCGACATCTGTCAGGAGCAGTAACCAACCGACCTGCTGTCGCCGGTTACGGCCCTGCTAATACGAGTTCGGTCGCACTCGTATACTTCACAATGCAGGCATGCATTCCGAGCGTAATGCATGCCTGCATTGAGAAAAGCAGGGATGCAGTTCATCCCTGCACCCTGTGGCCAGAACCCCAAGGTGCCTGCCACCGGGTGCAGGGATCCACAGAGGAGCACCATAGGCAGCCATTCGGCAGCCTTGCACCCATGGGGGCCCTGCTGGGGCCCCCAGAGACAGTTTTTGACTGCCTTTTCGTGCCGGAAACACTGGCACGAAAAGGCAGTGAAAAATTGCCATCGTACTCCCTCGGTCGTAAAGAGGTTACCGGGGGAGTACTGAAGGATTTCCGGATGGCGGACGGGATTCCATTCCGACCGAGCCCCTTGGAATGGCTCGGTCGGAAAGGAATCCGCCAGACACGTTCCGACCGTAATAGGAATCGGCCCGAGTATACTTTTTTTCTGAACAGGGAGAAAGGATGGTGGCAGGACATCAACCGTATATATATATATATTTTTTTTTTAGGCCAAATGTGGGTAGCTGAGGGACCTAGTGGAGGATAAGGAAGGAAGACCTTGTTGTGTTCTATCTCTTGATACACCGGACTTAGAGAGAACATGCTTCAGCTACTACGAAAGGAACATATTTGGGGTGTTTATTGCAGAATGTGGTCACCTTGATTTCAAAACTGTTTCATCCATCGCCTGGGGGTGATGGCTTTGGAAATATTGTAGTTTAAAGGGATGGTAGGACTTTAATTCAGTACCCCCGACATTAGAAAAAACTGACAGCGACCAGAAGTTTACAAGATGAAGACTTGCAAAGTTTGGGACCCTAGGGGAGCCTACTTACCATTTCAAGTCTGCTTCCAACACCAGTAATTCAAGTTAACACATTGACATGTGGCACATGCTGGAGTTGTGACTTTGCACTCATAAACAGCATCTTATGACCCCGTCACAACCCATCATATTGGCCTCTTTAATTAGGCACTGGAATGTTGACTTTTGAACATTATCTGCAGGTCAACTGGAAAGTTTACTTTGTGCGTTGGTAATCCCTCATCAGTTTTTGGGCAGTTTCTCAACAGTCTGGGCCCAAACCCTCCAAGCTTACCTGGGTCACTGAAAAACTATGACTGACTGTACTTTTCATAATACTCTTGATACATTTGTGTACATTCTGCCTGACACTTAGAACCACTTGGAGACCACTGCCCATAGAAAATAATTGAGATTCAAAGATTTCAAGAGATTACCCTAATTCTTGCAATCTATATCGAATAAAAATCATATTGTGTATGGTGCATTTCTAAGTACATTTAGCATGGCACAATCATCAAAACGTGGTAGGATTTAAAGATTTAAGGATTTAAGGGCTACTTTAGATTAAGGGGCACAACTTTAGAGCATTATCTGACATAATGTGTCCTAAGTACATTATACATGCATATCACTCCAAGAAATGTAATAAAGGAAAGTCTAAACCAAATGGCAAAATAGGTTTGTAAACAACAAGTTACAGTTCAAACAATATTTCTATGATCAATATTTGGATAAGCAACCCGGAGTTCAGAGTAAATAGGACATCAACACAAGGACCCATAGTAACAGTTTGTGGTATGCAACTTATCAGCTTCCTCTATAGTTCACCCACGGCATTCATTTGGGGGGGGGGGGGGGTGCGCGAACGCTTTCCCAAGTACCAGAAATTATGCAGTCGAGTATCCCCATTTGGGGACATCGCAGGGGTCAGCACATCCGAAGTGCAATGGATGAGTCTCACCCGGGGAGAACCACCTTCGTGATCATGGTGTCTCCCCTGCCAGGTAAGCATGACCCACGGCATTCATAGTACCTATATGCTGTTTTAGTCCCCACTGGCTACCCTTGGGATTTTTGGCGTATTATTGTAGTCCACTGCACTGGCCTCTTCCCCTTCTTCCTTTTACCTCTTTTCTTTCTGGATATCATTTACTTCAACCGTCTGGTGACTTCATTGACCATGTCTTCCTACTGACCATATTTCCCTGTGGTCCCGGCAAGAGGGAAGCCAAGAATAATTTTTCAGTTTCTCCTGCATTATATACCTTCAAGATACAACTGTATCAGAAACGTACAACATTAATTCTTTCCGATTGTTGCCTCACTGTGTACACTAAAACTGTCCGGCCACCCAGTGTCAGAGGTACTGCCTCCACTAGCTGGTAGGCAGAGAGAGGATTGCCTGAAGAGTATTGCTGTGGTTTTGCTCTGTCTCGCATCCCTTCACTCGCCTCCCAAGAAAATCACACTGCTGACTGTTTGTTCTATGTTTAGAGAGCTGGTTCAGATATTATGGAGCAGGGCAGATTGTCACCACACTCTGCCAGGCTCTATTATATCCTACTTGTATGCACCTGCGGCATTCATCACTGCACATGAGGTTTGCAACTGCAAGACTCTAAATATTCTAGTACAACAAGATGCTGGAGACAGAGACTCTCTACATCTCCCCTGTAGCTACACCAATGGGTGAAAATGTTTAAACCAACTTTTTATACATTAACCAGCTGACAAGAGCATTGTGCCGTTGTATTTCACTGTGACACAATGTAAGCAAGGATATGCCAGATATTTGTTGTGGAAATAACTTTACTGCCTGTGGTTGTTACAGTTAAAAATTGTAGTTTTAGCATGCCTGTAATTGCATATTTGATCACCTGTGTTGTGTTTTAAACTTGTGGTTTTCCCTGCTCATGTTTGCCTCCATTTAGCGTGTTGAATTGTGTTATTTGCAGTCCAACCTCTGTAGTTTGTCTCTCTCATTTCTTGGTGACAATTCTGTTTTCCCTCCAAATTTTTCCTTTGCTCTGTGCTAAGACCTGTATGTTAAAACAGTGCACTCCCAGCCACCATTTTGTGTTCACAAGCCAGTGAGACCAGCCCCCCTGTCCCCCCCAGCAATAGGGATTTTCTACATCAGAGGGTGCTTCTGTGAGCTGTTTAAACTGTATTTACCAAGGCCTGTGCACTTCGCTTTTTGGCCAGCAGAGGGAGTAAAGTTTTATTCAAACAGTATTTTTAGATTTCAAGTGAGTGAGGCCCTTACCTGCGGAAGTCCAAAGTGTAGATTGAGCCTGTCTGTCTCTTGGAGATTCTGAACAGGAGAAGCAGCTGCCCAGCCCCCACCCCCAGGCCAGCAGACCATTGGCTATTCAGCTACCAGGCAAGTCTGAGCCCTCCTCTCACAACTTCCCAGGCCCCTTAAGTCCTTGCTGGGTGCACTCCAAATCATTTCCCTCCATCTTGTGAGTTACAGCCTACCTGTGCCACAGATTGCAGTGAGCAGAGTCCAGGAAGTGGTAAGGAAACAGAATAGTGCTGGATCTTCCCAAGACAAAAAGTTGTTTAAAAAAACGATTTTCACTTTCTGTCTTTACTGTCTTTGCCTGTGGTTGTTACAGTTAAAAATTGTAGTTTTAGCATGCCTGTAATTGCATATTTGATCACCTGTGTTGTGTATTAAACTTGTAGTTTTCCCTGCTCATGATTGCCTCCATTTAGCGTGTTGAATTGTGGGATTTGCAGTCCAACCTCTGTAGTTTTGTCCCTCTCATTCCTTGGTGACAATTCTGTTTTCCCTCCAATTTTCTCCTTTGCTCTGTTCTAAGACCTGCATGTTAAAACAGTGCACTCCCAGCCACCATTTTGTGTTCACAAGCCAGTGAGACCAGCTCCCCTGCCCCTCCCCCCCCCCCAGAAACAGAGATTTTCCACATCAGAGGGTGCTTCTGTGAGCTGTTTAAACTGTATTTACTAGGGACTGTGCACTTCGTCTTTGGCCAGCAGAGGGAGTAAAGTTTTATTCAAACAGTATTGTTAGATTTCGAGTTAGTGAGGCCCCTACCTGCTGAAGTCCAAAGTGTGGATTGAGGCTGTCTGTCTCCTAGGAGATTCTGAACAGGAGAAGCAGCTTCCAACTCCCTGGCCAGCAAACCTTGTCTGAGGTCTCTGGGACCTTATATGGTCTGCCAGTGGTTGGTACATGTCTACACTGATTGGTGGTTGTATCTGGTGTTACTATTGGATTAGGGTTAATGTCCTCATTGGTTGGGATATTTGAGGGTTCTGATTGGTTTCTGGGTCTGTGATTCAATCATTGTAGGGTTGGGACTAGGGCTAGGGTTAGGATTTCTATTTTAAGTAGGGACCAGGGCTTCCTATGGTATTGGTTATTGAGAGTAGGGTGGGACTAGGGCTAGGGTTAGACCTTTAATTGGAAGTAGCGATTAAGGCTTCTGTTGTGATTGGTTGATGGACTAGGTGTGGGACTTAGAGTAGGGTTAGGCTTTCTTTTGGAAGTAGGGACTATGGCTATCTGTGCCATTGGTTGCACTGACTTGTTTTGGAACTACTGGTAGGGCTAGGGCCTTTATTGGATGTAGAGATCAGGGGTTTTAAACTGATTGGGTGCTTAGTCTAGGGCTAAGATTGGCTGTAAGCTCCTGGTCTCCTATTGGTTCTAGATTTTAGAGTTAGTGTTGTGATTGGATAATGTTAGGACTAGGGTTCCCATTGGCTGAAGGGGGTCACCTGATTACTAGGGCTATAAAAAGGCCAGGCTTAGGGCGTCTCAGCTAAGGGCAGAGAGGACAATGGCAGTTGCCTGTTTGAGCCTCTTAAGGGCAGAGAGGACAAGGGCAGTTGCCTGTTTGAGCCTGTTCAAGGCTGGTCGGGACTAGGGCCAGAAATGCTGCGCCATTTCTCATTTAGCAATACCCAGCCCACACCATCCACATCCACAGAGCAACACACTCACACCAAATGTACACCACGCACAGCACTAGGCACAAATTAATGTACCAGCATGCACTACAAACCCAACCAAACCACATCTACACACCCTACTATCCTAACTACCACACATATCCATCATCACCTACAAACAGTACACAACTCTATCCTATACCACTAACCAATGCACTCATCACTAACACAGCGCCAATCAACACCATACATAACTACATCCCATTCAGACACACTCTCCCTGCTGTAATTACACCTAACTGAACACCTTTTATCACTAACAAACATATGATCATCCTTCCATCAGTTTTCCAACAAACAATCTCCTCTCCCTTCTACCATAATAACACTAACGCACAACACACACACTGCACACCACCACACTTTGTAACTCTTGCAACAAACCAGTCTACGATAAACACTCTCACCTCTACTTCATTCCCTCCTACACACAACATAAACTCTACTCATAAACACATCACCACCCCCTCTACGCCACAACCTCCTCTCACAAACAATACTACACAACCAAATCCATTGCATGAAACATATACATCAGCACCCCTTTTCACTACTCCTCAAAAGCAAAACTTATCACATACACCAGCACAATAAGATCTTCAAAGCGCAACACCTCATAATACTTACCATCACAAAATACAAACATATAGCCACCTTTCAAACCACACAAAGGAACAAACTCCAAGGCCAAGCTTTCACTCTTCCACCACACCTAACACAGATACAGCAATACAGCACCTCTCTTCTAACAGCCTCTCATCCATTGGACTGTTTAGAATATTACTACATGACCCACATGTTGCACCACCTCCCCTGACTCATACATCTTCCGCCTTAAACATGCGCAAAAAATCTAAGCAACATGCCACACCTCACAACTTTGCTTCCCTATGTCTACTTCATAATAATGTTACACCACAAAAGCAATACAGCACTCCAATTCACTCTGAAACATCATCTCCAACACACACATGCAGACCCATCAAAATGCCTTCTTAGCATGCTGGATGAAAAACACGATACAGAACAGCTACACGATTGCCATCCTAATACAGCTAATACCAGCACTAAAATACACCTGCTACAAACCCACACACTACTGATCACTCATCTACTAAACAAAGTCCCACTATCACCAAAGGCCACTCACTAAACTGTCTACTAATAAATGCTCGACCTCTCTCAAAACAAGTACCACATCTAGGACCTTCTCACCGATGCAAACCCAGTCATTTTAATCATAACTGAATCATGGTTGGGAGAAGATATGGCTCCAGTCCTGCATTAAGCCATTCCTCTTGGCTATCAAATAATCACCCAAAATCGTATAGCCAAAAAAGGAGGTGGTCTAGCTGTTGTATTCAGGCAAACAATGCATATCACTAAAATTGACAACATCTCCATAAAGAATTGTGAGGCTCTTTTAACAAGATGCAATCTTACACCGTCTTCCTCCTGTAACTTCCTGCTCCTTTAGAGACCTCTACCTAGCAAGGCAACATTCCCAGATGCACTTCTAGACACAGTTTCAAACCTGATAACAATACACTCCTTCCTATGCATTCTGGGTGACCTTAACATTTTGGTTTGATAAACCCAATATGACCCATCCAAAAACTATAATCACCGGCCTAGACGCATTGAACCTGCATTAGATTGTCCACAATCCAACACACACTGCTGGACATATCCTAGATGTCATTTTTGCTAATACTGAACTAGTTACCTTTCAAACTATAAGTCCAGTCACATGGTCAGACCTCCACTTGCTTGCCTTCAAACATAAAACAACGCTAAGCGACTCACCTAAAACTACCTTACATCCATCCACCTATTGGCCATGGAACAAATTCAATTTGGATCACTTGGAAACACAACTAAACACAACTAACATCCAGTACAAAATCTGGAAACCATAAATTCTTTTCAAAATCTATATGAGTGGCTACAGAAAGCTTTTTACATCCTGATACCACTCAAAACCACACAACAGAACAAAAGAAAAAGAGCGCCTTGGAGAAACATAGAAATAAAAGACATAAAACAACAAATTAGAAAGCTGCAACGTACCTGGCTCAAAACAAACGCCAAACAAGACAAACTACACCTACAGAAAATTAACAGATTATACAAGTCTGCTATCAAAAAAGCTAAGAAAAAGTACTATTCAGACAGAATTCAAAACGCTAAATGTGCAAATAAAGAATTCTATAAAATACTCCAAAACCAAATTTCCTAGAAGGAACTCATCCTGTTACTCAAGATTTCACAGACAAAGTGGCAAATCATTACACGGACAAAGCAGACACGTTGGAATCGTACTTAAAATAGAAACAAAGCCCAGCACTAACCCTTGTACAAAACAACGATCCAAGAATGCTCTAATCAATCCTCTCCATTCGTTCCAACACATCTCACACAATGAATTTATGGACCTGGTTAAAGCAAGAAGGCCAGCCAGCAACCTGTCCGCCACAAACTTTCAAGACAATTCTTTTAACAACCACTGCTGCCACTCCAGTAAGAAGAATCCTCACCGATTCCTTTACTACTGGAATATTTCCAGAAGAACTCAAACAGTCATACATACGCCCCTTACTGAAGAAAAGAAACTTGGACCCGCTGAACCCTGACAACTTCAGACCCATTACAAATGGACCGATCCTGGGCAAACTGATAGAAAGAGCAGCGTTCGCCCAGATGTCACAATTCATTGAAGAGAATGACATACTTTCAGACTTCCAAACAGGATTCAGTCCAGGAAGAGGCACTGAATCTGCCCTCCTTGCCATCTGGGATGACCTAAAGAATACAGTTGACCGCATCGGGGTTGCTGCGCTACTCCTCTTCGACATTTCAGCTGCCTTTGACAAGGTTGACCATTACACTCTAAAACAAAGACTCTATGAAGCCGGCATAGAGGGAACTGCTCTGGACTGGATCGCGTCCTACCTTCAAAACAGAACTAATGTCATCCATACCCCACCTTTCTCGTCCAAACCATACTCCACAAAAGCAGGGGTCCCTCAAGGTTCTATCATCTCGTCCATGCTTTCCAACATCTACATGAAGTCATTACCAGTACAGATCAATAAATTTCACCTTACGTGCTATAACTATGCAGATGACACGCAAATACTCCTTCAACTGGAATGCCCCAAAGACATTGGAAAATTACCAATTTTCAGCTGTCTCAGAGCCGTGGATCAGTGGATGACCTGGAGCCATGTTCTGTTATGTTAGTAAGCACTTGTAGAGCACACGTACACCCATAGGTTTCATGGCACTAAAACTGAAGACTGTTGCGGCAGGGTTACTAGACATAAGCTTGCTGAAACCAACCATGTTTTTAAAGCCTTCCTGAAACTAAGAAGGTTATTGCAACTTCTGAGTGCCGGGGGAAGGAAAATTCCAGAATCTGGGGGCCAGGTGAGAGAAACGACAACCACCCTGTCGTTTCCATCTGAAAGACAAAGTGGTTAGCAGGAAGAGATGGGCTGAACGGAGGCTGCGCAGAGGAGTATACTTGGTTATCATACTGCTGATGAATCTGGGGCTATTGCCGTGCAAAGCATTAAAGGCTAAGCATCCAGTCTTGAAGGCTACTCGTTGGGCTATCGGGAGCCAGTGGAGTTTTATCAGGCTAGGTCTGGCTGACAGCGATTTGGGTTGTTTATGAATCAGTCTTGCTGCCTGATTCTGGACCATTTGAAGTCTTTTTTGTAGACCAACTTGCAGACCGAGATAGATGGAATTTGAGAAATTGAGCCGTGAGAGTACCACCTGTATTAAAGCTGAATAGGTCAGCAGGTGTGCGTTTTTCCTAATTTTCCGTAGTTGGTAGACACTGGAGGAGATCATGGCTCCCACCTGTCTACGAAGTGAGAGGTCGGCATTGATGATGACCCCTAGGCTTTTCACAGAGGAAGAAGGGGTGGGGGAGGCCCGAGTTCTACCGGCCAGAAATGCGTGCCCCAGCTATTCTTGCTTTTCCCAAGCAAAACCAACTCCGTCTTGCCCGGGTTGAGTTTCAGGTGGTTCACATCCATCCAGCACTGGATGTGAAGCATGGTTGACTGGAACTCAATTGCGGCATAAGGGGAGCCAAGTGGGAATATGATCTGAAGATCATCAGCATAGTTGAAGATAGTGATGTTTCTGTTTTTTAATGAGTGAATCAACGGTCTTAAATATATGTTGAAAGCAGCGGGGACAGAGAGGAACCCTGTGGGACCCCACAGGTGGTGGTGAGCTTGGGGCGGTAAAATTCCCGAGCCTTACTGCTGTAGTACGGTCGGCAAGGAAGGATTCAATCCAGCCAAATGCAGGTCCACGCAGGCCCGCTTGCTCGACGCGGTTCGACAGGATGGTGTGGTCGACCGTGTCGAACACGGCCGACAAGTCCAGGAGCACCAGAGCTTGATAGTCGCCCCTTCTGTGTTTGCTCTGAGAAAGTCTAAGACTGCAAGAATCACAGCCTCCGTTGAATGCGCCGGGCGGAAGCCAGCTTGGTTTGGCTCTAGATAGTCCGGGCGTTCAATGAAGCTAGACACACACCTGGCTACAAGGGCCTCTAGAATTTTTGCCAGGAAAGGGAGGAGAGAAATAGGGCGGTAGTTGACGAGGTTGCTAGGATCAGCTCCTGGTTTTTTTGTAAGGGGGACTACTGTTGCATGCTTTAAGGCACTAGGAAACTTGCCTTGGGCAAGTGATTCATTAAGAAAAGGAAACACGCTCTGAGGCAAGACGGTATATATCTCTTTTTGAGACATGCGGAGGACAGCAGTCATTGGGTGATCCCGATTTGACACGGGTCATAAGTTCTGATAATGTTTTAGGATAAATGGGTTGAAGGGTGTCTAATATGCATTGGTTTCTAGCAGTATCATACAGTGGTTCCCAGTTAATGGTATTGGGGAGACTAGCTTTAACGAAAGAGATTTTGTCCAGAAAATAATAATTCAGGGAATTACAAAGTTCTTGAGTGGGGGTCTGAGTAGGCGAGGTTCTGGCGTCATTACATAAGTCATTCACTATTTTGAAGATTTCTTTGGATTTGTTGTGGGCATTGAGTAGTTTTGTAGAGAAGTAAGCCGCTTTAGTGGTCAAGATGGCTTTTTTATACTCTGTACGGGCGGTAGATAATTGTTCTCTGTCTTCAATTGAGTATCTTAATCTCCATTTTCTCTCGATTTGGCGCAACTCAAGTTTTTGTTTTTTGAGGTCGGTGGTAAACCATTTATGGGCATCTGAGTGGCGAGCACGGGAGAATTTAACAATTGGGGAGTGAGTATTGCTCGCTGATAGTAGCCACTCTGTGACTTTTCCCTCCATGGAGTTGACGTCCCGACAAAAAATGGTTACAGAGGTCTCCGAAGTATTGATGAAATCCAATTTATTTAAGGATTTCCACTTCCTGGTTACACCCCCTGCCGAGGCGGTGGACTTTTTATAGTTGCTGAAAGTAATTGTGAATTGTATCAGGTGATGATCTGACCAGATGCGTGGGGAGATTAGCGGAATGGAGAGTGAGATATTGTGGGATCAAATGTGATCCAGAATATGTCCCTTTTCCTGAGTGGGGTTTTGTAGATGCTGGACTAGGTTCAAATTAGATAAAAGTTCGGAAAGTTCAGCTGCGTGAGGTCCCCCAGAGACATCATTGAACCAGTAGTTCAGGTCCCCAATCAGGAGCACCTTTGCATAGTTTATCATTAGAGTGGCCATTTGTTCACTTAGGGAAGTAGGGAAGGTAGGCATTGCCTGAGGGGGACGGTAAATGAGAACCAGCACCAAGGAACCTGAGTCCATCTCAAGTTTTATGACCTTATTCTCTACCTCCGGGGAAATGAGAGAGGTCATAGTGGTGAATTTAAAGTTTTTGACAATTATGGCAGTGACACCTCCTCCCTCCTTCCCAGGTGCCCGATTAACCGACAAGATGTAATAGTCGGAGGGGAGGGCTGCAAGGATGTCGGGTAAAGAATCCTGGGTTAACCAGGTTTCGGTGATAAGAAGGACATCCGGTTTATCCGAGGTAAGCAGCAGGAAAATGCCAAGTTGGTGTTTTGCCAGGGAACGCGTGTTAAGGTAGAGGAGGCGGAGGACGGTTTGTTTAGTTGCTGTGGTCTTAGTCACTACAAGAGGGTGTGAGATAGGAGCAGTGGGAAAAGTGTGCTCTGTCTGGGATAATGAAATAAAATTAGTTAGAATGCGACTATGGGTGGTGGGGTCCAAGGGACGACATAATTTCACCGATGGTCTTAGTGATCTTAGCTTCCCAGATGCATAACTTATAGTTTGGCCATAGTCCATGGCCTCTGGGCCCGACCGGGCGCGGACAGGCGCAGATGGGCTTCCCTTTGGTGCGCCTGCTGCGCGCGTCCGCTGCGCGCCCACTGCGCGCGTCCGCTGCGCGCCCACTGCGCGCGTCCGCTGCGCGCCCACTGCGCGCGTCCGCTGCGCGTTCTTGACATGGGGCCAATTTTATACCCAGCAAGGCAGAGGGAGGGTTGTCTCGCTCTACCGGTCCGCCCTCCACTCAAACAGCTATCAGTTGCGGTGGACCAGGGTCAGAGCGGGAGTCGTGCGGCGCAGTGAGGATCAAGACAACTTCCAACAGCAAGTACCAGGTATTTAAAATAGTTCACAGAATGCAAATAAAGAGTTTTAAAAGTAAAGATGACAACGTGGATAAACTAGCAAGATCAAGCTTTTCTACTACAAAAACGCTGCAACAAATTTTCCCTGATATGGGATTTCCACACAAGGTCCAAGCTACCATCTCCCTTGTTCTGTTCAAACTCGATTACGCCAATAGCCTCTACCACGGATCACCTTTAACGATCATGAAAAGACTACAGAACTCGGCTGCCAGACTACTATTGCATATCAAACCGTGAGACCACATCTCCCCTGCCTTGAAAGCCCTGCATTGGTTACCGGTTGCCAGAAGATCCACATTCAAGCTGCTTTGTATCACCCACAAAGCAATACATGGAATAGGACCAGTCTTCATCAGGAATAAAATCACCAAACACATTTCAAAATCCCACCATACAAGAAAAAAAACATGGGTGGCCCATCCTTCTCTGTTCATGCAGCCAAACTATGGAACTCTTTACCCCCCAACATAAGGTCCACCGACAACCACCTTATCTTCAGAAAACTACTCAAGATTTGGCTCTTCCCCACATAAGCAACATACATAAACAGAAATTTACAGCATATCCCTCTGTATACAAGCATTGTTTTCACTATAGATATGTACCTATCTTTGTGTATTACTTTGTATAAACATGTAAAATAATTATGTTGTTGAGAGAAAAAAATATTAATAATAATAAATAAATAAAAATCATATTTGGTCTACATGTACATACTTTCATTGTGCATCTATGTACCTTCCATGTACTTGAATCTGTGTGTCTGTTACTTTTCTCCTGAAAAAAGCATATCCCATGCACTACCCTATTTCTCATCCTGTGCCTCTATCAATATCTTTAATCTACATATACTTACCTCCTTTATGTATCTATAGACTTTCAATGTAATTATGGATCTATATATTTATCACTTTCTTCAAATTTAGCATTTCCAATGCACTACCCTATTTCTCATCCTATACTTGGCTCAATATATCTTCTAGCCCAACCTACATCTACTCTCTCATTTATCCCACACCCCATACCACCACTATGATTGCCAAAAATAACCCTTTCTAGACTCTCTCCTACTCTACCCCTCCTTGCATCATCTGACACCTCTTTTACTATACCGATCCCATAAAACAAACCTTTCTAAACTCTTTCATCTGAGTCCTCCCCTCTGAAACTTAATTTTACTCATCCAAAAGCCTCCTCCTACGGCTAAGACCTAAAAAAAAAAAAAAAAAAAAATCCTTCCCTCTTTTATTCCTCCACTATCCTTTTCAATTGAAATTAACAGACTAACATGTTCACTTCTCGAAATTCTATATTAAACTATATTAATATACTAACCAAATAACTGAATAACATATCCACTACTCAAATTACTTCATTTTTTTTACTATACTAATTTTCAACAGTAATCCTTTATGGGTTCCGGAGTGGCGTGCTACTCGCCGGAAAAGCTCTTCAACACACATCAGGGGTAACAAGTGCTATCCTTCTCACTCCAAGTAACTGACTAATATCCACCACTGAAATTACTTCATATTTTCCCATATTAATTCACCACTAATCCTTTGTAGGCTTCCTGAATAACGAGCGTCAACAAGCACTATATATATATAAACCTTTGTCCTCCTCTATCCTTCTGCTATCACTCCAAATCCAATGAACTGACTAACCTATCCACCATTTAAAATGTACTTGCATGTTTCACTATACTAATTCAACACTAATCCTCTATGGGTGCCGGAGTAGGGTGCTACTCGACAAAAAAGCGCTTTGACGCCTCGTCAGAGGTAGCAAGCGCTATATAAATTCAATTACAATACAATACAATTAAAGAACATCCAAACCTCAGCTAATCACATCGCAGACTCTTGAGGATCCATCCCCCACAGGGCCACCATACCTCAGATTTCTCACCGCACGTTGTGTGTTAGGGAGTTTCCTTGAGCTCTGCTGGGTCACAGTGTTTCTACAATTAACTTTTCACCTTTCACCTAGCAGTTCCTTTTCCTCAATCAATCAATCAATCATAGGCATTTATACCGCGCACTACTCACCCGGAGGGTCTCAAGGCGCTTCCTTCTCAACCTTCTCAACAACTGAAGTGCTGCTAGAAAGTGAGTTTACTCCGTTATTTCTATATTATCTGCAGAATTTCAGTGTCTAAAAAATAGCTGTTTATGGCCCTGAAAAACTTGTGGAAAGTCCAGGCCTTTCTCAGAACACCCTCATAAAGAGTGCTTCTACTGCCTTTACCCGGATCACAAACCTAAAGACTGTAAGTACTGCCCTCAAAGATCATGAAGGAAGACTTCTCATTTGGCTTCAGAAGAGAAGATCTGTGAGGGAATCTGACTCTGAGAGCGAGGGGAGGCCTCATACCTCCTCTAAGGAAAGGAAGGAAGAGAATCTCTCTTCTGGTCAGAATGATCTAAAGAAACAAAGATCTCCGAGCAAGGAGTCTTCAGTGGAAAAAAGGGTAAAAAAGAGCAACCTGACTCCTCTCAGGCCCAAAAAAGATCTGCCTCTGCTCCTCCTTCTGCCCCACATACTCCCTCACAAAAAATCTGCCAATCATTGGACTCGTCGACGTGGCATTAACCACAGACGACCGTCGAAAAGATGACTCCGTTGACGGTTTAGTCAGCGACATTGACAACGTCAACGGTCAAGACGACGACGGCTGTCTCGTCGATGAAAACGTAAGTGGCGATGTCGTCGACGGCTTCAGTAAGGAGTTTGTCATCACCGAGAGTTTCGCCGCCACAGGTTCAGTTGGGTGCTGTACCATCGACAAGTGTCTCCGCCCCGTCGATGGATATTTCCACGCCGTTGGTGCAGTCTCTGGTGACAATCCCATCGACGATCCGGTCGAAAATGGACATGCCAGTCTCCAAATCACTGTTACAAGACTTTTCCAAGATATCTCCTCTGCTTCCTTCTCGCCTTCTGAATTTTCAGGAATCAGAGGATTAAGGTCTGTTTGCCTCTGCTTACAGCGCCTCTCAACTGAGAGTAAAGTGCCACAAATCTGAAGAAGAAGATCAACCAGATGACCCTTCTGCATACTCGTAAGGTGATTATTCCTTTTTGGACGGACGCTCAGGTATGCAATGCCTAGATACCTTCCAGGAACATTACCCATACTATGAGCAGGAAGAGGAGGACCGTCAACAAGAACCCTCCGTTAAGGTTCCAATGTCACTTGTCACGGACTCACGTTTGATGTTAAATGACTATTATAAACAGTTCCCTGAGGCCAATGTAGCCTAAAAGCCAGTTTCTATGCAGGAGGAGACTGCCATGACTCTAGTTCAGGAAAACCCACTTGCACGCCAAAACAGAAGTCTCTACCTCGCCTGTAGATCTCAACTAGGGCATCAGATAGTGGTGACCATCAATTGGAAGAAGGAGAGATACAAATGGACCCTGATGTCCAGGATGAGTGGATGGATTATGTGGCATATACACCACCTTCTCCCACACTGCCATTGGCTGACTCTCCTCCTGTAGATATAGGTGGCTTCCACAACCTCCTTGAAAGAGCGTTAAAACGCTTTCTATGGCCGTCAAGCAAGCCAAATGCTTCTTGTATGACTTCAAGGCTTCCCCACAGTGTTCTGTTATGGCAATCCCTATTATTGACTTCTTGTGGCAGGTAGGCATTAAGTTTAATGAAGAATCCAGAACTGGATAAGAAATACCGAGCACCGGAAGACTCTCTAGCATGTCTCATTGGCCATCCAAAGCCTGATTCAGTAATAATGCAAGCTGCTCAAAGGAGATAGAAGAGCCCTGCTTCCCCAGGTACCACCCCGCCAGACAAGGAAGGGCGTAGGTTGGACAATATCAAGAAAAGATTTTCTGCCCTGGCGGCTACAGCCTTCAGAGCCTCCAAAGCCATGGCCATCGTTGAGAGGTACGGTAGGCAGATGTGGTCAGACATTGGCCTTTTCTGGAATTTCTGCCTGAAGACAATAAAAAGGAAGAGAAGGAGATTCTTTTAGAGGGTGAGAGAGCCTAATCAGAAGCTATGGACATTGTTTCCACTGCCTTTAGGCAGATGGCAGGTGCTGCAGTGTAACTCAGGCAGGGTTGGCTGAAAGGGACAACATTTTGCCCAGAAGTCCAAGCTAAGGTGCTGGACATGCCTTTTGATGGGGAGAACCTGTTCGAGCAGACATGTTGATGAGGCACTTCAGGCTATCAAATCAGACACAGATACGGCGAAATCTCTAGCCAATCTGCAATAGCAAAGGTTCTCTTCTTTTCGAGGAAGGGGTCAAATTACATCTCAGCTCCAGCCTCAATATCATTTTCAACCTTATTACCAGCAAGGTAGTTGACCTCAATAATCTGCCCAGTCCTTTCGGCAGACGCCTGCACAACTTACTCCAGGGCTGCAGCTCGAAAACGTCCCCCATCAGGAGGGAAATCCCATGATGCAGGTAGAAGGCAATGAGACTTATCAGGCAGCAACCACCCCAGTCCCACCACATTCAGCTAAAAATTACTCCAAATTCTTTCTTCAATGGAACTCCATTTCGTCCAACAGATGGGTCTTAGACGTTTTCAACCACGGTCACACCTGGAATTTCTTCAACAACTTCCAGATTTTCCACCAAGAAAGACTGCTCACCGCCATTTGGCGCTTCTCAAAAGGGAGATAAAACTTCTTCTAGACAAGCAGGCAATCGAAATAGTGCCATGCAGTCAGTGAAACTTTGGCTTCTACTCCTACTTTTTTCTGATAAAGAAAGAACCAGAAAATGGAGGCAGGTTATGGACCTCAGGCTGTTGAACAAGTTCATCAAAAGTCAGCCATTTCAGATGTTGTTGTTCCAGGAGATTTCCTTCTCTTGCATTCAGGGGATTACATGACCTCTCTGGATCTTCTGGATACATATTTTCACATTCCTATTCACCCAAAGCCATTTTCTCAGGTTCCGAGTGGCAGGGTGCCACTACCAGTTCAAGTTGCTACCTGTCAGGCTAAAGTCTGCGCCCAGGGTTCTCACCAAATGATTGGCGCCAGTAGTAGCCTATCTCCAGCGTTCCGGTCAGCAGGGTTTTCCCTACCTGGGCAACTGGTTGATCAAGGCTCCAACATTTCAAGTTGCAAGAAAGTCCACGAATGCTTGTCTACGCCTTTTAAGTTCTCTCGGTCTCAATCTCAACAAAGAGAAGTCTTCACTTCTTCCTTCCAAGTCTCTGGTGTTTCTGGGAGCGAGGTTAAACACCAGCAGCTCAATGGCTTTTCCCACAGATTCCTCATTGCGGATGAGGCCTCTTCAGGAGCAGCTCGATGGTCAATGGACGCAATCTCGAGGTTCCTTCAAGGACACTTTATCAATCACGCCTCACATGATTAGGGCGATGTCTTGGTGGACATTAAGAAGCAATCTCTCACAAGGCCTATCTTTCCTTCCACCCAAGCCCTTGATGGTTCTGACAAAGGACGCTTCCATGTAGGGATGGGGAGCTCACCTCCAGGAATTTCAGGTTCAGGGGAGGTGGTCGGACCAGGAGTCTCTATGCCACATCAACCTATTGGAGCTGAAAGCAGTGTTTCTAGGGCTACATTCCATCCTACCGGGGATAAAGGGTTCATCAATCTTTGTCAGCATGGACAACACAATCACCATGTTCTACCTGCAGAAACAAGGAGGGATGAGATCTTCAGCTCTCTCAAGTCTGGTGCAACGAATTTGGAATTGGCTGATTCCCCACAAAATTTCCTTACAATTCCAACACATTCCAGGGGTGCTGAACAAATGGACCGATTCTCTAAGCATAGATTCCAAGCAGTGTCATGAGGGGGAACTGAATGAGGTACAGCAGTAAAAAAAAAATTCTGTGTTGGGGATCGCCAACCCTGGATCTGATTGCTAAATTACTCGACAAAAAATGTGAATTCTACGCCACCAGGTTTCCTCCGCCAGGTTCTCTAGGGATCGCCTTCCATTTCTCGTGGAAAGTGACGTCTGCTTACGCGTTCCCTCCGTTCCCACTAATACCCAAAGTTCTACAGAAGATGAAACGAGACCCTTACAGCATCATTCTCATTGCCCCGGTGTGGGCAAGGCAATACTGGTACACAGAGCTGTTTCACCCATCAGAGACTTCTCAGATTCGTCTTCATCCTTCAGAAAGTCTACTTTCAATGGGCCAAGACCAAGTGATTCATCCACAGATTCCCCCTCTTTACTTGTCGGACTGGCTCCTCACCACACAGAGTTTGGTGACTTAGATATTTCTGAGGAGTGCTGTTTAATTCGTATCAAGGCCTGTGCTCTAACTATGGGTAGAGAACTCAGCTCAACTGGCAGAGCGTGTAGATTTTTGCATACTTCGCGTTTCGTTGAGAACATAAAGTTTATGCAAGACGGAGTTCAGCCCCGGATCATCCCCGCCTCCACCACCCTCTATAAATATTTTTAAAATAAAAATAAAAATTAGGTTAAATTAAGGTATATTAAACACACTTACTTTTTTCGTGGCGTCTTTGAGCTGGTCTCCTTTTCCTCGCCGTGGTCCTACAGAATCCCCTACGTCAAACGTAGGTCATGGTAGGACTGTTCATGCTCGCGCAGTCCTACCCACAGTTGATAGAGGTTTATTAAGAATTTTTTATTATTGTTAAGATTATTAAAATTATTATTACTTCTTGCAAATCTCATGTATGTGTGTGTGTATGTATATAAATATGTGTGTGTGTGTGTGTGTGTATATATATATATATATATATATATATATATATATATATACATACATATGCAAATGAGTTCTTGTGTTCTGCCCATATGACAAGATGTGGCGCACTCCTGAAGAAAGCACAAAAATGTATTATGCACCAACAAAAGGGCGACACGTTTCAGCGTTAAGCCTTTGTCAAACTTGACAAAGGCTTAACGCCGAAACGTGTCGTCCTTTTGTTGGTGCACAATACATTTTTGTGCTTTCTTCTGGAGTGTCGCATCTTGTCATTTGGGCAGAACACAAGAACTCGGCCAGATGCTGGGGACTACGAAGTGCAGTACCTGTTGGTGAAAAAAAAAATATATATATATATATATATATATATGTATCCAAACGAAGATGTCCCAAAGCTCTCGCACACACCAGCTGGCAATTCCCAGAGAAAAACGGGAAACGGACACCCAAAGTACGTGGTTACAGGTCTTAGTTTTATTTCAGCCAGACGCGTTTCGAATAACGATGTACATATATATATATTTATACCTGCAAAAATTAAGTTGCTTGGTTCAGTTTAGGTGATGACATTATGTTGCATGGTGGGATGGTTCACCTGTTTTCCCACCTCCATTTATTAATATGTACTGCTTACTAGTCTGACTCAAGCATGTGAATCTATAAAAGGTACAATACTGGAGAAGAAACAAGTTACTTACCTGTACACTGTGGTTCTCCAGTATTGATATCTTTTATAGATTCACATGCAGCCCTCCATCATCCCCTTAAAGGTGCACCCGTCCATACCTCTTTTATTTTACTAACTAATCTTGTGCTCGAAATCTGAGGTATGGTGGGCCTGCAGGGGATGGATACTCAAGGGTCTGCAATGTGATTGGCTGGAGTTTGGATGTTCTGTAATGAGGCTAACTGGTTACTAAATGCTGTTGATTCTCAAGGGAGATTATCCTTTTAGCTTTTATACTGCTATTCTACTGTTACAGTGGGACTCCCACTATGACGACGGGGAAGATTCATGCATGTGAATCTATAAAATATATCAATACTGGAGAACCACAGGGTACAGGTAGGTAACTTGTTTCTTATGGGTTTATTATAGAAAAAAAGGCTCCTACTATCCCAGATGTTTTCTAAACTATGTATTCCAAGCTGCTCCTAACAAAGTTAAAGTGGAACTAAGCAGAACATGGTTGCATCTTTCTATTCACTTGGTGGCTATGATGAAAATATGGAAGTGCATTGGAGATTGCAGCCCTGAGGGTGGCCCTGTATGGATGACAGATCTGTGTCTGCAGGGGCCCCCTCAGTCACAATATCAATAGCATTATTGAGCTGACTTTGGGGACATGGATATTTCCCAATATTAAGTAACTTTTCATCAGTGAATAGAATGAAACAATGCCGCAGGTCCAGCAATCATGTCAGGTTCCTGGTGCACAGATCCACTGTAAGACCTTGCCACCCCTGAATTGCTGTATGACCAAGCAATAGGGGAACTAGTCACTTCTGGTAGCAATCCATGGATGAAATGTGAAGGGAGATCGAGAAACACAGGACTGGAATTTACTCATGGGCGGGACGCTGCTTCAGCCAGGTGCAGTGCAGAAGGCCTTGTTAGTAGAAGTTTTTGGATTCACTGCACCAACTGTAATGTAGTGGGAAACCACAAGTGAATATGGAGTATGGTTTGGTATAATATAGCAGTAGTATAAACAAGACTGAGGCTCCCGGATTTCTACGGGGGATGTTGCTCATACAAACCCTCCACAGACGGGAATCCACCTCAAATCACAATGGAAAGGAACAAAGGAAGCAAGCAAGAGATGACACCTGGAGGTATCGCAAACAAACAAACATTAAACAGTGTGAAGGGGACAGGAACCTAGGATGTGAAGGAATTGAAAAGCAAAATAACAAGTTTTGGGGATAAAGTAACAAGTGCGAACTAGTAGGACAGAACAAATAACAACATGTTGCCAGGTGATGTCTCCATGTTTGTTAATCCCATGAATACTGAATTCCCCCTTTTTGCCCTGCAACTGCCTTGAAACCAGCAAGTGAGTAAGACTGATACGCCATCACCATGTTAACGATCTAGTGTTCAGGTATTCACAGTTTCCATTGCCCTATTCTCCAAAGTCTCCAATCCCGACTTGTCCCATTCCTGATCCCATTTATAGGAGGAAACGGAATCCAGACAATATATGGCAACACTTGGTAAAATTGGAATACGACATGTGCCGTTCTGTTGACCAGCTAAGTAAAACTTAACTAGTGAATACTGGGAATGGATAACTCAGGAGCACGCCCAAATAGTGAGTTGAAAAAGGATGGACATTTCCAACATAGTGAAGAATCATCTGAAGACATACCTGTAACTGTCCTCACCTCCTGCATATTCTATCCAGCTCTGTAGACAGAGTAGGAGGCCAGAGTAGTAGGTACACTGTTCTTGAAAAGTGTGCATCTACAGGAGAAGCAATTGTTACATGGGCATGTGACAAGAAAATCAGAGCCACATGTTCTTTTCTGTTTGCCAAGTCATCAGGAATGTAATGTAACCTTTCCTAAAACTTTGATTTTGAGATATATACTCTGGGGTGTGACAATGTCCTGCTTTGTGTTCATCCACTAACCTATCCACTGATCAATGTGGTGTGGCACAATTTCGATAGTATTCATGTAGGAGCGGTACTGATGATGAAACACAAAGACTTTGGAACCACTTAGTACCATGGCGGAGATCACTGAAACGGGGCATGGGGGACAGTTGGGTATTTGAAGACCAAATACAGGAACTACAGCAGTTGAAAAAGTAAGTATCAACTTGGTACTTGGAGCTGGTCAAGGCAGATACCAGGTATCTGAAGATACCTGAACATCCATGGGAAGGACATCTACCGCCTGCAGAACCGCCAAATATATGGCAAGAATCCCTTACTCTTCCATGCACCACAGTTAAATCAATTGCCTTAAAGATAGATCATCTTTACAATCTCCACGGAAGTTGCCTAACTGCAAGCAAAGAAAAAAGATTTAAGAAGCCTGAAAGAGCCCGCTGCAAAAGGTGTGGAGAGAGAGCCACACATGATGTGCATACACCTGCTACTTGTCCAGGACTGGAAGAGCTTTGGAATGGCATAAGTGTAACAGGGTCAGAGATATTTGGAGGAAGAATCAAAGTAAGCTTTAGCTGGATTCTATTTGGGCTCGACGTACAACCGAAACAGACACTCTCAAAGGTTCAGAGGCAGCTTCTTTTTTATTTGATGTTACTTGCAAGAAGGAAAATATGTGTTAATTGGGCAAAGCCAACTTCCCCCCATGACACAGAGCTGGGTAAGGCATGCTGATAACACTTGCAGTTGGGATGTAGCATCGGATAACAGAGGGAAAGCCAACAGGTTCTGATCTAGTTTTCTATCATGGCAAGCTTCAGTTCTAATAAAATGATATAAGCAATATGGTGAATGGGCCCAGTGATTATGCCAAGAGGAGCCAATTTTGAGAGGGGAAGGAGTACCCCTCTCCATCCAGTCGCAGTCAGCATGTCTCGATGTGGGTGGGCAGGGAAGGTCACATGGGTAGGGAAGATTGCAGAGGGCCGGGAAGGTTGAAGGGGAACAGTGAAGGTTGCAGGGGCAGGAAAGGTCGTAGGTGGCAGGAAAGGTCACAGGGAGGCAGGGAAGGTAGCAGGGAGGCAGGGAAGGTAGCAGGGAGGCAGGGAAGGTCGCAGGGAGGCAGGGAAGGTTGCAGGGAGGCAGGGAGTCGCTGGGGGCAGGGAGTCACGGGGAGGAGGGGGTTTAATAAAAAAACTAAAAAAACAGACTTACCTCTTCGTCGGTCGGGTCCGGTGTCTTCTCGGCTCCTGCTCCTGCTCTCCTGCCTCCGGCCGGGAAGCAGGCAGCCAGGCTCCCTCCAGACCCTACCTTAAGCCAATTACAATGCTGCGTTGTGATTGGTGGGGACGCCGCCTAGCCAGGTCCTTACTTAGAGGCCATATTCTCCTTGTAGTCTGCATTGCAGCCTGCATGGAGAAGGGCAGAGTGCGCATGACAGATTTGGGCGGCAACCAGAGGGCTGTCCAATCAGTCATTGCACCTTCAGGAGTGGACACACCACTTCTCCCCTGTCAAACCAAACATAAAATGGTAATAACTGAAAGTTATTACCATTTGATGTTTCTGCTTCTCGCACTGCGAAAAAGCAGTGGGGGGACGTTCCTCCACCCTAGTGAAGGAGCCACCCTTGCTCCCATCCCTAGAGCTTTGACAAATCTGCAGATGGCAAGAACACCCAGTACTAGACCTAAACAAAATGGCAATCACTTGGTGTAGTCAGCTAAGGTCTAGAATGTGTTTTATTGGTGTTAATCTGTTTAGCAGTTTTAAAGAAATAAGGGAAATATTTACAAGCCCCTATCGCCACAGGGATATAATTTTTAACGACATTCCTGTGGGGGCTTCACCTTATTTACAAGGTGGTGTTAAGTCACTTAACGTGGCCTAATGCTGCCTTGTAAATATGACACCCTTTCACGCTATACTTGGTGTGAACGGGTTGGGCACTGGGTGTTGTGGTGAGCGTTCTGCCACAACACCCATTGATTTTGACGTTGCCCCCATGGACTGGTGTTGCGAAAAATGAGGCAGCACCAACATTAAGATGATGGAAAACCTGGTCTTAACATGGTAAAATGAGGAGAAATGCTTTATTTCTCCTAGTTTTTGCTGTTTCTATAAAAACAGCAAAATGCCATGACTGATTGTTAATGTGTAGGAAGATGTTCCTTCCTGCACATAAAGTACCATTACAAAACGACGATTTGCAACTTCTATGTGCCCTGCACAATACAGCACACGTAGAAGTTACAAATTGCCATTTGTGATTGTTTATGTGCAAGAAGGGATACCTTCTTGCACATAAACAATTACTGGGGTTACTGGGGTTACTGGGGAAAGTTTAGCAGGATACCATAGTCATGCACCAAATGCCCCTTACCCCCCAAAATGGGTTTGGTACTGAAACACAATTTAAAAAAAAAAATTCCCAAAACTTTATTCGTGAATGTATATTCATAGCATAAGCATACAGTATTCGACAATGAGCATTCAATAAATACCATTTTAATTGTAATGAAAAATGTGAACTCACAGCTGCATTGTGATTTGTAAAATAGGTATAATTTTATGCAAAAAATCGTGTTTTGCATTAAACAGTGGGAAATGTAGGACCTTTTTCATCCCTTCAGACAGGCCCAGTGACAAACCCCTAAAAGGACAAATGCAGTGGAGAGCTGCCAGCAGAGCCTGGATGACATCTAGGCCCTTGAACAAAAATAGTGATTTTCACTGCCAAAGGCCACTTGCAGGGAGGTTGGCTATCCTCGATGGGTTGCGCGCAGGCCCTGGACCTTAGCCAACCTTCAATGTTCAAGGCCATAGGCCCTCTGTATGGAGGTAGGTAGCCCATGGTGAGCTGATCATAGCAGCCTGCGGCCAGACCTTGTAACCAGTAACTTATTGTACATGGCTGAAGGGCATGCGCAACAAGATTTGAAAAAAAAAATCATTAAAAGAAATGGAATTTTCTGAAAAAAGAAACCATTAAAAAAGAGTTAGGATTCTTGCTCTGATGTACACAACCACGGCCAATTAATGGTTAGCAATGCAAAACGCCCATCATCTTAACTGAAGTTGTCCACTATGCTCTAAATACCAATTAGCGGGGGCGTGGCCAAGATGGCGGCGTGAGCAGACGTGCTTTGTCGGAGCTCCCGCCGCCGGCCGTTATCCACAGCGTCTCTTTTAGCAGAAAGCCCGGACCCGAGCACTTCCCCGGCGGGCTGAGGCCGGCATTGCTGCGGGGGACTGCTGGACAGCTGTGTGGGCGATTCCCGGCGCGGAACCCCGGCTGGGCCCGGCCCAGTGGTCTGGCGGCACTAACGGCCTGAGGGGAGCGCGGAACGACAGCGAGGCCGCGAGGGGCGGAGCCTGCGGGCCGAGTCGCGGGCGCCTGTACCCGGCTGCTGCTGCACTGGTGAGCCCGGCCCGCGCGACCGAGCACGAGGCCCCCGTGACCATCTGCCGGGGGCTTCTGCGGGCTCGCCACGCGGACCTGCTGCTACCCGGAGTGCCTGGCTGGTAGCGACTGACGGCGGACTCGGCCTGGGTCGAGTGGAAGACCCTGATCACGGAGGTGAGGAGAGGCGGTGAGGGAGGCCCCCACCCCCCAACCCAGCAGACCCCCTTCCACGTGGGATCACCGGGAGTCGGCGGGGACCGGCAGACACCCCCACGGTCCCGTCCACTGGCAGCGGGACACGACGGCAGGCCGGGACAATAGAGAACACACTCGGCCGACGCGGGGTCAGTTGGCAAGGCCCCCAGCAGTCGCCCATCCCTGCCTGCGGCACTGCCCGGTCCCTAGCTACATCTGCGCACCTGGGCATTCGTCGGGGGAGGTGGTGGCCGGTCGGTGCGGGGGGTGCGGAGAGGAACCATAGGAGCCGCGCACGTGGTGGGACAGCGCGAGGGCCCTCATCCTGAGCGGACACTGAAGACGCCCACACGAGCAGACAAGCCCCCCCCGACCACGACCCCCACGGAGGTGAGCGGACCCCCCTCACCGCGAGGAGGCCTCAACGACCACTCTGGGCTCTCGCCCCCAGGACAGTACACCGTGGTGTGCCGCGGGCGCCATCTTGGGCGACCTCCCGCCCGGCCCGTCCGGCGCTCCCCGCCCTGCCCTCCACAGCCGGCGCTCCTGCACCCGTCACGCGGCCCCCCCTGAACCCGGCTACAGACTTGTGGAGCGTCACACGGCCCCCCCTGAACCCGGCTACGGACTTGTGGAGAGGCCACGCCGCACTGCTCCCCCGGAGCGGTGGAAGACTGAGAGGATCACGGGGGAGCCACTCACGCTGCGCTGGTTGTCCCGGGGCCGGAGCGGTGCCCACCAAGCTTGAAGAACGGTCTGCGGCCAGCTGAAGGTGATACCGGCGGACGCGGCTGGGGTCTCAGAGACGGAATGTCCGGCGGACGGCCCAGGAAGGATCGCACCATCAAGGATCTCTTCACCCCCCCCCCACCGTGGGGAAGCGGAATGGCCCCGGGGGGTCAAACCCCCGAGGAGACACGGACAAGCAGACGGTGGACCCATCACCCCCTGGGGGAGCGGATCCCGAGGCTCCAGTCACGCGGTCCTTTCTGGAGTCCCTGTTCACGGGGCTGAGGGAAGACATCCACGCCCTAAAGAAGGAGCTCCAGGACGAGATCAAGGAGGTCCGCCGCGACACCGACGCCATAGGGGAGAGAGTGGCAGACCTGGAAACGAAGAGCGACACCCGGGACGCCGAAATAGAGGCCCTACGGCAGGAGTTGGCCCGCATCCATGACCAACAGGTGGATCTCCAGACCCATGCCGAAGATTTGGAGAACCGCTCCCGGCGGCATAATATCAGGATCCGAGGAGTGAAAATGGCCCCGGACACGGAGGACCTCTTTCGGTTCACGCAGGGCCTCTTCAATCACATCTTGGGCCGACAGGCGGATGCCCCCCTGCGACTGGACAGAGCCCACCGAACGGGCCCGCCGAGAGCCGATGCAACGCACCCCCCAGACATCTTGGTGTGCGTGCAGGACTTCAGGACGAAAGAGGAGATCCTGAACAAGGCACGTCGCATGGAGAGGATCATCTTCGGCGACCATGCACCGGCGCTCTACCAGGATCTGGCTGCACTTACCCTCGAGAAACGGCGCATCTTTCGGCCAGTGACGGCGGAACTGAGACTGCGCAACATTTCCTACAGCTGGGGGCACCCCTTCCGCTTGGTTTTTCGGCTCGGCAATGTCCTTCATCAGCCACGCACCCTCAGGGACGCTTGCCGCGTGCTGGGCCTGGAGGAGCCGGTGGTCGATGATGGGTCACCGGGAGAAAAGACTTCTACTGAGACTGGCCCGGGCCGCTGGCAGCAGCAACGACGCAGACGCAGGCCGAAACGCCCCGCGGCAACCGAGATAGAAGAGGGCCAGAGGGCTGCGGTGGAGACGGTGGCGCAGGGCCTGGCGCCGACGAATAATAACTGAGCGCTGAGAGAGCGACGCACTGGTTCCACAAGCCATGATGGGTTCGGGCTAAACTAGTCCGGCGGCGGGGGCGCGTGCAGAGCGCTCCTAGGTCTTCCCTGATGGTGACTCTGTCTTTTCGTCTGTGGCGGAGTGCTTCGAGCAGGCCGACCTGCTTGCGACGCCGCCACGGCCCCCGTTCTACGGACTTACCTTACCACGGGTCCAGTGGCCATGAGTCTGGACCTGGGACAATATTGGACCATATTTCTTTGCCAGTTGGGGAGGTGGATGGGGTAGGGGGGTGGGCACGGGGAGTTGGATGGGAAATGTTTGCACTAAGTGAGGGGGGGTTTCAGGTGGGGGGGTTGCTCCAATTGCTCCGGTTGAGCGGGGACCTGGGGGGACAGCTTGGGTTGGGGGGGTCTTGGGGAGTGAGGGGGGAGGGGTGGGAGGGTTCTCCTTGTCCAGAAGGTTCGGTCGCCGAAGGTTGCCCTACCGCGGCCCCTAGCGCAGCGTCTTCCACGACCCGCGGGCCCACACTCACGGCCACCGGGCAGGCTTGGCTTTACTCGTACGATCCCAGATATGCCACGACACCTCATAGTGCTTACGCTTAACGTGCGGGGTCTCAACAGCCCGAACAAACGCAGGGCGATCTTATCCTATCTCGAGCGCTCCAAGGCGGACATCTGCCTCCTCCAGGAAACACACCTTGTGCGCAGCGACCAGCATAGACTCAAATCCCGCGCGTTCCCGTGGCAGTTCTTTTCCTCTTCCCCGAAGAAGTCTGCAGGGGTGGCGATCCTAGTGGCTAAGTCCTTTGAGGGGAAAGTCCTCCAAAAAGAAGCCGAAGTTAGAGGGCGGCTCCTACTCTATAGCTTCCAACTCGCGGGTCACACCTTGCTTGTGGGCTCAGTTTATGGTCCGAATGAGGGCCAGGAAAAGTTCCTGCACACAGCCCTGGAGACCGTCACAGCCACCACACACACTCACTTGCTGCTAGGGGGGGACCTCAACATAGTCTTTCATAACACGGCGGATCACTCGGGTCAGAGATCGGGTCAAGTAGGGGCGCTCACGGCGGCAGGTCACGCACACCTGGCGGACCTGGGCCTCATCGACCTCTGGCGGCACACGCACCCCCAAACCACCGCCTACACGTACTACTCGGCTGCTCATAAGACATATGCGAGGCTAGACTATTTCCTGGGCTCTTCGCAGCTAGCGCTACATGTAGAAAGCGTGGAGATACTACCGGCCTCGCTCTCAGACCACTCCCCAGTGGCGGCGACGCTTCGGGTGGGAGCCATGCCAGCACCACAACGGCACTGGAGGCTGCGGGACGGTCTCTTACAGCTGCCTGACACCCAGACCCGGCTCACGTTGGCGATCGACCGCTTTCTGGAGCACAACGCCAATGACGACACCACCAAGGCGACCCAATGGGCGGCCCTTAAAGCGGTCCTGCGCGGGGAAATTATTTCCATTGCCACGGCCAACAACAAGGAGAGGGAGCTGAAACGAGCCGAGCTCTCCCAACGCGTGGCGGAGTTAGAACAGATGCATCAGCGCACGGGGGCGTCCAGAGCATGGCGTCAACTGTGCGCCGAGCGGAAAATGCTGGCGGCCTTGGACCAAGATGTGGCGGAATACGCCGCGATGCGCCTCAAACACGTTTACTATACCGGTGGCGACCGCTGCGGGAGACTGCTGGCGAGTAGACTTCGGGCGCAGACTCAGAGGCAACAAGTGAGCTCTCTCCGGTTGCCCAGTGGTGACCTGGTCACAGAGAACGCAGCGATTGCGACGGCGTTTGGCGATTACTATGCGGCGCTCTACGACGCGGATCACCTGGACCCTGACGCCGGTCCAGCCTATTTGCGGGGCGCGGACCTCCCCGCCCTTACCCAAGCCCAGGCGGACTTCCTGGAGCGGCCCATAGGCCTGGAAGAGGTCATTTCGGCCATTGCCCGCCTAAAAGTCGGGAAATCCCCGGGACCCGACGGCTATACTGCGGCGTTCTACAAGACCTTTTGCCAGCAACTTGCCCCCCTCCTGCGCGACCTATTCAATACCTTTGACACACCTGGCGCCATACATCCGGATCTGCTGGAGGCGTCTATCTCTGTTATTCCCAAACCGGGTCGTGATCCGGCAGTCTGTGGCTCTTACAGACCCATATCGCTACTGAACGTAGACCTGAAGCTCTACACTGGCATACTCGCGAGCCGCATCGCCCCCTATATGCAACAACTGATAGACCCCGACCAAGCGGGCTTTATCCCCCAACGGCAGACCAGCGACAACACTAAGCGGGTGCTACACCTCATTGAGGCCGGATCACGCACTAAACCCGGCTGCATGCTGCTCACCATCGATGCGGAGAAGGCCTTCGACAGAGTACATTGGCCGTACCTTGATCAGGCCCTCCGCCACTTCGGCTTTGGGGAGAAACTTCGCCACCGCATCTTCAACTGCTATCGCCGGCCCAACGCCGCGGTGCGAGTGAACGGGCATACCTCCCCGGGGTTCGACATTGGCAGAGGCACGCGCCAGGGCTGCCCGCTGTCACCACTCCTATTCGCATTGTACATGGAGCCGATGGCTCAGAGGGTGCGGCAACATGCTCTCATTTCCGGTATTAAATTTGGGGCCGACACGCACAAGATCAGCCTGTACGCCGATGACGTCCTGCTGTCCCTCACTGACCCGATGCGATCCCTGCGCGCTCTCTTTGTGGAGCTACACACCTTCGCCCTAGCCTCGGGCTTCAAAATCAATGAAGCCAAATCTGAGGCCTTGAACGTCTCACTAAGCCCGGAGGTGGTGGACGAGATTAAATCGGAATTCCAATTCCAGTGGTCGGACGCTACCGTCCCATATCTGGGCGTTCGCCTAGCTCCTACTGTCCGTGGCACCGCGCGAGCCAATTATGAGGCCCTCACCCGCAAACTCCGGGAGCAACTCCGGCGTTGGAAGCCACTTACGCTGTCGTGGTTGGGCAGAATTGCCGCAGTCAAAATGACACTGCTACCGCAGATTCTGTACCTGTTCCAGACGCTTCCTCTGAACCCCCCGGCGGGCTGGCTCCAACAAACTCAGTCGGAACTGTCACGGTTCATCTGGAACGGCCGGCGACCCAGATTCAAGCATACTCTCGCCACCCTACCCCCCGCGAACGGGGGCGTCGGCGTGCCTGACCTTACTTTGTACTTCCAGGCGGCACAGCTACGCACCTTTGTGGAGTGGTTCCAGCTGGAGTCCGGTAAGCACTGGCTCTTCCTGGACCAGGCAGTGGCCGGCCGCACCCTCCAGGGCGTGCCCTTCATTCCGCGTCGACACCGTCCCCCTAACCTGTACGCCTCTGAAATCACCAGCACCGCCCTGCGAGTGTGGGATAGGGTAGCCTTGGCTAAGGGGCTGACCACCTTCCCCTCGCCCATGACTCCCATCTTTGAGAATCCAGACTTCACACCGGGCTTGGACACCGGCGCGTTCACGACGTGGCGGACGACACCCTGTCGCGCGGCAGGACACATGTTCGACACCAAGGGCATTCTGCCGTTCCGGCAGGTCAAGGCAGATTACGGCGTGGCCGAATCGGAACGCTTGCAGTACCTGCAGGTGCGCCACTGGGTGCTCCACCCCTCGATCCAACCCGGAGCCCAACGGCCCCTCACACCTTACGAACGATGGCTGCTGACGCGCACCTCGGATAAGAAGTTGATATCGGACCTCTATCAGCAGCTGCTCCTCACGCAAGCACACACCTACAATGCGGGCCAAGTCCGGTGGGAGAGGGACCTGGGGAGGCAGCTCACTAGGAAGGAATGGGAGGGGGTGTACCATAGAGCCAGACACTCGGCGCACCACACCGGCCTTACCGAGACTTTAACTAAGGTAGCAACATACTGGTACCACACCCCTGAGAGACTACACCACTGGGATGCCCGGATCAGTGACAGATGCTGGAGGGGATGTGGGGAACTAGGGACGCTGGAACACCTGCTATGGAGCTGTAAGGCGCTGCGCCCCTACTGGGACCCTATCCTGGATCTTATAGATGCTCATCTAGACACACAACTGCCGCGCTTCCCAGCGTACATCCTACTAGGCCTCCCAAACGCACTCATGTATCCTCTGAAATCCTGGCGCGGGCGCCTGATTGCACTTGCGCTTGGGGCTGCGGTCCAAAACATTGTGGCACACTGGAGGGCGGCCCAAGCTCCGCAACAACTGGGGTGGCTTCACAGACTGTGGGCGATCCTGGGAATGGAGAAGCTATCGCTGGCAGCGTCAGGGAGGGGGGCGGACTTTGCGGAACTCTGGCGACCATTCCTCGCCTTGCTCACCGGGGAGTTTCGGGAGGTGAGCTGCCCGCGCTACCTGCGTCTGCTACGCTTAGCCGAAACACCTCTCCCGGATCCCAAAACACGTGCCCGTAAGCGCACGGACCCCACGCGAGTGGCGTCCACTGACTGTTGAGAGTGGCTCGCGACCTAGAGCTGGATTCCGGACATGGACAAGGAGAAGGGAGGGCTGGGGTGGGGTGGGTGGTGGGGTTGTTTACAGTTCTTTGTTTCTCGTGTTTTCTCACAATGCACTAGCACCGACCAGCTTGCACCGTTGTAGCACCTCTTAAGACGCGGCCGGCCCATTGGGTTGTAGGCGGCTTGCTGTGTTAATAAGATGATGTACCCGCTGGCCCTATGACGGGTATCCGCGGGGTCGCTGACCCCGGCCTCCCTAGAACGGTGGCGGCCCTTACAGAAGTACCTGAGGTGCATTTTTTTTTTTTGCCTATGCTCAATAAAATATTTAATACATAAATACCAATTAGCCAATGGTAGAAACAAAAGATAGAGCGACCAGGAGAACACCATAGGGGGCATCTAGAGATATGGTGTGTGTTCTGTGCATTGCTAACCACAACTAGCTAATGTCAGTGGTTTTGTGTGTTTCAGCAGGAATCATCACTTAGGTGGTCATTACAATAGGGGAAGGCCCGCCACCGCTAGCCGTGTGGTAGCAGGCCCTCCACCATCAGACAGCAATTTTCCCCTGCCACATTACGGTGGCGGGGGGATCGCTTTCCGACCGTGGCAGTCACAAAAGACAATACGCTTCCGCCACAGCAATCGTACCGATTGCCTGGCGGAGCGGTCAGCATGCCTAAAATAGTGGCAGTGCCTAGCAGGCACCGTCTGCCAGATTAGGATGCTGCCCGCAGCCAGCCTTTCCGTGGCAGGTAAACCGCCATTGAAAGGCTGGCAGCGATTGGTTTTGGGTGACCGTTGCAGGTCCCCTTGTGTTGGGGGGAGGTGTTTGTGCATTGTGGGTACCCATCTTACCCCCCTGCATTTCCCTGCACTAAGTAGCAGGCACCGCGTGGAGCCTGCCACGTAGTGCAGGGAAAGGCACTACATGCATTTTTAGGGCTCGTGTAGCGAGAGCCCATTTATGTGGGGTTCCAAATCAGAGCCTGGAATCACACACGCTTGTGCATGTACTTTTCCTTTTGGCTTCCGTGATTGGCCTTTGCGTGCGTGTGTTTCTGAAAGACAGCACCCAATAGGCCAAAGTCGGGCGCATTGCTCCGCCCATGGCCTATTGGTGTCTGTTATGCGCACCAAAGGCCATGTGGTTTCAGTTATTGTGCCCAGACACGGGTGCGATAATTGAAACCACATGTTCTCTGTGGTGCGCGCGCACCACTCGCGGGTGGTTTTTTTTTTTTACAATAGCGATCACGAAATCACATTGGTGTCCCGAAACCCTGCCATTTCTTTCGAGCCATCCTCGTTACTATTGTGGCGGGTGCTGCAGCCACCTGCACCCACTACAATGGTAAACATGCAAAATGCGACTGCCACGGTGTTGGTCGCATAGTGATTTCACGTGGGGGACTGCCACCATACAAGCGAGCAATCCCAATCACCACCTCGATGGTGGGCGAACTCGAGTCTGCCCGCCATTGTAATCACCCTCTTAGTTTTTAACTGTGGCTTTTGCCTTTATATATGTATATATATTCACTGAAAAAGTTAAGTTTCTGGCTCAAATGCACAAAACCATTGGAATTCACTAGTTAGGTTTATAAACACTCATGACATAACTCAGGTCTTTTGGCATTATGTTCTTCTGTTAACCTTTTTTGTAGGTATATGTGCTGCTGCTAAATTAGTGTTTTTTGCATGGAGAAAGACCTTTACTTATGTTATATATGGTGGGTATGTTCATAAACAAAACTGGTGAATTTCAAAAGTATTACACGTTTTAGCCAGAAACATAACCAATCAGTGACACTTATAAAGCGCGCTACATACCCGTAGGGTCTCAAGGCGCTGGAGGTGGGGGGGGGGGGAGCCGCTACTGCTCGAACAGCCAGGTCTTCAGCTTCTTCCTGAAGGAGAGGTGGTCTTGGGTCAGGCGCAGGTCGGTCGGGAGGGAGTTCCAGGTCTTGGCGGCCAGGTAGGAGAAGGACCTTCCTCCTGTAGTCGCTCTTCGGATGCGGGGGACGGCGGCGAGGGCGTGGTTGGCTGATCGGAGGTGGCGTTTGGGAGCGTAGAAGTTGACTCGGCTGTTGAGGTAGCTCGGGCCTTGGTCGTGTAGGGCTTTGTGTGCGTGGGTGAGGAGGCGGAAGGTGATTCTTTTGTTGACGGGGAGCCAGTGAAGGTCTCTCAGATGTCCGGAGATGTGGCTGGTTCGTGGGATGTCGAGGATGAGTCTGGCTGAGGCGTTCTGGATCCGCTGGAGTCTCTTCTGGAGCTTGGCGGTGGTACCGGCGTAGAGGGCGTTGCCGTAGTCCAGTCGGCTGGTGACAAGGGCCTGGGTGACGGTCTTCCTGGTCTCGGTGGGGATCCACCAGAAGATCTTCCGTAGCATGCGTAGGATGTTGAAGCATGCCGAGGAGACGTTGTTGACTTGCCTGGTCATGGAGAGGGAGGAGTCCAGGATGAAGCCCAGGTTGCGTGCATGGTCTGTCGGTTTGGGTGCGGTGCCCAGGGCGGGAGGCCACCAGGAGTCGTCCCAGGCGGAGGGAGAGGAGCCCAGGATGAGGACCTCCGTCTTGTCCGAGTTCAGTTTCAGGCGGCTGGTCGTCATCCACTCGGCTACCTCTTTCATCCCTTCGTGCAGGTTGGCTCTGGCGGCGGCGGGGTCGTTGGTCAGGGAGAGGATCAGCTGGGTGTCGTCGGCGTAGGAGATTATGCTGAGGTTGTGTTTGCGTACGATGGCCGCGAGGGGGCTCATGTAGACGTTGAAGAGGGTGGGGCTCAGAGATGATCCTTGGGGGACGCCGCAGATGACTTCGGTGGCCTCTGACTTGTACGGTGGTAGGCGGACTCTCTGTGTTCTTCCGTCTAGGAAGGAGATGATCCATTCCAGCGCCTTGTCCTGGATTCCGACGTTGCTGAGGCGCCGTACTAGGGTGCGGTGGCAGACCGTGTCGAATGCCGCGGAGAGGTCTAGGAGGATGAGGGCCGCTGTTTCTCCGTTGTCCATCAGGGCTCGGATGTCATCGGTGGCGGCGATGAGGGCGGTCTCGGTGCTGTGGTTGGCTCGGAAGCCGGACTGTGAGGGGTCGAGGGATCCGTTCGTCTCGAGGAAAGCGGCCATCTGCTTGTTGACGGTCTTCTCGATGACTTTGGCTGGAAACGGGAGGAGCGAGATGGGGCGGTAATTCTTGAGGTCGGTGGGGTCCGCTGTTGGTTTCTTGAGTAGAGCGCTGAGTTCGGTGTGTTTCCAGCTCTCAGGGAAGATGGTGGTGTCGAAGGATGTGTTGATGATGTCTCGCAGGTGGGGTGCGATGACAGCGTCGGCCTTGTTGAAGACGTGGTGAGGGCAGGGGTCGGTCGGTGATCCGGAGTCGATGGAGTTCATCGTGCGGATGGTGTCTTCGGTGCTGATCGGGGTCCAGGCGTGGAGGGTGGTGGTGGGGGGTGGTTGTTCGGTCATGGTGTGCGTTGGTTGGTTGTTGAAGCTGTTGTGTATGTCCGCGATCTTGTTGTGGAAGTATGAAGCGAGGGAGTTGCAGAGGTCTTGCGATGGGGTGATGTCGTTGTTTCCTGCGCTGGGGTTGGAAAGCTCTTTCACGATGTTGAAGAGTTCCTTGCAGTTGTGTGCGTTGTTGTCCAACCGGTCCTTGAATGCTGTTTTCTTGGCGGCGCGGATCAGCTGGTGGTGTTTCCGGGTGGCAAGTTTGAAGGAGGTCCTGTTGTCCGGTGTCGGTTCCCTTCTCCAGACTTTCTCGAGGGCTCGGCAGTTCTTCTTGGAGCTCTTGAGTTCGTCGGTGAACCATGGGGCTTTCTTGCTGCCGGGTCTGCTGGGCGGGGTCCTCAGTGGGGCGAGTTCGTCCGCGCAGTTGCTGATCCACTTTGTGAGGTTGTCGGCGGCCTGGCTGGGGTTCGCTGAGCTGGCAGGAGGGTGCTGGCTCAGGGAGGTGGCGAGCTGGTCTGCTGTGATCTTGTTCCAGCTTCTGCGGGCGGCCTGTTGCTGGTGGTGGTGGTGGGTCGTTGTTGAGTTTTAATGATATTTTTTCAGTGAATTTCATTATTTGTTTGAGACGGTCTTAATTTCAAACCTCGGTTGCGTATACCCAGGCTCCGTGCCCAACCCTTGCTGCGAGCAGCCAGACGAGTATCCAAGCAAAGCATACACTCATTATAGTGTTAGGCTTTGCTTGTGCTTTTTTTAACATATATGAAATTTTGCCTTATGAGTCTGGCACAAAATGGATGCCAAACCATCATCTAACATGACCGCTAGGGAAATTATGCATTGGGCGCTGTGAAACATGCAAATCGTGGCTGACGTGCGAGTTTTGGGAGGTGGAAAAAAAATGTCAGCCCTGCTATACAGCCAATCACATTTTGAGTCATGATTTGTGAGTTAAAACAGCAGAGATTTACAGAAGTGTTAACCTTTTGGATACCGCTCAACAATTTCTTTAAGGGTTTGTACCGACCAGATTCTCGGGCCAGATGGAATCAGCTCCTAGGAGCCCCTCTAACCCGGCCGGAACGTACTCACCTCCCTCCTTAGAATGTATTTACAATGGGTATGGATATATGTATGTACATCTTGTACCTAAGGATGGGAATAAATAGCAATAAACATGCATTGGTTTTCTACAATATCCTATTCGCACCTATTGGTCTCGCGGCCACGTAGGCCCAGACTGGTCTACCCTAGGGCAGGTCTGATAATGTACCATTACACACTGGTCATCAGTGCTCACCCGACGCACAATCTGGCGCGCCTACACACATGGGCCTGCAGACCCAGTGCTCTCATTAATATCCGGTCTGCAATCCAGCAGACCTACACACCTCTCTATCTTAGGTGCTCTCACTTACACACGGCCCACAATCCGGCGAGCCTCCACACCGTCTCCCTCGGGTGCTCTCACTTACACACGGTCTGCAATCCGGCAGACATATACACCACCTTAGGTGCTCTCACTAACGCCATGTACCAATGACGATCACTTTCCTATGAACATTTAAGGATGAAGTCTTTGGTTATCTACTCGGGATAAAACTACGATAATAGAAATTGATATGGCCAAATTATAATATGTACCTTCTGCTCCTGACATCAAATGTTCCCTCTCTCCCTACTTGCTCAGTCATTCCTTACCTGATCGGGATTCGCATCCGTTCATGCAAACAATGTCTAACTAGAAGCTCAGGTTACCCTGATTGAACAAGAATACAAGGCACATGTCGGTTCACTAAGAACTGGGGTGTTTTATTACAACAAAAATAAACACAATACTACACAATGTATATGCTGTAAAGAAAAGTAAAGGTTAGAATGCGCGCTTAACAAGGAAAGGGCAGAGATCACCTTATTAATATGAAGTCGGGGCTCGGCAGTCATCTAGGTTCCCTTCTCGTCTCTGTGTCTTGGCTCGTCTCAGAATCACACCTCAGCAGTCACGGGTACACGTCTGCACCGCTATGCTCAATCTCCTCTGCTTCCCTCCAAGTCACTGGAACCTTGCTGGCTATTAGCTACCGTCTCTCTCTCTCTCTGTCTCTGTGCGCTCCGCGCTATTTCTCCTTCAGTCTTTCTTAGAGAGTCTCGGTTTCAGAATCTTTTTCGGACTTCAAAATGGCGATTGTCTGCTCTGGAAATAATTAATGGCATAGATGCTAACGGCTAGCTGCCGCCTACAGACTGACTGACTCATTGCCTAACACTTTCGCTAATATCAAAACCTGCCCCTTCATGGAAAGTTACGGCCAGTAACCTGCCACCCACCAAATTCTTGTACCTCCCCGTACCAAGGGCACGTTCCCAGCCGGCCGGCCTGGAGTTGTGTCTTCGGAGTGGAGAAAAATACAGTCTTTCGATAAGGGCCAGCCTGAACCGGTTCTCTCCAAGCGAACAACACCTTAAAACTAAAACATTACACTTGACCTAGAAAGCCTCTCGAACTACCAGGCAGAGAGCAAGATGGAGTCTGCCCCGTTTAAGGCCTACAAGGCCCAAAATACGCATATCTCCACAGAAGATGTACTAATACTCTTACAAAAGGATGGATCATCACTAATACTTATATATCTATCCCCTAGCTTAAGTTTATAAGCCCCGATCTAAAGAAAAGGGTACGAAAATGCACTACTGTGCCTCATGGATAGGTCCTACTTATAGTCCTAATCCCTGTACTCTAAGGGTAATAGGCTGGAGTCATTCTCCATCATCTTCCCTCTCAAAGAGGGTCGAAAAAGTCGGTTATCACAGGGTTGTAAAATAAAAACTATTGAACGGATTTACATCAAACCAAAGAAAGCATGGCTTTTGAATAAAGTTCTACATTGTATCCCAATTTTAATTTAAATATATTTACAGCATCAAATCTAGAACTTTACTCAAGGAATTGCCCTTACTTGGCTTTTGCAAATCCATTCAGTAGTTTCGATAAATTAGTGTTTACAAATATTTTGGGGTGGTTTGAAAGGGCTAAAAGGTACTGTTTAATTACTGTTTTATCCCTCTCGTATACTGGACTACACGTAGGATTTGTGTATCCCACTCAAAAAAATATGCCATTGGATTTTTCTCCGTTAATCCATTGTGGATTCACACATCTGGCTATTGTCGCAGCGCAAATGTGGTAAAATATTATTAAACAATTACTCTCCTTACTACCCTAAAAGTACTGGGCCATTTACGATTAGACAATCTGCAGCATTTCCATTTACCACAGAGGCAATGATAAATCTTCCTCTGCCGATGAGAAGGGTGGAAATTAAGTTGGCCAAAATACCATGTTAGCTGTGAAATGAGGACCAATAACTGACAGTTAACTCACAAATTTGGGATTCGATTTAGGTACACCACTCTTAAGACCATGCTGTAGAATTAAAGAATAGCAACACGACGACCCAACCTCCTGAAGAAGATAAGTCAGACTAGAATTATGTAGACCAAAAGCTCTGCAACAGCAACACAAAACAAAAAAGTAATATTTGAGGTTCTGACAGAGCTCACTGATTCCTCTTACAACACATTTAATTCATCATTAAAACAGCACTGTTTAAATGGAAGAACTACTCAATAATTGACTCAGCTATTTGATTCATTTGGCCATTGTGTTAAATATTCAAAATCCATATAGCAGTAAGCAATCTTTTTAGAACTTCAGTTAAGAATATCACAGTTTGCATGAAAGCACCAAGCGTTTAGGCAAGGCTTCATCGGATGCTTATTACAAAAATTCAGTTTGCAGAGTAACAGAGTCCCGCTACCATTAAAAGTAGCAGAATAGTTAATTGGTCTAACAGTTCAAATCCTACAAAGATGAGGAAAAGGGTTCCGATTTAAAGTCAATTAAGGGCAAGCCCATTAACACAGAGCAAAATAAATGAAGGGAAATTAAATTTAAATGGTTTGGCAAAGAAAGTTATAGTCCACCAGCTATTGACTGTAGCATTGCAAAGCAGTTCAAAAAGAGAAGGATAGTTCCTATTAATCATAAAAATCGATCAGCACAGTGTCCTCTTGCAAGGAGAAAAGAAAAATGTGGCATTTCATTTTTCATAAACTATAGAATCTCTGGTATTATTATCCGAAATTTCAAGATCCTACCTAGTTTCTACACATTTTGCACCAACTTTTCTAAATGGGTAATTCTAATAGAAGGCAATAGAAACACAAGGCCACTTTATTAATTGCAACATTTTCATCAGTAAATATTATTAAACATGGTCATAAGAAATTCATTAGAGCAACTGTTTTATATGTATTACTTTGTATGTATGTTTTCTTCACCTTGCATTTTAAAGCATGTTTTTACGGTGCTTCTACTACACTTGTCTCAGTTTCATGTGTCGCTGTGTCTGAAATGTGCAAAGTGCACTTTCAGCTTTTCATGTCTTTAATCAGTCAATGTGTCATGTATTATGATTATTAAAATCTTGCATCAGCAGGCCCCAATCTGATAGCGAATAAAGCCATAACCTTATCCAGCACATCAGATCTCGTTACAGATTATGGGTGTGTGTCTTTAACCTTTTGTTTCTACTCTCTTCTAAAGTTTTTATTTTATCATAATAGTTACATTGTTCATCCTCCATTTCAAGATAGGTTTTTGTTCTTTTCACTCCATAAAAAGTATTCTTTCTGTATCTGTAAAATGTGATTGACAATATCATCAGCATAATGTACAAAGAAGTTGCCACTAATGGTTTTGAGATGGATATCACTGATCCAGTCTCTAAGTTTCCCAACCAGTTGCTAACATTTGACAAGCCCTTAATTACTGTTGGCCAGGCACCATCTGCTATTAAGTCTTTCAAGTCCTTGTTTAAGCCAGTAATTTTTTTAATGTTATCTTCTAAGTCTTTACTCCTATCTCGTATATAAATGCAACAAGGTTGGACTTTTAGAAATCGTCAGACTCCACCCTCCTTTGCAAGAAGGATATCAAGGGTGAAGTTAATTTTAAATCACCATTGATCTTATTGCTATAATTTCTTCATCTGCAACAGAAACCCCCCAGTTGTACTGTTGGCAAGTTTATCAACAATAGTAGATGGCTTTCTAATTTTCTGAGATTTTAATGAAACTCCTGCTGCAGGTATTATAATTCCAAATATATCACCTACTATTTCACTTGCCCTCTCACTTCTTTTCATTCTCATATTTGTATCCACAAATGATTTTTTAATTTGCTTAACATTATAAATGTTTAACTAGTCCCAAATTACAACTTCAATACTATCTTTTCTGCAGTTTGTAATAAGCAGTCTTCCCACAAATATAATATATCCCAGGGAAAATAGGTTCTACACCCTCTAAATATCTTACCCAGTTTTCATACATTTCAAATGTATGTTCCATTCACTAAGTCCAACAAAAACAGCATTAGTATTTATTTTCTTTCTATATATAAAAAGCTTGCCTTTGTTTTGCTAGTCTAAAACTAATGAAACTATTTCCTCTATGATTTTATTTTCTTCTTGCAGTAAGATCCAAAGAATTCATTTAGGCAATGCGTTATTATTATTTGTTACATTATCTCGTCTACTTTCCACTAAATGTATAAGCCAATACGCCTTATAATCAATAAGCCACACAGGTCATGTCTTATCTTATAGCGACAAACCCGACTGAGCCATCAGTTTTGCATTTTTTCTCATGCAGGTTGATTCCTACTTTGATGACGGCGCGATATTAATCCCATCTTCCTATCATTCTACTGAGGGGTAGCCATCACGCTTTTAATTTAGCTGACCATGATTCAATTGATACTCCTTTACCATCGGTTCATAGATAGGTAACTTTGAAGGACATTTAATCCCCAGCGTAATTTAACCAACACAGTTTCTCATTTTCCACTGCCAGAATAACCCTGTGTCATTTTACTCGTTTTAAGGCCGGCAGACGATCCATGCCTCATATGTTATAATACTTGACTCCAGTTAAGTCACACATCTTCAAAGGAATCTTTAGGTAAGGGTCTCAAAGCCATCACAAAACCGTCACCAACTGGGGCCTTTTTACTAATAGATCCACTTATATCTATACCTAGGGATTCCACACCATCTTCACCCTACCCTTCACTTGTTAGGGTCTCTTTTTATATAAAACACATTTCTTGTGCTCACGTTACTCTCTATTGCATTTCCGCACCTCCGGGTTTTGGTGATTTGGACCTTTTTCTTTGTCTGGCACTAACCAGCTTTTCCACCTCCATTCAGCCTCTTGATATGCCAATTAGCATATGTGACTCAATGCAGTGTACTGGACTAAAATATATTTGTTCATATTTTTATGCACATTATTTCTTCTTAGAATCTTCAAGTGGTTCTCCCGAAGAAGGTGTGTGTAACGCCGAAACGCGCGAAGAGATTATTAATTTACACACTTGGTTGTTTTTATGACTGTATTGTGTTTTTACTCATGTATGTAATTTGATTTTATACATGATAGATTGTATATGCTGAAATCTTCTGTATTATCTGTCATATAAATTGTACGCTATATGTTTTTTAAATAAATTCACGTTTTGTATTAATAAATAAATAAGATCCATATCCTATTGTTTTTTAGTTTATCTTTCCCGTACACTGCTTTACTTTATACTTTTTGTGCCTTCATTTTTGTTGTGTCATTGTACCTGATATCCTTACAGGACCCCACAGTTGCCTAGGTATTGTTATTTTTATAAAGATTGTGCCCTGACCTAGGAACTTGCTACTAGTTTCAGGGGGTCCCTTTCTTATATATTACAATTCTGCATAAGCCATGTCCAAATATCGAGTTGGTCTAAATATGTGACAAATAGTTTGAACTGTTGAAGCTTTAGAATGCAGATCTGAATGTTTCAGCACAGGAAGTTCAGAAAACATTTGATCTTGATTAGAGTAATAATATTGCAATTAATCAGTACTATAAAATTAGCTCACTAGCAAACTGCAAGAAATTCTATATGTTAAAGGTAAGCTATGGTAAGTTACACCCTCAGCAACTGATGTAAGTATGTGCTTACAGATGTAGCAATCATCAACATCCATAGTATTGATATACTCACTATGCTGAATAGTAAAAACATTTGAGCTCAAATCTATTCCCAAAGCATTGCTGTGTAAAAAGTGGTCATTCAGGTCAATAGAATCAGAATAACTTCTTTTAGTCGATCTCGAAGTGATAGTGAGCTTAGATTCTTTCACAGAAAAATAATGTGTCAGGTTTAAGAAATTAATAAGAATTAATATAAAAACAATAATAGAAAGAATCACAGTTCATATACATTTGCATTTGGAAGAGATTACAGTGTCAGATCGCATGACTTCTCAAATTTCAGACTGTTAAATTAAAGAAAAATCAAAGATAGCAGCAGTGGTTTGAGAAATTTCAACAACTTCTTGGCAAAAAAAATTACCGCAAAGTTTGACATTTTCTCAGATACGGAAAGACTAAGCTTCCTTGATGAGTAAATTCAGGAAAAACTGTGCTAGTCCATCGATGGATACATCCAGATTAAAATTTAAATCAACAACATAGTTTGTTTCAAGGAGGTACAGGTGACCTCGCATTGTTAAGGCAATGATTGTAGAACTCTGTCTCCCACTCATTGGCAGCCAAATAAGTATAGTCAGGAGATGCATACCTTTGCCTTGGTACCTTTCATCTTTTTGATCTCCTCACAGTTGTTTACTCATCATCTGTGTCACTTTAATCTGATTGTTCAGAACCTTCAGTAATAGTTGGTGGTACTTGCCCTGTAGTCAGACAACTTCTCAGAATATCACCTCTTAGCAGGCAATAGTATTTGGGTACATCTCACTTTCTTACTGCAATAGGCCATTCATTAGGATCTGTACCTCTCGTATTCAAGTTTCTTTCTGTGACCCTTCAGTACCTACAGTTGACTCTCTCGGACCCCCTCAGGCCAAACAAGTGCTGTCCCAACAGATGATGGTCCCCAACAGCTTGACTAACCTGATCCCTCTGTCTACTTTTAACACCGGCATTTTAGGAACAAGTGCTGTTGTATCATCAAGGGGGAATGGGACTCTGCGAGTGTGGTTTGTGTATACCCAATTCAGGAGACCTCTGCACTTCACAGCGATATGGGGGAGAAAGATCACCTGGAATGGCTCCCTCCAACAAGGTTCCAAAGATGTTTTGCAGTTTCTCCACAATTACCCTTGTCACCCAGACTGAGGCCATGGCACTGCTCCTGTTGAACTACATGGACAGTTTCTCCAACCTGGTGAGAGTATGAACATGTATAGGAAAAGGTACTGTTCTTTCATGTTTGTATGATGCTCAAGGCAATGTTAAATGCATGCTATCCTGGAGCGTGCTCCCTCGTGCACTTTGAAATGATTCCTGAACAGCTGGGGCCTCGTCAGGCACCCCAACACAGGACCCACAGCTTAGGAAAGGTATAGAAACCATTCAATACAATTCAGACATTAATGTCCTCTTTTTTGCCACTTTAATCCATGAGTAATCCAAGGTAATCCATACTTTCATCAAAATATTTCCATATTCCTACTTTTACCCTTCTCCGTCCTCGGTTTAAGACTGCACCCCGGTTTCAAGAATTGCACACAAGATTTTTGTGGGTCAAAATATAAATTAAAAGTAAAAGAACACTGGAAGTTCATTATTTAAGTCATAGTCCAATGCACTGAGAAAATTAGTTGATTTTAACTATCATGTTTCATTAATCAAGTGTAATTTTCGCACTATTGCAAACATTGCTGTCTGTGTAGAAACTGTCGCAAGTTTAATATTTTGCATTCATGTTCAAGTTTTTTAAAAGGGTATTGTACGGGTTTTGTATATGCTGTAAAAAGCACGTAGGTCACAGTATTTTGTTCATGTTTACACGTAATGCAGTGTCACGTGATAGATTCCTTTCACGTGACACTATCTATAAATATCAGACACACTGGGGGTGGCTTGACCTTAGCACGCATGGATGATTAAACACACAGATATATTGATTTGGTCGAGGTATGTACATTACAGTTATCTGGCTTCAGTTTTTAGAATTGGCATTTTTAAACACTCCTGAAAAGATGTTTGTTTGATCTGTTATCACAGTACTGTTGTCGGTGCATGGGGTTCCTTTGGTTAATGGGGAGTTAATAGATTTTGTGCACGTAATTAGGAATGTTCCTTTTTAGCATGGCTTATGGGTTTGGAGGTACGTGTATTTTTATTGTGCAGTTTTTTATCGGGGTTTGTATGACAGAGGCTGCACATATTTTAGTTTCATGGATGAAATACGGGGGCACAGCAGCAATATCGGGTGTGAAGCTCTTTACAATCAAATGGTTTAAAAAAAATCTGTAATCAATATTTATCAGCAACACGTGGTTTTGACACTAATGTTTTCATTGTAGTAACCCATGAGGAAGGGCAGAACGTACCAGAAATGCATTGGATAGAACATTCCATGTTGGATTAGGAGTAATTATGCACCTCTATGTGTGAGAGTAAAGCCAGAGCAGGCACTTGTTGAACTTGAAAAAAGTACGAATATGGAAATATTTTGATGAAAGTATGGATTACTTATGGATTAATGTGGCAAAAAAGAGGACATTAATGTTTGAATTTCATTGAATGGTTCGTATACCTTTTCTAAGCTGTGGATCCTGGGTTGGGGTGCCTAACGAGGCCCCAGCTGTTCAGAGAGTATGAACATACCACATCAGCGACGCCCTTGCAGAAGTCCAGAATCTTATTTTTTTCTTTATTTCAGAGTTTTATATAGCTCAAAGTTGACCCGAAGGTAGCAGAGCTCCTTACATGAACACCAGTTGTATTACACAAGGACACATTAATTTTTGTTAGGCACGGGGAGATTAAGTGATTTGCCCAAAATCGCAGGATGTTGAGCGTTGTTGTCGAGACTCGAATCTGGTTCCCCAGATTTGAGGTTCTATGCCCTACCAGTTAGGCCACATCATCTCTTATGTTGACTAGAGCATTTGCAGAACCAGCTGGCAGCCTCGTCGCACGTCCCATGATAACCTTGTGGGGCGACAATCCTGTCCTCTCAAGCTTATCAACACAATAGGCAATGCATCTGGCCACTTCAGAGATGTAGAAGAGCATATATTCGCCAATATGGATTTCAATGTGCCGTTGATCTGCTCCACCAACCCAGAAGCCTCTGGTTAGTAACTGCAATGGAGCTTCTGCTCACCCTGTAGTCCTGCACATAACATTTTTAGGACCTCATTATTAAAATGAGTTTCCCGGTCTGACTCAAGAGATGCCAGAAATCGGAACCTTGGAATTAATTCTCTTGACAGTAATTTTGCCACAGTCAATCTGTTATTCCTAGGATAGGCTTCAACCCATTTTTAAAAAACGATTGCAATGATCAAAACATCTCTTAGTTGATTGCACAGGAGCCTCTCAATAAAGTCAATTTGCATCCAGGTGAAGGGACCTGCAGATTTACCAATGCGATTCATGACAACCTGTGTTTTCTTTCCTGGGTTTTGCTGCTGACACACGACACAGCAATAACATAGCGTTTATAAGGTTACTCTTAATTCAGGTAGAACCACACCTGCTGGACAAGTTGCACCATTGCATCTCTTCCAACATGTGCAGGACCATGGTAGTGTATTGCCATCGGTGACAGTAAGCTGTCTGCCATCAATGTAAACCCACAAATTATCTTCTCATTTGCTGTAACCTGCTCGCACCTAGCCCTGCTGTTCTGCTTCTGTCACCTGCAATTTCTTCACTTTCTCCCAGGAATCTAAAGCTGACAACAAATTACAATCGCTGATGTTGGATGTTTCTTTTATTATTTCATCATTAAAAGTATGTACATTCACAGCACTTTACCTTGCCATCTCATCAGCACAACAGTTGCCAATTGTTACTTAGTCTGTACATTGCTGATAACCAACACATTTCACAACAGCAATTTGGGCAGGCAATTGTAGAGACTGCAAAAGACTCCCCACGCACTGTAGATTTTTAATGGGAGATCCAGAGGACATCATGAACCCACGCTATGGCTCCAATTGACCAAAGTCATGTACGACTCCATACCCATACTTACTATTGGAATAAATTGTGATGCAGAGCTGTTCTAAAATTGTACATGCGCGTGCCAAAGCTATGAGCTATGTAACTTGAGCTAAAAACACTCCTTGCAACCATAACGGTACCACAACAGCTCTAACTGCATATGCAGAAAAAGCAGCTTTCAGATTTCCTTCATTGTCTCTCAAGCATGAACCATCAACAAACACATGATCAGACTCAGGCAATGGTTCATTGGAAGCATCAGGTCGGTGCTTGGTACAGAATTCAGACACATCCAAGCAATCATGAAATAGAAAAACTAGGCCACTTTATTAATAGCAACATTTTCATCAGTAAACATTAATAAACAATATGTTCATAAGAAATTCATTAGTGTAACTCGTTTATATGTATTAGTATTACTTTGTTGTTTTCTTCATCTCTTATTTTAAAGCACACTTTTAAAGTGCTTCACTATGCTTGTCTCAGTTTCATGTGTCACTGTGTCTAATGTGTGTGAAGTGCACTTTCAGCTTTTCGTGTCTTAAATCAGTTCCGTGCTCGAGTCAGCCAACGGCTGTCGCGAGCACTAACTCGCTAGTGCTACGCACGTCCGTTAGCCGACGTGGCCCTGTCCACTGATTAAAACTCCCGCACGGTGGCAGAATTCGCACCGCGGTTAAGGAGTTAATCATTAAATGTGTTGTGTATTATGTTTTTCAAAATCTTGCGTCATCGCTATAGGTTTGTAAATATAAAACATTTTTTTTTATGGCATAAGAGGCAGGATGAGCCTACACTGGCCTCTGGACCATGTGACAAGATGCCAAAGTGACAACACTTGTAATTAACGTAATTGTAAAAAATATATATTTTTGTCACAGGATTCATTAATCATGAGCTGGATTTGCAAACACTGGACCCTGTACAGATTCCAAAGGCCCTACTCGGATCTCAGTTTTTGCGAATCCTAAAAAGAAGTGAATTAATGCACTCCGACAGCGCTTGGCACAGATCCTTTGCATTAGGCTGCGCACAGCAGGATTTGACCCCCTGCACTGCATTGGGATACTGCGGCCCACCTCGCTGCATATGGTGGGTTGGATGCAGGGTTTGTCTACAGGTCTGGGATTGTGGCCAACTCTGGCTGTACACAGATAGCCATGCCAGGGAGGTGTTAGCTGTGCGCAAAAGTTGCAATTGATAATAAAAAAAAAAATGTTCAATGATGTTTTCTTAGCATGCATGCCTTCTGAACGCTGTCATTGGAACAAATGCATCTTTGGCACGCATTCATTCAGCACGCAAGTCATTGTAACGACTTGCCTTAGGGGGGTGCTGGATTTTGGAATAGTTTTATTTACTATTCCAACTGTAGGGTGGGTGTTGGCCTTAAAATCTAACACGATTCAACCAAAACGCCCCCTTGAAGCAAGTCGTTGTAAAGACTTGAGTGCTGATGAATGCATGCTAAAGATGCGTTTGTTATATTGCTGGGACTGTGAAGGCACATCGTGATTCCGGCTTAGTCCTAAAGGACGTTTCCCATGCTGGGTTTCGCAAAGGGCATGGTCACAAGTCTAGCCCTGTAGCCAATGCTCGCCGCTGCAGGAAACTGTTGCATGAGGTTTATGATAAAATATATATATATATACATATATATATATATATATATATATATATATATATATATATATATATATATATCACGGATGGTTTATTTTGCTCATAAGCAATTAATGTATGTCCCGGACCTCAGAAATGGTCTGAAAAAAACACAGTGAGGGATGTTGTGATTGCTAAATAAATCGTATATATAACTGACATTGCCAGTTATGGGTATCTTTACAGATCATTGTTCATTCCCAGGGCACTACTCATGACCACACACATCACAGATGACATCACAAATATCTTTGATAACATCAAATGTCAACTTACCATAGACATCAATGTTATGTTATGTTATGTTATTTTTATTTGTACCGCGCACAGCTGCCCCAGCAAAGGGGCGTCCTGGCGCTTTGAGAAGGTAAACACAACACAGCATTAAAAGCGGGCAGAAAGGAGAAGAGACACAACAGATGAGCTAAACAAATAAAAAGGTCTTGATAGCCCGTCTAAACTGAAGGAGCTCATCGATGGCCCAGGTTTGTGGAGGAAGAGAATTCCACCAGCTTGCTGCCAGGACTCGAAAGGAGCGGCCACCAATTCTGCTCAACTGAAAACGCGGGACCACTGCTAAGTTCTGGCCTAGCGATCTAAGAGTGCAAGAGGGGACATAGGGGATCAACAGTTTCTCCAAGATTTGTGGGGAAGTACCCTTGAGGATTTTAAATGCAAGGCAGAGAACCTTGAATCTAATCCTCTGTTGCACAGGGAGCCAGTGGAGAGAGCGCAGGGCATTGGACACCGAGCACCGCCTAGGCAGACCTGTCACCAGTCGGGCCGCAGCGTTTTGAACCAGCTGGAGCCGCAGAAATTCTGACTGGTTAACCCCCGCCAGTAGGGAGCTGGCATAGTCCAGCCTGGACAGCACTGATGCTTGGACCACCAGCTGTCTTGTGGGTGCATCAAAGAATTTGAGGATGGGTCGAAGTCCTCTGATGATGCCATAGCAAGAAGCCGCCATCTTCTTGGTATGACAGATGAAACTCAGAGAAGGATCAAGCCACACCCCCAGGTTTTTTATCTCTGCCGCTGGGAGGGGAGTCACACCCAACTCCGAAGGCCACCAGTTGTCACCCCACAAAGCCACCTGTTTACCAACCACCGTAATCTCCGTCTTCTTGGTGTTTAACTGGAGACAGTTGGAGTTCATCCAGTTAGCCACTTCCCGCAGACCATCACAGAACCTGGGAGCCTCCAGGTCTGAGTCCCCACTCAGTGTGACCGCCAGCTGCGTGTCATCTGTGTAAGAGACCATGGTCAGGCCCCACCGCTTGATGACCGCAGCCAACGGTCTCACATACAGATTGAAAAGGGTGGGACTCAGTGATGACCCCTGTGGGACTCCCTGGTCTAACGGGCAGGATTACGACTTACTGGGCGGGATCGCCACCTGGAATGACCTATCCGTAAGGAAGGATCGAAACCAGTGCAAGGCGGAGCCAGAAACGCCCACCTCCTCAAGACGCCGAATCAGAATCCCGTGCGAGACCGTGTCGAAGGCGGCACTGAGATCTAATAACAATAGTGCCGCCGTCCGACCGGAATCCAGCACGGAACGCAGATGCTCGACCATCGAGAGAAGGGCCGTCTCCGTGCTGTGACCCGCACGGAACCCGTTCTGGGTAGGGTCGAGAATGTTAAGCCTACCAAGATGGTCTGTAAGAGTGGCATTCACATGGGCCTCCGCTATTTTCGTGGCCCAAGGGAGATATGGCGGTAACTTTCAGGTTTAAGGGGGTCAAGGGTCGCCTTCTTCAGAATTGGCGTGACTACTGCCTGCTTCCATCTGACGGGAACCACTCCAGAAGAGAGGGACAGGTTGATCAAGGACAGCACCGGGGTGCGGCAGACCGGCGCCAGGGTCTTGAGTTGGGCCGGTTTCAGCGGGTCTGCCGGAGATCCAGACTTGATTTTGGCACTGAGAGAGTCAAACACCTCCAAAGATAAGGGGGGTAAGATAGAAAGACATTCCCCCTCACCTAAGGTGCGACCAACCTGCTCTAGCATCAGGGAACCCGTTAGAAAAGTGCGATAGATGGCTTGCACTTTTTCATGGAAGAAAGAGGCCAAACCCTCACAATGTGAGTCCGAGCATATTTCCACTGCAGTTGCTCTCTTCGCCATTAGGTCCTTTAATACTTTAAAAATAAGTTTAGATGGATTGGCAGAATTCTGAAACTGTTGAGCATAATAGGAAGCGCGAGTTTGACACACTGCCCTGTGGTAGATCTTGACCTTGGCCAGATAACATATCTTCAGATCTGGGTCGTACGACTTCCTCCATAATCCTTCGGCCTGTCTACAGGCCCTCTTAAGAGATGCCTAGGAAGTGTCATACCAAGGACTCGGCTCCTTCCGATGACACTTGGACCAACACATAGGAATCAGAGAATCGAGGGCATCAGATATCCACTCACAGAAGGAGTCGTATCCATAATCCACCTCGGTGAACGGACCTAAAGGAACCTCCTCGAGCAGATGGTAAAAATCCTCCAGTCTTAATTTGTGCCAGTGTTGTTTAAGAACAAGTCTGTCCTGAGATAGAAAAGGAGAGTCAGACAAAGAGCATGCCGTTTTCACCAGCATGTGGTCTGTCCAGACCAACTGGGAGGAACCAAGAACTCTGAATCCTTCTAGATTTGTGAAGAACGGGTCAAGAGTATGACCACCTCTGTGTGTGGGGAAAGTAATCATCTGCGAGAGCTGTAGAGACTCAAGATCCGCCAGAAAGCTCCTAATAGAGGGTAAAGAAGGGCAGTCCAAATAGAGATTAAGATCTCCCACAACATTAAAATTTGCGCATCCTAGTGCCTCTGTACTAATGTACTCAGGAAGAGCAGCCCTAAAAACAGAGTCACAGCCCGGAGGCTGGTAAATTAATAAACCAGAGAAGGTAAACTGGTGACTAAACGCTGTTTTAAATAAGGCACCCTCACACCCCAAAAGTTCAGCGGCTGTCCACTCGCAGGGATAACACCGTTTGGTGGCCATCGCAATGCCTCCACCTCTAGTCGTCTGATTTAAAGTAAAAATAGCATACTCTGGGGGAAAGGCTAGGTTGATTATCGAGGAGTCAGAGTCCTGGAGCCACGTTTCCGCCAGAAAAAGCACATCCGGCGAACCATCAATGAGAAGGTCGTAAACCTCCTGATGGTGCTTTACCACTGATCTGACGTTTAAGCTCCAGATACTCAGGTCCCGTTGTCCTACCCTCTTTATAACAGGCCCCAAGGAGCGTATAAGAGATGGGGGTTCCAATGACCAAGCACCACACCTACAGTTATATGGGACACAAAGCGGGACTACAGGCGAAAACTCGCAATGTGTACATCGGTCCCGAAGGGCCAGTAGATCGGCCCTACTATAAGTTCTGAAAGGTAATGTCATGATGGCCAGGTCCAGATTTCTGCCGCGGGCCGCGCCTCCTTAGCGCGGACGGGCGCAGACGGGCAGGACTCTGGCACGACTCAGGCACAGCGAAGGCACGCCTCTGCGCGTAACCGCTGCATGTTGGAGGGAGCTTTAAATAGGCGTCCCGCCACTCAGCCGGAGCGCTAGACCGCTCGTCAGCAACACCCACCCAAAGTGAACACCACTCCAAGATGGCGCCCAAAGTGAACACCACTCCAAGTGAACACCACTCCAAGATGGCGCCCAAAGCCAATCCCACCCCAGAAACCCGACCCGCCAAAACAGCGGTCCGGTTTCTGGGGTGGGATATAATACTCCACTATGAATCGTCAACTGTTTTTCACGTCTTCCAATTCAATGTGTTGTTTTATATCCTGTTACTTTTTGTTATCCTATATTACCTAACCTTTGGGCAAATACTGCACCAGGTCCTATCTACATAACCCACTGGACATGACATGTTCTACGTGTGCATTGTATGTTGCATGCTTCATCTCTGGCCCATTGCCTTGTTGACCCCTTGTGAACATTATCCATTCTGCACAGCCTTCAGCTGTGCACCGGGTATTACAAATTCAGTTGTCTTGTTACGAATGGCTTCTACTGGATACATAGCTGCTATTGAGAGCCTGCCATTTGTGTTTTGCAACTGGTTAATGGCTCCTTGCGGTATTTATCTTCTAATTTTAGGAATTATCATTTTAACCAGTATATGATTTCCCCCTGTTTATTTCCTCTGGGCATACTGAGGCCATAAGGTTCAAAAGCCACAACTGGATTCAGCACAGCTCTGTATTGTGCTTTGGATCAACTCACAATGGCCTTCCCCTCCGCTGCCCAGCTGGAAGCTGAATCTTGAATGCAGATCTTACCTACAATTGCTTCTATGAGATCAAACACTGCTTACCCACTCGTAAGAGTTCTTGCAGTCCTTTCTCAAAAGAAGAAAAACAAACTGCATAAGCTTTTAATGAATACAAAACAGTAAAGGTATTAACACATTCCTATGTGAATCTTGGGCATTAACAGCCTGCATTCTCCAATTTCCTGCAAGACACACGATCCTACCTTTAATTAATGTACTTGTTTATTAGCCGTATTGGGTGCTCAGTCATCCACAGGGAACCATGCTTTTCGCCAAATACATAGTATTATGAAGGCAATATACAAAGACACGAGTTTCCCAAACATTCATTTTTCAGTGGATCTCGTCTTGGGGATCCCAGCTGATTTAGGCCTAAGGTGAGCTTCCAGGTGAGGCTGTTCTAGAGGATCACCACACGAATTGAGGAGGAAATGTTCCGTTCACTGGTCAGAAATAAAGCCCTGGAACACGTATCCAAGGAAGACACGTTAGGACTAAAGGAGACAGTAAAAAAGTTACATCGATTTTGAAAGTTTGATAAGAGCTGCCCTGACATTTAGTTACTTCGAAACTAAATACCAACAAAGTTTACAGGGGGAGAAAAGTTATTTTCCCCAGGAGTGGGTTCTAAAGGTTCAGTTCTGGTTTCACCGCTCCTGGGAGATTTTCTACACCCGGTAACCCGGTATCTAAATCAATAGGTGGTTTTTGGGATAATACACACTCCTCATTCTCCATGTTGTCAGTTAATATCAGGCTACGGGCAGGGGTGTTGTCTTCATGGTTGTCGGCAGTGATAATACCTGTTAAAGAAGGGGGATAGGGATAATCCTCAATGTTACTGCATCATTTCATTAATAGATGCGGAGGTGAAGGTCCTGGGGAGTGCAATTCGCAATAGGTTACTGGAGTGGTCCAACGCCAATGACATCCTGAGGGACATTCAATATGGTTGCAGACCAGGTAGGTCAACATCGGTCCAATGTCTGAACCTCCATCTTATAATTAATAAATGCACTACTGCCCGGCCAGAATCCCTCCATCTTGAATTCATGGAATTTACTCCGCATTTTACAGGGTCAATCATTATAAACTTTGGGCCCTGATGTCCCTTATAGAGGCAGATTCAAGCACTGTGGCCCTCTAGGCTGATCTGCACTAGGATACCACTGCTTTGGTGCGCTTCTCGCAGGGGATTTCCCACACACAGTCATTGACTACGAGAAGTGTAATCCGCCAAGAGTGCATTCTCGCACCATTCCTGTTTACATTGTATGTAAATGGGCTTGAAAGCACCCTTCTCTCTGCTCATGCGGACTGCTCGAGGGCAGGAGCTAGATCTCTCCCAGTGGTGTTGTATGCCGATGATGTGGTCCTCATGGCCCGCATGGCCAGAGGGCTGCAGCAACTCCTGCCCAGATTGGTTTCCTTCATGGAGAGTCTGAACCGGGCAGCAATTTTGACTAAGTTTTATGTTATGGTAGCTGGCCCACGATCCACCAAATCCAAAACCTTTAAAGTGGCAAATCATACCTTGGGAAAAGTCTCCACTTTCCCCTACTTAAGTGTTTTATTAGATTTGAAGAACAATTGGAATTCCTTAATTGAGGGTAAGAAATTGGAGCTTATAAAAACCATTAGGGCAGTTAGCAGCTTTGCACGTAGATTGGGTACCTGGCCACCACAAGTTCTACTCAAGGTATACCAGGCTAAATGTGTGTCCCAGATTTGATATGGGAGTGAGCTTTGAGGGTAGCGAATATTGATAGAATTCAGGTAGGTATAGAATTCATGTAGTTGAAAATTGATTTCTTCGACGACTAGCGAAGGTCCTGAAATGCATTCCTGCCTTTTTAGTGGCTGTGGAGTTAGGAACAGGCCACGTAACAGATTTAGTAACACTCATTCCTTTGTTGTGTTGGTTCAAGATCTGGACCGCAGAGGATTTACAGTTTAATTGTTTGATCCTCTCTGGCTGCTTGTCTCTTGACTTTGCGCACAGAATCCCCTGGTTAGCGTATGTAAAGGCAGCTTTCACCTCCCTTGGTAGAGGGAATTTCCTCTCTGATCCCTACTTACTGACTTCCCGAGAACTGAAAAGCATCAAGAATCTGATTCCTGAGCAAGCTGTATCATCTAGGGAAGACCCGGAGTTGCCAAAACTTTCAGTGAGGAGAGATGTGCCTTTGAAGACCATTCAGTGCATGGAGCCCTATCTAGTACAGGTATGCAGTACACAAACCAGGTTTCTATTGGAAAGGTTTAAATTCAAAAAGCTACATCATCTTTTAGCTGTACCTAGTGGTTGGGCTCATTCTGGTGCAAGGTTGCCCTGTGGCTTCAACAATAGGTCTCCGCATGACACCTTACACTTTGATATGCTCTGTGATTATTTTAGCAGGTCCTGGAAGCAATTTTTAGCCCCTCTGTTGGAATCTCTTCATTTTACCCAAGTACGCCCCGGTCTCGCTCACCTGCAGATGCTCCCAAACGACATTGTTTTTATTTGTGGTATCCTGCTTTATACGAGCTGCACTAATGTCCATTCGGTGAAGACCTGATTGATCTTGGGATTGTTATTTATGTACTGTTCTTGTTTTTGCTTATGTTTGCAAATTTGTTTTTTACTGCTCTGTAATCTTGTTTACTATTGTAGTATACCAGGTACTCTTTAATGGTTGTTTTTGTCAAATAAATAACGATTTTAAAGTGAAGTAGGGTACCGAAATGAGATGGCATTTTTTAAAGATTTCTTTCAAAGTCTGACCTTCATAAACGTAATTGAGTGTATTAATGTTTCAAGTTTATAGTGCTTTTTGTGAATGCAAAAACAAAAGGAAGGTGCATGAGTCAAGACATTGCCACAATAAAAGGTGGTATTTAGTGAAATGAGTAAGGCCTGAACACATTTGGCACATATGCAGTAGGATGTTCATAAAAACCTATCTTACTTTAGCTGTATCGCCAACTTCGGACTCCAAAATTATTTTGCCAAGCTCTTATTAAAAAACTACAGGTGTCCTGCAGCATTTGTCTGTTTATGTTTCCTTGACAATGATCCTATGTCTGGGAGGAAATAAGTCTTAATGTGAGCTAAAAGGGCTTAATGTGTACCAACAGTACAATGGCATTGACTCTAGTTGCCTTCGTAGGACTTCAAACTTAATTCAAGCTGGTCGAGATTCTCGCCCGTAAACTCTACTCAGAAGAGTGGCAGTTGACGTTAATTGCACTGTTGTACTAACCTCCAGAAGTTAGGAGGACATTTGGGCTATGTCATAAAATGGTTCTTTTAGTGTCTGATTACATTTATTACTGAGGCTTTGTGGAGCAAGATGGTCAAGACGACCTCGGGCATTTGTGCGCTCTATAAATCTGATAAGCAAATCAAATCAATCAAATCAATCAAATCAAATCAAGTGTTTGCTTAAACCAGTGGTGATGGAGGCTCTGGGGCTGGCCATGCCTTCATGCTCTACCGGGGATGAATGCGGTACTTGCAGAGGCCTGGCTAGGCCATACTGGTGGTCTGGCTAGTGCACAGTGCGGACGGCACATATTAGACATGCACACATGAGATGTACTGTCAGCGAAGGCCTCAAGCGACCTCATGCCAGTCTATTTTTTTCCTCGGGCTGTGCCCGACCCAGGGAGTGAGCGTGTGGGTGTGTCATGTGGTAGAGACTGAGTGGTTCTCCACTTCCCTATCATTCTTTATAACATTTCAGAGCCACACATTGTTGTTATGTTATGTTATGTTAAATTAACTTATTGAGCGCGCTAACACCATTAGGTTTCTTGGCGCTATACAGAGGGAGCAGGGAGGAGAGACAGAAGATAACATAACACAGAATGACGGCTAGTAATAAGCTACAGTGAAAAGGTGAGTTTTGAGGGAGGATCTGAATGTGGTGTAGGGGGAGGGCAACCTAAGAGAAAGAGGTAAGGTGTTCCAAAAAGACGGGGCTAAGAAAGAAAACCTGAGGCCACCGTGTTTCTTCCGCTTGAATCTGGGGACAGAAAGTAAGGCCAATTGAGATGACCGAAGAGTGCGGGAGGGAACATAAGGATGAAGCAAAGAAGAAATGAAGGAGGGACCATGACCAGTGAGGGATTTAAAAATGATGCAACCAAGCTTAAAGTTGCAGCGGGCAGAAACCGGAAGCCAGTGGAGACTTTTTAGGAGAGGTTGGACGTGCTGATCTCTAGGTTGATGATAGATCAAGCGGGCAGCTTGATTTTGGATCAGCTGGAGTCTCCTAAGTTGGTATGCAGGAATGCCTACGTAAAGTGCATTTGCGTAGTCAAGCCTAGACATGACTAACGCAAGCAGGGCCAAAGTGAGGGCATCGGTGGTAAGTAGGCGGGAGATTTTGCGTATTTTCCTGAGCTGGAAATGGCTGGAGGAGACTACAGCGCTGATCTGGGGTGTCATAGAAAGGTCGTTGCTTATGACAACTCCCAGACTTTTTGCTGAGTTGACAGGGCAAGGGGGGCTGCCCAGACTGGCAGGCCAAAAGGAAGAGTGCCAGGGATTAGAGGGCCCCCCGACAAGCACCAGCTCAGTCTTGTCGGGGTTAAGTTTCAGATGGTTTGTGCCCATCCAATCGCTGATGAAGCAGAGGGTGTTTTGGAAAGTGGAGATGGATTGGTCACTGGAGTCGATAGTGAAGACCAGTTGAATGTCATCCGCGTAGTTGAACGCGGAGACATTGAATTGGCGGAGGGAACGGATAAGCGGGGCTAGGTATAAATTAAAAAGGAGAGGGGATAAGGAGGATCCCTGCGGGACACCACAGGTCAGCTCGACTTGAGAGGCAGAAAACTGGGACAGTCTGACAGCTTGATGGCGGTGAGTCAGAAAAGAGCGCACCCAATCCAGGGCAGTGCCCTGGATGCCAGCCTCTCTGACACGGTCGACCAAAATATCGTGGTCGACCGTGTCAAAGGCGGCTGACAGGTCTAGAAGAACCAGGGCCTGACAGGTGTTAGAGTCGGCGCCCCTGCGTAGTTCGTCCATCACAGAGAGGATGACTGCTTCTGTGGAATGCGCAGGTCTGAACCCAGCCTGCTGGGGGTCCAAAACACAAGAGTCCTCAATAAAAGAAGTAAGGGTTTGAGTGACATGGGACTCCAGGACTTTGCTAAGGAAGGGAAGGAGGGAGATAGGGCGATAGTTGCTCATGGTGGACGGGTCAGCCGTGGGTTTTTTCAGGATGGCGACCACCTCTGCCCGTTTGAAGGAACCCGGGACCACCCCCGAGGTTAAAGAGTTGTTTAAGAGGGCTAAAGGGGGGTCCGGGCAGGAAGTAAAAGCTTCTCGCAGGGCAGAGGGGGGGCAACAGTCGCTAGGGGAGCCAGAAGAAACTTTGAGTAAAAGGGAGAGAAACATCTCTTCTGGAATGAGGGGGAGCTGGGATAGGGTGTGGGTGATGGGGTGAAAGGAAGTGCTGGGGGGGAAAGAAGTGGATGAAACGTGAGCAGAAATGCTGGTTTTGATTTTAACAATTTTGTCCACGAAGAACTGATTCAGGGAGTCACACAGAGGCTGGGAGGGAAGCGGGGCAATGGTGACTCTCGCCGGGTTAGATAATTCCTCAACAATAGAAAAAATGTCTTTAGATTTGTTAGTAGAGTTCAAAATCTTATTGGAGAAATAGCTGGATTTAGCCCGGGCTATAGCAGACTTGTATTCCCTCAGCTGAGAAGAGAAGACAGCTTTTGTCTCGGGAGTATATCCTCGACGCCAGCGTCTTTCGGCCTGGCGGAGACTAAGTTTCAGTGCCTTGAGTTCCTCGGTGAACCACCTATGGGCGTCGTGACTGCGCCGCATCTTAACAGGTTTTAGAGGTGCCACCGAGTCAGCGGCGGAGACAAGCCATTGGATAAGATTATCAGACTGAGAGTCAATGGAAGTGGGGGGTCCCGTAGTAGAAGGGGCTGATGAGCTCAGGAGGGAAGTGAATATGTTGAGGTCGGCCTTGTTCCAATTACGTGCCAGGAAATTAGATTCTCGGGTAATATTGGTCGGGGGAGGCTTAGCAAGGGAGAAAGTGATAAGTAGATGATCTGACCAGGGGCAGGGGAGGACAAGGGGAGTGGAGATGTCTAAAGAAGAAGTCCATACCTGGTCCAAAATATGACCTTTAGCATGTGTGGGTGTGTGTATGTGTTGAATACAATTGAGGCCAAGCATAAGGTCGGAAAAGGCGAGAGAACCCGGGGTTTCGTGAGGGTCCGATGGCCAATAATTGAAGTCGCCGAGAACCAAAACATTAGTGTTGTTGATAGTCAGCTGGGAGATGAGCTCCCCAAACTGAACTGAGAAGTTTGGCATGGGTTGAGGGGGACGGTAAACTAGGACACATACAAGAGAGGACCCAGGTTGCTCCAGCCTGAGAGCAAGACAGTCGGTCATAGGAATGCTGGGGATAGGTATAGGGGAAAACCTGATTGAGTGGCTAATGATGGCTGCGACCCCGCCGCCCACTTTGCCAGAGGGGCGATTGGCTTGCATTATGTAATATCCTGGGGGGATGGCCGCCAGGATATCAGGGGAGGAATCATCTGTGAGCCAGGTCTCGGACAGGAACAAGATGTCAGGCTGTTCCGATCCTAAGAGATAGAAGATGTCAGTTTTATGGCTGACCAGAGACCGAGTGTTCAGGTACATCACAGATAGGGGGGAATTAGGGGCAGGTACCGAGGTAGAAGAGCGAGGTTTGCCTGCCAGGGCCGGGGGCCTGTGAATAGGGGGTGAAAGAATGAGCTCAGGAAAGGATTTTCTCGATACGGGCAAACCGCATGCGGTGTGCTTGACCGAAGCCTCGGGGGGGAGGGAATACAGGTTTGTGCAGTGAGACAATGGCAGAGCGGGAATAGATGATGCGGGGAGCAGAGTGACGAGCCCCGTGCCCCGGCCTGCCGCGGACGGGCGCAGACGGGCTTAACTCAGGCGCAACTCCGGCGCGCCTACGCCGCGCCCGCTGCGCTCGTCCGCTGCGCTGACACATTATGGCCGTTTAAATAGGGGCAGGACGAGGGTGGAGTCTCAGGGAAGCTTCATGGGAATTGAATCCCAATCAAAGATGGCGCCCGCTGCCACTGGGAGCCCGAGGTAACAAACAGCCCCCAGCCAGCCACTCGCCTCTGAAAACCGGAAAATAAGGTTAGAGCCCTGCACAACAAAAGGTGAGGTTAAAAATTCAATTTAAAAGACAATGCGCTGCGTGAAAGCGCCGCCGCTCGCATACAGCGGGGCGGAATGCTAAAAGTACAGAGAGGTGCTCTCTCTCTCTCTCAACTCCCTCAATGTCAGCAAACGAGCCCACTGCCACCGGGCTGTCTGTCAAACACCGAGAGAGGAGTGAAACGCCCTCCTAAATAGGGGCAGGACGAGGGTGGAGTCTCAGGGAAGCTTCATGGGAATTGAATCCCAATCAAAGATGGCGCCCGCTGCCACTGGGAGCCCGAGGTAACAAACAGCCCCCAGCCAGCCACTCGCCTCTGAAAACCGGAAAATAAGGTTAGAGCCCTGCACAACAAAAGGTGAGGTTAAAAATTCAATTTAAAAGACAATGCGCTGCGTGAAAGCGCCGCCGCTCGCATACAGCGGGGCGGAATGCTAAAAGTACAGAGAGGTGCTCTCTCTCTCTCTCAACTCCCTCAATGTCAGCAAACGAGCCCACTGCCACCGGGCTGTCTGTCAAACACCGAGAGAGGAGTGAAACGCCCTCCTAAATAGGGGCAGGACGAGGGTGGAGTCTCAGGGAAGCTTCATGGGAATTGAATCCCAATCAAAGATGGCGCCCGCTGCCACTGGGAGCCCGAGGTAACAAACAGCCCCCAGCCAGCCACTCGCCTCTGAAACCGGAAAATAAGGTTAGAGCCCTGCACAACAAAAGGTGAGGTTAAAAATTCAATTTAAAAGACAATGCGCTGCGTGAAAGCGCCGCCGCTCGCATACAGCGGGCGGAATGCTAAAAGTACAGAGAGGTGCTCTCTCTCTCTCTCAACTCCCTCAATGTCAGCAAACGAGCCCACTGCCACCGGGCTGTCTGTCAAACACCGAGAGAGGAGTGAAACGCCCTCCTAAATAGGGGCAGGACGAGGGTGGAGTCTCAGGGAAGCTTCATGGGAATTGAATCCCAATCAAAGATGGCGCCCGCTGCCACTGGGAGCCCGAGGTAACAAACAGCCCCCAGCCAGCCACTCGCCTCTGAAAACCGGAAAATAAGGTTAGAGCCCTGCACAACAAAAGGTGAGGTTAAAAATTCAATTTAAAAGACAATGCGCTGCGTGAAAGCGCCGCCGCTCGCATACAGCGGGGCGGAATGCTAAAAGTACAGAGAGGTGCTCTCTCTCTCTCTCAACTCCCTCAATGTCAGCAAACGAGCCCACTGCCACCGGGCTGTCTGTCAAACAACAACCCAACATTGTTTAGTGAGGCTCTGCTTAGCACAGCCAATCTCGTAGTCTTTGGCTTGGGGCAGGGTTTGGCTGGAGACCATACTTCTCGCTCCAGCAGATGGTTTTGAAACCACACTCACTGACTGTCCGCCGGGTGCACCCCAACAGAGCTGTCCATCATGTTTCGACTATTTTCAGACAAGTGCCTGTTCTCAGGCGATTCAGTATGTTCTTGACCTTCTCTGACCGGGAACTTTGAAGTGAATGTTCAGTGCTCCTGCTGTGTCTTCGGCTTCACTTCGTACATCACCAGGCCCCTCGCTTACCTCCTTGAGCCCCGAGATATTTCTGGTGACAGTGCCATCAACATGATGCCTATTACCCCAGTCACCGTCCAGAAAAGATAATTCGGGTCCGAAAATTCCAGCCAGGGCATCTATCCTAGATGCTGACAAAGAATCCCACTTGCAGCGTAAGGCTTCACACTTGCATATGGAGGTTAGCTTAGGGGTTGGTGGCCTCTTGCTTGGTCTGGGTTGCATCAATATCAACGTCCTCGGATGCCATGCTGGATCCACTGGGATGCAATCCCGGGAAGGTCTCCGGAACAGAAGATGAGTCGGGCACAGTTGGTTGTGCTGTGTGGAGTCTGCCAGTAGGCATTCGAGATTTGGTGCATACACATCTCTGCATTTTCACCACACTCCACCCCAATTTGGAGGGCTCTATTCTGAATTCTTATGAATCTTTCTACCTCGCCGTTGGCTTGTGGCCATTGATGGATGAACTTCCGGTGTCTGATGGCAAAAAAGGCAATGTTGTCCTAAAATTCGCGCCCTTGGAAGAGGGGACCATTGTCTGACTGCACCTCATAATTTTACATCACGGCCCGGAGGCCAATCATTTAATCATCATTTAACCCCAACATGACAAAGGTTTTGTCTAACACTGACTTGACATGTGTGAATGCTGTGGATGACAGCACCTTGACTACTGGAAACTTGGTGTAGGAGTCCATCATGACCACGGTTCTACAGCCATCAGGAAAACTCTCAAAGTCAATGCGAATTTTGGCCCTGGGCTCCCGGCTCAAATCCTTAGTCAGTACTCGAGAAATATGCAGTCCGCGGTGATTTTCAGTGCCAAATGCTTGTCCGCACTGTGCAATCATCACAAACGCCACCATGCACAGCACAAGCGAGAGCTGCTTTCCTTTCTGCCGCTCGAGTAGATTTTTACTCGAGCAGCAGCTTTCTCGAAGCGAACAGGCAGTTTCTCAACATGAGCGGTCGCAAGCATAGGCGACCACTCGCAATTAGAAACCCGACCCCTGTGTTGAGAAATCTCGCTGGGAGGTTTATTTTCCACGCTCGCCAACTTGATGTTTACGATTGGGAACGAGGAAAAATCTCGCCGGGAGGTGGATTTTGCTCACTCGCGCTCGCCAACAGGACGTTGACAAACGCGAGCGAGGAAAAAAACTCTGTTATGCGAGTTTTTAAGAACTCCGCGTAACGCGGAGCGCAGAAAACTCCGCAAACTCCACGAGCGGAGCCAGATCGACGACTCGGCTCCAAAGTTCTTTTGGGACGATGATTAGTTGGCCCCACAATATGAGGTCTTCCTGGCTTTCACTGAGCTCATTTCTGACTCTCCATAGATGCTGCCCAAGCCGCTTGGTCTTCAAAGGTCAGGACCGAGACCAGTCTAGGAAATGCTACCACTGACTGAGCTAGAGCTTCTTTGGCTTTCACTAGGCTCTCATTTCTTTCCATCACTTCACAGATCTCCTAGATAGTTGGTGCCCGGTGACACGAATCTTGGAAAACCATGCATTTGAATTCTTCTGTTTTCTCCTCTTCCCTTGATGTTCGGAGTGTCTTCAGTGGTGATAGGGGGGTGCAATCAGTAATCCGCTTGGTTGCTGTTGCCCGGGCGGTAGGCCAATTAAAAAGTGTATGCTTGCAATTGCACCACCCATCTTTCAATCCTAAGAGGGGCTAGGCGGGTCATGCCATTAAAGAGAGAAAGGAGGGGCTTAATAATCTAGGATTACCTTGAACCCCTGGCCACTGCACAGGTACAGGTGGAAATGCTGGCAGGCCAATCTGATTGCCAGAGCTTCTTGGTGTCTGACAGAGCTCTACTGGCATAGGCCACTGGTACCCACTCTTGGTGGTGCATTCCTGCATCAGCACAGGACCTAATCCAATGGGGCTTTCATCTACAATCAGTTCTGTTTTTTTCTGGGGATGGAAGTAAGCCATTGTAACTTTGTCAGGTTGGGCGTACTGGATAGCCTTGAAAGTTTTATCTGCACCCTGGTTCCAGTTCCATTGCACTCCTGATATGGTGAGGAGACACAGAGGTTCGGATACCATGGCCAAGTTAGGAATGAATCTCCCACAGTATGTCGCCATCTTAGGGAAACTGTGGACCTCTGTGGGAGTCTCTGGGATTGACACCTTCATTATTGCTGTAGCTTTTCTTAGATCAACAGGTAGGCATTGACAGGAAAATATGTGCCTAAAAAAAGTCCATGGAGTCTTTATAGAAAACACATTTTTCTTTGTGGTGCTTTAAATCACTCTTGGCCAAGCACTGTAGGTTGCTTCACAGGTGAGCATGCTGTTCTTCCAGAGTGTTTGAATAGATCAGTATATCGTTACTCCAGTTGTAAACCTCAGAAGCTCCAACAGCACTTCTCTTAACGAGTTCTGGAATACTTCTGCAGTGGAGGAGACACTGAAGCTGAGCCTCTTGTAGCGACAGAGCCCAATGTGAGTTGACAACGTTATGGATCAGCTCTCCGGGGCAAGCTCTAACTGGTGATACCCAGTGTTGAGATACAGATTTGAGAACCACTTGGCTCCATTCAAATCCGCTATTATCTCATCCATTGTTGGAGCTACGTGGTGTTCTTGACAAATTGCCTGGTTCGGGGGCCTCATATCCACAGAAAGTCTTATAGCCCCTGGTTGCTTTGGCTTGGGTGCAAACACTAGCTGTGACACCCAGGGTGTGGAGTCTGTGACCTTTTCAATTACAGAGAAATCCTTGAGTGCCTGCAGGTCCTGCTCGACTTGAGGTCTCAGGTGAAATGAGACTCAATGATGTCTCAAGGCAGTGGCCTTGACAGAGCGCTCTATGTGTAGTCTTACTAGTTGATCATTGAGCTTTCCCAGGCACTGAATTAATTGCGGGAATTCCATCAAGATGAAGTTGCCATGAAAGGTGTGCACCTGGTTACCAAATAACACCAGCTCTAGGTCTTCTGCAGTATGGCAGCTCAGCAGCGTGCCTTTCTTTCCCTCAGTGATGTGAAATGTTGTCTTTATAGTGCATCCCTCATGCAAGACCATGTCTTCGATGACTCCAACTAGGGGTAACGGCCTAGTACACCCATAGGTATAGTTTTTAGCTTAAGAAGAGCCCAGTTGTGGTCGCGGTGACAGGTTTTCATATTGTTCAGAGTCCATTACGCTGACAGACGCCCCAGTGTCAATGATCAGTTTTACAGTGGTATTGGCTATCCCCACCGTACACATTGGGGGTGTCTCCTTTTACAATCAGCTCTCCCTTTGAATGATACAACAATAACGTTTTCATCCTCCTCCCCCATACCAATGTTCTGTTCGCTGTACCTGGGTTCTTTTTCTCATGTGGCCTCCTCTATGGACATTTGGTGGAGGGCGACTGTCATTTTACTGGGACCACCGGTGTACCCACTTGGTCTTCTGCTGCAGCAGACTGCTGCGTAATGGTTAGCTTTGCCGCACTTGGAACCTGGGGTTTTCTGATCAAGTCCACAGTTGCCACAGCTCCTTCCTGGTTGCGCAAACGTGGTTTGGCAAGGAGGGCCAGATCGTCATTGGATAGCCTCGACTCATTCAGTTTTAAGTTGTGGTGCCCTTGTTGGGGCTAGTGGAACGGGAGGTTTGCAGAGTGCTGTTTCCTTTTTATTTTCTCATGAATTTGCCAGTTCATGGAAGCATGCTAGCACTAAAATGTTGTTGAGAGGGATTCCTCGCTGTCGTAGTATTAGGCAACTGAGTACGATAGAGTGACACTCCTGAATGATCTGCGCCCCGATTTCTTCCCTCTGATCATGGAACATGCATGTGCTCGCAAGAATTCTTAGCTGGGTGTAAAACATGTAGATGGATTCAGTTTCCTAATGCGTAGCTTGCTGCACTTTGAACCTTTCTAAACCCAGGTTGATTTGTGGATCAAAGTGTTTGTTAAGTGCTGTGACTGCTGCGTCGAAATTTGTGTCATAACCGGTGTCAGGCAATGTTTTGATGAGTTTGAACAACTCTTCCCCACCGAAGTGCCTGAGTAGTAATCTCTTAACTGCACAATCAGTTTCCCTTGTGCCTTGAAAGTAGCGATTGAGGCACCCCAACCAGGAACGCCATCTGGGTGCTGTAGTGGGCAGATCACCAAATTCACTGAATGGGGGAAGTGGCGTCACCAAGTCCTGTGAGTGCTGACTCGGGATTGGTTGTGCCAGGTTAAGGCGCTGATCCTGGTTACTCATGTTACAAGACGTATTCCTCCCCCTGTAAGCAATTTAATGATCAGTGTCGGGAGCCACCGGCACAGGGCAGGAACTACCTGGTTCTAGCTCAGTGTGATCTGGCTTTGTGTCTGGTGAAAAGGGTGTCCCACAAGGAATTTATTCTTCAGTACCTCACTTTTATTTGTGTTTTTTTTCTGTGACTCAGCACTCAGACACCGTGTGCCAATTCCAGGAGATGAGATAGAGTCAGTCTCAGTGGCCCCATGAAGCAGCAGACAGCCAACCATACCCCTCTCCAGGCACATGAATGGCAAAACTCAGTTTTTTCACCCCGGTGTGCGTATATCAGCAGTTCTCCATAGTAGGTCTGAGGAATGCAGAATTGAGGCTGTGCTAGCGTGCGGAATCCAGGAACGCCTGCTTTAATTGCCAGCCGCCCCAACGTCATCTTCTGCTGGCGACAAGCACAGCATACATGATGGTGCAGACTTCGCCTACCAAGGCTGCATCGCATCAGGCAGACAGCGATATACGGCCCACCCTGAGTAAGACATGCCATGGTTGTCCCTGAGGAAGTACGGCACACCACTCCTCAGAGCTGATGGCTCAAACTCAACTGGGCCACAATTACTGTATGATTATGGTTAATTTATAGATTCGGATAGGAAATACCTTGTACTAGAATTATGTTAAGGTTAGCCATCTGATATCCGTATATCAATTGTGTAAAGTTGTATAATGAAGACTCTGAGGCAGTGGTGGCAGTACTGTGCACGTTTATTTATATTTAAATAAACTCGTCCGAGGAGCGCCGGCCGGCGCTCTGCTCCGGTGAGTGTAAAGCGCGCTAATCTTGCGCGCGCATATCCGGCGCCAACATGGCCGCCGTGCGTCACGTCAACGTGACGTGTAACAACTAGAACGCTACATATCTCCCCCTTTTACCAAACCCAAGATCAGTCACTTACAGTTCGCAGTCTAGCTCAAAGTCTCGAAATCGGGCAGGCCTTACAATTTGTCTGCCTCTCCGGGTCACCTTGCCAATGTTCTCTCGGGCACCTTGCCCCTGCGGTTCTGTATCTTCTGCTCCTCCGCTCACTGCTCCCTCATCATTAGTATTACCACCCAACACGTCCATCTCTGCTCTCTGAGTCTCGCTACCTTCCTCACCTCCTTGCTCTCCTCTAGCACTTGCTCCGTCTTCTTGCTCATTTCCACTGGGCTTCTCTTCTCCGATCACGTCGTCCATATCCACACCTTCTGAGGACCGTCGTCCCCACCTCACTATCTTGTTGCACCTGGCCATGCGGTCCTGCGACCACACATTCCCATCGCTGAGCAGAGCCGCTCGATCATATACTTCCTTGACTTGCAAGGGTTTGCTATACTTGCTGTCTCCTTTTCTTTGTAATGTGGCTAGCCTTACTCTTACCCACTCTCCTCTTTCCAATTGAGTGTCCTTCACATTCCTGCGTTTGTTGTAGTTGTTGGTGTAGATGGCTTGTGCTCTTTCAAGATTGGCCCTTACTACGGCCGGAGACCACTCGCTGGTTACCACCTTCTCCTTCCAGACCCTGTTGTCATGCGTGAAGGGCTCACGTCCTCTCAATATTTGAAACGGGCTGTACCCCGTGCCTGTGGGGGTTATTCTGTAGGCCCATACCATATTCTCCAACGCTCTCTTCCAGTCTTTGTTGTTAGAAATAGCCGCTTGTATGGCTCCCATCACTACTCTGTTAAATCTTTCGACTAAACCATTTCCCGCTGGATGGTAGATGGCTGTGTGCTTTATGGAGATGCCATTCCTTTCCATGAATTGTTTCCATCTTTCCGACCTGAACTGGGGTCCATTGTCACTTAGGATGGACTTAGGAATTCCTTCACGGGTGAACGTTTCAGACAGAAACTCTAGAATGTTCTCCGTGTCCATGGATTCACTCACTTTGATCTCTGGCCACTTGGAATAACGGTCTATGATGACGCATACATAGTTCTGTGTGCTCTGGTCATCCAGCACCGGTCCTAGGATGTCTATAGACAACTCTTCCCATGGATTTAAGGGATTGTCAAATTTTCCTAGAGCTGGACGTAGTGGTCTCAACGTTTTGTCGGCCCCTTGGCATTGGGAACACTCTCTGACATGCCTCTCTGCTCTTACGTCCATTCCTGGCCACCAGTAATTTTGCTTCGCTCGGGCCTTGAGCTTTCCTATTCCAAGATGGCCTTCGTGTAATAAATCCAGCAATTTGTTGATGAGATTTCTTGGGGGAACTACCTTGTCTCCGCGGTAGATGAAGATGCCCTTGTCTCCTACTGACAATTCTTCTTTCACCTCATAAAATGGTTTGAGGTTTGTCCTCACTTTTCTCTTCTCTGGCCAACCTTGTATGATGTGCACCCTTACATCTTTGATGTCGGGATCTTCCTCGTACGCCTCCATCCATTCTTGTAGACTAATTACCTTCTCTTGATCTTCTATGAGCGCCACCAATTCCCCTCCATCTGCCGGATCTTCCTCCCCAGGCTCCATGGCTGCTGCTCGGCTCAGGTAGTCCGCCACTCGATTCTTGTTCCCTGGGATGTACTCTACATCATATCTGAATTCCAGCAGTTTTAAGGACATTTTCGATATCCTGGGTGTGGCGCTGGCATGTCCACACGATGTTAGTACCTTCACTAACGGCTTGTGGTCCGTCTTAAGCAGGAATCGGGTGCCCCATAAGAATTGCCGGAACCTCGTCGTGGCCCACACTACCGCTAGCATCTCCTTTTCGATGACACTGTATTTGCTTTCAGTCTCTGTCACCGCTCTGGAGGCGAAGCTGATTGTCTCCATGTCTCCTCTTCCTCGGTCTTGCATGAGGACTGCGCCTAGGCCCTTGTCGCTGGCGTCGGTGATGAGCACGGTGGTGCCTTGTGGATCGTACCCCTTGAGCGGTATGGCTCCTGAGATCTCCTTTTTGATGACTTCAAACTCTGCTTGGGCTTCCGGTGTCCACTGGAACGCCGTGCTTTCACGGGTCAGCAGTCTCATGTTGTAGGTTTTGGAGGCGAAGTGTACCACAAATTTGCTATAGTACTCCGCCATTCCCAGGAACGACCTGACTTCCTCCTTGTTCTTGGGGGGCGGTGCCTCTGCAATGGCCTTCACGTTCTCCGCTTTGGGCGTGATCCCCTGTTGTCCAATTTCGTGGCCTAAGTATGTCACCGATTGTAGGCCCAACCGACACTTCGACCACTCTGCCGTGAGACCTTTGGCTTCCAATGTTTGCAGTACCTTCTCTAGTTTCCGGTCATGATCTCTTCTGTCTCTTCCCATCACCAGGATATCATCCTGGAAGTACTGGACGTCTTCACAGCCTCTGAATAGGTGGTGCATCATTTTTTGAAAGACGGCTGCCGCCGAGGCCAGCCCAAACGGCATGCGACAAAATCTGTAGCATCCAAACGGGGTAATGAACGACGTTAGGCTTTTGCTGTCCGGGTGCAGTGCCACCTGATGGTAGGCTGACGTAAGGTCGATGGTGGAGTACCACTGAACCCCTCTGGTTTTTGCCAACATCTCCTCTATCCTGGGAAGGGGAAATTTCTCCACTACTATGTTTTTATTGAGTTCTCTCAGGTCTACACAGAGCCTGACCTTCCCGTTGGGTTTCATTACTACTACCAAGGGCGCTAGCCATTCGGCGCAGGTAATTGGCTCTATGATGCCCTTCCTTTCTAGGTCTTGGAGTTCTGTCTGGACCGCTTCTCTCACTGCGATGGGCACATTCCTCGCCTTGTGTGCCACTGGAATGGCTCCTTCCTTAAGCACTATTCTATGTTGGAATTTCTCCATTCTTCCTACCGTGCCCCCGAACACCTTCGGGTAGTTCCTCTTCCATCTGTTCAAGTCTGGCCATTCCTCCTGTTCTGTGAGGAGAATTTGTTCTTTTCCTCCGGGGTCGAGTTTTATGCCGAGATCACCCTGGTCTAGCCATCCTAGGACGGAGGGTCCTTTCTCTGCAACATATAGCTTGCACCACGCCGATCGGCCTCTGAACTCGAATAGTAGGTGTCGGAAGCCTAACATGGGAATACGATCCCCGTTGTAAGTGACTGGCCGTATGTCAAGTTTCTCCAGTTCTGGGCCTAACTTGGGTTGGAATTCTTCTTCCCACACTGCTCTTTGCACAATGGTGAACGGAGATCCCGTGTCTGCCACAACTGTGATGGTGATGCCGCCTATGGACAAGTCTAGGACTGGTTTGGTAGATCTCTTGCTGTCCACGCTCAACACTTGATCGTATATGCATAAGACGGTGACCACTTCTTCCTCCGTGACTTCCTCGGGGTCTTCTTCACTTTGGTCAACGTATTTCACCATTCCCTTCTGCTGTTTCTTTCGACATACCTTCTCGTAGTGACCTACGATGCCGCAGTGTAGGCATTTGGCCCGGAATGCCGGACATTTTCTGTCATGGGCTTCATGGGACCAGCTTCCGCACCTGTAGCACGTTTTCTTGTTCTCACTGCTCGCCGGTTTCCCTTGCCATCTGCTGCTTCCTTTGGTCAGTGGTTGCTTGTTTCTTTGGTCTTTACGGTGATCTTCCTCCTGTATTCTGTTCACCATGGTGGGAGTGGCTACCTCTTTCTTGGTTGCGTTGGCGCATCTCTTTGCGAGTTCTGCTCTCTTCACTATCACCAACACATCTTTAAGCGTGGTGTCACCGCTCACCCACAATTTGTCCTGTACATTTGCACTCGTGGTATGCATGACCACCTGGTCTTTTATGAATTCATCCTCCCACAGCGCGTATTTACACGTGGCTGCCAGTTTTCTCAATGCTGCTACATACTCTTCGATAGTTTCTCCCGCCTTTTGTTTCCTTTGCTGGAAGTTATATCTATCCACTGACACACAGATGGTGGGGCGATACCTTTCGTCCAGGTCCTCCACCGCGTGTGCATATACATCGTTGTCTGTGTCTTCTCTCTTTTTCGGTACTAGACTCTTGTATATTCTCAGTCCTTCTGGTCCTAGATTTAATAATAGGATCCGTTTCTTTCTCTGGGGGGTGAATTTTTCTTCATTTTCATCTTCTAGGACCCCTATAAAGTTATCTATATACTCCTTCCAGTCCTCCCACTTCATTAGAGGCTCTCCGGGCTTCGGTAGGAATTGTACCGGTGCTATTGCGTATCCCGCCGGGGTACTCATCTTCACTTCCTTACCGCCTGTCCTGTCGGTGATTTTTCCTGGGGGGCTGCCTGGGGTGCTGTTTTCTTCTCCTGTGTGCTTGTTCCTCTGGGGGCTCTTGTCGCTAGACCCCCCTTCCTCCTCTTTAGTAGCCAGCGCAGCGCTCCCTGTGCGTGGTTATGCCGGAAGGTGGCTCGTGTGCTGTGGCTGCTGTATGGACTTGCTGTAACTCTGGCCTTTATGCCGCTTTAATGCTGTGTTGTGGCACTGCCACGCTCCTCGGGTTCCTCACTGCCTCTGTGCGTTCACTGGGGTCGTTTGCGGAGTGTCCCCACCCTTGCTGCTCCAGGTGTACCTTGCTGGTGCTTGGATGGGCCTGGTGTCCCTGTGCCTCGTGGGAGCCACGTGGTTGGTGCTCCTTCCTGTGCTCCCAGCGTCGGTCTGGTCGTCGTCCCGACCTCGTCGCCACTGTAAAGTTGTATAATGAAGACTCTGAGGCAGTGGTGGCAGTACTGTGCACGTTTATTTATATTTAAATAAACTCGTCCGAGGAGTGCCGGCCGGCGCTCTGCTCCGGTGAGTGTAAAGCGCGCTAATCTTGCGCGCGCATATCCGGCGCCAACATGGCCGCCGTGCGTCACGTCAACGTGACGTGTAACAACTAGAACGCTACAAATTGTAATCAAATGTCATTGAACGTTTTCTGCATAATTGTGTAAATATGGATTTATTTTAATTTTGATTTATTTTGATGTGTTGATAAATACAGCCGGGGGTTGTACGACCCCCGCCTCCAAAGAAATCCCTCTCATGTCATTTTAATAATGTTTGTTGAAGGAAGGGATGGGTGTATTCCAGCAGTCCCTGGCCATATTGAGGCTGTGCTAGTGTGTGGAATCCAGGAACGCCTGTGTTAATTGCCAGCCTCCCCAACGTCATCTTCTGATGGCGACAAGCACAGCATACATGATGGTGCAGGCTCCGCCTACCAAGGCTGCAGTGCGTCAGGCAGGCAGTGATATGCGGCCCACCCCGAGCAAGACAGGCCGTGGTTGTCCCTGAGAAAGTGCGGCACACCACTCCTCAGAGCTGATGGCGCAAACTCGACTGGGCCACTGAGGGAGGCAGAGCAGGTGGGTGGTGAGTCACCAGGGTGTGCCGTGAGGCAGCGCTGCAGCTCTGACAAGGAGAAAGCTGCCACTGGAGCGTCATGCGACGTGCAAGCTGCTGCCTGGTCTCCCACTCAGAGCGGAGGCTGTTCTCATAAACAGACGTCATCAGGCTGAGTCTCCGATGCAGCCAGGGTGCGTGAGGCCGAACCATCCCTCGTCACCAGTGTAGAGGCCTGGCTAGGCCTTACTGTGGTCAGGCTAGTGCGCAGCATGGGGCAGGACATATTAGACATTCACACATGATGTGCTATCAGCGAAGTCCTCAAGCGACCTCACACCCGTTTATCTCCTCGGGGCACGCCCAGCCCAGGGAGTGAAGTGGTGGGTGCGTCATGTGGTAGAGACTGAGTGGCTCTCTACAGTACTGAGAAGGGCCATGGGGCACCTGCTTTCATCATTACATTTACAAGTATAGGCTATTATGCCAAAGTTTGGTGAAAGATAAGAGATTGTGACAGGAATATCTGGCAGTTTCCACATTGTCCTGTTTTGAAGGGGATAACGTTTTAAGAACACAAAAAAAAATAGTTTTTAAAAGGAGTCCGCAAATTTTTCTGGTGTGTCTTTTACATTTTTCTTCCACCCACTACAACATGGGGCAGCCCAATTCACCACTGTCTGGTTTCACTATGAGTGACTGAGTGCTGCTCTTTAACAAGAAGAGTCTCACACAATATTGTTCCCATTAGGAGCTACTGTGGCAGTGTGTGCTTTTTGTGACTAAAATATTTTGGTGTCAGAAAGGTTCCTTTTGTTTTGGTTATGGCTAGACAGCCAATATGGTTTTTAAAAAAACATACCAAGACAAAATATCCTTTTGCCAAGCCAAAAGGCTGGCAGTCAACACCAGGGCTATTGGCTTTGCCAATGCATATTTGTATTTTCTAAGCTACTTGCTCGTGCCATGCAGCATCACACACTTTGAGAAAAGAAAGAAAAATAGGCTACATGATGCACAGAATATGACCGGTTAGTCTTTGCACTTTTAGGCATGTTAAAGCCAGATTCTCTCACTTTGTCAATGTTTTTTGTGGCAGTCGTTTGTCATTCTAGCATTCTCAGCTTCCATAAATGAGCCACCAATCCCAGAATCTTCCTTCTTGAAACCAGTTTAGAAGCTTTAAATGTGGCTGCTGCTCCTGCATCAGATTATTTTTTTCAAAATACACTTCTATGGTCCTCCACCTCTGCCATAAGCACTGCATCCAAGAGTATGTTTTCCTCTATTTTACACATCCAAGATATTTGGTCTTTTGGCGTTAGCATATAAGGCCATGGGGAGGATTTCATTTTATAGCCATAATTCTTCCCATGCCAACACCTTTCTTTACTGATAATGTGGTTTTTAGGTCTCGCCTATTATATCCCGTAGGGATAATAGGCGAGATTCTAGTAAGCGGAAAAGAAAAGTCTACCTAGCTGCGGATCGCATACAGTTCATGTGAGCTGAGCTGTGCACGTCGCACATCGTACACCCACACCATTGCCAGCCACATCCCACACCATTTGTCTGAGCCTCGGCATCAGACTTCAAAGGAAGCCGCTCCCGTGCCATGCAATGCTCGAGCGGTGCAAACTGCCGTCAACTCTTTTTGCATTTAACGCCTTAACTTGTTTTTCTCATTTCTCGTTGGCAGCCTGGCCAAGCCCCTGTATTTACTTATGATGGGCGGTGCCTGCAGACCCCACCCGCCTCCCACCACAGCTGCGCCAAGCGCCTGTATTTACTTATCAGCAGTGCCTGCAGATCCCTCTCACCTCCCACCACAGCCTGCCCAAGCGCCTGTATTTACTTAATATCAGCGGTGCCTGCAGACTCCTCCCGCCTCCCACCACAGCCTGCCATAGCGCCTGTATTGTCTGGCTTGGCTCTAAGAGCATACACACATCACCTTCTGCTTGTTGCTACTTTACACAGGCATCATCCTATCATTTTAATGGCAGTCATTCACTAAGTGATTCTCAGTAGATAAATGGCAGGTTCTTGCTTTGGGTTGTCTTGTTAGGGAGATTTTGGGTTAATAGAGTAGCCTATGCGGAAAGAACATTGGTGTCTTCTCTGGTAATATGCAGGGTGCTCCTGTCCTGACGTTATATATATGTAGCAACACTGAATAGTACAATGATGCAAAAAAGATAGAGACGCTTATAAACCTACGATCGTGAGCATGGTTTCTAGAATGTATGTTTTACAGTAGATGGCAGGGTTTTATTTTCAAGTTTGTTGAACAGAGAGGTGCACTAATTGTGTTGCAATGTTGTTGGTGTGCTTTTCCATGGAGTCGAGAAAAAATTAGTGAGACTTATTTCTGTGTGCTTATATAAGAGTGAATGACTGTCTAAAGAGGTCCTCTACTAGGGAGCAGCCAGGTCCTTACTGCCGTCATCATTCACAGATGGTCTTGAGTGTGACTTATCTTTGTAAGGAAAACGTTCCAGAATATAGAGGATGAACACTTAGTTACAGGGTGCCGGTGACGTGCTTGGGGAGCTGTAATGAATGATGTGATGCAGGTGAAATGTTTGGTGGCTGATGCACTCTGTATTGTTTGTTTTCTTCTGAGCAGGCAGAGTTGTACACACATGAAAGCGTTTCTTCTGCTAAATAAACTGTGCTGACAAGGGACACTTTTAGGCAATGGCTAAGCGAGCTGAAGCACAAAATATGCAGCTACGTGAAACCTCGGGATAGGGAGCTTCACACAAGATGTTCAGTTGGGGTTATGGTGCAACAGTGGCGCTTGATACGATGTTGGTGGCACAGCTCTCAAAAGAGCTTCATGGAGGGAAACAGTTTTCAGAGTATTAAGAAGGGCAAGGCTGATGCCTGGCTTCCACCATCATCAAGTGCTACTGTTGTTGCGTAACAGCCACAGCTGCAGACTTTGAAGGGGGAGAACCAGGTTAGAGTCTCGGCGTCGGCACAGCATCCTGTGATTCTGGGCAAATCACTTAATCTCCCCTTGCCTAATAAAAAAGAATCTGTCCTTCCGCAATGTAACTGGTGCTCATGTAAAGTGTTCCAATTCCCTCGGGTCGATTTTGCACTATACAAAACTGACAAAAAATAGCATTTTCATTACAATAGGTCTCGCAGTAGTGAGAGTTTGAGCTATTAGCATTCTAAATGGTAATGCCTGTATCTTATCTGTTGGATTTTAAAACATTAATAAAAGGAATTGTCATTTACAATGCCAATAGCTTAAACTCTCGCAATGCGAGACCTATTTCATTGCAAATGCTTTTTTTTATTGTCACCGATATCTCCACCAGAATCCAAAATCCAATGAACTGTATTATTATTATCTCTATGTGTTTACAAAATGTCATACTTTAATATAAGATATGAAGTGCTGTCAAGGAACTGATAGCATCCCTTAGGGCACACTGTCTGGCGATGCTTGCCTTCACAGTTCAAAGAAACATGATAATTTTCTTGATCAAAGATTTTTTATTCCATAGTGTTCAATTCAGAATATGTTAATTCACATATTCATTGCAACGATAATTTCTACTTTTTTTGCATTACTGCTCCAATGCATTTCGGACGGTTGCCCTTCATCGGGGAGCATCTAAAAGAACGACATATAAGAACCTATGTAGTCTATGCTAATAAAATATGCAACAAAAGACTAAATTAATAAAGGGGCATGCTCAATACCGTGACTGTGTGATTGAAATGTAAAGTAACAGCGAGTGAAGAGTTAATGGTGAGAAGGTTTAACAAACAGTGACTAGGTGCCGATTTGTAAACGAACACGGGGTAAACATTGTGTGGTATGCGAACAAACATTAAACAAATGAGTCAGGTCATCCCCCTAGAAGTATCAACATGATGTGCTCAACATTGAAGCGCGTGCATGATAACGGCGTTCGGAACTACGACTAAGGCTGCGGGTTATATGCTGCGGGTTTTAGTGTAAAATTAGCATGCAAGTGCTCGACGAACTTACCAAAGTTTTCGGGTGGGTGCGCGCCGGTTAGAAAACTCCGCCGTAAGTTTGCGCGATTAGCGCGGAAGTGTGTGGTTAAAGCAACAGTGTGGGTCACGTGGTAAGAATAGAGTTAAACGAAAGACTAACGAGTCAAAGTGTGTTAGTTAGGTGGTGGGAAGTATGTAAACAACTTAACAGAAATATAATGAGATATTAGAATAAAATTAAAAGTGAAATATAGAAATATAAACTAATGACAATAACAGGGTATAAAGCATAAATGTGAAAATATCCAGCAAACAGACGGTCACATGATTAAACGTGAAGCTGTGTAGAGAACAACGTAAGGAGGACTGTGCATACAGGAATGGCTGTTAATTTTAAATATGTAACGAAACAAAAAAATAATAATCATCGTATTCGCACAGAAAAGTAAAGAATACTGAAATACTAGGATGAGCAACAAGGAGAATTTACAGAACTAATGATCCCCAAGGTTGGGGATATCAATAACCATAGTTTAAAGGTAGCATGAGAATTCGATGCGTTCATTTAGACGAAAAGGTCTCATCGACTGTAGTCTGTATATCCAATAATTTTCCCTTTGAAGTAAATGTGTGTTGTTATCTCTTCCCTCCACCTTGTCAATGACTTCCAAAATGGTGTACTTTAACTGGGAGATAGTGTGTTTCATCTCGTTGAAATGAATGGCTACTGTGGATTTTTGGTTCATAGTACGGATGTTTGACTTATGTTCATTTAAGCGAGTTTTTATCTTTCGTTCGGTTTTACCCACATAGGTTTTTCCACACGGGCATTTTAGGAGGTAAATGCAGTTGTTGGTATCGCATGTAGCAGTTACTTGTAGATGAATTTTGTGTCCTTTCATGGGGTGTGTTATGTCTGTGCCTGATATTATGTTGTGACAGTTATTGCAATTATTGCATGGTCTGGTTCCACAAGATTGGAGATCCGGTCTTTTGGGTTGTTAAAGGATTTCTCCTAGGTTTTTACCCCTGGTGTAGGCAAACAATGGTAAAGACTTGAATATGCCATTGAAATATATCTCCAGTTGTAAAAGTGGCCAATGTTTAAGCACAATGTTTTTGTAAGTGGTACTGACATTTGAAAACTTTGAAACTACAACCGTACGGTCGCTTTTAGGTTTTTGTCTAGGTTTGTTGAGAATCTCTTGGCGGTTCATGGGTTGAATGAAGTCTTTTGCCAATTCCAAAATTTGATTAGGATATCCTCTCAAGCGAAATCTTTGTCATTTCATTGATGCGTATTCCAGCCGTTTACTTGTCTGTGCGAATACGATGATTATTATTGTTTTGTTTTGTTACATATTTAAAATTAACAGCCATTACTGTATGCACAGTCCTCCTTACGTTGTTCTCTACACAGCTTCACGTTTAATCATGTGACCGTCTGTTTGCTGGATATTTTCACATTTATGCTTTATACCCTGTTGTCATTAGTTTATATTTCTATATTTCACTTTTAATTTTATTCTAATATCTCAATATATTTCCGTTACGTTGTTTACATACTTCCCACCACCTAACTAACACACTTTGACTCGTTATTCTTTCGTTTAACTCTATTCTTACCACGTGACCCACACTGTTGCTTTAACCACACACTTCCGCGTTAATCGCGTAAACTTACGGCGGAGTTTTCTAACCGGCGCGAACTCACCCGAAAACGTTGGTAAGTTCGTCGAGCACTTGCATGCTAATTTTACACTAAAACCCGCAGCATTAGTCGTAGTTCCGAACGCCGTTATCATGCACGCGCTTCAATGTTGAGCACATGTTGATACTTCTAGGGGGATGACCCGACTCATTTGTTTGTTTGTTCGCCTACCACACAACGTTTACCCCGTGTTCGTTTACAAATCGGCACCTAGTCACTGTTTGTTAAACCTTCTCACCATTAACTCTTCACTCGCTGTTACTTTACATTTCAATCACACAGTCACGGTATTGAGCATGCCCCTTTATTAATTTAGTCTTTTGTTGCATATTTTATTAGCATAGACTCCATAGGTTCTTATATGTCGTTCTTTTAGATGCTCCCCGATGAAGGACAACTGTCCGAAATGCATTGGAGCAGTAATGCAAAAGAAGTAGAAATTATTGTTGCAATGAATATGTGAATTAACATATTCCGAATTGAACACTATGGAATAAAAACTCTGATCAAGAAAATTATCATTTTTTTGTGTTCAAATCTTTATTAAACAGTAACAAAATTGAGGGCGGCAATAAAGCATCGTTATTCATACAAACATATTGGAGTGACGCCGAAATCAGTCATAGGTCAATACATATAAAATGATATAGGAAATAAAGAATAAAGGTGTACAAAATAAGACAATAATCATTGTTCCGATCTAAAAAAGAAGTGATAACAATTTAGAAAACAATAAACAATCAGCATCGCATTATTACTGTTACATACAATTCCGTAGAAGCCTTCCATCCATAGTCAGGCATGTAATATCATGCAGTACCTCGTCATCTCTGCACAGTACATCTCTGGTTATTGTGCCCATTCTGTGCAGAAGTCACCCCAAGGAATAACTAAGCGTTAAGTTAGTCGGACAGTGCCTTAAGGTGGGTCGAAGGTGAAGGAGGCCTGGTCTAAGGAGGACCACAACTTGTTGTTGCTGACCTGCCATGGTGACTTGTGTAGTGCGGGGTTGTCAGTGCCTCTGATGCAGGACAGCCATTCCCTTCAGGCATTGAAAGAGACCTCTGCCGCTGTTTTCCAGTTGCATAGGATCACCTTGCATGCCAGTGTTAGTAAGAGGTCTAGAAGCTGGCGGTCATGGTCTCCCTTTAATAGTGGGTCTATGGCCCCCAGGATGATATAAATGAATTCCCTTGTGGAATGTATGGCAAATATGTGTCCAATATAATCAAAGATCTTGGTCCAATATGTGTGAAGCATGGGACAATTAAATAACATGTGTGGGAGATCACCAACATCCAAAGAGCAGTTCCAGCATGTCGGTGTATCTCGTAGGCCAACCTTATATAGTCTCTGTGGGGTCCAGAATGTCCTGTTGAGTATCATATACTTGGTCTGCGAAAGTATCGGCGAGACCTTGTGTGTGAGTGCCGATGCATGTATCCTGGTCCAGTCTATGTCTATACCAGTGTTGCTTGGTTCTGCTTCCCATTTGAATTCATTACGCCTCATCGATTTGTTAGGTGTTGGTGCAAGTAGTTTATATATTTTTGAGACGAAAGGTCCGGATGATTGGAAGTGCGAAGCATAGATTTTAGCCAGGGTATCGCTGGCTTGAATGTTCGTGTGGACAGAGCCGATTTTATCTTCAGGAAAGCGTAGAAGTCAATCGGTAATAGGGAGTGCCTAGCTTGTAGAGTCGAGAAGGGCAATGGCATGTTATTCTCATAGAGATCTGAAACCACATTAATACCGCTATCAGACCAGTGGTCCCATATGGGGGGCGAGCTGTTAATTTTAATCGATGGGTTGCGCCATAAGGATGCAGAGGTTGATTTGTGGATTTGCAGACCAGTCTTGTGGAGGTGATCTAATCGCAAAAGTGCTCTCTTGGTGTGGAGCATGATGTATTTAGAGTGCGTAAGGTGTGAGAGGTCCATTGTAAGTACTGCAGAAAGCGGGGCCTTGCCTATAATGGATTTCTCAATATCAATCCATAGAGGCGTATATTTAGGGTCTTCAGCAAACTAGGAAGCACCCTGCTTGCAGAGAAAGGCGGCTTGGTAATTTCTGAAGTTGGGTAAACCTATACCGCCTTTTAGTTTTGGAAGTTGTAATTTTTTCATGGCAATTCTCGGTTTCTTCCCTTTCCACAGGAAGTCCGTGAATGTCTTCTCTATTTTATGCAGGAAATCTTCCATGAAGGTCGTGGGGAGCATACATGCCATATAGTTTACCAAGGGGCTGATCATCATCTTTAACGTCTCTGCTTTACCCCACCATGAGAGGAATTTCGGCCAACCATCTAACAGTTTTTGTATTTTCTTATAGAGTATATCTACATTGATTTTCAGGGTGGTAATCAAATCCCTCTCGAATTCCATACCTAAATATTTAAAACTCTTCGGCTGCCAGGTAAGTCCGGAGTCACCCAGGATACTTTTGTTACTCAGGTTGTTTAGTAATTTCACTTCTGTTTTATCCTTATTCAGGGAGTATCCGGATACACACGAAAATTCTTCAATTGTAGTGAGTAAAGCCGGTATAGCTTTATCAGCCTTCTCACTCAGGACCAGCACGTCATCGGCGTAGGCCGTGAGTTCAATTGTGCAATCTGTGAATGGAATTCCTGCAATGTCAGGGTTTTCTCTTATATAGTACAGGAAGGGTTCGATTGCCAGAAGGAATAAGGACAGGGACAAGGGGCAGCCTTGCCTAGTACCTTGTTCTAGATTAAAAGGGGAGGAAAAAGCACCACCAGCTCTCACTCTAGCGGAGGGACAGGCATAGAGGGACATGACTAATTTAGTAAATAGGGGACCCAGGTCGAATTTATGTAGTACCGCATTCAGGTATGTCCAATCCACTTTGTCGAACGCTTTCTCAGCGTCTAATGTAATCGCCACAGTGGGTGTGGATAAGAGCCTCGCCTTTTCAATAACGTAAGCCAGAATTCTAGTGTTATCACTCGACAACCTGTTTTTCAGGAATCCCGCTTGCGATGGATGTATTAAGGACGGCAAAACCTTCTGGATGCGTCTTGCTAGAATCGAGGCCAGGAGCTTGCAGTCTAAGTTTATCAGCGAGATAGGTCTGTAGTTTTTAGGGAGTTTAGAGTCCTTGCCCTCCTTGGGTATTACTGCAATTACTGCTTCGGCCATAGTGCCTTTAACCTCTCCCGTGGTACTAATTTCTTGAAAGACCTCTAATAGTGGAGTGGCAAGAACATGGGCGAAGGTCTTATAAAATGGTGCTGTGTAGCCATCTGGGCCAGGGGCTTTCCCCTTTTTGAGGGATTTGATCGCGGTAATAACCTCTGATTCAGATACCGGTTCATTCAAGGACTCCCTTTCTGTGGAATTAAGTGTTGGAAGTGTACAATTTGAGAGGTACATCTCCATTTTTCCTCTGTCAACGTGTACGTTCTTGGCATAAAGTTTCTTATAGAATTCTTTGAAGATGTTCGCGATTTTATTGGGGTCAGAGCTAGGAGTGCCATTCTCATCTATCAGAGAAGTAATGGCGTTTTTTTGAATTTTAAATTTAAGATATGCCGCTAGTCCTTTCCCTGCCTTGTTAGAATCACAAATTTTAAAACGCTTCCTCCTATCTAGCCAGATACCTGCCTTCTCACTGATAAGTTTGTTATAGGTGTATTTTCGGTTGGACAGTTCAGTTAGAGTCTCAGGGTTTCTATCATTCAGGTATTTGCGCTGGAGTTGTGAGATGTCCTCTTCTAATTTTAGCAAGGCCGCGGTGCGGTTCTTGTTAATTGCAGAGGATATTTTTATAATAAGTCCCCGTATGGTGGATTTTAGCGCCTCCCACCGAATGGTGTCTGAAGTGTCCCCTTTTTTGTCAATAAGAAATCTTTAATGGCGTTGTCAATGGTTTCTTTGTGTTTTGTGTCGTTGAGAATTGTGTCGTTGAATCTCCACATGGACTGACGAGTAGTCGGCTTAACATTAGATAGTGTGAGAGAGACGCAGGAATGATCAGAGACTAATCTGGGAGCAATGTCCGAGTCCTCAACTCTGGCCACTGCGTTTTTAGATACGAGTATGTAGTCAATTCTCGAGAACGAGTCATGTGGTGGGGAATAAAAAGAATAGTCTCTACCATCAGGATGTAATAAGCGCCACGTGTCTATCACATGAAACCTACTGCATAGTGTCATGAACGCCTTATGGGCTTTACCTGGGCGAAAGACGCATTTGGAGTCTATCTATTTCGGGTCAAATGGAAGATTGAAGTCGCCCGCCAGAATATGAACTGCCGTGTCTGGGATGGAGTTGATCTGTTTCGTGAGGCCCAGCCAGAAAGACGGGTCATGTGCATTAGGGTCATATATTGTCGAAATAAAGAATTCAGTATCATCTTTGAGTAGTTTCGCCGAAACCCATCTGCCCTTCGTGTCTGTTGTAGAGGAGATCACCTCCACGTTTGCAGATTTTTGCTACGAGCATCACCACCCCATTTTTCTTAGAAATTGCTTCAGAGCCTATTACCTCAGTGTAGTATTTGTTGCGTAGTGTGTGAAATTGCTTCGTTTCCAATTTTGTCTCCTGCAACAGGGCTATGTCTCCACGTTGCCTACCTAAATAATCAAGTATCTTCTGGCGTTTAACCGATTGGTTAAGGCCTTTCATATTCAACGATAATATTTTGAGGTTAGCTATAGTGGTTGTCCCTATTGGAGTATCTATAACAGGAGCCATCAATTATATAACATCTGATATTGTCTCATAACACATTTATATGCATAGGACTTAGACCGTAAAGAGAGCATTAGACATTTGTCAGTATCGGTAGTAGCATAGCTTGTGTTGACTGCAGGGCTAGCACAATATGCACAATATGCAGGAGGTTGAAGGATAGAATGCAAGCTTCGGAATTCAGTGTGATACGGTGGATGCAAAGTAGGATGCAAAATGTGATGCAGAATAGAAAAAACAAAGCAAAACAAAGTACAAAATGTGAAATCAATCCCTCCCCTCCCCCCTACAAACCTCCCTCCACCCTCCTCCCTCACCCACAGCCCACCCCTCCCTCCCCAATAGTAGAAAAGGAACATGGCGACTCGGGAATGACGACCTCGAGACCGCCTCCGTACAGCCTACTCATAACTATTAAACCTTGGGGCTGTAACCCCAGATTAGCGAAAAAGTGAAACAGGTATGAAGGCATCTAGAAACAACAATGGTGCCATAACATTGAATTCAGCAAAAGCCACTACATTAATTGTGTACGCGGGAACTAAGCACACCAGAATAACAGTTTAAGCCCCATGGATCTGCACAAAACCAAAGAGGGGTGCTACAGAGTAAGGCTATAGCATAATACATTATTTTAAGGCATTTTAAAGCATAGGAGTATTAGTATGGTTGTCTAAACATAGCAAGGACTTGAGAGACCGTTCCGACATAGTTCCAGATAGTGGAAGATTCGCTGGCAGAGGGCTCAAAAGACTCGTAGAGCAGAACAGAACAGAATAGGTCGTCGGCTGGGCAGAATTTAAGTGAGCAATGAACAAACCTATTCGTGGTAATTAACCATGTACCACATTCGGCCAAAAGACATTCTTACTCAGTTTAGGCCAGAATAGGTGCATTATGCGGAGCTAGGAAACATTAGATTGACAGCACCGGTAGTCAAAAACTCATCCTAGGCCGGATGAAGAGGCTCCCTGTTGAGTTGAGGGGGAGACCTCCATGTTGCCATCTCCCTGGCTGGAGAGGTGTTGTCGCAGTTTTCGTGGGTCAGAGAACACATGAGTCACGCCTTGTATTGTTACTTTAAACTTTGTCGGACCTATAAAGCCATACATGTAACCAAGTGTCTTCAGTTGTGGTCTTAATGCAAGGAACGCTTTCCTGATTTCCATAGTCTCCTTACTGAAATCTTGTGAGATGAAGATTTTGTGGCCTTTCCATAGCACATGGTTATGCTTGCGGACGAAGGTAAGTATCTGCTCTGTGTGCTGGTATCTTAGTGGTTTGCATACAATCGCTCTCGGACCCTTCTGCTCTTTGGTAATTCGCCCCGGTACTCTATGCTCTCTATCGAACTCCAGTGGCTGAGTGAAGGTTAGATTTGTGGCCTGTGTGAACCACTGCTCAAGGAAGGGTATGCAAGAGCCATGGGATTCCTCTGATTTTTCTGGCATACCAAAAATTCTCAGGTTCCCCCTTCTATTTCTATCTTCCAATTCCGCAACTTTCCTCACAAGATGGTCCGAACACAAGGAGAGATTCTTGATGGCTCCACATGTTTTATTTTCGAAGTCTTCCAATTTACTTATCCTGCTCTCAGACTCTGTTAGTCTCGAATTGATGACTTTGATGTCCTGGCGGATTGCAACAACATCCTCTTTGGTGGATTTGGCCAAGTCCCTCACTTCTTCCAGTCTGCTCAGTATGGTTTCCATAGCTTCTGCCATTACCTTATTTCCTTTGACCGGCGTCAGTGGGTCAGATTTCAGGCACTTAGAATTTTTACCATTCTCCTTGTCTCCCATTGTTAAGTTGTTTACTGCAATTTGGATTTGTTTAGCCGTCGGCTATCAATGCACACCACCGAGCTCACTTAGGACACAGTTATTGACCTGTATCTATCCTGGTATTGCTTTGATGTCCACCAACCTCACAGCACTGAGACTGATTTGTGTTGAGACAGTGCAGGACAGTACATTATATACCTCTCCTGCTTTATTCTGGTGGTTGTGAGTAGTGAATAGCGATTTGCTAATAAGGAGGTATGCGTATATTACCAGCATGGTAGTTGCAGACCGCCCCATGTACACTCATTTACAGTAGCCGCCATTTTGTACATTGCGTATGTTTACTCCTTGTAAATATCAAATGCAAATGGCTGCTGTAGAGGTTCAACCAGCACAGATCACAGTATTACAGTTCTTGTCTACACAAGGGTGTTACAGGTCACAGAGTCTCAGTGTCTTTGTATGAATGTCTTAGTAGATCCTCTTAAGTGTCTTAGTAAATCCTCTTAGTAAAGCCTCTTCATTATTTCAACCATTTCAATGCAGCTCTGTCATTCAAACACGATCTAGGCTCTGTGGGCGTTTACAGTTTTATGTATGATTGCAGCGTTATACTCGGGAAATGTGCATGGACGGGAGGTTTTAATTGCTGCATTCAGTCCCTCGTGGTCGTAGACAGCTGCCACACAACGATCAGGGAATTAGAGTGCAGGGTGACTCAAGCGCGATGTCAGACGTGCTGGGGAGCCGCCATTTTCAACTGTTAGTTTTCGCGCCGCTTTTTACACAATTGTACATTTACCAGCAGCCTCATCCGTGAGGTCCGTTTACTCACGATACAGTTGCTGCAGCTCGTCCGTCCACAGCCGTGCTTCTCCTTGTGTGGACATTCCCGTTCAGTGTGTTGTGGCACGGCCGGAGCTCCGGGAGACCGCGTGGATGTGTCCGGAGGCGGGCTCCGTAGTGCAGTGCAGGTTCCTCCGGGGCAAAACAGCAGTTTATTCCTGTCTCCTCGGACGGATTTGTCTCAAACTTCCCTCATCGCCGGTTCTAATGCTCCGACAGCCAGGCACTCGTTTTTGGCCAGAAGTAGAGTCGGATTGCAGCTCTTTTGGCACACCTAATTACAGCCGCATGGTGGAGGAAAAAGTTACGCCGCCATTTCTCCGGCGTCCAAGTCACGCCCCCCCAATTATCCGGTTTCTTTGAACTGTGAAGGCAAGAATCGCCAGACAGTGTGCCCTAAGGGATGCTATCAGTTCCTTGACAGCACTTCATATCTTGTACACTACTCGTCAACAGGGCAGAGGACGACACCTGGGAGCACCTACCTCAGCATATAAACTTTTGTTCTCAAAAATAATTTATCTAGAGCTGTGCACTGGTCTTTCAACTCTACATACTTTAATATAAGTCAGACTTTTAGATCAAAATGATCACATCTGGACACGAAAACCCGTTCATATTGGTCATAGATTCTGGGCCCTGCTATAGTATGGGAGCCTTGCTATGGCGGCAATCCAGCCTCCTTCCCCGCAAATCTGTGTTCTCCAACTGAATCATACTGCACTGATGGGATATAAATGCGATAAATACATAATATTGGCCTAGTATATACAATATAACCTTATAACCGCACGTTAGCATTGCATTATTCTCATTGTATTATTGAAGTTAGGAACGATTCACTTTAGTGCTGCTTAAACCTATTGGTGTGCCCGGAGCCATCTTGTTTCGTTTCTCTTTCTCAAGTACTGTTTCCCTGAAATCACGTGATTAAGCTTTCTGCACGAAACCACGATGACAGACTTAGCTGTCTGCTCCACTCGCTAGTTTGTAGCTCAGGGAACGCAAGGTCACACCTTGCCTTCTTGTGGGATGCGCACATTCTAGCAGATCCCTTTCCTGCACTCCCCGAGCTACAGATAGAAAGGGAGGCACCTTACTGACCTGCCCCTGGAATAGCTTAGGCCTAGCTACTAGCAATCAATTGTGCCTTATATGGGTCTTCCTGCTGGCTCACTGACAAGTTGTATCTTTCCTAGCAAGGTGACATTGTGCTATGTGTGAAACGTATATATGCTTTGCCCCACTTGTATGTAGTCAGTCTCCTCTGCGTACCTCCGAGGGTCATGTAGACGGAGGCTCCCCTGTCAGGGCTTGTATTTGCAGAATAAACGATTGAATCTTCTCCATTGCCAACTGATTTATTATTCATGAATAAGGTATATGGGCTATTGGTGAGTATAGTCCAGTAGTATAATACTTTGGTTCCTTCAGTTGGCGACTCCGCCGGGACTCCGCGATAGGGTCGTCCCCTCCTGTAAATAGGAGTAGAAGGGACAGGGAGGAGTTCTGGCCGAGTGGGTGGACAGAAAGAGAATCCTGATTTGAAACACCCGTTTGTGGTACGAAACCAAGAAATTCCACTCTCGAGCCCAGTATCCCTCCTAGCTGCTAAAGACCCTACGCCGGAGCCCTACAGGCTTAACCTGAGAGAAAAACAGACTGTGCCGGTCTGTCTAGGAGTTGGTAGTGGAGAATTCGCAATCAACCTGAGTGCACCAGGTGAGTGAATTTTTTATTGTATTGGATGAAAAACTCTTGGACGAAGTGTCTCCTTGGTAGAGGTTAACTGCTTTTGTTGGTGGCCGGGGAATCTGGACCACAAAGGAATCTGGGGGTCTGACGTTGCGGCGAAGTGGCTGCGCGGGTAGATACCTCACAGACTTGTTTGGGGAAAATTTGATTAATCACAATTTGAGACAACACCTGGTGCCTTAGCGGTGTACTGAGTTACTCGCTCGGCCGAATCCTCTTCGGAAAGCCCTGGGAGCAACTGGGTAAGCTAGGGTTCTGGAGCTGCGTGCCCAGATGCCCAGTCCAACCAGAACAGGACCATGGGATGGCCTGTAAGAGGGTTCGTGGTTCGCCTACCAGGTGATCTCAGAACAGTCTAGTAACTGTTTCTTTTGTTGTTGAATTTTGTTGGTCCGGAATTCTTTTGAATCGATTTTCCGAACAGGAGTCGACAGGCTCTGTTCATTTTGAAGACATGTCATTTGCATTGAACAAGTACCCAGTACTGAAAAGTTATTGCCTTGCGACGCTTTACAGCACTTTATTGCAAAAAAATTAGAAGAATATGAGAGTGTGAGTGGTGAGAAGGACGCGTCCGAATGTGAATGGTGGCAGCCCCAGTTTTGATATGTATGTGAAACACGGTCCTACACTGATTTTGTTTAATACAATTTCGAATAAGTACACCAAAGATAATTCCGATTTTGCAATGGCCTCTAACGGGGTCATTTGACGAGAAAAAGATTAATTACATCCAAAACAAACTGTTTATGAAGAAAAGCCGCCAGTCCTATGGTTGAAGGAGGCAAAACGACGACGGATAAGAGAAGAGAAATTGGGAAAGCTTAAATCAGGACAGACAGTCACCCAGAAAGCTATAGCTTATGATAAAGGGAAGGTTGAAGAGAATATCGCACAAATGGATAGGCAGTTCCGTTTAGAGACGGACAAAATTTATATGACTCGACCAGAGATGAAATAGAGGACTTATTGGAAGCCCGACCAACCCCTCCTTATGCCCCACAGGGATTATACCCAGCCGTGCCTTTGGTATGAGCAGGTCAAATTGCAGCAGCATCGGCCACTGGAGCACCGGTGGGAACGGCTGCCACGGCCCTTCTGACGGATTAGTGCGAAGTGCATTACTCCCACCTCCCACTCTCTGACCGACTACCTCACCCTTGATATCCTTACAACCGGACGCGGCTGTCCCCTTCCCTTTGCACCCTGTATTTCTCTCCCCTCCGACTCAGACCGCCATAGATCCCCGATACACGGCTTGCCTAGATACCACGCCCAAGCACCTTAGACCCGACTTGAGTGACCAGCGAATCTATACTAGGTTGTTGTTGGGTACGGAAGAAAGAAAGGCCATAGTAGTTCAGGCATCCCAGTGGATGCGGAACGCCATTTACACCTTGGAGGACATTTGGAGCGCCATGAAAGATTTTTAACCAGTTGCACAGCAACTGGCTTTGGAGAATATGGCGATCCGATTAATTTCACTATGGGAGCAGTGTTTTGAAGAAGGAATACCTCCTCAAATACTGCGTGATAAGAGATAGAGCTTTTAAATTCCAATTACAAGCTGATGAAGTATATCAGAACGTAGCAACTCTTGTGCATTATCGCGAACGAATGCACCGAAAGTGCGCCGATTGGGGAGCACAGCACCCTATGAGAGAGGTGCATCTCCTATTATTCCATTATCCTGAAATCCCTGAATTAAGGGATGGCGCTGGCCAAATAACTAGGGCTCATGTGGACGCTAGGCTTCAGGAGCAATGGGTTTATACCCCTTGGAAATGAAAGCTCAGCTCCCCGACCCCCGTAAAAATCCCACCGCTTACTATAAGGAATTGACTGAAGCCGCCAATTCTGCTATCATGACAATACCCGATATCGAGCTGTTCTTTGGTCTCTTGATCCCGGTAGACATTTGGAGACAAATACATGACACAGACCATGCCCCAGAGTTGGGAGGGACATGGGACTAATTAAAAACCTGGGACAAGGAACGAAAGCCTGGAGAAAAACTTAAAGACGAGGTACTAGCAGTATCAGCTAAGATTATTACTTACATGCAGACTCTCCTCCCACCTAGAAAAGTTGATTGGAACAAATTAACAGCTTGTAGACAGAAGAAGGATGACAGAGTGTCAGATTTCTTTACCAGGTTTGAGAAAGTCTTTATAGATTTTAGTGGGCAAGACCTATCCACGGAAGGTGGGATACGGTTGTTTGAGAATCGGTTTGTTACAAATTTGCTTCCCGAAGTTATGTCCCGTCTCCAAGCAGCCGAGAGCATGTGGACTACAGCTGCTCAGTCAGTAATTCTCAGTATGGCCCAATATTATGAACATCGAGAGAATGAAAGTAAAGGGAAGTCAGAAAAGAAGACTAAGGACTTGAAGACTGGGGTTCTGTTGCAGCAAGTTAGTAGAGGACAGAACACAGGACGGGGAGGGCGTGGCTCATTCCAGAGGGGTGCAATGGCGGGAAGAGGTAGAGGAGGTCCCCCGAACATTGGTATAAATCAATGTTCCTATTGCAAACAGGAAAGGCACTGGAGGGCAGATTGCCCTCTGTTGCTGGTAAAGAATGGTCCTAATAGAGGGCGAGGAAGGGGTCAAGGGAATATAGACCGAAATAGTATGATTCGAGAAAAGATGCAACATTAGGATTCCCGGAAAAATTACTTCGACAATCCCCAAACCAGACAGCATTACAACGAGAATTATAGGGATGATGGGTATGATGGACAGGATTATGCATGAGACAGCCAAGGACAGAGCGGGGGCCACTTTACAGTACCAGTTGACCAGGAGGGACCTTATGTACAAGGGGAACTGTTGGGAACATCAGGAAAATTTCTAGTGGATACTGGGGCAATGAATAGCTCAGTTGCCCATACACTGATCCCAGGGGCTGCTCTGTCTGGCCAAAATAACGTATCAGTGGGATTCTCTGGAATACCTGTGGTAAGCCCCGTTTCTAAACCTCTGCCTTTCACTGTAGGCCCCATTTCTATACATTCACCTTTTCTTTTAACTTCAAATTGTGGAGAAAATCTTTTGGGTCGGGACATTTTGAAAAAGTTAAATGCACAGATTTATTGTTCCCCGATGGAGTCTATTTGACAATGCAGAAACCACCCCCGAATACAGCCCAATATTTTGCCAAAAATGAGAGCCTTACCCCTGAATTTTCTACGATTCCTCAGACACTGTAGGCTACAGGAGACACCGATGTTGGTCTGTTAAGAATAGCCCTCATGTCAACCTTGAAACCTAATGTCCAGCTGCCCCGCATTCCACAGTATAAAATTTCACCAGAAGGTGAACAGGCCTTGTTGCACATTATTTGTGAACTCATTCAGAAGGGGGTGGTGGAAGAGACAACTGCCAATGTTTGTAACAGTCCGATTTTACTGATTTTGAAGAAAACACCAGTTGATTGGTACCCCAGACTATAAAAATACATATTGTTTTGTAATTGACCTCCGAGAGGTCAACAAAATTGTGGTCCCGCAATATCCAGTGGTACCGGATATAACTGCAATTCTGACAATGATTCCCCCTACAGCTCGGTATTTCTCAGTAATCGATTTAAAGAATGCTTTCTTTAGCATTCCAATTCACCCTGATAGCAGATATATCTTCGGATTCTCATTAGCTGGCCGAGGTTTTAGATTTACTCGCGCCCCTCAAGGCTATACAGAGAGTCCTAGCATTTACAGCCAAGCCTTGAAAGCAGTCCTCGATGAATTAATTATGCCAGCAGGGAACACGATCACCCAGTATGTGGATGATATCTTGGTAGCCTCCGACACAAAGGAAGGCTGCAAAGAGGCCACGGTTAAATTGTTAAAACATTTGGCTGAAAAGGGTAATAAAGGGTCCCTTTCTAAATTCCAGTATTGTCGACTGGAAGACCTACCTTGGCCACTTACTGTCGAAAGTGGCGAGGCGATTGACTCCAGAGCGAATATATGTAATAACTAACATGTCTGTACCTCGTACTCAACGTGATGTTCGTGCTTCTCTTGGCATAACCTCTTCCTGTCGCCAGTGGATTCCTAACTATTCTCTTCTCTCGAAACCCTTGTTGCATTTGACGACCAAAGATGTGCATGAACCCTTACCCTGGACGGATGAATGTCAAGAAGCCTTTGATTCTTTAAAGTCTGCTCTTTGTTCTGCACCTGTCTTGGGTACTCCAGATTACCGAAAGCCTTTTTCACTTTATGTGCACGAGGTGGATGGTTGTTCGCTTTCAGTGTTAACACAGTGTTTTGGTGGAAAGCAAAGACCCTGTGCATTCTTTTCATCAGTCTTGGATATTGTTGCACGAGCCCTCCCGAGTTGCCAGAGGGCCACGGCTGCAGTAGCGGAGGCCATCCGGCAATCAGAGGGAATAGTTTTGAATACAGACCTCACAGTCATGGTACCACATGCTGTGGATATCCTTTTGAACAGAACCAAGACCCAGTACCTTACGAGTGCTAGATTGACAGGTACAAGCTAACCTTGTTTGCACCCCATATCACGATCAAAAGATGTGCCACTCTGAACCCAGCCACATTATTACCCCTCCCTTCGAATGATGAAAAGGTCAATGTCCTTGACTGTATATTTAGAACAGAAGAGGAAACGAAGGGACTCGTAGATCTCACTGACATCCCTTTATCTGAACCCCAACGGGAGTTGTATGTGGATTGCTCTTGTTTTAAGTTACCAGATGGCACTGCGACAGCTGCCTATGCTGTCACGACATTAAAGACGGTGGTGGAGACCGCAAAGATTTCTCACTACTCCGCCCAGGCAGCTGAACTAATAGCCTTGTTAAGAGCATGCAATTCGAGTGAAGGGCTGAAGGTGAATATTTTTACGGACAGCCAGTACGCCTTCAGCGTGGACCACAGTTTTGGGAAGCTGTGGAGGGAGAGGGGTTTCTTCACTACACATGGCCAGAAAATTCAACAAGGCCACTTAATTGACCGATTGTTATTTGCTTTGACACTACCAGAGAAAGTGGCCATCAAGTGCAGTGCCCATAAAAAAATTGTCGATTCCACTGGAAAGGGAAACGCTTTTGCTGATTCAGTAGCGAAAGAAACAGCCCAGACTAGAATGAACCCCATGTTCCCTAGCACATCGGCTCAGTGGGTAGCAGAAACATCCCTGTTTGACAATGCTATTGAAAGTGTGAGAGAATTACAGAAGGAAGCAACAATAGATGAAGTACAGAGATGGGAACAGGAAGTAGGAAAACTAGATCAGAATGATTGTTGGCTAGATCTATCTGAGAAGCAGCGATGGTTACTGCCCAATGCATTAGTATATGCTGTAGTGACAATGGCCCATGGTCCAGCCCACATAGGCACAGTGTTGGATCCAGTATGGAACAACCCAAACATTTCCAAAACCGCAGCACATATAGTGAATACTGCCCGGTGTGTTTACGCCACAATCCTGGAGGTAGAGAACCTGTTATGAGTGGAAATTTTGCCCCACCGTCCTTGCCTTTTGAGGTAATACAGATTGATTACATCCAGATAGAAAGAGTGAATAATCTAAAGTATGTATTCGTGGTGGTATGTGCTTTTAGCAAATGGGTTGAAGCCTACCCTACTAAAGAAGCCACTGCAGTTGCAACTGCCAAAGCCCTGGTTAAAGAGTACGTGCCCAGATATTGCTTGCCCCGAGTCATCTGGTCCGACAACGGACCTCATTTTAATGCTCTGCTAGTACAGAGTGTTTGTAAGGGATTGCAGATAAAACAGAAGTTCCACGTCGCCAGACACCCCCAGTAGGCTGGACTAGTTGAAAAATATAATGGCACCCTGAAATTAAAAATGGCTAAAATCTGTGAGAGTACTGGATTAAATTGGCCAGATGCACTCCCATTGGCACTGCTGTCTCTGAAAACAACCCCTCACACTAGAACTGGATTGTCTCCTTATGAGTTGATCTTTGGCCGCCAGCCAATGTGTGGGGAGTCCCCAGATCCTGTTCCTTTAGGGATATTGATTACTCTTTGATGACAGACTACCTGTACGCCTTGACTAAAGATTTGCGTTCTATTCATCAACAGGTATTGGACACATTGCAGCCACTACCGGAGGGTCCTGGACATCGATTGGAACCTGGCCAGTGGGTACTGGTGAAAAATTACCAACGGAAATAGAGTTTGGAACCCAGGTGGTCAGAACCCTATCAGATCCTCCTGGTAACTAGAACGGCGGTGAAAGTGCATTGAAGAAAACACTGGATCCATGTCACTCATCTAAAACGCCTGCCGCTGCCTCTGCCATCTGATCTACGGAAACGAGAAGGAGTTCTGAGCCAGGAAGGAGAGTTGATTCAAAGTTTTGTGCCCTTTTCAGACGCCCAAGAAGTATGGCAACCGAGTGAGGTGTTGCCCACAGTTGAAAGTGAGACAGCTCAATCAGCGGAAGCTGTCTTTTCCAGGGCACCACAGGTTTTGAATGCATCAGATGCCCTTGCAGCAGAATTGTTTTCTGACCAGGAGCAACCTGGCCGTTGTAAATACGACCTGGGCCCCGAAAACAGCGCAGTACCCCAGCTTCCAATGGTAGGAGCTAGACAGACTTGAGTTGAGAAACATCGGATAGAATTACTGGGGTACTGAGCGAGACACTGGACTGAACCCGTTGAGAGCTTGGAACATTGCGTTAAATAGCTCTGTTCAGAAAGAAAGACTGAGTTAAGGGCCGCTGTCGTACTATTGGGATACAAAGGCTTGTTCTTTTTGATGAATAGGAGTCTGCCTGTGAAGGACACAGGGAGAAGATCCCTCAGTGGAAAAGAAGAACCCTCTGGTGGTGTGCGTGCTTTGTGGATACAAAGATTAGATTTGGACTTTTAGAGAGGATCCGAGTTTGAATTTGGACTTATAGAGAGCATGTTTCCTTTTGCCCGATTTGTCATGGAGGATGAACGACCAATTGCCCCTCGACGGTATATCGATAATACTCAATTGTTTTCCGGATGGACCACCAGAGTGAAGGTGGCATTCGTTGCTTTTATTGTTGTAATCACGGTAATTTTAATGTGTGTATTTGTGTATTTAGAATTTCAGCACCCTGTACAGAAACTGCTAGGAACTACCCCTGCCCCGGAAAAACATCTTTTATTCCCTACCTCCACATAAGGCTAGACACAGAGAAACTTATGCAAAAAATGTTTTTATCAAAATGTAACATCAGACCCATAGTACTACCAACAAGACGAATTGTTGGGTCTGTGGGTTACTCCCGTCAGTAATGCATCAGCATGAACTATTCATTTCCCAGCCCTTGTCCCACTTAGCTAGCTGTGAAGCCTGGTTCCAATTATTGTCCGTGATGTGTTCTCACTATGTAGCTGAACCTAAGATATATACCGAAAAGGACTATGAGGCCATTCTGAAATATATAGAGCAGCACCAAGGATTTGATGCCGAAGGAAATGGAGGAGAGGGATCCTTGCACCCAAATGCTTGTATGAATGTATACACTGAATATAGAAATGCTACCTGGTTACAAGAGGAAATGCAGGATTTTGAACTTTTCAACTCCACCATGTTTTTTCAGCATTTTAAGGAACGAAATGTCACTAATGACAAAGCTTTGCCAATTTCCATTATAAATAGTACTTCCCTCTTTTGCATACAGGGACGAGGTCACACAATAAGGAGCAAACTTGTGTTCGGAACACTTTAGCCATCTAGGAAGCAGTAGATGTCATTACAATTACACCTTGCAGACATACAGCATTCCTCCTGTGATTACTCCCCCTAATGTATATTTTGTGTGCGGTGAAAACGCATATACTTGGCTTCCCCGGGGATGGGCAGGGTGGTGTTACCTCTCATTACTCTACCCCCCAGTTTATATTGCCCCATCTGATTATCATAAGACACATCAACTAGTTAGACGAGAGATAGAATCTAACCGGAGCATTAGGAGTTTCGATACTGATAGTACTGATCAGACTGACACCTCCTTGCAACAGTTTGAAGATTTTGCTAAAGGTCTCATTCCTTTTTGGGGACCAATTTTCAATAGTCGTAGTAGAAGATGCCTGTTGAGAATAGTGGAAAACGTGGTTCAGACCACAACTGGGATTCTGACCAACATTACTGTTGAGCTTCAGGCTACGAGGTTTGTTTCGCTCCAGAACCGAATGGTTCTTGACGTCATCCTAGCAGATAGGGGTGGAGCCTGCCACGGGATCGGCAGCTCTTGTTGTGTTTTCTTTCCTGATTCGGCCCCTACCATACACCTTGCAATTCAGAAACTACACCAGTTAGCTAGTGAAGCACATGTCGACAATGGTACTTGGTCCCTTAGTGGATGGTTCTGGGGTCTTTTATCTACCTGGGGTTGGAAAATATTCATGATTCTTGCTGGAGCCTTTGGAGTCATATTTACTTGCTGCCTATGCCTCCATTGTGGCCCGGCTTTCTGTTCTTTCTGTGCGGCTAGAATAACGGCTGCCTTGAGCATCTCCTGGCAGGCCAAAGTCGACAAACAAATGATCCAGAAGGAAGTCTCAGATCTTATGCAGATCGATGAGGGACTGTTTGTAGAATAAATCTAGTTATATTGGCTATAGTAGGCCAAAAGGGCCGTCTGATGGGATATAAATGCGATAAATACATGTTATTGGCCTAGTATATACAATATAACCTTATAACCGCACGTTAGCATTGCATTATTCTCACTGTATTATTGAAGTTAGGAACGATGCACTTTAGTGCTGCTTAAACCTATTGGTGTGACCAGAGCCATCTTGTTTCGTTTCTCTGTCTCAAGTACTGTTTCCCTGAAATCATGTGATTAAGCTTTCTGCACGAAACCACGATTACAGACTTAGCTGTCTGCTCCACTCGCTAGTTTGTAGCTCAGGGAAACCCAAGGTCACACCTGCCCTTCTTGTGGGATGCGCACATTCTAGCAGATCCTGTTCCTTCACTCTCCGAGCTACAGATAGAAAGGGAGGTACCTTACTGACCCACCCCCGGAATAGCTTAGGCCTAGCTACCAGCAATCAATTGTGCCTTATATGGTTCTTCCTGCTGGCTCACTGACAAGTTGTATCTTTCCTAGTAAGGTGACATCGTGCTATGTGTGAAACGTATATATGCTTTGCCCCACTTGTATGTAGTCAGTCTCCTCTGCGCACCTCTGTGGGTCGTGTAGACTGAGGCTCCCCTGTCAGGGCTTGTATGTGCAGAATAAACAATTGAACCTTCTCCATTGCCGACTGATTTATTATTCATGAATAAGGTATATGGGCTATTGGTGAGTATAGTCCAGTAGTATAATATTTTGGTTCCTTCAGCACAGCATTATGCCCTGTTCCCTGGGAAACATTGGAATCACCACTTTCTGACCATTCACAATGCTCTTTGTTCAGACCCTCATTACCCCAAAAATCTTTGTCAGTTTTAACGCAATTCTGGACATGTACACACAACACAACACCCCTTATTTATTTGACTCACATATAAAGATGTACCAGCAACAGTGGGTGCCTGCACACTTAACCTCTGCCCTCATTTCAATATTCATGCTAACCTCACCAACTCTGACATTTTCTCTTTTCACTCCAAACACGAGTTACCAAACATACATTTTCAACCAGCTTGATATCCTCAGTTCAAGAACAATTGTATTGTGCTTTTACTACTCTCCTGAGCTTACCTTCTAGTATATCTTCATCGCCCTCACTCTATCTATCTGTCTGTCGCCCTCACTCTGTCTATCGCCCTCACTCTGTCTATTGCATCACCACAGCATCACTCAGCACCACCACAGCATCACTCGTCACCAACAAAACATCACTCAGCGCCGCCACGGCATCAATCTGTGCAACCATTCAATAACAACTGGTTCAAATATGTTCTCTCTATGTTTCAAGCTTTATTATTACAAATGTCACAAAAATATGTTAATATCTCAATTCTGTTCTTGGATTTTCGTCACAATATAATAAACTGAACATAATCTTCACAAAAGTTATTTATAAAAGTTTAAGCTATTGCCATTCTAAATTACAATAACTTATTTAGGTATTAATTATTTAAAAAAATTAAAAGCCATTGTTATTTGTAATATCAATACATCTAAGTCACGTTAATACAACACATATTGCATTACAAATGCTATAGGTGTCACATTTGCGAAAATTATAACTATTGGCATAGGAAATGACAAAGCTATTAATTTCGCTATTTTCAAAACCAACACAAATAAAAAAATGTATTTACAATATGAATAACTCAAACTTTCATAATGCTAGACATATTGCATTGCAAATGCTTGTTAGAATTGTGGTTCCAGTTTTCCTTCGAATCTCTTATGTTATTTCACAACTATTTAAGATAGCTATTTACTTAACTTTCAGAATGAGCTACTTTTCCTGCAAACATTAAAGGTTTACTCACGAGGTTATCTCTACTAATTTTATTTTGGGGTTTTGTACAGCTCCATTTCAAAGAATGAGGCTGTGTGGTAGAGGCCATTTGGAGTGGGGGGAAAGTCACAGGAATGTCAATACCAGTTGGATGTGAGGACTGATCATCCACCTATCACTCCTAACTTAAGGCCATTCACATAAGATCTACTCAGTTGGTTTATCTAATATCTCACTGACATCTTGCCTGGCAATATCACAGCCACAGATGCTTGGGGCAACAGGCTCACTGCTTCATGGTAGCAACAGGAAAGCAGATCCGCTCTAGGACTATCCGCCAATGCTTATGGCGGTCCAAAAACTAAGGCATAGTAACACCTCTTGACATTTCACCACAAGAGCAGTCAGTTCACAGCAAACCATATGAGTGAGTTGCTACATAAGCAGTTCATGATGGGCCGCTAGACTGAACCCTTCAGTTTTAAGGAGTAACTTGATGCTTCTCGGTGGAGCGGGTGAGAAAAGGTGGACAGGTATCTTGGCTGCAAGGTTCTGGTTTGGTAGTTTATGTAGATAGCCTTGGCCTTAGATGAGTGTTTTGCATTTGATCTTTCTCTCCTCCAGTAGCCTATAGAGGGCTTCTTTGCCAGATATTACACAACAGCTTATTTGCAAGTTCAGGCCTATTAAGGCCACCTTAACATCGGTTTATACCTTACATGAAAAAGTACACATTGGATTAATTGATCACAATATTAATATTTATAACAGATTGGAGGGGTCCTAGGCTAGATACATTAATTAATCTACTCACAGTTTGTGTACACATTAATTATTGGTGTTTGAAATCCATTTGGATAGGAAACTACAATTTGTGTGACCAATTATTTTACCACCACAAATACTTTTAGGTGGGTGTCGCAGACTAGCAAGTCGGTCAAGCAGAAATCTTTATCTCCCAACATTGAAACTAAGAATTCAGTATTTATTACATATTCATTCGAGGGAAACCTCCTTCCTCCAGTTATAGGTGTACTGCAGGTTCTTAGCAAAACCTATCCACTTCTCTGGGACATTCAGGAGTTCAACATCAATTTGAATTTCATTCAAGTACACCCCTGGTACTGCTTTAATACCTGTCTGGAGAAGCATGTTCATAATGTAGAGAAGAGGAGAAGGCGGCCCCTATGATGCCCCCAATGACAATGTGAGTGACTGATACATCAGCTCAGTTCATATTTTTATAGTTCCAGGTGAGGAAGGATCGAATCATCATTAGGGCTGTAAGGCTGCTGACAGGTCAACCAGAACCGAACAGCTTGGTGTGATTTCATCAGGTAACTAGAAAGTCCCCTCTGATGTTTAACAATGCAAGTTTGGTGCCTCGTATATGCTGAAGCCACACTGTAGGCCCTGTAAGAGGAATTTTGCTCCAAGTATTGCTATAGCAGTCTAGTTACCAGTGGCATTTCAAGTGGCTATTTGTTGGAGAAACGCTGGTTGATGAAACCAATTTTTTAGATGATATTGGGCCCAGGATAGGCTTGGGCTGGGGTAAGGCCTGGCACGGGTGACCAGTCAGGTTGGTGTGGCTGCTTAAAGTGTGAGACTGTCGGAGGATCTCAGATGAGAATGGGCACACGTCTAAGCAGTCCATCATGAACTGCGTATGTGGCAGGCCATTTGCTGTGGAGGGGCTGCTCTTTCAGTGAAATGTCAAAAGGTGTTATTAGCTCTCAGTTTGACCACTGTAAGCATTGGTGGAGGGTTAAGGGGTTGATATGTTTTCATGTTGCTATCATGAGGCAGTGATTGCCTGTTTGACCAGACTCCATGGCTGTGATGTTGTATGTAGATGTGTAAGTAAGATGTTAGATAGTTACAATCTTTATTGCGGAGTCATCAAAATCATTACAATATAAATAGATATCTAAAATGTCTATACATTTGGCCTAATACAAGTTTCCCTTAGGATCGCACTCAATCAACATTCAAGCCCTTCAAAAAATACTGACATTCATAAAATCATTATAGCCTAACCAATCACAGTCCTATAAAATTATACTGGGGCTGCCCTGTTATACAGAATTTAAAAAAATTAGAATTAGTCATGCCCCAGTTAATTATTGATCCTTTAACAGTGGTTACCCTAATATACAAGATTGAAAAAAACAACATTATTCAAGCACCAATTTCCTGGCTGCTTTTTCTCCTCAGTCAAAAGTTATTTTAAAACTTCTGGTAGCAGCGAATCACATGGTGAGCCACAGTCCTGGGCCGGTAGCAGCGAGACTTTGACTCCATTGGTGGCAGGAGTGCTCTTGGTAGCCAGCAGTTTGCAAGGCGCTTTCCCTCGGGTGGACTCACTGTCTGTATGCTTGGTACGGGTCATAGCCAGAACTGTCAATGTACGAATTACAAGACCGCTAAATCATGATTTCAACTCTGTCAACTAGCAGAATTTAAACCAGTCTCTTTAACCTTCAACCTAATCATTGTTAGATAAAGGGACTTAACCAATCGGCCCACCCACTGCCAATTAGTACCTTTTTCACAGACTTGTTTTACCAAACTAATCAAGGAGACCCCGAATTCCCCAAACAAGGGTTTCAGCATTTTAGCATGATATAGCTTTATTTCAGGACTAAGCAAAAAGTAGGTGCAAATCTGATTAATTTATTTTGCTCCACAAATGCAGCAACATCTACAAGCAAAGGGAGTCTCATTTCTCCTTCTCAGCCCTTATGTCGACTATTGGCAGCAATAACTCTTGAGTTTCTACTTTACAAATGCTTCATTTGGATTTAATTGATAAAACTGCAGAAACAGAGTTCTAGGAGTCTCTGTAACAAAGTGTGCTTGCCTTTAAGTAACATAAACGTGTCTAGAGTTCGTTGAAATTAACATTCTTGGATTCCGTCCTTTACTTGAATCTAGGAGTTTTGTTCCTTCCACATGAACCTTCACCCGTTGTTCCAAAGTCCTATTTAAATACACAGACCATCTCTTTACATGCCAATTAATTGGCATGCATTTCCACAGTGTTCTTTTGGATGATGGCTGGCATTGTGCCATGCACATTAAATCTGGCACCAGTGGAATTTGACTTCAGATAACCCAATAATGTATTTGAGACTGTTGCTAAAAACTTATTAGTAAAGTTATTGACTTTAACCCCAATGAGGTTGTCAAAGAGCTCTTCAAAGGGCCTTAGGCTTCTACCACTGGCATAATTCATAGTTGTACTGTTGGTACAATTGTTTATTCTCTCAGCTCCTGGACAAAATCCAAAGTGTGACTTATACGCATATTTTTTGCTTACCACAATATACTGCACAGGTCTTCTAAGACAGGACTTGGAATGTGAGACATTTCCCATTAAATATTCCCATCAAGTTATGAATGCACAGCCAGATACCCCTCAGGTGGGTAATTCAAGCTATCTTTAATCAACAGAGTAATCCCTGGTCAAGTTATCTGTCCTCTGCCATTAAAGATCTAAATCTTGTGTCGGATTCCTGTTTTTGCACAATGCCATATGTGGGTTTGAAAACTATGCTAAAAAAGCAAGCACACCACTGCCTTTCTAGGGAAGCGGATTTAATTAAAATTATGGCAGGATTTGAACCAATGTGTAAATCATATGAAATTGATCAAATGCCGCCGTTCCTAAAAAAGGCATTGAGCAGACAATGTAGAAATCAAATTGTGCGCGCAAGACTTATGGTCTTGCCCATTAAGGAGTGCAGAGCGACATGGAAAAAACCACAAATGGGCAACCGGGGTTGCAGGTTTTGTAACTACGGGAGAGAATCGATAGCACATGTACTTTGCTGCTGTCCAGAATTCATAACTGCATGCCGCACTTTACTTAGGCAAAAGTTTTTAAAAAACAGTATTACAACCTGCTGAAGTCTAGTGCCATTTTGTTTTACTACTATCGATCCTGCTGAACTTGCATGGTTCAAATTGAAGACCGGAACACCTTATTCAGTTTTAAAAATGATGTCGTGGTATCACATGCTAAGCAAACAAGGAGATGGGCGGAGCGCTGAAACTTTTCAGACACTCACCCCCAGTCACTGATCCGGGTTGAATCCATCATCGTTCTTCAGCTCACTTCGCCACCTCAGTTCAGACCCAGCAATATGCAAATCAGTCCAGCCCGAACTGCCAAGCCAGGTCTTCCCTGAACCGGAATAGTATCACATGCTGCCATATTTAATTACCAGATGGCAATTACCAAGATCAAAAACTGTTGCAGATTATTGGCACACTGCTTTTGGTGGAATATTTTAGTTTTTAAATGTAATGTTAATTGTTTTGGCAAGGAACAAATTGTATGGTATGTATTTATTGTAACTATTTTAAATAGTCGAAAAAATACAACTGATGCATTCAAATTCTTTCAGTTGTTTATGTTCCGAGTTCTGTTAAAGGAATGTCTGTTGATAAGGTTTGCGAACATGAACGATAAACTATTATAGTTTATTGTGATTGTCTATGCACCTATGCTTGTTTATTGTCTGACTTCTTTTTATGTACCATGGTTTTGTGGCTCCTCCTTCCAGTGGGTCTCTGTAGTGTCTTTTTTTCGTATGAGTTAATTATATTAAAATAAGTCACACTCTACCTACTGGTTTCATCTGTCTGTGTGTTGTAGCTTTGAAAAGTGACTTGAATGGCTCTCTAGTTTCTACTATATGGCAACGAGTCTTCTGTTTTAGGCTTTCTCAGTTTAATCTGTGAACTTGTACTGATGGGTCTCATTTTCTTTTTATTATTTCTCGAATTTCTTTGAGTCACAGTTTTATACCTATTCATCCCTTGCATTGTTTGCGTGTACTGACCAGCCACTGAAGGGGTGCAAGCTAATCTATATGGGGAGGTGCAGTTTGTGGTCTGGAATAATGGCTGAAGGTTGACTTTCTTTCTAGGCCTTGATGGAAAAAGCTTGAGCCGAGGGAAATGCAATGCTCAGAGCAAGGCAAGCGCTGCCAGGTACTTGCCGAAGGCCCAAAAACTTGGGGGTATAGGGGGTTTGATAAGGTCAATAAAGCCTACCACACTATTTAGGCAATTTTTGCTCTTTGCATTCAGAGAAGTGATGTATCTCTTGCAAATATATGGGACACAGTGCACCCGACAGTTAACCCCCGGTCACTTGGCAAGGAGAAGCAGGCAGTGGATTTTTTACTTGACTGGAACGAAAAAGCCAACATTCAGCCCAGTGAGTTCCCTCTCATGGCCTAAGACACTCGTCAGAGGTATTAACCACTACATAAATGCAATTGTAAAACAATGCATATACATATATAATAAATATGTGTGTGTCCCAGCATCTACACTCTAATTCACAGACACCTCTGTGCAGCTGGCTAGTACAATCAAGTGCTTGGACACACATCCCTGTACGAATGCGTATGCATGGATCCTCGCCATCCTGAGTGGAACCAAGATCCTCGGCCAAACACTATTCAGCTTGACATTCACCAGCAGATTAATCAGTTTTCTTTCTTCCCTTAAAATAAACACATTTTTGGAATGTTCCGTGATACATATCATCACCTTTCACCTTTAGATTTTGTTTATAAGTAGATGTTTTCCTAGAATTCAGCCCTTAAAAACTACAATGGTTGGATTTTGCTTCAGCACCCAAAGTTCATGCAATTGGCACTCATGCAGTCACCAGGCCTGTAGGGTCACACAGATGAATGCTTGCCCAAGTAAGAGTGGACTGAGGCAGGAAAGTAACTGTGTGGTGCTTGTGAAAGTTGTAGTGGTTTGTAATTATTTTCTCATCGTGTTTGTGACCTGTTGGAGGTTCCTGTTGTAGGTTGTGGTTCCTTTACCATAAGTATGCAGTGGGTAGAACTCATATCAATAAAGTCCCATGAAAATGTCCTTGGGTGAAAACAGGTCTCTAGCTTCTAGATCCTCGCCGGAGAACTGATCCATCACCCATTCATTACAAAGGAGGTCACTCCTATTATCTTCACAAGAAGCCCTTTCAACAATGTATACTTTTTTACAAATGCAAAATCTCAACAACGCTCAGATTCCAAAACGTAATGCCTGACAGGGCAGCTGCAGTTTCCTGCGAGGTCAAGTAATTTTATCCTAAACAAACAAAAAGCAGAAACAGCCTCTAAACTGAAGAAAACAATGTAATTTTCAAGAAATGTATTTGGTGCTTTCATGAGGATTCTCGCCTCAAGTGAGGAACTAATGCGATTGAAACAAATAAAATGTGAAATAATATGTGGAACTTAACCTAATAGTTAAAAGTACTTTTACTAATTATTTACTCACCTACAACTCACCTGCATGCGGCTCCTGCCGCTTTGGTTTAGGAGATGACAGAATGAATGGACAAAATTCCACAAAGGTCGCCTATTATATGTTTTGCCTTTTTGGGATCAATAAACATCAGATCCAGAATGGAGAACAGACTGGCAAACAGCATTGAACACATTTCCAAGGAACAGCATACTTCAAAACATTTCTAGCATTTTTATCAAAGAGTACTTTTAAGCAATCATGCGATATTAAGAAGCTAATGTAAATCTGGCAGAAATGTTACAAAAATATCAGAAAATGTAACAGGCCCTTTTTCTTTGGTCTGCCCCTCCATTTGTTTTCCATATGCGCCGTGGACAAAATGGCACCTTTGGAAATATACTTCTAGACAAACCCCAGCTCCGGTTATTATAACAACTTGAAGAAACACATTGGCTAGCATCAGCATGAAAAATAAGGCAGCCACTGTTTTCAGAGCCTGTCAGGCCTGCTCGTATATTATTAAACATGTCTACATCAGTGCCACAAACATTAACTCCTGGGCAGGCTAATTGATTCTAAGTGTTATTTTGTCAATACCGAAGTGACACCCCATCTGGATAGGGATTAGTTCCAGCTTTGGGCTATCATTTATGGGTCAGTGGGCTACATGGCTGCACACACAGGAAAACTATTAACTTTGACATAATGATGGCCAGTGGAAGGTCGAGTTGTGTCTTGGCGCACTGGGCCCGGCCTCTAAAGATCTCATTGAAGACATTCGTGCTATTGGTTAATGGAAGTCCTAGTGAGGTGGGTGCTGTGTACCAGTAATTACGGTACCCAAGATTGCAAACACGCGGAGTTCTCAGTGACCAACGAAGGCGAGGCATTTGTCCAAAGTTTAAGGCAAAGCACAAATAAATATTTAATAATACATAACAAAAGTTGAAAATGGAAGTTCCTTTTTATTTTGAAATTGGCAATAATAATAATACGAAACTGCTTTGAAAATAGTGCTTTTTTTTATTTTTAGTGACCATGCTTAAGAGTTTCAACATATACTATAAAACGTACAGAATAACAAATATTCTAGACAATATAATATTTACCAGCACCTGAGTGAACACGTGGCTGTTTTTTTCTTTCTTGTATTGCACATTTAGAGAAAATACAAAAATAGTAATTTTTCAGTAAGCCATGATATATGGCGTCTTTTGCGTTTTGTGCTCACCATGATTTAAAAATGTAAAAAAATTCTGAAAAGTGTGGAATAAAATACATTAAGTAGAAAGGGAAAAGGGGACTGTGCAAAGGCTAATCTCCCGTAACAGACACGGTTCATAAGGCAATGTTTGATACATGAATGGAGGACGTACAGCATACAGGATCGGAAGACATTACTAATGGCAGAACTATTATGCAGCTGATGTCATCCACCAGTCACGACCCCGTGAACCCTGGCTAACCTTGGATAAAGTCTTAATCCTTGGCGACTGCCCGACAGTGCTCAAGGGAGCAAGGTTAAAACCGGCACGTAAACCTTGCGGCTCCGGCCGGCAGCTGAGGGAGGGTTTCTTCCCACTTGTGGCGGGAACGCTGGGCTGGGAGTTCAGTTCCATCATAAAGACGGCCTCACAATCTTCATTGCCACGTAGTTCTGGAAATAAATAAAAATAATAAAAGGTTGAAAAACGTACAGACTTACTTTTTGGAAACATGGTGCATAACAGATTGCAATCCACATCTCGTGTCATTTCATAACGAGGACTATTTACCAGCAAAGCTCGAACCAGGCAGCCAAAGGAACTGTGGCCCAAATACATTTTTGGCAGAAATTAATAAAAAAGGACGTCGAGAGAGAGATACTAAAATTAGTTAACACGTGTAAAATTTAGAGTCAGAAGTACAGTATGGCACTTTTGAAGGAAGAATGTCCAAGTCCTGCGATTTACTGCAAATGATTTAAATATGCACATTTAGCGTAATTCAGAAACATACAATAATTGTATAAGAACTGAAAAGCACACCTTAAAAAAGAATCAGCAAAAGGAGAATGTGACAAAGTGGAAACGCAAAATGTAACGAAACTTGGTTAGGCGTTGGGCCACCTGTATCTTTTTAGGGACGCACTCCATTCAAGAGTGTGGATGCTGGCGGAACCCAAGTATGTAGCAAATAAACCGCTATGTTACTAATTCATATAAAAGGGAGAAGCAACAACCCATATGTAACAGGAGGCGGATAATGGGGAATAATATTTCAAAAATACTTACGGGCAGCGAGTAAAAGAGTATTGCGAGGAACAACAGGACGAATATGAGCACGATGACGCCAATGAAGATCCACTTGAACCGCCGCCACACGATAAATTTGCAGGTCTTGCATGGATTTGTGAACCAAAAGAAGGAGGTTTCTGGTCGGCTGCGTTGGGAAAGGCGCAAAATTAATCACACTGACAAACAATAATGGAGCTCAGGCTTATCCTCATTGGATATAATGCAGCTGAGTCAATAATTAAGCGGACATAAGAACTAACGCTGAAAGAATCTGGCCTGCTGCTACAGACATGCACACAAGTGGAAAGGGGACACAGTGGCCAAGAAAAAGGCGAGAATGTACAGAAATGAAGTTTGCCATTAGATTTTGTGTGGGACACTGGCAGTGTATGCCTAGGGTCAGATTTCCTCGCTTGTTCTTTCTGCTTTACATAGCTAGCCTAGCTTCAACTGAAATAACATTGACCAAATAACCATCACAAAATGCAATTTGCGCCCCAGTCACTTAGTGGAAATGTAGTTTTTTCATTGATATGGTGGTTCAAATGTCAGATCAAAATCGCATCAATATTATTCATCTGTTGCAATATGGAAATATTAGAGCAAAAATACATCAGCACGGATTAGATTAACATAATGAGGTCCAAAATATGTACATCAACGTGTTTTTATGGCATCTCGAGCGCACAGGCATACCCAGGCAGGAAGAAAAATGTCTTACTTTGGAGGGTCCAACTTGGGGTTCATGTTGGGTTCATCACGTCCCTTGCCAGCTGGCCTCTCTTCAACTTCTTTTTCATTCAAAACTTCCAGCGTCATCTCAATTTTACCCTTTAGAAAACAAAGACCGAGCAATCATTTTACATCACATCATACAGAACACACTTCACTGCAACCAGATTAGCTTTCGATAGTTCAACAACGAAGTCATATCTGAATAAAGAAAGAAAATGAGTGCTTTATTGGAGTCTGCAAAATACTTTCTCTGGGAATATCTGCCAAATTAGGATACCACGTTAGGACCCAAGAACACTGCTCGCACAAATCACTTGGAATTAATCCATAAGTGGCAACTTATATGATCCACCATGATGTCCCCCTTAAAACCTTCAGGTAGTTTAGCTTTTTTCTTAGGTATTTTCTAAACATGAGATCTATTCTCTACACACTTATCTATGGTTGTGTATGTTTGATCACAAAAATGTTTTATAGCTTCTCACGAACGTGAAAAAATGACTGCACAAAGTTAAGCTACTCACCACACTCAACTCCCCAACACTTTTTACACTCACGAGCACTCCCTGCTCCTTCTATGGTAATGAGATGTTACTGCTCCCTTTTTAGTAATGAGACGTCACTGATTCCGCTCTGTTAATAAGTCAGTGCTAATGTGACACAGCTAATCTCCTTGTGTTTAATGTGACGTCACTGCTGCTTCTGTGGTAATGTGACATTACAGCTTCTCTGCGGTAATGTGACGTCACTGCTTCCTCCATATAAATGTGACTCCACTTTAACTGTGGACAACTTACCCGACGTGTCAGGGAAAAAGGGTCAAAGTAACATGATCCAATGAGCAGTCACAGTACACCTGTAACTCAGAGTGTCCTCTCCTAGGCAATTGGGTACTCACATGCCTGGATATGACCAGTGCTTATGTCGCCCATCATTTCCATTCTAACGCGGCCCTCCACCTTCCAAATGCACTACAACGTCAAAAATAGCTTAAAGAGAGGGACAACTCAAATCAAGTCTTTAAATTAATATGGAAATAATGTCGACCTTTGGCAATTAACAATTTATAATTCTGCTCGCTCTCAAACAAGTAACTCAAACAGTGCGCTACTGCTAAAATGGAATATGAAAATCATGGTTTGGGACTTTTACGCATTCTATTTCTGCAGTCTCCCTTTCAGCATCACATTTTAAATGGCCAACTTTCTCAGGGCTTGGAATGTTGTGGTTTTCTTCATGCGGGATACCAATGTCGTTGCTCACTCTGCATCACGAGGTTTGGAAGACCCACTTTCTCCATCAGATTAATCGTGCATGTTTGAGTCAAAACTTCTAACCATGTTTATAGATCGGGCACAAATGAGAGCGCGCAAATGCCTTGAATAGTGCGTGAAGTAGTTTCCTAAAAAGGAACTCAAATCTGCAGCCTACTGTATTTGTCAATGAGCATCCTGAAGAGGAACAGTGCATAGGAGAAGCACGTCTGCTTTACAACTCGCATGTTCCCATTCACTTGAAATAATGGAAGCACCATTAGTGTGGTGGGCTCGGTTTTGAAGCATTCCTTCCTCATGGAATGAATCGAGGCCCAGCCTGACAAAATTTTACAATTCTGTTTTTACCAGACTTTAACTCGAAATAGGCTTCCTTGCCTTGGATGTAAGCAAACATCACCTGCTTCCACTCTTTGACCTGTGGTAGACCATGGGTGCCATGTTCATCCCTAGCACTTCACTTCAGAAATTTACTCTGTCCATTGCGATTTAAAATAAGACATTAGTGGCAAGAAAATGTAAACTGAATAGCGCGATAAAGGACTTGGTCAAATATTGGTGAAAGTCAATCAAATCAGCTATAAAAAAATGCAGCAAACTGCCGACAATGTTAGACAATATGGGCCCAATTTGCCCAGATATCCGATTTTGGAAAAAAAGAAGCCTGTGAAGAAGGTGTACTTAATTTTTTTACTTATATTTTTACAGAGCATAATTCAGACAACATAGCAAATATACCTATAAACCAAAATAAACCAACTTCATCGCCTGAGACGAAACTGCGCGGTACTTGCAGTATAGAGGACATGATCGATTGCATTAAAAGGCTTGTATATGAAAGAAAATACATTGAACTAAAAGGACTTTAGATAATTCTATATATGCTCGCAAGATTCTTGAAGAAAAGCACAAAAGGACTGTATCACCTCAAGCAAGCACTGGGAGTGCGAAATTAAAACTCAGTGTCTGCCACAGTGGGGCCGGATCATGAAACAGTTTTGATTCGCACTATATCATAGTTGCAGTTAACAAGAGAACATGAGGATCACCGGGGACCTTGGGTAAGGGCATGTACAAGAAACCCTGATCCCACAAGTGAGAACGATACAATCAATACAAATGAACCAAATGGGTCAAGCTGAAAATCCAGAATTGATACTGGGATATTGAAGGGGTCCATAATGAAGGTGCTGATCGTCACACCGGGGATTGCTGAAATCAAATGAGTCCATTCTCCCTGCTGGTGCGGGCTGGTCCTCATCGTGTCCATTCTGAGGATCCAATTGAATTGCTCTTTATTGAATAGCTGCTCCACATGGCCCCCTCTTTCAGGTACTTTTTACAACCCGGATCACCTGCCAACAATACATATTCTGATCTGTTGCCCAATTTATAGTTTACTGTACAGCACTGTATGCTGCAGATCACAGTACAGGTATTGCAATTGGAGTGCCCACACAGGGGTATCTCACTGTTGGCACGTTGAATTGATTTAGAATCTATACAGAGCTGGCACACACTACACCGGCCACATTTCCAGAGACAGGCTGCTCTATCATGTCCTTGACGCAAAGTAAGGCTGCGCTTGCTATAAACACATTTTACCACAGAATTTGGAAAACACAATTCTAGATGCTGCAATGTGTGAGGACAACATTTGAGCATCTTTGAGCTGGGGTATTCTGTGGTGGTGGTGTGTTCTGACCTTTATACTGCTGTGTTTTGTGCTACATTATTGCCGTGTGAAGTTGCTGTATTGTACTTTGTTTCTAGTGTTCTGTTATTGTTGAGATGTGTCCGGTTACACTTTAATTGTGTTGTGTTGCTTTGTGTGTGTTATAACGCCATGTCCAGTGGTTTACTTTGATATGTTGATTTGTGTAGTGCTCTAATCACCCCGGGGGGTATCCAGGCGCTTAGGCAGGTGTATGGGCCACAAGGTGCTTATATGAAGAGTCAGGTATCCAACTTTTTGTGGAACTCAGGAAGTGGGGAGGAGGCTCTGATGTGTTGAGAGATAGTTCCATGTCTAGAGAAGTCAACAAATGCGGATATATTTCCAGCCAAAAGCAGCACCTCTAAAAGCGGTAAAAGGTCGACTGTCACAGAAACTGTAAAGGCATGTGCTGCTTTCAGTTTGAAATGTAGCAGCATCTGTTGACATATCTTAAGAAAAGAACATAGCACAGTAACATACAACAAGCAACATAAAGCATAACAGAGCCTAACAAAACAGCCCAAAAAGAAGGGAGCACAGCATCAAACACAAGCCGCAACCTGCAACGCAAAAGCAGCGGCACAAAGCACAGAACACATTATCCTTCACAAGAAAGTGTCAACATACATGCACAAATGTTACGACGTCCAGAGTCTGTTTTCCTACCACAGTGGTAAAAGGTGTCCTTCCTTGCATAGAGCACTGCAATAACTTACCAAAGGACGTGGAATAAATAGTACCAGTTATAAATATTTGTGATCTGATCCTAAATGTCTCGATTCGGCCTGCTGGTTTAGAAGCATCTATTAGCTATTGACGAGCGCCCTCTTGTGGTTCCAAACGTACCAGGATGTATTAACCGTGTTCGGTCTTCGGGAGTTTTCAAAATTATCTTTAAAAAAAGGTATAACGCATATAATATATAAATACAGTTAGAGGATATAAAAGCTAGCCGTAACTTGCGTCAGAAGGCAAGTACCAGCATACATTTTAGGAGTGTAATGTCCATCAAGTGCAAGAATGACCCATTTGACTGCTGCTGGGTTAGAAACACATAGTAATTATCAGGGTTGAATGTGCCCCTCCGGTATCTGGACCCCAGTGCCACTACACCCGCTGCATCAATGGTAGCTATGTCCCTGAGCGATTTTTTTTTGTCTCTTAAAGTTTCCGGTTTACCATTTTCCAATTAATAAAAACATGCTTACCGACTCTACAGTGACTAAAAATGAGCCTTACTAGTTTTTGGCACAACTTCAATCATTTATTGCTTGGGCTGGTCTGATATTTGGATATAGAGACGTTTTAAGGCAATTTTTCTTTGACAAAACTTTGCTCACGTACCAGTGTTGGAAACGGGTCATAAAGAGCCGTTTTCTTACAGTTGTGCATAATCGGCTGTTGGCAGGCCCAAAGGGGTGCCAGATAAGATCACCATGGAACTGGCATGATAGTTTAGTGTCCATCTGGAGTCGCAATTCAGTAGTATGTGGTCAGCATCCTTTGGGAAAGAAGCCAGTCCGTGAAATCCAATCCGTTAAAACCAGCTGTCTGATGCATTAGGTCTGGTGTCTCAGTGGACTAATGCATCCACTGCAGGGGCCTGTGTTCGACCTCATGGCCACAGGTTCAAATACCGGCGGGTCCACTCAGCCTTTCATCCATCGGAGGTCGATAACATGAGTACCATGGATATGGGTAACAATAAACATGTTATTCAGCGCCAAGAGAACGTGCGCTTTACAAATACACATGTTAGAGTGTTAGGTGTCAACAGTTTACGGAAACAAAAGTTATACTGCTCTGAAGGGACTGTGGTGATACAGGTAGGGAGACTGAGCACCTACGGCCATGGTTGGATTAGGATTAAAAATCGGCCCGGGCACGCATAAAAAAAAAAAAACGGCCCACATTTGCATAATGCCTTCCCTCAAATCACTGCTTTCAGCGTAATTTTACATAAAAAAGGGGGGGTAAAAAAAATGCATGCATCAGTTTACACTAGTGAAACACACCTGACAACAAGTGAGGCTACTTCTGCTCAGGGTCCCTGCCCCGCTCCAGTATGCCTGCATTAATGGGAGGCCCAGCGAAAGAAAAGGGGTGCGACCTCTACCGGTTGCTACTATAGGGGAGATAACGAGTGCCCATCTCCCTCCAGAAAGGCCACTCAGACACCCACTGGGCCGCTGGCGGTATAGTCGAACAACAGAGACACTGCCCAAATCGGCCCCAGGGCTGCATAAAAGGAGCCCTCAGCTGGAACTCGGACCCCGGCTCCTCGGGCATTGCCCAAATGCCCGCGTTACCAATCCGACGCTGCCTTCGGCTCATTATAGGGGCAGGTGGAGAGTTGACATTTGCGTGCCATCCTATTTATTTGAAAAGTTTTAGACAGCGCTCGCTAGACCCGGAGATATCCGAGCGCTTTACATGAGGAAGAACATTGTTTCAGAAAATAGTTACACAGTTACATCAGTTGCTGGAGCTTAGTTACATGAGTTACATGAGTTACATGAGTTACAAAAGCATAGCATAGGCATAAGGATAAACAAGGCAGGTAGGGGGAGAGAAATTAAGGGGAGAGAGGAAAGGAATAGGGGAGGTTGACAAAGAATGAAGGAGGTAAGAGGAGGGGGTAGGAGACACAGCGTGGAGACAAGGAGGTAACAGTGTATGACATATGGCTGGTTAGGTGACGGCTCCCAGCGGTAAGGGGATCTTTCCCAGTCCTCCGTTGTGCGATTCACTTGTCGCTGTGGACTCTGCTACAAGGGACTTGTTTGAGGAAGGTTGGAAATCTAATGAGTTGTACTTATGTATCACACTCAAGGGTATCCACAGGATGACCGTCTTAATTCAACATAGCAAATGTATTAGTGGAAGGAGGGAATACATAGAGCACAAAATTGTGTTTGAAAAACATTTTTTTACTTCAACAAAAGACGGGAGATCAATACAGACAAATTAATTAGTGCAAGAGGTCATGAACAGAGATAGATTATATTTGCTCTGCAGTTCACAACTAGACAAAATTAATTAATAAAAAATGGTTGTGAATTGGTGATAAAGCAACTGTGAAGGAGATGTGGTTGACTTCTTGCTCCACGTCACTGCTGTCCCCGTGTCTGTTTGGCATTCAGATGGAAATTCAAGGGAGTTTTCTTCTGCATAGAAAAACATCGTCCTGATGATGGTCTATTAGACGTCAGCCCTTTAGACCGAAACGTCGACCTTCCATCATCTCCTTCACAGTTGCTTTATCACCAATTCACAACCATTTTTTATTAATTAATTTTGGTTGTGTAATCTATCATTTGGAGTTGATGTGTCTAGTTGTGAACTGCAGAGCAAATATAATCTATCTCTGTTCATGACCTCTTGCACTAATTAATTTGTCTGTATTGATCTCCCGTCTTTTGTTGAAGTAAAAAAAATTTTTTCAAACACAATTTTGTGCTCTATGTATTCCCTCCTTCCACTAATACATTTGCTATGTTGAATTAAGACGGTCATCCTGTGGATACCCTTGAGTGTGATACATAAGTACAACTCATTAGATTTCCAACCTTCCTCAAACAAGTCCCTTGTAGCAGATTCTGACTTTAACTACACAGTGCCCAAGCCTACAAGGGTTTATTGGGTTTCCCCTGCCTTGAACAGCTGTGGACTCTCAGCGGGGTCTCTGAGACTCCAGGGCATAAATGCTGGATCCATCCCCAAAAAGGGGAGTAGGAGTGCTTTGGACAAGGGCACACTCACTGTAGAAGAGGAAATGTGAGTTGGGTCATTGGTTAAGTATTTCTGCGTTATAGCTGCCAAGGGGAGAGACAGCTGCCATAATAGGATCAGGCCTCTAGTATCCCTCTCGGTTGCTTGTGACGCCAAACAAGGACTTCCTTTGATGCCTGAGCTGTTGCTGCTATTTCAAACAATTATGAGGCTTTTAGGCTGTAAAGGCTAAAGGGGCCAACCTTAGGGTGATTGTTTTTGTCCCCTGGCGACGACCTTCTGCAGATGCCATTTTGGGGTCAGGCGTGTTTCACAAAAAAGGCTCACGGAGATTGATTTCAATTGCCCTAAGAGTCTAAAGGGTGACACAGTACACTATCCCGCAGTCCTCCTCGAGAGAATATGCCCCCCAAAAAATAAATTAAGGTCCGGGGGACCCACAGGAACCGATGATCTTCATCCAAAGAGGGAGTGCGCTCTCACTGGCAGGGTGCCACCCATGCAGCGTATTCTAGGCTCTCAATTGCCCTCCAGCACTTTTGGCCCCCCCTCTGCCACTGCCTTGGGACCCTCGTAGAAACTTACTCACCAGGTCCTTGTATCAATACTTCAGCTGTGCGGCAATGTTATTCACTGGCCAGGCACCCCTTCAGGCTCTATTGCTCAGGCATTAGGGGATATGACTGTGCTGCTTCAGTCAGCCTATCACCGCTCCAGGCGCTGCTCTATGGTGGTCCGGGGTCTCAGAGGGACGTTCTCAGCACTCCCAGCTCCGATGGAGCCATGCTGGTGTGGCCTTGGAGATTGCAACTTGGTGCTCTTTGTCGCCAGAAATATGCCTCCTCTACATCTGCGTGGCTCGCGGGCTCAGGCATTTCTACGGAGCTCCGTGAGTGTTCGTGAAGGCCACGCTGATTTCCAGCCACTGCCCCTAACCCAGGATTCCGCCAGCTCTTTCCGCCATTGCTGGGTGGCACGCTCTGACCATCCCGGAGTCCTCGGTCCTCAGCCTTTGTCGGGCTCCAGAGCCCACATAAGTGGTCTCATGCACAAGGGGGGTTTTAAGGTGGTGAACCCCCTGAAGCCAATCAGGATTCCGCTCCGGACGATCGCACTATTATTAGCAACATTTTGCTGTTCCCAATCTTGTGTAGGCTTCACCTCACTATTAATGCTTGGTGCTAGCTAAGAGCTATATACAGAAGCAGTCCTATTTTAAAACCGCCACGCTTATTCGGTTTTAATATATACCTTTCAATATTAAATGTATGATTGAGATAAATGCTTTTGAATTGGTGATATTGTGTAACATGATTTCCATTACATTTAAGAAATGTTTTTTGATCTTTTGAATTGCTGATAGTTTAAGGAGAGTGTATAAAATCCAAATAAAAGGCAGATTTAAAAGTTCCTCAAAAACTGCATGCAAATTATACACAGTAGTCTAAAAAGCAGGGCTGAGGGTGAATTATTTTCTACGTTCCCTCATTCCTTCATTTAATAAATAAATGAAAACAAGCATTTACAAATGCAGCAGAATTCTCCCTCACACAACTCCATCCCTAAAATCTGGGCAATGGCAAGGACATTTATCTTGGGTTTTGCAGAGGTTACCTATTTTTTTTTTTATAAAAGTAGTTTATTGGGTTTTATACAAACATCATACATGTACATTCAATCCACCCATCAACTGGTCAGTTCAATCCCCGTTCCAGGATGTAACCCCACTATCCTTTGTACAGTAAAAGAAAAATAATAAAAGAAAATGCAATCTTCGCATTGTAATGAAAACCAAATGATAAGTATATCCCAATACTTCTTACAATCCCAACATCCCCCCAACTTGTGTTGTGGTCCCTCCCCTCCCCCCATGTCGCCGGTGTGTACTATCCCATGGATCTATACAGTCGTGTGGGAACAGGAGTCACTCCTTATACAACTTCCAGCCTTAACTGTCCTAGCTCGGGGTTCCTGCCATTTCTGCAATCACCTCTCTTTCTTCCTCTATCTGATAATCCTGCAATGCTTGTACCAATGTTTCCCATGCCGTTGCCATCTCCAAGGTCCTCTCTGTATTCAATCATCAGGCCTGTTGGTACCTAAGCGTGCTCACTTGTCGCCCACTTCACAAATTCAGCCCTCCATTTCTCACTGCTAGGACCCACCGTCGCTTTCCATCGTCTCGTTATTTCTCGTTTCGCCAGTAATAGCCCCATATCTATAAATTTAATTGTGATTTTGTTTTTCGATGTGTGGGTAAACCAATGCAGGATACCAGTGGCTATATCAAAGGTCAGCTGTCTCTCCGTAATGGTGTTCAGTACCTCTCCTACCTCCTTCCAATAGTCCCCCATCTCAGGGCAAGACCACAGCATATGCAGCAGGTCAGCCCCTGTTCGTGCACAGCAAGGGCACGCCGCTTCCTGCCCCTGAAAGTATTTTTGGATTTTCTTTGGTGTCAAATAGGCTCTATAAAAGTACATAAAAATGTACCAGCTGGAATCTCGCATTTCTCGTGCTCTTCCAGGCTCTGCGCATGATTTGTGACCATGCTGGGGCAGGGATAGGCTTCCCTATGTCAACTTCCCAGTTTTCTCTCAACACCTCCAAGGGAGCCAATCCCTCATTAAGCATCCTAGAGTACGGAGACGCGCAGGCTGTATCTCCCCCCTACCCCCTCTTCACACGGCTCCCGCCCACCGGGAGCAATGGAAGCGAGGCGCATACGGCCTGTAAGAAGCCAGCCTCCCCCCCCGGACGCCCCGAGCAGCGGTTGTACCATACGTCCGGCATACCGGCTGTGGACACGGACGGCCACCCACACGGGGACTCACTTATCCATGATGGATTGAAGCATACTCCTGGCCCCTCTCCGCGGCTTCGCTCCCGCAAGTACACTCTCCCTTCCCGCCCCCCATTCCACATATATCCCCATGTTCACTGTTTTGGACTCATGTTTCCCGAATGTAGCCATGACTTCATTACACGTCGCACTTGGAAGATGTGCCTGGTCACATGTCCGACCATAGGCCCGGACTCTGGCGGCATCTCCCAAAATCACAACATGGCTGCACCACTTACCAGTCAGGCGCGTCACGCACTCTTTCGACAGCCCGTGGGGCCCCACTGCTCTCGATGGCTGTTATATGCTGCGACAAAGACAGGCCGCGCACATGCACTGATAGCCCCCATTCCATTGCCGCGCCCCCAAGGACTGACGCTCCACTCTGTGGGGTTCAGTGTCGTGGACGCTGAAAAGATGCGCGATAACACAGCTAAAGTCTGGGACACACCGATGAGAACTGAACTGTTGTTTGCAGAGTTACATGGTTTACTTATAAAAAAAAAAAATGGAAAAATAAGACGTCACTTGCGGATGTAACTGTCTAATGAGCACGTTTGACATGAAAATGGTAATTGAAACCCCACTCACTGGGGGCACAATTAATGGAACGGTGCACCTTTCCCCATGCTCCCTTACCCTCACGATGCACCGTATTGTTGCAGCCGGCCCGCCGGGTTGTAGGCTCTGCTATATGTACTGCTCTATAAAATACTAAAAAAAGTCTTACAAAAAAAAAAAAAATTAAGCATCCTAGAGTAAAGACACGTGACCGCCTTGAAAGTCCCGGCCGTCATCATGGTGTATTGGCATACCATGGTCGTCTTAGGTTCCTCCAGCCCCTCCCGCCAGTGTACTTGGAGTGCTCTAGTTAGCGCTGCGTGCAAAAGAAATCCCCCCCTTGGCAGGTCGAACCTCTCCTGCAATGTCTGATAGGACAACAAGGCCCCATCCTCGTACAGGTCTCCTAGTATATGGATCCCTGCATCTTCCCATTCCAGCAGGGGTGTCCAGTCACTACCATGTGGGAGCGCTGTTATCATTCCCAAAGGGATCTCAGGCGCATATGGGTGCAGTACTCCCGCCCTACGCTGCGAACGATTCCAGCATAGGCGCAGTGTTTTCTCCTCCATGAACAGGTCCTTAAGATCCAGTTTCTGCTGCAGCACTATGTAGGACAGTACATGGCGTGGTATGCCCCGCATCGCTGCTGATCCGGACTTCTAAACTCTTTTGCCACTGCTTGCGTTAAGACCTGGAGCTGGGCCGCCAGGTAGTACAGCTCAAAGTCCGGGACCACCAGTCCCCCCTTGGCTTTGGGCCTAATGAGCGTCACCAACGCAACCCGGCATCTGCTCGTTCCCCATAAGAAACTCACTAGGAGTGACTTCAACAATTTAAACATTGAACATGGGATCCACACCGGAAGAGTCCTGAAAAAGTACAAAAGTCGAGGGAGCGCTATCATTTTCAACAGAGCTATTCGCCCAGTCACTGACCGAGGGAGTGTGGCCCAGAAGGTCATGCTACTCTTAAATGCCCTCAAGCCACGCCCCACATTGCCTTCAAGCATATCGGCTGCTGTATGATAGATATGCACTCCCAAATATTTCAAACAATTGGGTTCCCACCTCACCTCTCTATCAGTAACCGGCTGGGGCTCTCCCTGCTTCAACCGGATCAGGCACGTCTTCGACCAGTTCACTTAAAACCCCGATAGATCGCCAAAATCCGAAAGCAAAGACCCAGCTCTCGTTAGCGCTCCACTGGCGTTATCAAGGAATAGCAGCAGGTCATCAACGTACAAGGAAATGTACTGCCGATCTCCTCTACACCACAGACCTTCAGAGTGGTCTCCCAATCGGACCTTCACCGCTAACGGATCCACCGCCAAGGCGAACAACAAAGGGGATAACGAACATCCTTGTCTCGTGCCCGATTCACTGGGTACTGCGAGGAGATCAGCGATCCGACGCGCACTCTAGCCACAGCCGATGTGTAGAGCACTTTGGTCCAGCTGATAAAGCCGGCCCAAGGCCAAATCGCCCCATCGTGGTACATAAATAAATCCACTCCAAGCTGTCAAAAGCCTTTTCAATGTCCACCGATAACACCATTGGTTGTGGTGCCTCCGGCTGGTCTTCTTCAAGCAACCTCACTAATCTTCTGATGTTCGTGGATGTGTTCTTCGTTGGGATGAAACCAGCCTGATCCTCATGGATCAATGTGGTCATATGGTGTAGCAGTCCGGTTGCCAATATACTGCTCAGTATTTTATAGTCAGTTGTCAACATCGATAAAGGGGGGTAGGAGGCCAGATTGGCCCTCTCCCGCCCTGGCTTTAAAAGGGGACTCACTAAGACCTCTCGCATCAAAGCAGGCAACCTGCCCATCTCCTTTGCTTCCCTATAGACCTCCAGGAGTCTCAGTGCCAGTATATCGATATACAGCAAGTAGAACTCTATCGGCAACCAGTCAACTCCCGGCGTTTTATTTCTAGCCATGCGCTTAATAGCACTTCTAATTTCGCTCAACTCTATATCTCGGCTGAGGCATGTCGCCTGTTCTGGATCCAAATCCGGAAGTGAAAGTCCCTCCAAAAAGGAACAGATTTCCATGTCTCTCGCCACTAGTAATCTCTCATAGAGTTCTTCATAGTAGCGCAAAATACGCTGCAGGATCCCATTCTGGGTGTACACCAACTCCCTGCCATCATCAACCAGGGCCAAAATAGGGGAGCCCCTCTTGGTCGGGTTGGCCAGCCAGGCCAGCAGCGTCCCTGCCTTGTCTCCCTCCGCATGAGCTCTTGCGGTATAGGCCTTATAGTCATAGCAGCGCAACCTTTCCTTCCTACAGCGACCTCTTCCTTCACTGCCATGATCTCCTCCCGAAGCTCAGGATGAGCAGGTCGCGCCAATTCTGCCTTACGTAGTTTAGTCTCGGCTCGCTCTAGGTCCTGGAGGAGCACCCTCCGCACTCCCGCGTGTTTCCCTATGCACATGCCCCTGACCACCACCTTGAAAGCATCCCACTCTATCACCCTCGTGTAGGCCGAGCCCGCGTTCTCTGCAAAATACTGGGTGATCCCCTCACTCACTTCGCTCTGAAAAATCAGGTCTTCCAGTGTCTCAGGGCGGAGCCTCCAAGTGGGGATGCTCGATACCCCAATCATTCAGTGCATGGTAAATAACAGTGGATTATGATCGGAGATCGTTCTGGCCAGGTACTCAGTTTGTACTTCACTGGGAAGCACCGTTGGGGAGCACAGCACCGCGTCCAATCGGACATGGAGATCGTGCATACCCGAGTAATAAGAATAATCTCGGTCTAGTGGGTGATGTACACGCCAGGCATCCACCAGATTCCACCTACTCTGTCAGTCCAGTCTGCCTTTAGTCAGACAATGTATCGGGGAGTCAGCCAGTGGAGGGTGTGATCTATCCAGCGATACGTCCGTTATGGAGTTGAAATCTCCACCAATTATCAGGGAGCTCGCAAGATAGGATCCCAAAGTACCAGAAAGTTGTGTCAGAAAACCTAGCTGATGTGCATTGGGTGCATAAAGACTACAGAATGCTACATCCCTGCCCCTAAGTCTACCCTCTATGGCCACAAATCTGCCCGAAGGGTCTATTGTCTGCCGTGTGAGTTGGAAAGGGACCCCAGCTCATATCCAGATCAGAGCCCCCCGTGCGAACGCTGAATAGGTGGTGTTATAGACCTGCCCCCTCCATCATCTTTGCAGTGCTATGCCCTCCTCTTTAGTTAAATGGGTTTCTTGAAGTAACGCTATGTGAACCCCTCTGCAAACTAAATATGCATAAATCTTGTGGCGTCGTGTCATAGTATGTAGGCCCCTTACATTCCAGGTAATACAACGTAAATCAGCGGTATCTCCCATTCCCCACAAGTAACATCTGCATCCCAAAACATACACCGCTTCCACACCGGTCAACGTCCCCCCCAACTGCGCCCCCCCCCCCTACCCCGGCCACCCCTCCCCCCCAGAACAGGACCTAGTAACGCACCGCTAGCTCCCATCCAAACCAATATCAACTGTAACACACTCCTAAGCCCATCAGCAGTCACTGAGGGCACGCCAAGAGGGCAATGAGGGGGACCGGGTGCCAACGGGCCGCCGCCCAGCTTCTGTGTACTTCCCGCCACTAACGGAGCCCCGGATAAATGAAAACTTTAATGATCCCTCCTCCCCCTGACTCATAGTCCCTGATCAAAACCTGCTACAGGAAGTCCATATTTCTGCGGCATCGTCACCAATTCAGTTCAGCAGCCACTTTAGCCCTCATCCAACATGCCTTCTGCCTTTGACGTTGTAACCTTCGGCAAGTGCACACTGTCTACCTCCGATTGTTCGGTGTCGGTTCGATCGCCGTCCTTCTCCGAGTCTGATCCTCCCGGTGATGCCCCTCCTTGCGCTCCCAAAAGAGCCGATGCCACTTCGAGCACATCTCGATGTTCCGCTTCTTTTTGTTGCAGCGAGGGCCTCCTCAGTCCGTTTCGAAGCCTCCTCTATTTCCTCTGAGGCAATTGTCTTGCAATTTGCTGCGTTCCTTGGTCGTCATCTTCCTTCCCGGCTCTATACAACTCCAGCCAAGCACAGGCATCTTCCGGAGTTTCATAAAAATATGTTTTACCGTACACAATTACCTTCAGCTTAGCCGGAAACAACAGGGAGTATTGGAGTCCCTCAGTCTGCAGCTCCCTCTTGACGGCCAGGAAGGAGGACCGATGTTGCTGTGTTTCATATGTGTAGTCACGGAACAAGTTAACCTTACAGTTCCCCCACATAGTAGAGACAGTTTGTCTGTGCTGTCTGCAGCAACAAGTCTCTATCACGGAAATGCAACAGCCTTGCCACCACTGGCCTCGGGGGTCGGCCCTGCTGGGGTGGCCGGGCCGGGATCCTATGCGCTCGTTCTAGAGTATAGAAAGTAGAAAGGCCCTCGGGCGCTACCACAGTTTTGAGCCAGATCTCGAGGTACTGCACGATGTCCGTCCCTTCCGCTTTTTCCGGCGGACCCACTACACGGATGTCCGGCGATTACGTCCTTCGGCATCTTCGGCCCGCTTCTCTAGCGCTCCTATGCAATCCAGTACATTCGTCATTGTGGTCGTGAGGTCCTTCTGCAGTGGTTCGATGGTTTGGAGCACTCCCTCCACCGTTTTGACCCTGTCCGCCAATTTTCCATGATCAGCTCGTAATAGGCTCAACCCTGTGGCCACCTGCGCTATGTCCTGTTGTAGCGCCGCTCGGGAATCCGCTATCGCTGCCAGTATTTTTCCAGCTGGCGCTCTAAATGGGGATCACCCGGCTGCTGCGCGATTCATTTTCCGCCAGTGGTTGAGCCCGTCTTTCTTCCCCTTTTGGCTGGACTATGGCTAAGCAACGGTAGTCGGGGGCACTCTCGCCCCTCCGGCCTGCTGTGCGCGTGAGCCCTGCTCCAGGGAAGACCGCCAACTCTTTCTCTTGCCATACCACTGTGTCGGGTCAGGCTCTCCCGATAGCTGCTCCCCCCGTGGGGTGCCTGCAGTAACCCCTGCTGCAGCGCCCCCTAGGTCTCCGCCCCCACGTAGTTAAATCGCATACCAACTTCAGGTTTCAGACCTCCGGGAGTCCCGCACCTTGCTCTCGAGTCACAGTAGCCGTCCTCTAGGCGTCCGGGTAACAGCGCCACTCGGCTCTCCTGCGCTCAGGGTCCTCCACCGGACATAGCCGCTCCGTCGATCCTCATTGCTCAGAGTTTCGTTTCTAGGCTATGGCCACCATCTTGGTCTGCTCCGATCTACACACCGGATAACTTTCCGACGGACGACATCAGGATACTAGGGCAAGTCCCGGTCCCAAACCCCTGCTAGTGGGAGCACAGTCCCTTCCCCTTTCCTCCGGTCAGGGTGGGAAATCTGGATCTCCAGTTTATCAGGATTTATAAGGGCTCAGCTACGGAGCTCACGATTTAGGCGGCCGCCATCCTCGGCTCCAAGCCACGCCCCTCCTTGCAGAGGTTACCTCTGCATTGGCACCAACATAAAAGCTACATATATTCACCTAAACCCGTTTTTTTCTTCTCTGACCCTGCCTGAGCTTTAATGTATTAAAATGGTTTACATTTGTGCTTCGATGCTATCATACAGTGGCTGCCTACAATATGCCAAGTAATACAAACATGTTGCCAGGGAGTATGCCAAAGGCCAATGTGTTGACAGGGATTGCCACCATTGTCCCTGGTGCAGATTTTACAAGGAATTACCACCTGTACCAGGGCTAGCATGTTGTCTCGAATTCCCACCACTGCGCCTAGTCCAGCATTTTACCAAATACTACAACCATATTGCAAGGGCCAGCATGTTGCTCAGGATTACCACCATTTTGTCAGGGCCTGCCTTTTACAAGGGATTAGCACCACTCCCCACAGTGAGCAAGATGCCAAGAATTACCACCATTGTGCCTGGGCCAGCATTTTACCAGGGATTACCACCACTGTGCAAGGGTTGGCAAGTTGCCAGTGAATATCACCATTGTGCCAAGCCTAGCATGTTGCCAGGGATTACTACTATGGAGCCAGGGTGAGGATGCTGCTAGGGATTACCAACATTGTGCTAGGACGAGGTTATCCAGAGTAATCACAATTGTGCCAAGGCTAGTTTATGATCCGGAATTACAACCCCTGCGCCAGGGATAGCACATTGCCAGGGAGTCCAGCCGCTGTACCAGGGTCAGCATTTCACCAGAAATGATTAACATTATGCTAGGACTGGCATATTGCCAGGGATTCACAGCATAGTGTCAGGGCCTCCATTTTACCAGAATTCTAAGCACTGTGCTAGCGCCTGCACGCTGCCTTGGAATACTGCCACTGTGCCAGTGCCGGCAGAGTGCCACGAAGTACTCCCAATGAGCTAGGGCCAGTGTTTCATAGGTGGAGCAGTAGGAAAAACACTCACTCCCCTACCTGCAAACACTGACATTTGTATGTGTGCAATCACAGGCATGCACTCACAAACTTGTACTCCCAGACATATGCGCACACAGCCAAGCACATATACAAACAAGCACATCACAGACCAAAGTTGGAATGGGCTATAGGGCAATCTGGCAGTGCCTGAAGGGCCTGTATATTTTAGGGGGATCAGTCATCCAGTGCTGCCAAGTTGGACAGTGTATGAGGGAACTTTCAGAGCAGCCCATTTCCCTAAAGAATACTTGGACAATTCAATATTGCTATGCATCCTAGGGCTTGAATTAGCACAAAAATAGGTAATGCAATTCAAAGTTGTTCCAAATAGGGCCCACAAAATCCGTAAGAGGATACTGGGTGGACACTTGATTGTCAAAGAAGGGTTGGGCCACATTGCACCGATTTGGAGTACACATTCAGGAGCTGTAGGCAGAGATGGATATCAGTAAGGCAGCTCAAAACGTGCACCATGTTTTCCAGCTCAAATGTTGAATAGGAAGATAATCCCATTAATCCAGATGTTGCTGCAGTGAACCAGGGCATTCCTTTTGACAAAGTTTAGACTCAACCAGCTTCACCCTTTCACCGCTTCGCATTTCAGAAGCAGTCAGAATGCAGTGAGTGATCTCCCGCACACCTACAGAAGCTTAGTGGGTTGTTGACTAAGGGAACCCATGGTGGCCAGTAGGATGATTTAAGAAGCATTTTAACAGAAGCGATCAAGGCCCTCAAAACCTTGGAGCATTACACATGGAGTCAATTACATAATCTCTGATGCATTCTTGGCTCATTCGCAGTCACCTAGGCAGCAGCAAGGATTGCAACCACACTAAGCACTGCCATATTACTAGGTTTAGAGAAGAGGATGATATGATAAAGGGCATGGGACCTATGGCCCAAAATAACATGCACATATTTGTTCTTAATGGAGGATTAAGGGAGAAAACAACATTTAGGATTAAGGGTTTCTACGAATAACACTAGAAACACGTGGTGTGGTTTCTTACCAGAAATGGAGAATCAGGCTTATGTTTAAGGGTTGTTTTTTTAAACATTTACTTAATTCACCTTTTCAGAATGGGGGGGTACATGCTCAAGCACTACCCAGCTGTGCATATGTACATATTAATAGCAGGATTGCAAAGCACGAAAACAATCTATTTCTTAATTTCTACAAGTGGCGACCACTGGCAGCTCTACAGCTTCAAACAATGACACTCACTGATCAAGAGGGATCAGGAAGAACTACTGTTTTTCTGAGCCAATCACTCCAGTAATTGTTCTACAACCAGTTATTTAATTTGCTTTACATGTTAGGGTCACACACAAAGGATCTAATGTGAACCACTTCTCTCAGCCACAAAAATAAATAGGGATCTGTAGACTCAACAACTAAAAGTGAGCTAGGGAGATAGCAATTATACGGAAGGACGACTCTGGGATTGATTCCCAGATGGGACTGAGAATGAATTAACTCTTACCGCTAAAATACGTTTGCCATCTTGTTCCGCAAAACACGGCCACCATCCTTTCATGGATTTCTGTTCAAAGAGCGAGGCTGTTTTAGGTGCTTTGGTGTGGTCTGCTGCCTTGTAATCCGGAATCATGTCCAGGGAACACTTCTCTGGAGTTTTTGACGGAATAATAGTGCGATGCAAATCGAGTTCAACAAAACCTAAGAAAAAAAGAGGAGTAAACAAATCTATATTATGCCAATCGTTTGACTTGAAAACAATGTATCCTGCATCATAATTTCCCCTATTTGAAAGACCTCAGGCCTTATTGGTTGACTGCAGCATAAACTCACTGCAGCAATGTAGAGAGTTGACCATCTTTGAATGAATTAGGTGTTGTCTTCTACTGACAAGATCAAGGTGTTAATCTAGTTTTCCCAACGTGAATAATGTTAGCAGTTCAGCTCACAATCTGAGTAACCTGCCCATTGAGAGGGGTCACAGAAAAACGAGAATCTGAAAGACATTTTTAGCACCCATTAGCACATATGCAACTCTTTGATTAGGCGCAGTAAAGAAGGAGCCACCAAATGTTGGTGCCAAACTAGAATAAAGTCCCAAAAAATTGCCTTTAGGACTTTGTGAGAGTTCTAACAGGCAAATCACTATCTTACTTTATTGATCATCCTCAACCCCTTTCTGATCAACCACTCCTCTGTTCACAAGTGTAAAATGTGCAGCTCTTGCATTTTCTGAGAGTAAATAAACCTATTGTGGAGTGTATCCTAGCATGAAAACAGTCACTGGAACAGGCACGCTCCTACCGCATCCCAAAGAGATATAAGTGTTGACAGTATCAGCAGCATGGTGAAGTGGGGATTCTTATCGTTTTGTTACGGTTTCCTATACTAGACATCACATAGCCTGCTGTGCCATGTAATGAGGCTTCTGTTCCTGTTCGCTACAGCAGTACATAGCAGCACTAACAATGTCAATTGAGACTCATTATCAAGGGCTGAAGCAGTCGAATGTTGACCTTATTCCCAATGCACCAGCCAGCATCTATGCTTGCGTATTTGTGACGCGATATATTGGAGTTTGCCCACAATGCTGTAATGGTGATACCTGTATGTGAAAATGCAGTAAAAACTATAAAAAAAAATGTAAAAAACAGTCGACTGTTCTCGAACTGCATTCAACCCAATGAGCAAGTTACTTTGCTTCGAAAGTTTTTCTGGCGCGTGTTCTGTCTTACTGCAGAATCATCATATTTCGAGATATCCTCAGCCACCAGACTGAGCCCATAAGTTCCGCATTTCAGAAATGGGGGCTAGGTGGTGCCATAATCAGTCAGTAGAGAGGACTAGAAGGCTCCACAATGGCACCGCCTGACGCCCATGGAAACACGTGCATCCTATTTTCCTACAGGACAGGTAGAGACCGCGCCAGTCTCCAAAAAAACCAAACCAAGAACAAAAATTAAAACAGTGCTTAGACTGGAAGGTAAGCTAGTGATGAGGAATAGCTCCGAAAAACACGATCAAAGATCAGGATTTTTTTTTTCTTTTTTGTGCTGCGAATCCCCGTCTCCTGAAAGACTCATTTAGCAGCTAACCAAAGACATGAGTCTTGAGTGTCCAATGCACAGATTAACAGAGACCGCCGCCTATGGTAGAAACTGATGTATCACTATTCTTCAAATCTGGTATTAATGTGAACCTACATATTCAGAAAGTTGTGTTTACTGAAGGAACTGATAGAGGCCCAGGAAGCTGCAGGGCAGATATCCGACATCACGATTAATGTGAACATGGTGAAAGTAGCTGCTCTTCAACTAGTGGAATTATGACTCTTGGAGCAAGGCTGTAAACACTGAAATTAGCTTATGAATGTTTCACCAATAAAACTACACTCGGCTAGTTATTTAAATAGTATTTGACGGATTAGTTATTAGAGAAATTGAGGACCATATACCGTTCAAATGGTGGACATGCCCCTCCTCCTTGCAATGGTGAGGGAGAAATCAGAGCATCACAACCATTTGAGATATATGCTCTAAAATTACTTCAGAAGAAAGGCCAGCTTAACACATCTGAACTCTATATACCAAGTACAAAGCAATCTGAATACACCAAGTGAGCGCGCAGTACGGGCGCATCGCTACCAAATGTGGAAGAAGCCAAAAATACAATTTTCAATGTTAAAAGTTTTAAGTCAAAAGAATGCTGTGGGTCAAATGGAGACGTCTACCAGGGTTGACATCGCAAATTAAATGTATAAAGGTATAGGGGATCAAACACTTTGTGGGGAGGAGGCATTTTGCAGATCTTTTAAGACAAGTGAAACACGGACAGGCAGAAATCACAGACATGTATAATCTTTCACTTAACCTCGCTGGAGCCTATCTGTACACAAGGAAAGGGAAGGGAAAAAAAGAAACAGAATGAATCCTACTCTTCCTCAGAAGGGGTCATTGTCATGGCCATTGGGCAGAAATAGATTTCTGTGCTGGATGCCTAGCTCCCAGGACTATGTCAACCACTTATCCGAACTAGTATTGGCAAAGCAAATCGACCTAGCTTTTTTCAGGGGAAATATTTTAGTAGTTGGATGACTGTATGAGTTTGGTCCCCTTGGCTGTCGCAGAAAGAAAATCCAATACTGAAGCAACATATTGAGCTACAACAATGTGTAAGCTGCATGCTGGGCCCCTTTGCTGAACACAACACATTTGCAGAGTTAAGTCGTTCACTTAAACAAGTGTGCAATGGAAAACAGTTTGATGATTACATTTGCTTTATAAAATTTATGAACTCAAATGGTATACACAGCTAAGCATCGAATTTTAAGACAGTCTACGTATGCACACGTCTTTAGTTTGAGACTGAAAAGACTGCAAAACAAACAACTTGTTATCATAATAGTACAGTAAGCAAAAAACAGAAAAGAGCAATAAAAGAATACAAACGTGGCAAAGGTAACCAAACAGAGGCACCTTCCAACCAAAAATAACAAACCAGCACATATACAGGAACTGTATTCGCAAAGTAAATGCATCACAGAGCACACACCGACTTTAATCTAGTAAAAAAACTACTTTATGCCAGTCACCAAAACATAATGGGAACATGAGTGAGACAATGTGCCCATGCACAAGTGACCATAGACTTAAAAGACAGTATAAGCAATCAAATGCAAACCATGAAAAACACATGAAAGATAATGGCTGAAAGGGATGAACCTAAAGCCCACTGTCGCTGTACGTCTTATTGCAGCCAGGCCTCAAAATACCACCTTACTAGTGTATGTCGGTGAACATTCCTGCAAGCACTGCTAAGGTGTTTAGGTAAGAATGCAGCATCCTCCTCGGTGCCACTGGCACAGATGGTCCAGCCTGAATGGATGACAAAACTGATGAGAAGCTAAGATCCAAACGATTTAGGTACCAGGACTTCTTCACACAATTTGGTACTACTAAGACCATGTTCATTTCTGAAACCGTAACTTCCTTGGAAAAGAAATGGAAACTGGTCTGCACAAATAAATAAGGGGGTGAATTCCCAATCCCTAGAATGGATGCTCTATATACTGAGCGAGAAGAAATTCCGGAGGACAAAACTGCAACTGTTGAAATGCAAGGAAAAAAGTTTCGATTGCTGGCGTGCTCCACGGAGAGAAGACATGTTCTACTAACTTTTGGTTGGGCTTCCACTGATGAGAAAGCCGGTTAGCTAGCTCATGCAAGATTGTCATAGCCAGCAAAGTTAGCAACAACCAATCAGCTGCAGTGAGCATTTGTCCACTTAATCAAGTTGGACTGTTGCAGTAATGCTGGAAGAAGCCTAGCCATCCAATCTTGTGGACACATCATATTTTAGGACCTGCACTTTAGATTATTGCACCAAAGGAAGAAAGGCTGCACAACCCATGTCAATCACACAGATCCCAGGAAACTGTTGATCTTCTGCTCATCCCAACAGGCCCCAACTCACAATGGCAGTGTTTGGGACAAAGGTGATGTGAACAATTCTGGAGGCACTGAACTAAAATCCTGAAGCTCACTCCACACAAGTAGCTGGTGAGAAGGTCTATTTGAGGAAACACACACTTTTGACAGTAGGGAAGGAGGACTTACAGGTGGAGTTCCCATTCGTGGGTCTGTTGCTGCATCCTGCTGAACAGGTCTGCAAAATCGTTGTTGGCTCCCGGCAGATATTCCACCAAGAAGTTAATGTGGTGGTGAAGAGCCCAGTCGCATATGGTCTGAGACCGTTCTGACAGTTGTGTTTTTGCAGATAATACATGGCTGTCATATTGTCTGTCCAGACTAGGACAACCTAGTGAGATAGGTGAGGAAGGAAAGCCTTTAGTTCTAAAAAGACCGTCTGAAATTCCAAGTAGTTGATGTGTAGGGATTGAAGTTTGGCATCCTACAGGCCTTGTACTGTGAGGTGTTGCAGATGGGCACCTCAACCCATCTGATGCATTTGTGGCGATTGTGAGGTGAGAAACAGGGTCTAGAAAATGTTGCCCCTGTAGCAGGTTATTAGTGTTCCAGTCTATCAATACTAGTTCTTCGAGGTGACCATGTGATTGAGACCACTCGCAAGCTATACATTGCTGTAGGGGAAGCATGTGTAACCTCGTGTGGGTATCAATGCGATGCAAGAGGCCATCATTCCTGGCAAATGCACCACAGTCTGAACTGAGGTGTGTGTTCGGTTGGAACTGTGGTAGAGTTACCTTAAAGTTCTGAACTAGAGTGGGATTGGGATAGGCTAATCCTAACTGTGTGTTGAGGATTGCTCCTAAGTAAGGTAGAATTTGGAGAGGCTGCAGGTGAGACCTGGGGACATTTATTGAAACCCCAGTCTGTGAAGTAGATCCAGTGTCAATTGTGTGTACTGTTGACACTGTAGGTAGGTACTGGCTTTGATGAGTCAATTGTCCAGGTATGGGAATATATGAAAGTTTTATCTTCTCAGATATGCTGCAACTACTCAAAACATTTTGCAAACAATAAAGGTGCTGTGGTCACCCCGAGCGGTAGAACTTGGACTTGGTAATTTTTGCCTGCTATGACAAATCTGAGATATTTGTAGGGTGCAGGGTGTATTGTATATGGAAAAAGGCATCTTTTAGGTCTGATGTAGCCATAAAGTAGCTCTGTTGGAGAAGTGGAATAACATCCTGTAGAGTAACAATATGGAAATGTTCTGATAGGATGTATTGTTGAAGTGTCGGAGATCCAAGATTGGTCTTAGTGACCAGTGTTTTTGGGAATCAAAGTATAGAGAATATACCCTTGAACCAGTCTATTGAAGCGAGACAGGTTCTATAGCCCCTGTGAGAAGAAGGGCTTTAACTTCTAGTTAGATGATCCTATGACAACCTGTGAGTGTGAGGTGGGATGTTGGGTCATGTGGTAATGAGCTCCAGACAATAGCAATCTTGGATAATGGCTAGTACCCATGGGTTTGTCGTGATAGATTCCTAAAATGGGTGGAAAGATTGTAGTCTTCCCCCAACATATGTGGAGTGGTCAGTGAGAAGGATTGGGTAGTCACTTCTTTGTTGTGGGTGTTGCTCCATGTGTGGAGGCACCATAGCCCTTCCCCTGTTGTTTCTGCCTCTGAAGGAACCTCTAACAAAAGGTCTTACTGTAGGCAGACTGGCCTTGTGTTTGTTGGGGGGGGGGGGGGGTTGGAGGGGTCTGTGGTGGTAGATTTATATGCACCCCTTTAGCTTGTGCGATGAAAAGACCTTCTAGGAGTTGTGGTCTGTAATGCTCCAATAGATTTACCTGTGTCCATATCCTTTTTCATTTTATCAAGGGTAGCGTCTACTTATGGGCCAGAAAGGTGTTCTTCGTCAAAAAGCATATTCAGTACTGGCTGCTGGACCTCGGATTTAAACCCAGAATACCCAAGCCATTCATGTTGTCTAAGTATCACACTGGTATTGACACCACTAGCAGCTGTATCCACCGCATCTTGTGCATATCGGATGGAGTTATTGGTAATGTCTTGACCTTCTGTGAACATTTTTTATCCCCTTTTGCAGTGTTTTCAATGGAGGTAATGAAAGAGTTCCTCCATTTCATCCCAGGGGTCTGTCATAGCGGGCCAGAAGACCCTGGGAATTGGCAATACGCCAATGATTGGCTGACTGTGCCGTGACTCTCTTTCCAGGTGCATCTATTTGCTTACTCTCCTTTTCAGCAGGTGAGGTATACCCAGTAGCCTGGCTGTTAGCTCTTATGAGTCAAGGTAGCAACTACAGAGTTAGGTGGAACTAAACCGCTGATAAAGAGTGGGGCAGAAGGAGCTGCCTTGTATTTTTTGTCCATCCGCGGGGTGATAACTCTGGCATGGACTGACTCTTTAAAAAATTTCTCAGCGTGCCTTATGCTGGAAAGCTTGGGTAAATACTGGGTGTCTATGTGTGGAAGAGTGGCTGTCAAACAAAAAGTCCTGTTCTAGGGACTCTTTGTGTAGCTCAACATTGTGAAAAGGTGCTGCTTTAGCAATTCCTTGTTGAAAAGAAGTGGTATCTTCTGGAGATGGACGAGCAGGGTATAGACCTGGATTGTTGGGGTAAAGGGATCAGTGTCATGCATCCCTTGGGTCAGGATCTCCTAATGGCCTGTTTAACCACCCATCATCTGTATCTGGTAACTCTGGAGGTGTAGCATCAAGTGGATCAGGTAGTGGAGATGTAGGCAGGGTGGTGACTGAACTGGGGGAGGGGGAGTCGATGGTGGAGGAGGAGGCTATTGTGTAGGACTGGTGGCTTTGTCCTTCATCTTCCTCTTTTGGGGCACACACCTGTCTAATGTCTCCTGGAAGGACAGCTTCCTCTTTGGAGGCGAAGAAGCAAGTATCCGTCCTGTACATTCTGGATCAAAATTTTCTGTTGACAAATGTCAATTTTCACAAGAAGAGGCTCAACCGGAGACACAGAAGCGGATGAAGATTTAGAGGCTGTTAGATTCGTAATTTCCGCTATGGAGGGTTTTGGGGTAGAACTAAGGTTTGGCTCGGCACCAATGTACATGTGGTCGGTTGCTGCTTCAATTCCAAAGGACGGTCTTGGTCTGAAGAGGTTAATGCCTAAGGCCTCACCTTTGTATTAGTTTTCGGTGGCATGCATCCAAAACAGTTTTTCAGATCTGACCATGGCCAGAATGCCTGCTTGGGAAATAGAGCAGGGACCATAGTACTCATGCGCTGACCAGATGGAAGGCTACTCATCTCCATATCGATCTCTACACCAGAGCCGGAGCTTTCACCAGGGGAGAAACCCCCTTGTTCTTCCTTCGAAGCAGACTACTCACCGAGAATGTTGGGGGTGTCATATCTGGGAGACTTTTCCAATGGGAATGCCCTTGGATCCCTAAGGGTTTTTTTGGACCGAAAGGACTTACATGTATTGCAGTCAGCTTTACGATGGTCTGAAAATAGACACAAGTTGCACACGAAGTGTTGATCGGTGTGCGGATATTTCTCGTGGCAGCACAGGCAAAATTTGAAGGGTGTGAGTTCAATCAGAAGGGCATTTCAGATGGAAATGAGTGCACGCAGAAGAAGGCCAGAGACAGGTAGTGCAATGAAGGGTGATTATTCAAATCCCAAACCAACAAAATTGAGAGTAGCGTAGAAGTGAGAAGCGCAATCAAAACATACTGTTGAAGACAGTAAAAGAACCGAAGAATCGCACCGAATGGGAGTCAAAACAGAGCAGAGGCCATGCATCCAAACCAGACATTGGAGAGAAAACAATCTAACAAAGGAGCGAATGCCCATGCGCAGTATGTTCGAGGAGGAGGAGTCACTAGGTCTCGTGACTTGAAAGACTTCTAAGAACAACTTGCACAACCGCAGATCCAACACTAGATGTCATGAGTATGCAGAACTTGTGCATCTACAGCCACACATGCCATCGAACATATATTTATATGAATGTAGTTTGTTATTAGTGTATAACAATAATGCATACTCAATGGAAGTTACTTTAGCTGTCGAAAGTAGGAACAGCATCATCAGTCCTCCCTATAAATCGAGGCAGTGTCTAATTGTACATTTCTTTTGACAGAAGAAATAGCCAATATAGATGGCTTCCAATTTATATATGTGAAATCAAATCTAAATTTGTGCAGAATAAACCCTTTTTCCAAAATATGATTTGATTTGTAGGGTGGAGAGCTAAAATACCCTTAAACTTTCCACAAATATTTATTTCCTGGGGTGGCAGGTAATCCCCTGAGCAACCTTGCACCCCCAAGCAGAAATTGTTTTAGCATAATAACTTCATAAAACAGCTACAGCGCAAGACCTGTTCAGAAGCTCTTCTAATTTCCTATCATTCTAGTTGTTCGTGTTTTAAAAAACAGAAAGAAACTTGAAATACTTCAACAGATTTAAACACAAAAATCACATTTTAATTTTAGGCTGTTTCAAAGAAAAGTTAACTTACAACAAATTCACAAGACGCCCAATTCTCAAGACAAAAGTTATTTTGAGCAGGCAAACTTTTAAACAACATTCCTTTTATATGAAAGAAAACTGTTCGAATGCAAACAAAGGCCCAAATTTATCTTTACAAACATGGTTTGACAACTTATTTAATAAGGTTAAAGTTCATACCCAAGTAGTCATCCAGAGAAAATTTGTCATTGTCCCATATTTGAATTATTAATTTCGGGGGTACTCTAAATTCGGTGTTATCAAGGCTCCAAAAATGCTCCTGTAAAAACACATTTGGGTAAATTTCTAACAACCATAGTTTTACAGTCCAAAGAAACTTTACAGTTGCACTTGACAGAATTACATGCTTACTCAATTCAAAAAATATAAAAGCTATTCCTATAACGTCCTGTGTTATACCCTGCGTCCATACAAACACCTATAAAGGGATAAGAGGAGGGGGTGTAGTGAAAGCAGTCTCATCTTGTGAGTCCCTTCGATCAAGGATGCCATTCATACTTAAATCTTTGCATGCACTGTTGCGATTAAATAGGTGCAAATAAGAGCCTGGATGGGGCGCCAATTGATTTTGAGAATTAGCCTGTGCAACAGGAGTGGACAATTTCCAATGGGGAGCTTTTCTCTTATTGTTAAAGTTGGATTTAGAACATGATGAACTGCTGAGAACCAATAACAAGGATGAGAATTTGGGAGGTAGTAACAGCGTTGACCCAACCAAGGCTCTAAGCGATCAGGTTGTGAATGCATAACTTCTGAAGAGGGATGCAGACAGCCCTACTTCTCAAGTGTATGATGGATTGCCCTTCTGACCAGTAGAGGGCACTGGGATTGCTAGAAAACTTTCTGCAGTTTGGAATGTCTCCTTGATAAATGTCAGACATTTTATCTAGACAGTGAAGGTAAGAAATCAAGGAGAACAACCTCATGGCGAATATGGGCATCTCACATAAGCAGAATTATAAATTAGGGGCTAATAGTGTGTTTCCTATAGTGATTGTCTCAAGGCTTGAACATCATGTTTATCCGCTCTTTAAAGTGTATCAGACATTCTAAGAATATGCTCCTGTTCGCAGCCTGTGCTGCTGGGGTAGGTGGGAGGCCTAAGGAGACTGAACAAAATATGTTCCATTATAAGCTTTCTCACCAATTTGGGTATGTAAAATAGATGAATCCACAAGTTAAAGTTTCAATTGATGTGCCACCAGGTGCGAACTGATTAGCATATGCGCTGGAGCATTGGTGCTTGTGAAGGTGGCAGGTAGAGTGCCCTAAAGGCTTATGTCCTGCATCAGACTCTAATTTAACTCTCATGGACAGTGTGCCTCAAGCCAGATCAGCTGAGTGAAAATGTACTGTAATGGGATGCCCAAGAATCCTTTAATGGTAGTCCGTATAAACCCTCCTCTGCCCATACTGCCACCAAGAAAATATTTTTCAAAACAAATCAGCGAGGGTGAACTGAACACTCTCGCATGAGGCCAGTCCACAGTTTAAGGCCTAGTTGAAAAGAAATTGAACCAGAGCACCCAACAAGTCCAGCACGAAGCCCCTTGGGAATGGATGGACTGCTTGGCAGCAACTATCTCCAAGGTTGCCGCTCCACTCATATCACTTGAATAGTCCAGACCTCACTTCCCTCTTCCATGCATTATTTTTTCCTGTATTACATTTCTGCTAAAACGTGGTCACAGGTGGAAGGCAACATAGGAAAAGCTTTTAAATCAGCATACTACGATGACTGTTCTATACAGGACCATCATAAGGATCTGCAATAATACAAAGAGCTCAATAAGGAAAATAGAAATGCTTCCCCCAGTGATCTGAATAAAATCTTGGTGCATGGAAGATTTCACGCACAACACATACACATGCTAAACTGATGATAAACTTGTCAAACGTATTCCACATACATGCATGAAGCTCTGGGTTAAGCGGCACTGCAGTTCAACATGGCTAAAAACTATTGAAAAAGCCAAATAGTAAAGCTATTTGGCTTTGTCAATGTTTTAATTGTGCTATGTTGTGCATTATTGCAGCTGCTGTACAGTATGATAAAGTAAAAAAATAAAATAAAGAAAAGCGCTATGACCTGACCAGCATTTACCATGCCATATCACTTTTCTATTTACTTTCAGCCGCTGTACAACCAAGCTAAAAATACATTGACAGAGCCAAGAGATCTCACAAATTTGAGACGTTTTTGCTTTGCTGATGCTTACTTTTCTGGTGGAAAGCAACAAGGCAAGCAACAAAGAAGGTGGGGAAAGAAAGAACACGAGAGGGAAGTGTAGTGAGGGAGTGTCAAGCAAGAAACTGGGAGCAATGTAACAGCGCAGAAGGAGGGGGGTGTTACAGTGCAAGACACAATGTGAGGTGGTGTATCGGGCATTAATGAAGGGGTGACAATGGGACAAGAAGTGACAGAGCAAGCAACAGCCAAGGGCAAAATAAGAGCAAGTTAAAACCGGTCAAGCAACAACAGCAGAGCAACAACAACGAGTGGGAGGGAACGTGGAAGACAGCCTGCAAACATATGCACATGTAGTGCTGTAACTAAAATAAAAATAAAATAAAAAAAGAATACCACTAAAAGCGCGCAAGCAGTGGAAGGATAATGGGCAGAGAAAGGCAGCAGTATTTGGGCTGTGCTCCAGTGGAGGGACAAACACATGAAGTGAAACTGGAACGTGTGGACCAAAATGAATCAAGGAACTTAATGACATTGAACCCAACCAATGGTAAACAATGGGCAGGCCCTAAGCCCTCTGTAATCTAACAAAATGTCTCTCAAGCTACAGCACTTGCACTGTCTGAGGCAAGACCTAAAAATGAAGCAGAAGAACACAGTGTACTACTCGACATGAAGAGAATCGACACATGCAACTGAAAGAAAGATGCTTGGCAATGAATGGATAGTCAAGACACTGGAATAAATTTAATGTGGTGAATAGATCGATGTAGCAGACTTGAGATCATTAGAAAAGCATCATGTAAAACAAGTCCCAAAGCAGCATACATCCCATGGTGCCACTTCAGTGACACATTTGCAAATAAGGAGGGAGGGAAATGGAGACTGTTTTGAAACTCAATCAGAATGGTCAAAATTGAGAGAAACTGGCCCAATGAGAAGAAATTAGGAATGCAACCAACGGTGCTGCAGCACATGATCATTCAGATACATATGTTGTGCAAGGCATGAAACAGAGATTGAGAAGAAACTGTTTTAGTTCCTTTTTGATGTCAGGCAGAGAGAAGGTGGTGTGAATGGCAGGTAGGAGTCCGTTCCAAGCCTTGGGCGCATGTCCAGAAAACATTGGTTGGTGGTGCATTGTGTGTTGACATTCAGAGTTTCCTGTACTAGTGAGTCAAAACTGTGGAGTTGTTTGGTGCCACTGGATATCTTTAACTTCTTGGCCAGATACCAAGGATGGTCAGAATGTACAATGAACACAATTTTATAGGTCACCTACTTTCCATAGGAAGCAAATAAACAAATGAAGGACTAGGTTAAGATGTGCCACACTCCGAGATAAGGCAGGCAGAACAGGGCTACGTTCCCTTCCTTTGTGGTAACAACGCCTCATCTGGGCGATTCCTCTTCTTATAGATCCCCTAGATTCTGAAGTAGCCACGGGTGTCAACACAGCCCAAAAACGATTCTATTACCACAACGAGCACAAGGTAGCCCTGAGAAAGGGATACAGGTTTGCCTGGCCTAAAACCCCATCTGTTTAATAGGATCTTGCAGTGAAACAGGGTGAAATGGCTGCTATATAGCACCCACTAGAAAACAAAAGTGACAACACAAGAAACGCAAAGAATTCCAAGGGAGTGTTTAACAACATCAGAACTGCCACAGGAAAACAGACGCTAGAACACTCAGAACATAAAGGTCGTGATTAAGTTGGACAGCCATACTGGACTCAACTGGGACCTTGTCAACAAACTATTTATGGAGTACAAATATGTTGCCATGCCTGTTAGCACTCCAATCACACATGGTACAATCTGTTCCTAAACTTAAGGTTAATGCCATTTATTTGGTGTTTTCTCTTATTATTTGCAATGCGTTTAATCACATTGCCTGTTTTTAATATGAACGCCTATAAAAAGGCCAAGAAGATTACAAATACTCATGTAGCACACAAGGGGGTAGTTGTTCCTAAAAAAAATAACAAAATGCAGGAAGGAAATTACAAATTGATACAGGGGGGTAAATACTACGGAGGTACCCTGAGGGTGAGTTTTATTCCTGGGTCCCCCTGGTAACCTGTAACTAAACTGTTAATTCCCAACAATGAGTAAACACAATTTAGCTGTGAGTGCAAGTGATGTGCACTCAACTAAATTGTGTTTCCTCATTGTTGGGGATGAACAGTTTAATATTTGCTTTAAACCTTACCAGGGGGATTTGGAATAAAACTCACCCTCCGAATACCTCCGTGGCATTTTTAACCCACTTTCACTTATTTCACTCATCTTTACTGTGTTTTACTTTAACCTCTTCCATGCTTGTGATGAGCTGAGCTCGTCATGAGGCACAGTGCAGCTGCACTCATGACGAGCTGAGCTCGTCACAGCCATTAGAACGTTCGCACGCGGGGATAATTTCCCTGCTGTGCTGAACGTTCGAAATACGGGTGTGGCTGTGACGAGCTCAGCTCATCATGAGTGCAGCTGCACTGTGCCTCATGACGAGCAAGCACAGCGGCGCCGCATGCGGCCCCCCTCCCCCCGCACAGCGGGGGAAAACACCCCGCAGCGAAGGGGTTAAAAGATCCCTGCTAAAGAGCCCTCTCGAGGGTCCAATGGCTTATCGCAGCGCCGACCCAAAGAACAGCAAAACGCCCAATGATGAATAATGACACCTTTGCAGGTGTGTGAGGGCATCACTTGCTAATAAGAAAGCTACCCCCCCCCCCCAAGTATCAAGTTGTAATTTATTTCCTGTTTTTTGTTATTTGTTTAGGAAGAGCTACCCTCTTGTGTGCTATATGCTTATTCTTGAGAGCGAGGGTAGTGGACCTCTTTCTGCTCCCCTTTCCCCTTCTTTAGTGGTTTGGATTACAAATACTCACCTTTTTAGAAATAACACAGAGTTGCTCTGCTGGAAGATATTCAAGAGGGTAAACAAATCTCCAGTTGAAATTTCCTTCACCGTCCAGAGACCTATAGTGCACGTCAGTCTTTTGCTTGTTTTCCTCATTTCCAGGAATCCACCTGGAGAAAACATACAGCATATTTAGAATTTGACTGCATAGGAGTAAAGAATGATTGCTGCTTATTGAATTTTTAACTCAATTGTCTGATATGGAGACATCCCCGTAAAATGCGCTCCAGTATAGTTAGAATATAACTGAGGAGTCATTAAAACGGCAAGTAGGTATTAATAGTATGAGCAGGTTCAACAACTAACCCATTTGGCATCAAATTAGCAAGAAAACGGAGTAGAATTTTTTTTAATTTACAAAGACAATTAGTATTTTGATAATCAAAAACTGCGGTTCCAGTAGGTTTCAGAATTATCCAGTTTTTTCTCATCCACTGAGCAGCACTCACCACAAAGGTTTACAATTCAGATTGCTTAAGTTGTATGCCCACGCACTTAGTAGCAGTATTTTGTAAAACAAAATAGTGTTTAAAGTATAACAAATTTAATGACCTGCAGTATTTATGGAATCAGAAGATGCTACACAGTTATGTTAATTCCCCTGCACAAAAATAAGCATACCATAAAAACGTTACACTTTTGCATGCAAGTAGAATCATTTTTGAAGAAATTACTTAATGTGATTTAACAATGATACAGATACATATCCAGGTATGCAGAGTTGAGCACATCAGTGCTGTATGCATCTCTACTCTGGCATCAGTATACCTCAAAAACAGATTTGAAGTACCTACTGAAGCTTATGTGAAAGGTCCAATCAGTTCTTGAGGGCTAGTTCATAAAACACAAGCAAAACATGACTGTCCAGTGAGCACACTCAATAGAGGGAGAATGCTTCCCTTAATAAGCCAAACATACCCAATGTGGAGCTGTCAGCCCTATCTGATTGGCATATCTGATGTTACCAAGTGTGAATCATAGCATTGGGCAGTGAAGCTTTTCTTTCACTTTGGATTGACAGGTTGGAGAAAAATTATGTCTTGCACTTGAATTAACCCGACTTTAGCCGATGCGCAAGTGTGACTTAAAGAACTATCTTGTCTTTCAAGTAAGTGTTGTATGAATTCCTAGCTAAAGCATGAAGCTCACTTGTCATGGAGAGTAATGCATTGCCTACAATGTAGGCTATAAACTAAACAAAATGCCATGTGTGTGCTTAAATGGATCCATACTAAAGTAGTCAAAACACGATTAAGGTCTCACTGTACGGGAAAGTGACATGCAATAGGAACCCTTTTCCTCCGGGTCTGTAGGAATTGATTAGTTTACAAAACAATGACATGGCATTTATTAGGAAGATCCTTGAAGAAAATCCATGAAAAGGAGATCTCCAACGTGGATGAGTTCTGAACTGGCTGGTCTGGACCTACGCATGAGTGTCTTCACAGGCGCCAACTAATGGGAGCAGATTGCCTCCCCTTGCCACTGAATACAATGAAGATAGCGGCCCAATTCTTAAAGTAGCAGCTAGCATTGGAAGTTGTCGGAGTGATCACTACCTAAATAGACAACAAAGTATCCCTAATTATAACAGAGGCAAATCAGGTATTCCAGGTTCATGCACTGCTTTGTAGGGTTGTGAGGTGGAAGGAAGTAAAAGGAGACTTCACCTCGCTAGATCTTGGCTGCACTTGGATGCATTTGTCATGAGTTACCTTTAGGGCCCACTTAATTTTCCCTTATTTTAGACTAACTGGAAGTTGTAGGCTACAAACGTTAAACGAGAGTATTCACAAGGGGTTATACCCAGAAAGTGTCACTGGGACCTGGGCTATCAACGTGATAAGAGGAAGGGGTCCCAGTAATCAATGAGCAGTTTACTACATAGTAACAAAAATGAAAAAACCAAGAAACACTTCTGTCCACATTGTTTTAATCACAATGTGAAATGTATATAACAAATATATAATTTTATGTCAGAACGTGAACACAATTTCACAGTGCCCCAGAAATAGTCGGGAGACAAGGGAAGGGGAGTGATCCTGTGAGGAGGAAGTGAAGGGAAAGAAGAAGAAATTCTCAAGTGACAGATTAGTCAAAATATGTACATCATTTGTTCTCACTACACAGTGTGTGTGGAGATAGGGACCACAAGGTTCAGATAATTATTTACATAGAATAACATACTCCACAAAATTCAAAAATGAAAACAATGGGGAGTGGAGTTGATAATGCGAACAGTTGTCGACGTTTCGACCCCCTAGTATGCAGGTAGGGATGCTATCCTTGCTGTGGGGTCTTCATCAGGACAGGACAGGGGTAGGGACACCTATTTAATGGAAATGTATAAATTAATGTAGGAAGACTAATCCCTATATAATTCATCCAGAAAAACACATCAGTATAAAAATCAAGTGGTAGAGGGAGAAAAACATGGCATATGCCATGTAGTAGGCATGAATTGGAGTGATATGCCACATGGTCCAAGAATATACTGATCATTTTATTATTATTATCAAAGGCGCATAAAATATTAGCGCTCAATGAATAGATAAATTAATTAAATAGAATCCTGAAAGTTATCATGGAGGAAGGAAAAGCAGCCAGTCCGGGTTACAGGCAGCAAACAAACATCTCAGTACCCACTCAAAGGGACCATAACATATAGGCAAGAGCCAGCAATGTCCAAGTCTGGCAAATGACTCAATTAAGACTTACCACGAAGTGGTATTCAACAAGGACCGGGGTGCAGTCTACTGGTGTGGTCCGTGTCGTCAATAATGATGGTACTAATTGGTATACAAAAAATGGCCCACAGTTAGACCTAGTTACTAATAAGCCACTAAATTCAAAGATCGAAGCACATGGAGGAGGGTGAGCTTACCACAAGTTGGTATTGTAACAGCCACGTGTTAGTCAGTTTACAGGTTCCAAAATGTCATCAAATGGGGCAGAACTACGGAGGATAAAATAGACAGTTGGAAAGAGACATTATCACAACGGACTGGGTGGATAACGATCGTCCGAGTGAGGCTGGGATTACACTTACCAAAGAACGCGGTCGGAAATTAGATCGCGAGGCAGTCTGGTCTAGTCAGATCAGCGCTCCGTTATTATTCTGGGGAGAGAAGGCGGAAAACTCATGGGAACCCTCAAACACGGGGTAGTCATTCAAAAGCGTATGAGTGCAAAATTAAAAACCGCTTACCGGTCAGAGAAGTAAATCCAGCCCCGTAACGAGCTCGGTTCGCAATGCCGAGGCTCGGTTCCGGGTTTGAAAATATCTCCATAGTAACGGAGTCACGTGGTGCAAGGCACCCGTGTAGACATAATGAACAGACTAGGTTACTGATGTGGCATAAATTGAAGCTATCTACTTGAAAACGAGTCGGATGATATTTTAGTAAATTACCCTAAGTGAAGTAACCTCAAAAGATTAATATTATAAAAACATTGCGTAGCGCATTAAGCGGAAACGCCGTGTGGATGATGATATTCATACTGCACATGCATCGAGTGATTGCCGCCAGTAGAGGGACTGTCTAGGGTCACATAGTTAGAACATAGTTAGCTTTAAAATGTTCGACAGAACCGGCACAACGTGTATATTGTGGGAAACAATCAACACGGTTAGCATCATCTACTGATGCAAATGGGAGACACTATAAGGGCTTTGAAAGCATTCAAGAAACAGCATTGGGTGGGAAACAACTATTAATATTACTAGCATGGTTGACATCATGTAATAAAAAATGATCAATTAATGCCATCGTGGTAACATGGAGCAGCGTACCTCTCACACGAGGGTAAAAGGCTGCAAATTAGTATAATCCCAAACGTAGTTAATGAGTTAAATGTTAAGTTAGGACTGAAATTATAAACACAGGACAAGGCGTACCTCTCACAGGAGGGTAAAGGCCGTCCAATTTTTACTTCAAGTAGAAAGGCACACAAAATACAGATTGGTGGCGTACCTCTCAACACAAGGGTAAAGGCCACATGAGAATTATGTATCTTACAGCATTACAGCAACTACATGGCATTGGGATCAGGTAGACGATAGAGTTGCCAATTGAGAAAAAGAGCTATCTTGTTCATTGAGCCCATTCTCAATGGAATCGAACTTTAACATCCATTTTAACTCCCTGGTGTTTAAGATCGTAGCAATATTACCACCCCGGGGTCCTAAGGTGGCTCTTTCAAGGATTACCCATCTCAAACTTTCTGGTGTGTGACCAGCTGTAGAAAAATGTTCCACCAGGGGTGCACCTGGTGTTTGGCATCTGACCCTACTCATGTGCTGAAGGATCCTCGCCTTAGCTTTCTGCTGTGTCTGGCCAACATATATCATTGAACATGGACATAAGATAGCATATATTATGTTTGATGTGTTACAATTGGTGTGCGTTTTTAACGGAATTTTGTGATCACGATAAATGAATTCCTTGGTTTGAATGACACTGTCACATGCCTTGCACTGACCACACTTGAAATGGCCCACAATAGCTGGCAGATTCCAAAGTGTTGCGACCGTGGGGTCTTCTCTAGTCTTCAGGAAGGAGCGGACTACATGGTCCTTGACACTTCGTGCTTTTTTAAATGCATGTAAAGGGGGGTTAGATTGCCCGATATCATCTGATATCAATTCCCAATGGTGGTTAATGATGCGTCTAATTCTGTTGCTCTGGGTGTTGAAGGTGGTAACGCATACAATCCTATCCTGCTGTTCATCCTTGTCAGTTTTAGGGGTAAGCAACTCCTCACGGGGATAAAACCAAGCTCTTTTTCTTGCTCGCTTAAGTAGTTGTTTAGGGTATCCCCTACTCAGAAGTCGTTGTTTGAGTTCCTCTGATTCCGTGACTATCAAACCTTTTCGGACTCTTCTTTTAGCTCTGAGGGGGAACAGGAACAACCCGGTCCCAGTTTCCAGCAATATTACCCTGACCAATACCAACAGTATCAATTCAACCCTTTTTTAGGGCAACGACAATGGTCATGGCGACCACCACGCGGCAGAAGCAACAATTGGCAGCGAGGCCAACAACGTGGATCTCAGCAAGGCACCAACACTTGGAATGGAGGTCGTGGCCAACCGCAAAAACAGGTGCAATTCCAGACGGAACCCCAGCACGGAGAACGTGTCACCCGGAACAAGACCTACAGATGGTGAAAGGTTCTGAGATTTATCCTAAACTCAGACTCCTAGGAGGAGCACCACCAGTGTCGTCTAGCCCGGTGGTCAATATATCGAACCAAATTCTCAATGAGGATGAGATTAAAGTACTAGGGAAAGGACTATCCTATGTTCCGACCAACAATCCTGATGCCTTCATTATTCGCACTGAGCTTTTTCAATTTTTTCGGAAGATTAGGTTAAAATACTTTTTTCGCAACTCTGAACCTTCAATACAATCATCTGTCACGGCGCTTAAACCTTCTTCCACGTTTGTCCCATTCAATAGTACTATGTCGCACAAGATTCTGGCTTATGAATCAGTTGTCATCAGAGACGTGCTACAACTATTGAGTACTAAACCATTTATCAAATATAACATCAGCAAGAATGAGAGAATGGCCCTTCAATCACTTGCCAACAATGAACAACTTGTCATCAAACCTGCTGATAAGGGCGGAGCAATTGTGGTGCAGGATGTCACCGCATACGAGTCCGAAATTCTCAGACAATTGAATGATGGGACTAGTTACCAACAGTTGAGATCAGACCCTTCAAAAACTATTGCGCTGGAGATCTTGGAGCTAACCCAAGCGGGCCTTGAACAGGGTTTTATATCAGAACCAGAATTCAACTTCTTGAATAAAAAGTATCCACGTCTGGCAACCATTTATACTCTGCCCAAGATCCACAAGTCCATGCTAGCCCCCCCTGGTCGTCCAATCGTCTCGGGTTGCGGCTCCATGCTTGAGCCCCTAGGCAAATACATCGATTTCTTTTTGAAACCACTGGCGGAAGCCACTCCTGCATACCTTCGGGATACTATGCATACCATTAATATTATAGAGAACTCTGCATTTGATTCCTCACATCAACGACTTGCCACCTGTGATGTTGTGTCTCTTTATACATCAATTCCCCAACATGAGGCACTATCAGTCATCACACGCTGCCTAAATCAACGCCCAGCTCCTGTTCGAGTCCCTACTGAGTTCATTGTTGCCTTACTACGCATAGCCATGACAAAGAACTTTTTCATCTTCAGAGACAAATTCTATATACAAACGTCCGGAGTGGCAATGGGGGCGCCCTTTGCTCCTGATGTAGCCATCTTGTACATGGCAGCCTTCGAGCAGGACACTATTCTCAATCAAGTCAACCCATTCAGAGACCAGCTCAGTCTCTGGATGCGGTATATAGATGACATTTTGCTAATTTGGAATGGTGATTTGGATGGTTTGATGCTGTTTTTTGGTTGGCTTAATAACCAATCGGGACATCTTAAATTCACCATTGAATCAGACAACCACAAAATCAATTTCCTTGATCTTACCATCTATGAATGCTCGGGTCACTTACTAACAACACTTTATCGCAAACCCACTGAGAGGAATTCATTATTACACTATAACAGTCACCACCCTAGAGCTTTGCGAGACAATTTACCATTTGGGCAGTTCTTGCGAATTCGCAGGAACTGTTCCAACAAGGACCACTATTTCACGGAATCAGAGGAACTCAAACAACGACTTCTGAGTAGGGGATACCCTAAACAACTACTTAAGCGAGCAAGAAAAAGAGCTTGGTTTTATCCCCGTGAGGAGTTGCTTACCCCTAAAACTGACAAGGATGAACAGCAGGATAGGATTGTATGCGTTACCACCTTCAACACCCAGAGCAACAGAATTAGACGCATCATTAACCACCATTGGGAATTGATATCAGATGATATCGGGCAATCTAACCCCCCTTTACATGCATTTAAAAAAGCACGAAGTGTCAAGGACCATGTAGTCCGCTCCTTCCTGAAGACTAGAGAAGACCCCACGGTCGCAACACTTTGGAATCTGCCAGCTATTGTGGGCCATTTCAAGTGTGGTCAGTGCAAGGCATGTGACAGTGTCATTCAAACCAAGGAATTCATTTATCGTGATCACAAAATTCCGTTAAAAACGCACACCAATTGTAACACATCAAACATAATATATGCTATCTTATGTCCATGTTCAATGATATATGTTGGCCAGACACAGCAGAAAGCTAAGGCGAGGATCCTTCAGCACATGAGTAGGGTCAGATGCCAAACACCAGGTGCACCCCTGGTGGAACATTTTTCTACAGCTGGTCACACACCAGAAAGTTTGAGATGGGTAATCCTTGAAAGAGCCACCTTAGGACCCCGGGGTGGTAATATTGCTACGATCTTAAACACCAGGGAGTTAAAATGGATGTTAAAGTTCGATTCCATTGAGAATGGGCTCAATGAACAAGATAGCTCTTTTTCTCAATTGGCAACTCTATCGTCTACCTGATCCCAATGCCATGTAGTTGCTGTAATGCTGTAAGATACATAATTCTCATGTGGCCTTTACCCTTGTGTTGAGAGGTACGCCACCAATCTGTATTTTGTGTGCCTTTCTACTTGAAGTAAAAATTGGACGGCCTTTACCCTCCTGTGAGAGGTACGCCTTGTCCTGTGTTTATAATTTCAGTCCTAACTTAACATTTAACTCATTAACTACGTTTGGGATTATACTAATTTGCAGCCTTTTACCCTCGTGTGAGAGGTACGCTGCTCCATGTTACCACGATGGCATTAATTGATCATTTTTTATTACATGATGTCAACCATGCTAGTAATATTAATAGTTGTTTCCCACCCAATGCTGTGTTTCTTGAATGCTTTCAAAGCCCTTATAGTGTCTCCCATTTGCATCAGTAGATGATGCTAACCGTGTTGATTGTTTCCCACAATATACACGTTGTGCCGGTTCTGTCGAACATTTTAAAGCTAACTATGTTCTAACTATGTGACCCTAGACAGTCCCTCTACTGGCGGCAATCACTCGATGCATGTGCAGTATGAATATCATCATCCACACGGCGTTTCCGCTTAATGCGCTACGCAATGTTTTTATAATATTAATCTTTTGAGGTTACTTCACTTAGGGTAATTTACTAAAATATCATCCGACTCGTTTTCAAGTAGATAGCTTCAATTTATGCCACATCAGTAACCTAGTCTGTTCATTATGTCTACACGGGTGCCTTGCACCACGTGACTCCGTTACTATGGAGATATTTTCAAACCCGGAACCGAGCCTCGGCATTGCGAACCGAGCTCGTTACGGGGCTGGATTTACTTCTCTGACCGGTAAGCGGTTTTTAATTTTGCACTCATACGCTTTTGAATGACTACCCCGTGTTTGAGGGTTCCCATGAGTTTTCCGCCTTCTCTCCCCAGAATAATAACGGAGCGCTGATCTGACTAGACCAGACTGCCTCGCGATCTAATTTCCGACCGCGTTCTTTGGTAAGTGTAATCCCAGCCTCACTCGGACGATCGTTATCCACCCAGTCCGTTGTGATAATGTCTCTTTCCAACTGTCTATTTTATCCTCCGTAGTTCTGCCCCATTTGATGACATTTTGGAACCTGTAAACTGACTAACACGTGGCTGTTACAATACCAACTTGTGGTAAGCTCACCCTCCTCCATGTGCTTCGATCTTTGAATTTAGTGGCTTATTAGTAACTAGGTCTAACTGTGGGCCATTTTTTGTATACCAATTAGTACCATCATTATTGACGACACGGACCACACCAGTAGACTGCACCCCGGTCCTTGTTGAATACCACTTCGTGGTAAGTCTTAATTGAGTCATTTGCCAGACTTGGACATTGCTGGCTCTTGCCTATATGTTATGGTCCCTTTGAGTGGGTACTGAGATGTTTGTTTGCTGCCTGTAACCCGGACTGGCTGCTTTTCCTTCCTCCATGATAACTTTCAGGATTCTATTTAATTAATTTATCTATTCATTGAGCGCTAATATTTTATGCGCCTTTGATAATAATAATAAAATGATCAGTATATTCTTGGACCATGTGGCATATCACTCCAATTCATGCCTACTACATGGCATATGCCATGTTTTTCTCCCTCTACCACTTGATTTTTATACTGATGTGTTTTTCTGGATGAATTATATAGGGATTAGTCTTCCTACATTAATTTATACATTTCCATTAAATAGGTGTCCCTACCCCTGTCCTGTCCTGATGAAGACCCCACAGCAAGGATAGCATCCCTACCTGCATACTAGGGGGTCGAAACGTCGACAACTGTTCGCATTATCAACTCCACTCCCCATTGTTTTCATTTTTGAATTTTGTGGAGTATGTTATTCTATGTAAATAATTATCTGAACCTTGTGGTCCCTATCTCCACACACACTGTGTAGTGAGAACAAATGATGTACATATTTTGACTAATCTGTCACTTGAGAATTTCTTCTTCTTTCCCTTCACTTCCTCCTCACAGGATCACTCCCCTTCCCTTGTCTCCCGACTATTTCTGGGGCACTGTGAAATTGTGTTCACGTTCTGACATAAAATTATATATTTGTTATATACATTTCACATTGTGATTAAAACAATGTGGACAGAAGTGTTTCTTGGTTTTTTCATTTTTGTTACTATGTAGTAAACTGCTCATTGATTACTGGGACCCCTTCCTCTTATCACATACAAACGTTAAACAGCATATTGTTTTTTTGCCACAATATTATTTTAGGGAAAAAATCTTTTTATTTGAATTTAGACAAGTCATGGCACATCTTATGCCGGCAACCGCCGGCAGATAGTGAATGAACTGCAAATGAGAGGTACACAGCTGTGCACCTACAACCCGGCGGCTGACAGCGTGTTGTGAAGGAAGAGAAAAAGAAAGTTTGTGCCTGCGTAAATCAGTGTGCAAGGTCTGTACTATGACCTTATGTACCTATAAATAGTAAACAGGAAACAACCAAAGAGAACTCCCCACACTAGCTCACCCCTCTCCCTGAGCCTCCTTCGCACCATCATGTGTTCCTATTCTGTGTCTCCCTTTGTTTGAGCGTAAGGGAAAGGTCAGAGGATTGGGGAGACCCAACAGAGCATATGCCGGGATGTGGGGGATGGCAGTATAAAAAGCTTTGTCTAGGTCGTTAAGGACCAGTTCCCAATATCTAACCAGTTTGGGGCAGTGCCATAGAAGGTGTATTAGGGATCCGGTCTGCCCGCACCCTCGCCAGCAGGATGCGGAGCGATTTTTGTTCCAATGGCCGGGTACCAATATGAAGCTACTATACAGGCTGCCTCAGTGGCCTGCTTATGTGCCATGTGGTGGGTTCTATAGTGTATGTCCTGCCATTCTTTCGCAGAAAGTGTTAGACCCAATTCTTCCTCCCATCACAGCTGCCACTTGGATTTAGAGGGGATGGGAGACGTGGAGAGAAGAGTGTACAGTTCCAAGATGATGCGTTAGTCATCATTGGGCGAGATGCTCCCGCCTCATATCAGGGGAGGTCACCCAGTGTAACGCCGGACTGTATGGAAAGAGAACAGATGCCTGTAGCTCGTATTCCCTCTGAAGTTGATCGAAGGGAATGATCCCGTTGTGGTCAAACATTGAGCCTACCCTTTTGCAGCACAGCTCACGCCACCGCTGAAATATTACGGATTTACACCCGGGGGGAAGTCCGGGCTATCCACCATCGGTGTCCTCGGAGAAGGGAACGTGGTAAGCCATGCCTTAGCATCCGATACCTTAAGGATAGTTGCCGGTAATAGGGAGGAGTAAAGCCCCCACGCCCTGTGCTTGTGGGGAAGCCATATCCCTCTTCAAATGTTTGCTCCCGCAATTGTTTGGTCCATGAAGGACCAATGTTTCTCTGAGAGGGGACGACTCCATTACAATATATAGCAAAGTTGGGATGCTTGAAAGTATTTCGAGACCACCAGCACCCCATTCCTCCTTCAGCTTTAGGCTTAGCAATATGGTGGAAGCTCAGGTGCGGTTGCTTGCCACCCTATATGAAGCAATTAATGGCACGCAGTAGCTTCTGTATGGTTACCGGGGTGGGGCAAGGGGATGGTCTGGAAGACTTATAGAATGCGTGGCAAGATCGTCATCTTGACTGCAGCTATGCACCCGGCCCACGAAAGGCCTGCCGGGGACCAGGTAGCTAGGGTCCTGTTTGTTTGATCCAGTAGGGAGCTATAGTTGGCCACCAGTGTTTTCACCGGTGTGCGAGCCAAGAGAATGCCCAGGTATGGTATAGTGTCCTCTGCCCAGGTGAAGGGGAATTATGCATGCATTGTCGCTTATACGGATGGGGAACAGAAAAATTCAGTATCTGGGACTTTTTGAGATTGAACTTGAACCAGGAAACAACACTAAAGCTTCTGAATTCTTCTACTAGGGCAGAGAGAGGGAGGTTGTGGGATTTGACAGGGAGAGGATCACGTCATCTGCATATAAGCTTATGGTATGTGTGTCTGCTCCAAGCCGGATCACTGTAATCAGTGGGTTGTCTCTGATTCTTTGCACCATCGGCTCCATATAGAGCGCAAAGAGCAACAGGGATAGAGTGCAGCACTGTGTGGTCCTCCGACATATGGAGAAGGGCCCGGAGGATAACCCATTGACCTTAACCGATGCTCTGGGGGCGTTGTAAATACATCAGGCCAGATTCACAAATGTGAAGCGAGATGAAAGTCTTACTTTACGACTTTCAGTATTCACAAAGGGCATTTATGAGTAGTAAATGCCCTTTGTGAATATCAAAAGTTGTAAAGTCAGACTTTCATCTAATTTAACCTTTGTGAATCAGGCCAATTGTGTCCAAGCTATGAACCTATCTCCAAATCCAAATCTGCGGAGCGTGCTAAATAGGAATGGCCAATGGACCCGGTCAAATGCTTTTTTCTGCATCGACAGAGTAGTAGAACTTCTTTCGGCGATCTTTTGAGGATGTCTTCCTTAATTTGAAAACCGTGCACACACACACCAGAATGTCCACTGGACGCCCTTTCCCTGATCATTTGGGTCCCACCCGATGGAACGGTCCAGTTGCAGGGTGGATTCCTGTGTGTGTCCAAGACATGTCGGAAAAGGTCTGTGACGTAGTCTGAGATTGGACCCTTCTGCTTTCAATGTTACTCCCCTGACACATATATGGTTTCTCCTGGAACGGTTTTCCAAGTGATGGGTATGTGCCTGGAGGTCCAGATGCTGCTTTTGGAGTCTCAGGACTTCCTGTTGCAGCCATCCAAGTTCTTTCTCTCGGCCGGATTCTCTGTCCTCCAGCTCAGCCCACTCTTTCGCCCACCTCATCCATGTCACGCTGCACCTCCCGTAGATCTGTTGCTAATTCGGTTTTCATCACCTGCAGGCCAGCTCACAGGGAGGTGAATAGTGATTCTAGGAAGGTCTTAGTCTCCAGGCTCTCTCCGTCTTCAGGGTCCGATTTGTAAACGGCACTTGCGTGTCCGTCCTATATGTCGGAGCTTCCCTGCTTGCCAAACATCTCCTTGGGGGTGCGTTTGTTGTGTGGATCTTTTGGATCTGTTCACAAACATGCTGCTGAGTCACAGAAAGTCATTGGCACCGGAGTCGTTTTGATTTGCCCTCAGGTGGTGTCGCCGAGAGGCCCCTCTCCAGCTTCTCTACCCGGAGAGTGTGCCCTGGCCTGGGCGTAGTATCCGCTTTCAGTTGCCCCCTTCAGGTAGCTAGGCTAGCGGCATCCACGGAGGGGAGATTACTCACTCAGTGCGGTGGAGAGAGCAGGGAACCACCGCCATGCTTTGTTGGAATCCAGTGCGCATAGTGTAGTTATGCAGCTCAGGCGGCACATTGCCCTGTTCAGGTGCCCTCCCCATAAGTCGTGTATGGTTGCAGATAGTCTGGCTCCCTTCCTTTCGCGAGTCCCCTTGACCCAAGTGGAATGAGAGGAGGCTATGGCAACCACTGGTGCATGTTTGTGCAACTGGTCCTGTCCCCGGTGCACAGGTCCACAGGTTTCTCTTCAAAGGCCACTGAGACCAGTCACGGTGCCATGTCGAACCGCGAAAGCTCTGACTCGTTCCTCAGCCCGGCCTCGCCACTCTGGTTTACTTGCTGCTCTCACCTCCCATATATCTGGGCCTGCACTGGTCGGGGGAGCACTACCGGCAGAATGCACCGGGAAGCACAATGTGGTTCTTCCCCTCACGCCTCGGGTTCCTCAGGGATCAGTCGTGTGCTGAGTAGGCCAGCCTCAAACCTATGCCACGCAGTCGGCCCTGGCAGAGACTTCTGTTCGTCAGCCTGTTAGATCTCTGAGAAGCTTGATGTGGCTCTTACCTCAGAGCCGAGCTCCCCAGCTGTGGTCAGTTGTGCTTCACAGGGTCAGCTTTGGCCTAAGGCCACGTTCCTGTCGCCCACCGATTGCAGGGAATACCGCACTCCCTCACGCACCCACGTGGCATGTCCAGTCTCCCTCCTCCTTAATGATCTTCGTAGTGAGGGAGGGGTGGGGGAGACCACAGCTACTGCTGGCGACAAATCGCCCTCTTTCAGGGGTTTAGCAGTGGTCACCGGGGCTGCTCTGAGAATCGCACTGAGTAGTGGAGGCCTTCAACTCCACCGCAGGCTGGATTGTGCCGCGGCTGCCCGTGTGCTGTTTCTCCCTCTGCCGGGCTCGCGGTGACAAGGGAAGGGGGGTGGGCCCTTGATGTGTACCGGGAAGCGCGGAAAGGCTTCTTCACTGGAGTCACTATCTTCACCTGCGGATTGTTGCTTGTCGATGGGACCTGGCCTTGACCCAAGACCATGCCGAAGGACCCAACTGGGTCAAGGAGCCGCCTGCCCTGATTGGCAGCACAAACGCCAAGCCCCACTTTGTACTTGCGGTTTCAGTGCCCCCCCGATCTTGGCAGCCCATGGGTCCCTCAAGTAGTCGTGGAGAGGTGCGGCTGCGGCTCTGAGCGATCAAGAAAAAACGTCCTATCTGCCCGTCATCTTGGCTACGCCTCCCACAATATTATTTTAGAAATACTTTGCACATGCTTTTATTATTTGGTTCTTTTCTCAGGAACTCTGTCTGAACACTTCGTACAAGGTCGAACAACATCGGAGCCCTGTTTTTCAGTGATCAAATAGCAACGTAGCCTGGCATTTAGACACAACAGAACAAAATCTGTTGTTTTCAAGTAGGGCACCTCTTATCAAATATACCGAGAGTTGCCTTTTGCAAACAGAGGGGAATTCTTGCAGATGGAAATGAGACGAACGCAACAGCTTTGCGCAATCTGACATGCAGATTACCCAATTACAAATGCAAGGTATGGGGCCGTTTCTAATACCAGAGATCTAGGATATATCACTGTGCCCACGTAGTGAGGATAGGCTAGGGCAGATATATTATTCAATTTGATAGGGATTCTCATTGCATATAGTTTACTTGTAATACTAAATGCTTTGCTAGCATGCATATGTGTTCTAGTTTTAGCCCAGTTTCATAACAGAAAATGATAATTTCAACAAATATTGTAAACTTTCATTGCATCTTTCTGTTTATTATGGACAAGCATGACTAAGGAAATGAAAGGTGACTTTCTGTTTCCACTGTTCCTCCTTGAGGGTAAAGAGTTGTGTTCTGGGGTGCCAATTTACCTGTTACTCTGGGAAGGGTAGGAGGGCAGGTAAGGCACTATGAGTTAGTCTGATTTGGGCCCACAGTAACTGATGTGGTATAGTGATTTAGTCCCTACATTTTGATCTCCTGTGGTCCCAGGAATAGTTCTGTTTCTAGACAGAATCCCCGCAACACGTCTCTGCTTCTAAGGTTTTTGTGTTCCATGTAAAATCCTCATAGAACCATGGGGTAGTACTCACTCTCCTCGTTAATTTGTTCTGTGCTTTCTGCCTCCCACTTTTTATAAACAGGATTCAGTTGTAGCTTGTGATTAAAGCACGTCTCCCTCTTCATCAAAAGTACTGGCTGGATGATTGATTAACTGTTCTTCTACCCCACGCTACCTCCCAGAGTAAGCCCTGGACTTATTAACTTAATTATCCTGAGTGTTATGCGCTATAGGTATGTAACTTGTGGGTCCTTGAGCATCAGTAGTAAAATGTTCTTTATTTTTGCAAGCGGATCCCAGAAAAGCCTGTTGTCCTCCTTTCTATAAACTCCAGATTCCATGCCTCTACAAATTATAGTCGATTATAAATCTGACCGTATTCTAATTCTCGTTTTGTATCCTTCCTTTTGCGACGAATAATATAGTTCTAGAAATAACCATGACACTTTGTTCAGCCCTCTACAAATATGTCCTTTGGTTGGTCTTCTCCTAAGCTGTATATTAATTGATAATTTAGCAGGTAGCTAATGTGGTTAAGTTTTTAAAAATGAAACCGGTTCAAAATCATGCAAAAACCTATGCCAGCCAGTGAATTCACCTACAGAGGAAACTTTATCGAAGAAAAATCTCCCCGAAAATGTTTATAAAGGAATTTTACCCATGGTCAAAGGTAACAAATCTCTGAACTTGATAAGCTGTGAACTTTCTCACAAATTTGAAAACCGAAATTAAAGTTCAGCCATATAGGATTGCCGAAAGCCTTCATGAGGTCCAACACAGTGTACTTCCGTGTTCAACACAGCATCACCAAAAACCAAGAGCAAGGTAAATCTTTCTAGTGTGTCAAACCCCACATGCCAAATGTTTGCACCTTTCTGACAAAAATGTTTTCACATTGCAAGATAAAATAAAGTGTTCATAATAACGTGAACAAATCAATTTTGATATAATTCTTATCAAATGCCAAAAGCATAACATTCTATCTAACAGGCATGCACATTTTGTTCTAGATTCAATAAGCTTGTATAAATTACACCTGGCTTCAAGGACATCACGAAATCTAGCTTTAAGTGTAGTTCCTTCCACGAAAGAACCCCTGACGTTTCACATCCGAACTTACATATACGCAAGTGCATTTTTCTAAAAAGAAATACCTTACCAGGCAAAGAGTGAGTGTGAGGGAGAGTTTGTCTGTGTGGCTTATTGTAATAGTCATTACCCAAAAGCAAATATTGATTCACTCTAGGCGAGTCCAAACATTTGCTACAGATGTTTCTAAAAGAGATCAAAAACACCATTTTGTCAACTTCTCTTTAGAATATTGAGCCATTACTCACCCTTTCACGTAAATATCACTCATTTCTTCTCCTGTGATACTTTTCTCATCAAGAATAACATCTTTGGTGTTCCAAATAATGACCCGAAGTTGGTAGCTGTAAGACAAGAGAAATCTCAGTGAGCATTATCAGTGTTGATAGAATGCTGCTGTCATTTTTCCTGCAAAGCTGTATTCTGAATGCTCACTTTTTAGCTTTGCGGGGTGCAATGTTGAAAGGTGGCCCAGGGGGTCCTTGGCTTTTAGGGAAAATGTCAACCCACATCTGAATTTTTCCCTACAAGAAAAGAACAAACAAACATTACATTTGGATGTTAAAGTGTGGCAGACACAAAATACTTTTCAGCGCAGGTTTGTAAGAGCCATTACTAAAACCCACTCTCCGCTTGATCAGATGTCTAACATGGGACAACCCGATAAATGGGAAGGGAGGGAACCAACACGTTTTAATCATGTTACACTGTTTACGCACCAACTTTCTAAATGACAACTATAAATAAATTGCAGCAGTTGAGTAAGACATTAGAACTCTGCCTCCTTGTTAAAATTACAGCATATTCGTGGCCTTGATAGACGTTATAGGTTACACATTACACAAACCTGTCAGTAAAATTATTAGTTTTTCATATTCCCAAATGTGCGACGGATACATTGCCATCAATTACAATTTATATATATGTTTTAATTGTATCAATTTAGGAGTGTTTTGGGTCAAATTATGTATAAAGGAAGACAGTTTTAGGATATAATACCCAACTGTGTTGATATGGAGTATCCATCTGTGTCGTCAGGTAGCTCATCTTCTCTAGGCACAAAACGGGCCCACAAAGCTTTGCATACCAGTAAGAAGCTGGCTCTTTCTATAGTATATCAGAAAGAGTTATACTATGCAAAGAGTCCATGTATCCCTTATATGTGGACAGGGGCTTGCTCTTGCAATCCCAATGTGCTTTCTTAGGGGGTAGTATGTTTGAGTAGCTTGAGGCTTATCAGAGAGGAGTGTTAGACATTTGTTGCATATACACATTTGGTAAATGATAAACACGACTCAATGAAACGATCCACACCAATTTATAACAAGCATTTCCAATTAATTAGTTCTCGCCTCTGTGACCTTATTCATTTTTAGCTATGAAGCACATTATCCTGGGTAAAGCTTTTCTGGTATTTTACTGACCTCTGCTGGTTGTTTTCTATCAAGACCTTTAAATAGAGGCAGTTGCTAGTAAAAAAGCTGTCCTGGGGCAATGCTCCAAAGCCCACACAAAGTACATACACCAGATCTTCCATACAGTGCAAGCGCTGCTTAGGCTCGACCTAAAAACAACACGTATTTTTATATAACTTTAGGGGCCAAGGTCCTCACATTTGGATAAGCACATTCAGAATTAGGAATTGTTACAGTTCTTCTTGAGCAGTAATGTTATCCCATGGAGGAAAGACATTCTGCATACAGGTGCTTTACAGCAACTTAACGGACCAATCTTCTGGACTTAAGGAGAGTAAGAGGCAAGGTCCAAAGCAGCAAAAACAGGTCACCTCAGGCAGCACTGGGCAGCAGGGTACAGATGTGCTTTTCAGCATCAGGTGCTCCATGTAAGTCTATGGGGATCGGTGTGGTCACAAAGATGCTGCAAGTTGGAATTGGAAGTCCAGTCCGGCTAAACCAACAAGAGGGTTCAGATCTCACAATGTTTGGCAATGCAGGGACACCTGTAGACAACTTCTCCTCGAGCTGGGGCAGCCAGGTGCAGAGGTGTCCTGAGGCAGCGAGTTTTCACCACCGTAGTCACTTGCTGTACAGGGGGCCTGCACAAAAGGTTGCAGGCGATGTCGGAGAGTCCACTGTTAGCAAACCTAAGGTGGGCTTTGTCTCTGGAGGGTCTGGGGACTATGATGGCACTGTCAGCCAACTTCTACTCAAGCTAGGAATCACGGGTGAGGTGACGCTTTCCGGTGTCTGGTTTTCAGTGGTCCAGAGTCCTTGCAGTTCTCCTGGGGGGCCTGCAGGGTGTGAGAGCAGCTCCGCTATGCCACAGGAGTTACTGGATCTTGGGTGAAGGACTGGTAGCCCTCCCAGGCTTTTGGAGACATAGCAGCTGTAGGACAAGTCATCTTTGGTGCAACTGTTGAGACCAGCAGGCAGGCATAGTTGCTGCCAAGTCAGTTGCTGCTCTTGTGTTCTTACTTTTGTGGCTCTTCAGTGTATCATCTTTCATATCAGCAGGATCTGATTTACTGGTGCCACAGGAGTGTTAGGGGAGTGTAGGGTAGAGACCAATGGGCTAGGTACCCCAGGGGGTCACTAAACCCCCTATATCACCACTTCCTGTGGGAAGTGACATACACATGTTCCAGAGTTCCTAATTCTGCCATCAGCAAGATGGAAGACTTAATGTTACGATTTCACATCGGGTAGCCCACCTTTGGGATGGAACTAGCTTGACGTTGAACATGCCTCTGAGTATTAATTTTCCTGCAGTCCGGGTGTGCTCTTTGAAGCTCCCTGCCTATCAATGCTAGTTTACAGGTCATCCTGCAGGGTGGTGCCTAACACCCTCTGCCAAAGCAGACTTTGTTGCTGAGCTCCTGAGAGTGTGGGTTCTCACCCCTGGGTGTCAGAAACATGTCTGTGGTGGCAGACTGGTCAGAAACAGTCAGTCAGGACACTAGTAGTTGGTAGGTTTTTAGAGAGCACCTCTGATGTGCTCCCTGGGTGTATGTATTAATATATCCATCACTGGAAAGAGTGTGAGTTCATCAATATAGGATGTTTGATACCAAAGATCTTTGGTTTCAGTGAAACCATCATGTAGCTGCGAAACTTGTTTTTTTGCCAAGTATATATACTTAAAATGTCTTCCCTGTTGATTTGTACTGGCAGTAATTGCACTGCCTAGCACATGGGCATATCTGCTTATGCAGATACGTCCCCACATGCATAACAGTGCACCCACCCTGCCTAAGGGCTGTAACGTCTGCTGTAGTGGTGACTTACTTACACTGCATGCAGTGTCTGCAGGCATGGCATTGTAGGAGGGGAAAGTGAATGACCAAAAATGTAGACCTCAAAAAAGTTGGCTTCATTTGCACTACAATATGTCCCTGTCTGGAGCTCCCCCATCTGCATTCTGAGAGATCCTGAGTTTAGGTGTCCAATTGGCAACATCTAAATCAATATCAGCACAAGTCCCTCCATTTATGTACACATAAGCAGACCCAGGTCTGGTTTTCCTTCCAGCACCATGTAGGTATATACTGGTAATCATGAGCCAGTACATAAGCTCCCCTTTAACTTGTGAATCACATTTCCCTTGCATTGAGGAATATGTGGATCAGTTGCAGGACCCTGTGTTGTGATGTCCCTCAACACCAGAACTAGGGCTAATATTGTACTGTTACTCTGCTATGAGAGGTCAAAACAAAGATGGACTACCCCAAGCAGAGAAGAGCTGCCTCTGACATAATGGACCAGATGACTGAGACCTGTGTTGAGGACAAGCCTGAGGAGAAGAAACCACCACTCAAGACCAAAGTTGTCTCTGCAGCTGCCCAATGCAACCCAGAAGCAGGAACACGAACAATCAGGGCACAGATCTGTGGAAGAGACCCCAGCAAACAGTATCTGCTTTATGAGCTTGCTCGTTGCCTGGTCTTAGGTCTGTACACATGCCTCTCAGTCTGATATTTGGGAACTTATCCCTATTGTATGCAGACATGGATGAAGGGTTCCCCCATAAGGATCCCCCCTAGTTCCCAGGAGGAGCATAGTTCCATAGACCCAAGTTGATCTCAAGGGCCTTGTTGATTTACAGATTTCAAGATCAGGACCACTCTAGTTTTTTTTATTTAACATTGGAAAAGACTATTGAACCCTAATTTTTGATACATTTTATCACACACAACCTTAACTCATTAGCAATAATAAAGGAAGACAGTACAGTAATTCCTTTGGTTGACAGGTTTGTCAGCAGGGTATATAGGATATTTTGCATAGGTATGGTGCAGAAGTGACCATGACTGATGAACTACCCAACTATGAATTTGTTGGGAACTCCAACTGACACTGTTTAGCAATTCTCTGCTGAAGTGGATTGTTAAGAAGCCCCAGATCTGTGTTTTGAGACCTGCCCAGACTTAGGAGACTTCCTAAGGCCTGCCAGTGAAGAGCAGAGAGTTAGATACTCTTGTAGTAAATCCCAATGCATTCCCACCCCAGAGTCACAACATAGAAAACACGTGTTATGATCAGAATGTCACCTATATTCGGAATGGGCTTAATGCACTGCATTGGTTCAGCAAGCAGCTGGTGGAGCTATAAGGTTATGCTGGACCCTACCTCTACCCCAGAAAGGGGTGCTTTCTGGTTTGCTTAGCTGATATCCGATTCATCTGTTGTGTAGATAAAGGCCTATATGTTCTTCACTATAGCTCTAGTTTGAGAGTTACCCCTACTGGATGTCCAGCTGTGGTTTGACCACAATATGGCACTAATATAGGTCTCTAACATCCTAGACAATCTGCTAACAATCACAGAGGAGGCAATTCAAACACTTCATACTTCCCTATTGTTATCGCAGTGTATGAAGTACCACCAGGTACTAATTCACCTGTACTAGGCAGGGTAGGTACAAACTGTAAAGAGAAGGGCTTTTGCCATCTCTTCTGCCTGCCCGTGTGGTGCTTTTCCATGCATAGTTTATTGGTCACATAAGACATCTCCCGGATCTGAATCAGGAACACAACCTATTCTTTCTTTTGTATACCAACAACTTTGAGCTGTTAATAATATTTTATAGAAGTTGGTATGTATGATGATATTGAAAATTAGATGGAATGCTAGCTGTGACTTGATCCCTAGAAAATGAAAGTGAAAATGTTTCGGACATGCCAAGCAAAAAGGATATCATAGCCCATAGCCCAACCTATTTTGGGAGGGAAAGTTAATCTATCTCAAACTGTTAAACTGGCAGTGCTCTGGTTTATGAAACACTATTCTTCTGTGTCCAGGCCAAGTGAGAGATCAAAATGATTACGCTCCAGTCAAATCCCTTCTATGTGGACAACAGACTACCTGGGTCTGGCAAAGTAGCATCTCAAGTTATTACAAAATGCACAGAATGCAATGGTGAGCTTAGCAGCAGGGCTATAAAAATGGGGCCAGGTCTTCTGTTAAGGAATCTCTGGACTGGTTTCTGGTGAATGCCTCCAAAAAATACAGATGTTAAATTGTAACTAACCAAAGTTGTAACATACTTGGACCACAGGACTTGCAGGATAAACTTGGACTCCCAGTATTTCTTAACCCAACATTTTTCTGTTCGAACTCTGAACTGACTAGCGGCCTTTAGCTGCTGTCATATGGCCAGCATGGAAATCAATTGCTGGGGCAATTTCCTACTGGCAAGATAATGGATTCTTATCCTTTCCAATTGAGATCCTATCTGAAAATTCTTCTTTTCCTGTGAACTTTGCTGCACCCCAGTGTCCCCCCTGCTTACTTAGCAAAACAATTACACTTATTTTAAGTATTAGCAGTATTAGAAAGCAATGCCATTATTTTCATATGAAACTAGTGCCTTATCTGAAATAATAGTTTTTGGCTTGAAAATGTACGAGAATCACATGCTATATATAATGATTGCTGGAATTCGAGTCAGGAAACATTCTTAGAACTAATTAAAAAACGTTTTTTTGCTTTGGGTGTTAACCATAGTTCGGCATTTGGACAAAATATCGAGTTGCAAATATCGAGAGGCAAGTATTGGAAAAAAATATTGTGATGCAGAAATGTCAAGAATATCACATGTTTCAGGTAATATAATTTACGAATACCCTTAATATTTATTTCAATAATATAGCTGTGAAAATATTTTTTATTTTACTGTGTTTTAGTTCATATATTAATTGTATGTGTTCCTATTGTTTGTATAATTGTTATCAATGTTTTAATAAAGTTTTCAATTTTAAGTGATTGAGAATTTGTAGTTTAATTGCTAATAGCAATTTATAGTGTCATAGCAAGTTGTTGGGTTTGTAGGGAGATAGGGTGGGAAGTTAAGTAATTATTATTTCATAATTTTAAGTATGTGTTGGATATTAATTATGTAATACGGATTTATTTTACTTCTATTTTAGGTGTGGGTTGGGTTGCTACATTTGTAGGGTTATAAAGTGGGAAGTTAATTAGATAATGAGCAATTACTATTTATTTTATTGTTAATTAAATAAATTGAGTAATCATTTTAGTTATATTTTAGGTGCGACCTGCTGGGTTTGTAGGTGTGAAGAGTGGGAAGTTAAGGAATAATTAACCATTATTCATTTAAAATTAGTTATTGAATTGATTATGTATATTATGTAATACTGATTTATTTTGATTATATTTTAGTTGAAGGTGCTGCGTTTTGTAGGGGTAGAGTGTAGGAAGTTAATTAAGTTATAATTAAATAATATTAATATATAATGAAATATTTAATTGATTAATAATTAGATTGTAAAATAAGTATATATTTTGGTTATATGGGTTTGTAGGATTATAGGGAGGGAATACAAATAATTAATTGTTAATTATGCAGTTGATTATCAATTATATAAATTGTTTTATACCTAATTATTTAAGATTTTAGGTATGGTTGCTAGTTAATTAAATTGCAAATAAAAGTAGCAAATAACCATCATTTATTTATAGAAAAATATAAAAAAAATTATGAATTTTGTAAATTTGTTTTTATAATTTGTCAATATATTATGATAAGTGATCATGTTTATATTAAGAGCGTTATACTTTTTCTACATTAATAGGGTTATTCAAATATGCAATGATTTCGAACAGAAGTAGTTTACTTAGTTGCTTAGACTGAGTGGAAATAGTAAATCTAACCCCTCTGAAGTACAATGCGTTCCCTACTGTTGCACACACTAGAGTGAGAATAGTAAATCTTACTCCTTGAAGTACAACACTTTCTCTACTGTTGTGCGGTTTGAAGTGGTAATAGTAGATCTATCACTTCCAAAGTCCAAAGCTTTCCCTTCTGTTGCACTGACTGGAATGGGAATAGTAAATGTAACCTCTCTAAAATGGAATACTTTCTCTACTGTTGCATAGAAGTGAGAATAGTAAATCTTACCCCTCTGAAGTCCAATGTTTATCCTACTGTTGCACAACCTGACGTAGGAATAGTAAATCTTACCCTTTTGAAGTCAACACTTTCTCTAATGTTGCATAAACTTGAGTGGGAATAGTTTATCTATTATTCCTAGATGCCAATACTTTTCCTAATATTAGTTAAATATATTAATATTGTGTATAATTTAAATTTTATATAATTTGTTTATATTTTTATTTGTTTTTACATTTGTATAATATTTTTTGGGGGACAAAAATTTAGTTTTTTTTTTAAATAGCTATATTTCATTTGCTCGTCTCTTATTCTTCCCCCCCTACCGGTGTTGAGTGTTTGAGGTACTGTTTGTCGTTCAACGTTTAGCTGCATCTTTTGTTTTTGTCTTTCCGCCCACCCCAAGGTGTTGCTAGGGTGGGGTCCTGATGCATGGTGGAGTCACTTGGTTGAGGGCGGTTGACCTCCCCTTTGTGTTAGTCCTTGTCCGTTTCTGTGCCCTCAAAAGGACTGTCCCTGGGGTTGGTAATGCCAGTTTTGCTGCTACTGTCCCTGCTGCTGCTGGCCTTGGTTGTTCCCTTGGCAGCCTTGCTGGAACATTTGGTGCGATGTGGTCGGCACGTTGCCTCCAATTCAACCACCTGGCCTCCTTGTTGGTGTGCCTCTTCTCATTCCCCTGAACTGCAACGCGCCCATGGACCTTGCTGTTTTATTGTTCTTCTTGAGCTGCGCCAACTTGTCGTCCACCGGTTTGCCAACAGTTGCTCTCCATTAAAGGGTGTATTTAAGATATTACTTTGTACCCTCTGGTTTGAATCCCGAAATTCTGAGCCAAGCGCGTCTTCTCTCAGTCTATGATCATTAGTCTGCTTGATGATTCCACAGCATCCAATGCCGATTTCAGGCATGCGTTTGCCATGCTCTTTCCTTCTTCTACCAGGTGAGGTGCCCTTTGTTGGTACTGGTCTGGTAGATGCTTTAGGAGCTGCCCCACTTCATCCCAGTGTTCGTATGCGTGCATGTTGATCAGGGAGTTGGAATTTGCGATGTGCCAATGTATTGCCGCATTTCTCTCCACCTTTCTCCCTGTGAGGTCCATCCTCCTACTCTCCTTGTCTGGAGGTGGTCAGGCATTAGTGGGAACATTAGCGCTCTGCCTAGCCGTTGCTGCAATTACGGAGTCGGTTGCCACTGACCCTTAGATGTATGCAGGGTCCTTTGAAGAATGTTTGCACTTCTTCTCCATTCTAGGCATCACAGCTTTGCATACTGCTGGCTCCTTAAAGGCCTCTCTTCCCTGGTCCAGCACACTAGGGAGCATGGACAGGAATTGGCTCCTAGTCTGTTGAGGCAGTATAGTTCCCAGGAGGAAACATGCCTTCGGCTTCTCCTCCTCAATTTTCACTCCATAAGTCTGTGCAGCCTTCTGTATGACCATGTTGTAGATCCCTATGTCGTCTGGCAGCGAGGGCCTCGAAGGGTAAGTGCCTACGCCTTCTTCCGGCGATTCGGCGTTGAGATCTTGCCATTCCACTCCGAGGACGTCGAGTCCCAGTAGGATTGCAAATCTTAGTCTTCTTCTCCCAGTACCTCGGCTCATTCGGGCGTTTTTGGCAGTTCCGTGTCGTCGTTCCTTTCTACTTCGACCGCGGGTTTCGGAGGTATGGTGTATTGGCTCATCTTCTCGTTGAAGTCCTGTTCCTGTTTCCGCTGTAGGATGCTCGCCATTTCGGCCTCGAGCCTCCTCTTCTTCCTCTGCATCTCTGTGGCATATTCAGCGTTGAGGGTTGGAGAGCTTCTCTTCGAGGCCGTCGACTAAGTTGGCCCTTCTTTCCTTGACGCTGAGGTGTCCTTCTCGAGGGCAACATTCGACGTTCTTTCGAGGGTTTTTGCTGATTAGGAGTCCTTTTTGAAGGATCCGCTCAGTTGACTGTCCCTGCAGGCTGTTTTTTTATCGAGTGTTTCGGCGGCAGAGCTCCCTTCGAGGAATTGGCTTCACTTCTACGAGTGTCGATCAGGGCTTTTACTTCACTCTTGAGTGTCGCTCGGATGTTTAGGGGTTGACAACTACCTTACCTCCTTCGACGTTGTCTTATGGTCCTCGATGACCATACAGTCCTCCGGTCCTTCGTCGATGTTTTCTTCTTCTCCACTGGAGAGGCCCAAGTCTCATAGCGATGGAGGTGGCCCCTACCCCTGCATGTTGTGATTCGCCCTTCTCTGCCTCTCCCTTACTCTGAGGGTCTTGGGTGTAAACGCTGAACAAGCATTGCAGTCTTCGCTTCTGTGGTCGAGCGGCAGGCAGAGGTTGCAGACTGGATGCTGATCCTTCTGGGCGTACTTGTGGTGGCAATTGGTGCAAAACTTGAGCAGTGTTTTGTCCATCCCCGCGCTAAGGGAGCCCACTGCGAGTGCATTCTCCGTCGAACGTCGAGGTTTTTTCATTAAAACTTCTCCCTCGTCGCTCCGAGTACCTGACCTGTAGTCCGATGTAGTTGAAAACTTGATTCCTCATCGAATATCTTTGATTTGCTTGATTCCTCTTCCAAAACGCTAGAACTCTTCGGTAACTATCCAAACCCAACGGCGGAAAAAAATCTGAATATGGCGACCAAAGGTGGGAGCTTACGGAGGACACCAATCGGTGGTATGTCGACACCCACCTGGGCCACGAAAAAAAAAAAGGACTACAATTCCGGACCCAAACACTAGATGGCGGAATAATGCACAGCATAGTGAATGCAGAAAGATTCACTCTGCAAACTAAACAAAATTAATAAAATTATGTATTTTTAATTGTGTAACTTTATACATGTATATATTGTATTGCAGCTGCATTTGTATAGCGCTTACTACCCCTGACGAGGCGTCAAAGCGCTTTTTCGGCGAGTAGCACGCTATTCGGGACCCATAGAGGATTAGTGTTAAATTAATATAGTGAAACATGCAAGTAAATTTTAAGTGGTGTATATGTTAGTCAGTTATTTGGATTCAGAAGGATAAAAGAGGAAAGAAGGTTTGTATTTATATAGCGCTTCTAACCCCTGAGGGGGTGTTGAAGCACTTTTTTTGGCAAGTAGCACGATACTTCGGAAACCCATAAAAGATTAGTGGGGAATTAGTATGGTGAAATATGAAAGTAATTTGAGTGGTGGATATTAGTCAGTTTATTTGGAGTGAGAAGGATAGCAGAAGGATAGAAGGGAAAGAAAGGTTTGCATTCATATAGCGCGCCTGTTACCCCTGATGGGGTGTTGAAGCGCCTTTCTGGCGAGTAGCAGGCTCCTCCAGAACCCATAAAGGATTATTGTTGAAAATTAGTATAGTGAAATGTGAAGTAATTTGAGTGGTGGATTTGTTAGTCAGTTATTTGGATTGAGAAGGGTTGGGGAGGGGTAAAAAAGGAATAATAGGTTTTGCATTTATATAGCGCTTGTAACAATGATGAGGTTTTTTGTCTTTTTTTTTAATCCTCATTTGCCTTTTTGCCACCCTGATGAGGTGTTGAAACTCTTTGTTGACTAGTAGCATGCTAATCTGCAACCCATAAAGGATTAGTGGTGAATTAGTATGGTGGAATTAGAGATATGAACATGTTAGTCTGTTATTTTGATTGAAAAGGATAGTGGAGGGACAGAAGTGAAGGATTTCTTTTTTTAGGTCAGAGCAGTAGGAGGCGCTTGTGGATGAGTAAAAATGGTTTTTGGAGGCGAAGAGTTTAGAAAGGTTTGTTTTGGGGAATCGGTATAGTAAAAAAGGTGTCAGATGATGCAAGGAGGGGTAGAGTAGGAGAAAGTCAAGAAAGGGTTATTTTGGGGGAACATAGTAGTGGTATGGGGTTTGGGATAAATGAGAGAGAGGGTGTGGAGGATATAATGATAGATGTATAGGGTGAGAGATAGGGTAGTGAATTGGAAAGTAGTAGAAAGAAGTTTGAGATGAGTCAGAAAGTTGGGCTAGAATATATATTGAGAGAAGAATAGGCTGGGTATACACAGACATGTGCTTATAAAAGTATATATTTATCAAATGCTATTAAATATTAGTGATTTAATTGACATTATAGGAGTGGTATACATTAAAATATTAAGATGTACTACTTTAAACTATATATATATTTTTTTTCATTTTTGAACAATATTAGTGTAAACTGGATTTTCTTTAGATATGTTTATACTTTCCATTTTAAGGATATGGACACGATATTTTTGTAAATGATATTCTTGTAAATGATATTTGTGTTACATGATACTGTTGAATTCGATAAGTTGTCAGTGATATTCCACAACATCGAGCACAAACCTTCAATGCCACAGTACGCAGTCACCATCTTAAGATTGTTTCTCGTTAACATGATAAAGTCTCCTGCTGTTAATATTCGGAATTTATTTGTAATCCATTCATTTTTCTCATTCATGGGGATATGAAAAGTTGACATGGGACTCTATAAGAGTTTCAAGCTGTAAAAATATTGCTACTGTTAAGTATGAAGTATGGACCTCTTCCAGATTTACGTGCCATGCATGGATTACGTATGAGTTGTAAATCCTGGTGTGGTTGAGGATGGTAGGTTAGAGCAGTGACAAACATTTTAAAACTTTCTGATCCACTTGAGCTTCTTGTTTTGATTTAATATACTCACAAAAATGCTTAGTGAATGTGTGTGCAGATTACCATGCAGCTGCACACACAATCATTAATTGACACATTACCAATAAATGCAATTGTTCCTCCATTCTTTCTTGTGGAATGTGCCCTTTGGCTTAATATCTAGGGATTTAGTGCCTCGAAGTAGCAGAGGTGAACTGTTTATTTATTTATTTCATTCATTCTAAACTTTATTTCGGTTTGTTTATGAACCATAAAAGTACAACACAGAAAAAAAACACATTTTAGGCAATAAAATAATACACATGTTACATCCCAATTCATATACATAGTCCACAAGTTTCCGTATAGTGGCGGAGTCCCATTAAGATATTTAAGACAATAAGTTATTTATGAACAGATTAAAAAGTTAAAATACAGTAGGAACCCAAAGTTTTTCCTGGGGGAGTTAACTAACAACAAGCCAGGAAGCTTTGTTACTTCCGAAACATTCTCCGTCTTGTTAACCACATAGAAAACAGGAACTTGGCAATGGCTGTAACTATTAGTGCATTAGTATCGGATTTTAAAATTCTAAAAAACTCTAAATAATTCCTAACTCCCAGATTCAGACATAGCTGTATAATCCATTTCTTTCTACTGTTGCAGTAGGCAGGACAGAACAAAATTACATGCATTAAAGTCTCGTTAGGGTTTTCACATCCTGGGCAGGGGCGAGCTGGACCCTCTTTCCATTTGTCTGTAAATGAGTGCAGAGGCAGTGTGCCGTATCTAAACTGTAGATACAGCTTCTTTGCTAGAACCGGTTCAATCATATCTAATTCCTTCTCAAAGCTGTAAACGTTCTTAAAATCTAAGAAGCTATCGGTGAGACTGGAGGGCCTGACTGATTGGAGAGCTTCCTGTAGATTACAGTGTTTTATGGTCTCAGCCAGGGTTTGTCTCGGAGTAGCTTGGCATGCAACCTCCGGATTGGACCACAGGTTCTCCATGCCAATCCTGGTCGCCTGCCCCCTTATAAATGATAGCCACTGTATCCTGCCTACACCCTGACAGGCCATCACGGTCTTCAGTTCTTCTCTATAGCTCTCAAGCTCCGGGACACTCCACAATCTTCGCCAATAGAGAAGTGGGCGAGAGGCAATGGTTTCTGCAATTGGCCTCAGGTTTAAATCCAGCCTTAATGGAATTAGCGGTGTGCTTTTTGGTAGAGAAAGCAACTGTCTAATAAAGTTATTCTCAGTAACACCGATCTCAATTGCTGGTCGGTGCCCCCAGAGTTCCGCCCGTAGAGAGTGGAAGCTCTGGCTTGAACTTTATATATTTCTAGCGGTGCACTCACTAGTTTGTGGACGCAAGATTTCTGCACTCTTAAGATTCCCCCCGCGGACTGAGATAGCCCTAAATTAGCCTTTGACATTTGGGTGTCCCACCCCATTTTGTCGTTCATCGTCAAACCTAGGTAGACAAAGTTATTTACCCTTTCCAGGGGTCGTCCATCCATTTTCGGGTGAGGGCAATTGATTGTGCTGGCGTTAAACACCATGTACTTTGTTTTATCTATGTTAATCACCAGATTCCTTTTCTTACAGAATTCAGTAAATTGGTCTAGCACCCGCTGCATCCCCATTGGTGTTTTTGAAAGCAGCAGGGTGTCGTCCGCAAACATTAGTGCAGGGAATTTACCGCCAGATAAATTAGGGGCATCGATGTTTTTTGCGCTGGTCAAATCATCTATAAGGCCATTTAAAAAGAGGGAAAATAGGGTGGGGGCAAGTACACACCCTTGCCTGACTCCCTTCTCGATTGGGAATGCTCTAGTCAGTTGACCAGATTTACCAAGGGCGTACCTTCGCAAAGGTTCCTTCATGGAGTCTTTTAAATTGATAGCACAGGTAAGGAGGAATCCCCATGTTGGTTAGTATGCTCCACAGTTGGTTCCTATCCACCATATCAAAGGCGGATTTGAGGTCCACAAACTTTAGGTACAGGCTGCCCCCATCCAAAACCACATGCTTCCAGTAAAGTACCTGGAGCCGTAGTAGTAGGTCAATAGTCGATATTTTGGCTCTGAACCCTGCTTGCAGGTGGGAGAGAATATTGTTCTCTATAATCCAATCCTGCAGGCGTTGTAAAAGGAGTCTGGCATAAATGTTTTGAGTGACATCAATGAGACTAATTGGCCTATAATTTGATGGTACCAGGGGAGAGCCCTTTTTATAAACCGGAATGATTTCGGCCCCCAGCCAAGTACTAGGGAGTTCTTGTCCATCCAAAATGGCATTAAATAGGACAGTCAAGTAAGGGACCCAGAGTAAATGGAGGAGGGTGCCAGGTTGGATCCAACCTCAGGGGAAATCTTGGTAAGTCGATAGTTAGGGAAGCGGGACTAGAATAAAGATTTATTTATTTATTGCCATTTGTAAAGCGCGACAAATACCCACGGGCGTCTTGGCGCTAAAGAATATTTGCATAAGTGTTGCTCAGTGCGGCTGGCAGCATCTGGGATCATTCAGGGAAAGAAACTATTGGTTAAACAACCAGGTTTTTAGTTTCTTGCGAAACTGCAAGAGTGACGGGCTTAGTCTAATGTCCTGTGGCAGAGTGTTCCATAGTTTGGGTGTTGCTGTCAAGAAGCGACGATCACCCCAAGATACTGTTTTGGACCGGGGGATCACTAGCTGGTTAAGGTTAGAGGACCGAAGCCGTCTAGGGGGGAGATATCGAACCAGCTGGTCCATGAGAAATTGGGGACCTTTGTTGTTTAAGGATTTGAACACTATGCATAGCGATTTAAACTTAATCCTATTGAACAAATCACTTCTCCATAGTACCTTTAGTAACAGGCAATCACAACAAAACAATTAAGTAGGTAATTTTTTCAGTTTGCTTCATGTAATAGGTTATTGCTCTTCTAACATCCAAGGTAGATCAACCCCTACTGCTGGTGTAAGGAGCCACTGAAAGAAAGAACACAACTGTATTGACTGATTCGTTTCATACTATCTGGAGTATACATGTAGGGGGTTTGCTCTCCTGGCCACTTTGTCCTTATGAATCTGTAGAAATGGCTCCTAGCTCGCTGACCATACAATGATGGGATGAAATTAAGAGAAGAGTCTTTAAAGTTGTACACTTTAGACTCTTTCTAAAAGTGGCAAGCTAACAAAATATTTAAGTGATCTTTAAGGATATTATCTCTGTTACCATCAAAAAATCTTTTAATGGCTGGGATGGAAAAAAGGTTAGTTTTGAGTTATACCCTTCGTCAGTGGTTAATCTAGAAAATGTATAATAATAAAAATATATAAGGGGCACCTGCACTTTATTAGGATTCATAGGAGGCGCACTGCCCACTTTATTCATAGGAACCTCCACATATTGTCACTGAGGTCGTACTTTGGTTGTGTGTCACTTCAGAAAGCTTAATGCAATTAACTACGTGCAATTCTGGCCCCATTATAAGAAGTTTCATTTGACTGATGAATGGGCAATGCAGTGTTCGTCTCTGGCACAACTGACTGCAGTTTGCAAGAGCGCCACCAGAGGGTGCAAGTGGAATACGAGTCATATTGGCCAGGATTGTTTTACAGTAACCTTTTAATCGTGGCCCGCAGGACAAATCTAAACGGGACCCTCAAATAAATGCTAGTGGTGTGGCCGAGGCGTTTTTAAGGCAAGGGCAAAGTGGGAAATTGAGTGGCCAGGGCCCCCACCGCCATAGGGGCCCCATGGGAAAGTAAGATTCACCTCAATGCGTTCACATCTGTTTATTTCTATAACGGAGCCCCTCTCTGTGCCCAGAGCTACCTCGGTCTCTCTTGGACCAGTTTCATCTTGGTGGCCTTCGGAAAGACATTTCAACTGTTTCTGTGAGAACCCCGTTTCCAAACGTTTGGCATCAGGCGGGCTACAATTAGCGCAAACATTCGTAATAAGTTGTTAAGGATAGGGGGGCCAAAATCCATCTTGCCTGCAATGCCTGGGACCCAAACCTTTCTTTAGACGACACTGGCTGGTGCGCACCGACTCAAAGTACTGCCCTTTGAGCATGCCTCTATCGCGGACGCTGAAAGATGCCCCAACAGAGGTACATACGAGAGATTGCTAGCCAATAAATACGTTAAATAATGTAGAATGTTTGCCTCGTTAGGCAGATCTTAACAGCTGTAAGTGCAATCACTGGTTGCAAACAACGCCATTTTGCCCCATGACATCTCCTTGTTGCTGGATTCTTTAATTACATTCATTTTGTTATTAAGTGCATTTAAATGTCTGATTTCTAGGATGTCAAGGGGCATTCTGCCACCTTTAGTTTTCTTTCCGACGCCAAATCTTTCCCCTTTGGGCATAATTGCACCATTTGGGAGATCCCTTAACTGGCGTTTGGACATTTTCATGAGATGTTAATACTATGGCTGCCTGGCCCCCCTGCGGTGCAGTGAGCATCAGTAACCTTTGTGAAGCTCTGACTTTACCAATGATCACTGACATCAGTGACAAGAGGAAAAGTGTAAGCAAATAAACTGTACCCACGGGGTCGCGGTTCATTTTCTTGGGACTGGATGAAATGAAGGGATGCAAACATTTTGTGTCTTGACAGATTGCAAACCGATCTTCAACTGGTGCTCCCTTCGTCTGAATTCTTTTGAGGATCCCTGGTTCTAGTTTCCATGCATGAGATTGGCCTGATTGTCCGCTTAACACATCAACTTTTATATAATGGTTTCCTCGCAATGTACAGCCTTGAGAGAAATACACGAGTGAAAAGTGTTAAGTTCCAACACACTTATGTGTTTGACAACTTCAACTGCCCAGTAGCTCCGGATATGCAAGTTATGCAAATGTGCACTTCAACCCATGTGTACTGCAGTCACTGTAGTCACACAGCCCCTGTGGCGAATGGCTCTTTGACTTGTTTGCCCTTTGTCCTATCTTCAGACCATTAATTGAGTTGTGTGCCGTTTGCTGTGACAATCACTACACTATCCCAGTCCCCCACTGTGGGTAACCACTGGATTGTTAAGTCATGTAATAGTCTTATGAAGATTTGCAAAATGCATCAGAGTGACCTGTCTGGCAAAGGTGAACTTGTCCCTGTAAAGCAAAGCTATTTTCTCTTGGGACTGAAGAGGCCATCTTAGTACCTGCGCTGGCTTTTAAGAACACCTTCAGATGGGAAGGTTTGGGATGAGATTTCTTAATGTCGATTGTGAATCCCAGTGTCTGTAGAAGGTGGATGTCCCAGTTTATACTGGACCGATTGTTGGAATCAGTTCCTCTTGACCAGTCTATCATTTAAATACAGTCAGGCATGCATGGACAATCTCTGTATGTGTACCGCTACCACAGTAATGTTCTGTAAATAACCATATGGCAGGTTCTCTTGCTAATGCAAACACCTTGAAGTTTAATGCACGCTCCACTTACAAACCTTCAATATTTGTGATGTTTTTGGTGAACACGAAAGTATATATCTTTGAGGTCTATTGTCGCAATAATTCTTCTAATAATGCATTTACATCTTGTAGTGTGGTCATTTGTGATTCATTTGTCTTCACAAACTTGTTTAGAAAATGCAAATACAAGACTGTTCTTCGGATCAAAGCCTACTTTGGGATCTGGAAATACTTAGCAGCAGCTTGTGCACCTCTTGATGAAGTGACAAGTCTGGTTGTTTGTTGGAGTTCGGCTTTTTTTTACCTTTATAGTTGGTGGAGCTTTTTCCAGGCTGAAGCAGTAACCATGCTTGATGACATTCAGCTTTCAATTTTCAGAGGGCATTTCCTCCTAGTCTGTAACAATGTGCAATAATTCAATCAATCAGGGGAATTGTAAGCGTGCTACTCACCCGTGAGGGTCTCAAGGCGCTGGGGGGACAGGGGGACCGCAGATCTGTTTAGCCGAAGAGCCAGGTCCTGAGGATCTTCCTGAAGGTGTTCAGGGAGGGGGGCGCGTCTGGACTGGGAAGTCACTCTAGAGGCCTGCCCTTTCACTCTTCCAGGAAATGCTTCTCTCGCTCGACTTGTTTGTTGCCACTGCGAAATGCTATTGGTGGGGTTGCACCTTGGCCTGCCTGTCTGAGTCTGCTGATACTCTGGGAAACCTTGTCCTCTCTTATAGCTTGGAGAGGCAAGTGCTTAATTTGAACTGGTGGTTGCAGGTGGCGTCCACAGGCACTCATTTTAAAGGTCTGGCCCTTATTTTTCCTCATCAGTCTTTGATCCAGAGCAAGAGAGAAAAACACAAGTTGAGGAAAGAAGGAGCCCAAGCAAATGGAAAACAGTGACCATGGCAGAAAGCAGGAACATGCAAGAGTGAGATAAAGGAGCCTGGACTGTCTGCTGGTGGATCAAAGTGTGAGATGGGAACAAGACTATTCAGCCTTGGTATGACACACAGTAGCTCCGGCCATGGGTTGTTAGTGAAAACCTTAGGCCCGGCACTTCTTTTACAAATTAAGCTCTGGGAGAAGCCCATCAAAACCTACAGCCCCAGCCACCTCATTTGGCTTTTTCATTGTCCCTGCGGCTACATCCATTGCGGTCCCAAAGAGAGGTTCTCCAATGAATGGAGCAGCCGCTCTGCAACCATACATGTTTGTAATGCTGTGGCAGTGCATAACCGCATAGGAGATATGTCCGAAGGATCTGTAGTTCTGTGGTTCGTGGGTGAGGTTCGATGGTTCCGAACCCGTACAATTAAGGTCGTAGGAAATGGACGATTTTGGTGTCAGCAGACCGCAAATGGCGAGTGTAGTGTGTCTGAGTGTTTTCGCATGAATCTATCAATGAGAACACTATGTATTTGAGGATTTCATTTGAACCTTCAGGTTCCATTTTGTGTACGGCAGCCATTTTGAGTGATTTCCCTCACATAGGCCCCGATTGCGGCCGAACGAGTCCTTGAGACACGTATGCCTTAGCTGACTTCTGAGTGACCTGGCCGAACTGACTCCTTGCCCGAGGCTGACCTCGCTGAGCCAGTTCCTTGTTAAGCAGCTGGTCAGATAAAGATCAAAGAGTAGGACGTGCCCGAGTTTATGGTACACTGCTCCCACCTTTCTATCTCATTTCCAATCTGTTTCTGCCTTTCCTTTACGGCATAATCACTGATTTGGGTTGAGGGTTTTATGATGGGTTTGTCTGGCCTGATACGACAAGAAACATGGAATGTGCTTGGTCATTTCTGGTGGGCTGGACAACGGAAAGTGGGATTGTCGTCATACGCTACTTTTAAATTGTCACACTGTCATTGGTCAATTTGTATGAATTCGATGCTAATTCTGAATGTTGCCTGAGGCTTGATTTTTGGCATAAAAGACCATGCTCCGCTCACTGAATTTGCGCAGTCTCTAGCGAAACACCCGTGTTGTGCTTCGTAGATCTCTGTTCCTGGTTGCAGCCAATAAACTTTGGTCTTTGACGTCATCAAGAAGTATCCCGTGTCTGTTTGCCAAGACAGGGTAACTCGAAGGCATCGGGCGTTCTCCCTGACGCCACTGGGTTCTAAAACCCAGTCCTTCAGATTGATGGAGGATAGGACACACTTTTCTCACTTCTCATATTTATCAGGCTGCTTGATTTCCTGTGTTTATTCCCATTTCTGATGGCCATATCTACTTAACTCACTGGTATTTGCTATCTTCCAGTGCGCAACTGACGCTTTTGGCATCTTTTTAACCACAACATCTATACTCTTGCTGTCCTGGTCGTGGGTGGGCCTGTCAATGCTGGAGCATTTGCTCTCTTCCTGGCTCTGGTTATTATTAAAGAGTCAAGTTCACCTGATATACTGTGTCTTATACACATTGCAGCTTATGAAGTGTGTTTTTTCTAAAAACTCCTCCCTCCGTGAACCAGCTGTAAAACGCTTGTCAAAAACATAAGGAATTGGTTTCCTCTAGGAAAGGGTGTAAGGTCTTCAAAAGAAAAAAAGTTTCTTCCTGATCACCTTCCATGCAAGTGCCAGTTTCACCTGCCCTTTTAACCACTGCATTGTGCATGAGTAGATCAGGATAGGATGGGGCACCCGGCATATTTTGAAGTGATTTTAACATTTTACGGCATATTTTACCATCATAATCATCTTCATTGTTCGAGATATCCATTTTGAACGACTATACATAGCAGCTGAATGTTTCGCTAGTTTACATAGCTTGAATGTTAAATAAGTATACCTTACCTTGAAGGATGACCCACACCCCAATTAATTACATCAACAGCAAATTATAGGCACCCAAATTTGTAGGGGTAGGCTGGAGGCACCCGTGTTGCTTGAAAATTGATAACATGTAAGGGATTACAGAATAATGCTGCTCATCCAATTTTCAAGCAGAGAGCTCAATGTCTGCCTGTGAAACTCGAATTACATTGCACAACCCACAGAGGCTCTTCCCTGTGTTTGTCCATTTTGCATGCTGAAATTTCCAGGTGAACATACTACACATACCATCTCATACGGCATACCATAAAATATAAATCTCTAAAGGACTACGGTAGTGGTGTGATAAAAACCCACGTTCATTTGTATGATCAGAAATTAAGGTATCACAGTGTCCCTTAACAATGAGATTTACTCACACATTACTATTAGTGGGGTGTTGTTTCAAAATCAATAAATCATTAAACAGTGGGACTAGAAGCCTCACTTGTGAAATTACTCAAAAGCTGTTTATATCATACATGCATGGTGCACTGTGAGACTGACTGCATGTTAAAAATGTCTCTATTAGCATGGTCACCTGGAATAAACAGTGACTTGCACCAGTAGTTCTTGCAGGGGAGGGGTTGGATGGGTGTGATTTTAGTGTTTCTGGGCACTTTCTCCATGGAGATGAAGTGTTTTGAACCTGTGTAAAACCCAGCAATTCACAGTCACAAATGTTTCTAAAGGGAATAACCTTTACAGCAGCAATGTAAGCAAAATCAGTAAGACTTATCAATGATCTAAAAGCCTTGACTGAAGTCATTCTATCTTTTTCAAAAATAAGTATGTTTCTCCTCCTTGCTTTCTGCTGGGTTGAAACGCTTAAAGATAATCTAGCACCAACTGTAATCCCCTATCCAAAATACCTGGAAATGTAGCAAAACACTGAATTTTATATAGTGGTACATGGTATATAGCCCTTAATACTAGGGAACTCTGCTTCTAAGGACTAATTTAAAGCACAGAGGAGTCCACAAGTTGGTCAAGCTAGAAAATTAGACTAGAGTTCATGTCGCTTGCGTGCCAAGCGGATTCATTTACGCAGAAGCCTACATCTCCCAAGAATGACAGTTTGCTCTGCATTAAAATAGTCTAAAATCCTGAATGTGCTTCTCTGAACATCCCTGCATCCAAGGATCATCCTAGGACAGTACAATAGAAGAGAAAAATACAATAATTGTGTGGCGTCTAAGATATTATTTCTATTCCGTGTATAGTTTAACAATGTTATCAGTAGACCAGAACAAAGAGCCAAGAACTCTGTACTGAGACCGCCCTTCAAAACCTGGAGATATGATGGTAGAATAAAAAGATATAAAAATGATCCATTTAGTTCTAAAATGCAAAATCATCATTAGGAACTTAGACTATTCCTACAGGAGCTAAAACGCATCATTTCAGGTCCTCCACTTATCAGGAATAGGTTGTGCACCTGGATGCAGATTACACACCATAGGCATGGGTGTTTTTCTTCAGTATATTGTGGCCAAATTGCCTTTAAAAGTTTCAGGCAATTTTCTGATCCTATTTTTGTCATAGGGTAATTCAGATTAAAAAATGTGTTTTCTACTTGTTTTTGTTGCTGTGGGCAGTAAAAACCAGGTAACATTTCACAACAGAGCTAAAAAAAAAAAAAAAAGGTCTGTGTAGGTTGAGATTAGCGTGCCCAGGATGGCGAATCACGTTCACAATACCTGCGAGATGTTGGGCTGGAACGTGCTGTACAACGTCCTGGTCTCCACATGTTCCGGACACAATGACTGGGTCCTCAAGACGTGTAGGGCGAGGCGCTCATCATCTGGTCCAAGGTGCTGGTGCATTTTTTTGTTAGCCTCTGATGGATTAAACAAGTGACAGCAACATCAGAGCAGTTTTTTAAATGGTTTTTGACTCCGACATAACAGGTCCGTGAAGTTCAGACATACACAAGATTGCATTGGCGTGATTCCAATTCTAGTGTCTTACTAGAGAAACGGCCAACTTACTGTCAAAATGTGTTCAACGTCAAAAATAGTTATTGACCAAAGAGAAATAGACTTAACAATTCTATCATGATTAGGCACCATTAACCAAGAAACGGTGATAGGCTTTGAAAGAATAAAATTAAAAATACATTGAGAAAAAGAAGGACGTTATCTGCCTCATTCAGAGTTCCACATAAATCTTGATACATAAATTTACAGGAGCCGGCATTAGAATCAAGAGACTGAGTTTGGCAGTAATCTTCACACCGCCACAAATTTCCTCCCTAAATATGGCAAAATTTATAAGTGGTTAAAGCGGGTAAAGCACACATACTATGGGGGCAGAACTGGTAAGGGCGAAAGTTTCTGTATTTCGCTGGGGCAGTACCGCAGCACCAACAATCTTTCAGACAGACTATGCGCGCAGACAAAAAGGATGAAACAAGATAACTCAGCAAGTGGGCCTTTTTTCGCAACAATATGCAGAACAAATTAGGTATAGGTTAAGGCATTGTGTCTGTATGATAACAGGTTCACGTCTAGAAGTTACTATCTACACATATATGCTATTTACGATCAGCAGTCTGTTTATCTGAAACAACGTCTTAGAAATATCCACATGCACCATATCTGGAAGCAAGAGAGCCTATTCAGCATTGATTTTCAAGCATGTGAAGTGTCTCCACATCATCTCTCTACAACTCACTTGTACAGACACGGTTTGCAAGAGGGAGATGGCTGGCACACCATTCTTGGTGGAGGGAGCAGTTTGATATTCCGGAATGGGCCTATCAGCCTTCTTATCACTCAGATCAATAAAAAAACAACTATCAACATGTGGGGCATTTAGAGAAAGCCTCCAGGGTTGAGTTCCAAAACAGTTAATGAGTAGCTGAGATGTCCTGGAGATGGCACCAAGCTGATGTACAATCAAAGCGATAAAGGACCATCCGAGTATGCACTTGTGCGTAGCCAGTTCATTCAACTGAGGCCACCTGTAGTTGAATAAGGGCCACAAGTGAGATGGTTTCCAAAGTGAGAAAGGATCATAAATTGTGCGTGTGGTGCTTCCAAGGAAGTACTCAAAATGTGTGCACTGCAACATTGTTGCACTGGAATGGAGCATTAGATGAGAGCTGGTAGAGGACATTGACAAACAATTAGTTGTGGAAGAGATGATCGGTCCTGAAACCCGAATGGGCTAGAAAGTACTCTTACAGGGTTGATATTCATGTTCCTTTTTTAGGAGGTGGGAAAATGTGTATGAACTATAGAAGCCAATAAACACAAAACATACATGTTTGGAAGAAGGTCGCTTGTAAAAAAGCTTGCCAGCTGGCTATTAAAAATGTTCTAAGATTGGGGCATCATGAGTGAGAGCAGACAATAACCACATGGGCTTCTGCACCCATTTAAGGGCAGCAGGCTTAGGCAATGGGAGCTGGTATGAAGCTGCCTCATTTGGCATCAGATGATCTGAACATCAAATGTTGATATCGGCCTGAACGTTGAAGCTCAATCAGATCTAAAATTGTTAACAGCGAGGGTGAGGTCAGAGCCCATAGAGTAATGGAATATCAATAGAAGGAGGAACTTTCAGTCTGACCACACAAGCAAAAGCACTGGATTATTTCCTCAGACAGGAGATCCAAGGATTCAAGTATTTGATTGTATTTACTGATTTCCAAAGTCCTCTACATGTATACACATTTCCTTGTTTTAAATGAAAGTTTTTGAATTACCTCGTGCCAAAATGCTGCTCTTCAAAGATTTTATGATAGACACAGCACATCGAAGAGTCCAAGGCTTGCCCATATTTAGTGCTTTACGATGAATCCATATATTTGAATATACTTACAATGGAGTATGTTTTTTGTCTTTGGGTACAGAACTAGCATTTGCTGCCTTAAAGACTAACTACTCTTGAAAGAACTAATCTAAGATACAATTTGCATCAAGCATAATCAGAATGTTGCTTGCATCGCTCCTTACATCTCATTCTAACAGCTTCTAGGGACCTTTATTGTTGAACAGAATATTTAAAGGCATCTCCAACCAGAAGAAATTGCTTGAAAAGGAAGAGTGAAATGCCGGGCAAAGCAACACATACCGGGTTTGGTGTTTTTTTTCTTCCCTTTTCTTGTTTTTCTATAACCCACGCATGACGCACAGGTATTAAAACACTTTACAACAAAACAAACCATTTTGCATTTTTTTTTCTTTCTTAGGCACTGGGACATTAAGTGCTTTGGCCAGAATCACAGGATGTTGACCTGAAGGCAGGAATCAGACCTGGGTCCTAATTTTCAACATCGGCAATCTATCTACTAGGCCACATCTCCTTCCCTGACTGTTCTTCAGAAGAGGTCTGCACCTGCAAGCTAATTATCTCTTATCCCCGGATGTTGAGAAGCAGGACATGTTTCCCCAACTGAATCTTTGCCTTTCTGAAAAGTTCACTTGATTGAAACCTATTGTTAAGAGCTATAAAGCACTGGCTATGCTTCAAGACTCAAGTGACTGTAACAATGTAAGGACTACCTTACACTGATGATTGCCAGTGCTGATCTTTTTTATGGAAGCACTGGATCCTTAAAAGCCTATCCAATTGGAATAACTGTCTCCAAAAGAGCCCGGACATTTGCCAAAACATCCATCAACTTGTAGAAAATGATGGTCTTATAAGGTATGTTTAGTCGAAAAGTACTCCATCTCAAGAGAATTCCACTAACGGGGTAGAAACAGAAATAATTTGTGTTCAGGCAAGTTTAGATTTTGTGAAACCTGTCATTTCTGTGTGAGGTCCACATACTTTAAGGGCATTCTCCTTCACTGGCATTCAGTCAGCAGTGTGATGTGAAAACACATATTTTCTATGTATTCATTAATAAAACCACTAAAATGGCACATGACAGGATAGGAGGCTACTAACAACTCCACACCAAGCTCATGGCAAAAACAGCAGTGCTGAATGAAAGTGGGTGGGGGGGAATTAAACAGGATCCTAACCGCGTGGATTAAAAGGCATGGTTCTCGTAGGTACATTTGAAACAAGAATTTAAACTACAATTTAATTTATCGCCTCAGTCTTTTATAAGAATCATTGTCTATCCTTCTAGAAAATTAGGTTGTACAATCTGTGTGCAGTGTTATGCTGTTCTGTAAGTAGTGATCTGATGTGTTGTCCCATCACATTACTGCTTCCCTTTAAATCCTTGTTGATTTCAGCTGCCTTTTGTAACACTTTCTTTCATAGGCAAATGCTGTTTTATCAAGCAACCAGTACCAAAGAATTTGACTTTCCCAGGTTAAAGTAGATACCAGACACCTGCACACATTGTTATTGTGTGACCGATTCTAACAGTAACACCAAGCATGTGAGATCGGATGCTTATTGAGTAAGATATCCGTGAGCACCTGGTTTAATCCAGAGAAAATAATATTCCGCCACCAATCCAACTAAGAACCCATTATTTCAAGAAAAATGGCAAAGTTGTCCATCACATTTGTATAAATAATAATCTACTTTATTAAGAGCGGATCATTCGGCAATTGCTTTTATACACTGTGCCATATAAATGCTAAACTCTTTCTAAAGACGATTCTAACTGAATGCAATGATTTGCATAGATACACACACATTCATATTTAAATACAGCATAAAGACCTAATCACAATGTTAAGAAAACAACCTACCAAATTCATCCAGAGTGTAATCTCTTCCAGCAAATCGGAGTTTGTGTCCATTCTCTGAGATTACAGGGGGTGGAGACCCTTTCAATCGTGCCATGTTTTGTAACAATTGGGTGGGTCGCAGTTGATCCCGCCATTGATTAATGCCTGATCTGTTATGCAAAACAAGTAAATTATTTAACTGAGATTTAAAACTGAATAAGTCATAGGAAATGCTGTACTGCTGGATTTGATACAGTATTTCAAGTTGTACAATAAATATAAAAACCTCAATAAAAATTATTTACAAGCACAGAACAAATTAATGCAGGCATGTAAATTGAAATAAAACACTCCTGTGAAATTAAGGTCAAGCAATTTCAAATGATAGGGTAACACTTAATGTGAGTTTAGAACTAGTTTCATTGCTTGCCCTCTTCCTTTCAATAAAGCTGAAGTGCATGTCCCAACCACACTGAGTGGGTGGTTGGGGTGGGGGGGGGGGGGGGGGGGGGGTGAGAGGTTACGATAAACCAACTAAGAGTATAAAATGGAGGGATATTCGGTTTGAATGTAGAATCGAATATAGTAGGGCAATGGCAGCATGTTGTTTTTAGTTACTGTACTTGATAGATGATATGCATTATAATATGCAATTCGGATGAAGATGTTAAACTTATTTAAAGGGAAGGTGTGTGATGATCTGTACAGTGAAATTCAGAGAATTATGTTTGCAGGAGCACTTTTGATCAGCAAAAACTGTTAGTCTAGGAGAAGCTGCTGGTTCCACAATCAAACACAAGTTGGATAAAACATCCATCTATCCTAACTTGGTGTCCTCCCTTACTTCAAGACTTCGAAAAGAGTTGCAAGGATCCTCCAGGGTAGCGGAGTTTCTCACACATCCTCCATCTCTCCCCTTCAATAGCACAAACTCCTCTCCAACTACGTAACCCTCCTCTGTCTAATGAATACAATGGGCATTGATGAACCACATTAACTGGCATGGACAGGGTGGGTGTTTGGGAAGTTGGTACTAGCCTCATTATTTTACCAAGAACTTACGGTGTGATGGCATTTAGGAGCTTAAAGAACAGCACTCTGCAGGATGCTGAAGTGGTGTCCCAGCATTCTTTTTGCCTGGAATACCAGTGACAGGAGGCTTTCTGGATGGATGATGATCAGTGTCCTCATTAGAACCCTTGGCCATCGCACCCAAGAATGTAAACCAAAACGAGCTCACTTGGAGTCAGACTTTCTAGCTTCACCAAGAAGTTGTGTAAGCAAACCCGACACATTCAGAAGGCTGGTTAGAAACGGTTTCTTATTTGTGAGATATGAGAGATCAACTATGAGACTGCGGTTTCTGGGAAAGGGTCTTCTAAAAGGGGTTGTGGAAGCAAGGCAGAATGGCTTTAAGAGATTTCTCCTATGAGCAATAGCATTTTTTTTTATATCTTTATATTGAATGAAAACACATAAAACAATATCAAACAAGCATCAGGTGAATAGCATATGACACTTTCACAGGGGTAGAATCATCAATCGTACAAAATTCTAATACAATATAAAGAATTTTGGGGATCAAGGGGATTCCAGCACTTCAGCCGTGATAGGTCTCGTTGGTGGAGTGCATAGATCGCCACGGTGGCTATTCCAGGCTCCCCAAATCTTCCCCACTTCTCCGGACAACACCTGGCCACATACATAGCCCTCTCCCTAAACATACACCAGTCTAGGTCCTGGGCCCATTTGGTAGGGTGGGGCGACAAATAGAATTTTTTTTTTATATATATATATATATATATATATATATATATATATATATATATATATATATAAATAATCGGTCTGCAAAACCATTTTTTTCTGGAGTAATTTCAACTTACATGCAGTACGACTGTGGTATCCCACAGTAGGCTCCGAAGCGGGAAAGGAAGCGGTTTTCCAGGTCAATAATGGTCTCTCCAACTTTTTCATCGCGGGTCAATGCATCATAATCATAGACTGCAATTTTCAGATCTTTTTCTTGGGGCAAGAAGCAGTGTAGTTCGTACATCCTAAAATAAGAAACAGCAGATTTAATGGATTTGGTTAGTAAAGTTCATCAATTTCCGCTTTGATTATTGGGTGATGGCAGGTGTAAATGCTACCAAAACAGTAAATGGTTTAATTGAATATCAAAAGAGACATTTTGTAGGAAAGAGGGGTGACCTAGGAAAACGATGTTCTTCCACTACCACCTTTCCATTCTCAAGAGACTAACACAGAAAACTGAATTTTTTTTGTGGTTTCCCCCATTGCAAAGCAAACTAAATTATAGATGCAGCAAATAGCTTGCAATAGGTTTGCGTACTGGGTAATACTTCAACAAAAAGATTAAATAGAAAAAAGGATACTTCAACTTTAATCATCATAACAAAATGTTCTCAATAAAACAAGATAATTAATTGATCATTTATTTCCTAACAAAGAATCACAGTACATTAAAACTTTTCTGCTTTTAGTTTTATTATGCAGTCTTTAAAAGTGTTTGCTTTTCTGCAAAAAACAGTTATTCCAAACAACCCTTGTCTACCTATTCTAACTAAGCTGACTAACAACAATCTTGCTGGTCTTTTTGTTTCACACACACACACACACACACACACACACACACACGTTCCACCTCAGAAAGTTAGTGCTTCCTTTGCTTGGCAAACTTCCGTTGCGAAAACAACGTTTCATTTTTCCCAAGTTTGAAAATTGTACTTTTGGATCATCATGATTAGAAAGATCATTCAAATTTACATAGGTAGGTTAATACAATCCGAAATGTAATTTTCATTCTTAAAATTCTATTCGATTTAACTTCGCTTTTAGGGAGTTTTTAATGTTTTCAAAGAAATGTATGTTCATATTGAACATTATAGAGACTGACTTCTCCACATTAGATTTAGAACATATGAGCTTTATTTCTGAAGTTGAAAATGACCCTCAGAGAACACTTTGTAAACAATAAAATAGCTAATTGCTTGTATGTTTACTTCTATCTGATAACAGTTTGAGGACTAATTGGTGTAGGCTAATTGAGCTGCTGCTTAAGGATATTCATTCAGTAAATGCACTGCGTGTGATATTGTGCCTCTTCATTTTGCAGCATGCCTGACTATGTTGACTATTTAAAGGTCACTCAAAATATCTGCAGTAAAGCTTGTATTTTTCTAGGTTAAACATTAAAGTTACTTAAAGTTAGCGTTAAAGGGAGGGCTTTCACTCAACACAAATCTACACTCAAACCAGTGCTTAATTTGAGACAGTGGTTTCTGGTGCTCGGCACTGGCACTTATGATAGCTGCCACATGGTGGCTCTGTTTGTATAATCTAGAGATGAGCAAAACAAGCAGAACATCAGTTGTTTATTATTATTATTCAATATGCATTACAAACAACTAATACCTGTCGCCCAAGCCAGTCTTATAGCTTTTGGGGGGACTTGAACAGTCTGAATTATCACCCCTGTAGTGGTGTGTTGGTTAGGAGCCATTAGGTACTGCCATTGGCAGTGCTGCCAGTGGTATTAAGTGGGGCAAGCAGTGGTGGCCTCCTGACTAGGACCCTGGGACTTATTTCTTCACAAATTACGTACTGCCTCAAACCATGGCGCTGGATCGAACCTCAACTGTGGTGACTAAGTTGCCCTCTTTCATCAAAGCTCCGGGTTGGATCCCTGACCTCCCAGCAATACCTTTAAAGTGCAGTTCAGAAATAGCTCCTAGTTTGGACAGTTCTGCCCTAATTTTGGTGAAGCAAGTGACCTATATTTTACGATTACTCACAAGCCTGCAACCTCTCTGTGGGGGTTGGGAACGGCATTTCTCAGGAGGAAGCAGCATTTTAGTCCCTAACATCGCTCACGACAAGAGCTCATTCCTTGAAAGGGATATTGAAGGGACGGAAGCAGCTGGGGCAGTCAGTAAACCACTTATAACAGGCAGCAGGAACGTGAAAGGCTTTTCTGAATTGAGTATTCTGCACAAATATTTTTAATAATTTAATAATTTTGTTCAAAGAGGGGGTAGCTTCTTCTGGCACCCATTTTCAACTTGGTGCAAATTGAACATTATAAAATTCTAATATCTTTGGAAAAGGTTACACCCTGTGTTAAAGGTTTAGTGCAATAGTGTCTGCCCTGGAACTGCTTGCCAACTGGAACATTGGGTTACTAATGCAAAACAAGCAGCACTGAAAACTTTGACAGGGTGCACAGCTTCAGATTTGCCCCTTGCCGATAAACACCTTTGACAAGATCAGCGTCACCTCACGTTTAGCTCACTTCACCACTCCAGTTCAGACCCTGCCATATGCAATTCAGTCTTGACCCTGTTCCTCGTGGGAACAGTCTAGGCTGGACTGTGAACTGGGGTAGTGAAGTGAGCTAAACAACGATGTTGGATCCAAACCCAGATCAAATAGTGACTTGGGGTGAGTGTCTGAAAAGTTACAGTGCTCTGTCCATCGTCTCCTTGTAATTATTTTGGATAATAACCTTAAATACTGAAGCTTTCGATGATGTGTTTGGCTAACTTAACAGCAACTTATGTTGTTACCTTTGTGCAGCAAAATTAATAGAGTGGATTTTTCAAAGCAGCAGAGTCTAATGGAAAAGAAAAAAAAATTACCTGCCAAAAACTGGATTGAGTGTGTTGGGAATGTAGTTATCCCGATCTTCAACCACTTTCTTACTCAATGAAAGTTTGATGTAAGGGTCACACTGAAAGTACAAAAGTAAGATAGGGAAAAGGCATTGTACAATATTCGGGTCATCAGCAAGCGCGCAATTAGAACATTTACTTTGAACACGAATCCAGTGGATGTTGTCAGCTGGGGACACTTCCAAACATGCCCTGGAATGTTGGACAAGTGTTACTGTCTTAAACTCCTATCTTGAGGGCAACAGCGCTGATGGTCCCGTTAATACCTGTTCCTTCAACCCTTGTTGAGACCGCGTCTGTGCCAGGTAAACTTGTGACAGGAACGTGTAGACCATGTGGGATTAACATTTATATTTATACAAAAGAACAGGAGTTGCCAATATAGTTGGGAAGAGGTGTGGTGCTGCGGCCAGGGTGACGGACGCTGGAATCTGGGTGCCACGGTTCGATCCGGGGCACCCGTGGCAGGTCAGCCCAGCACCATGTGACTCTGGGCAATAGCTTGCTTAATCTTCCCAATGGCCCCCAGCGCCGGGATACCTCTGGGTAACTGTTTGCGCCTTACAAATACTGGATTATTATTTTTTTCCAATACAAAGGCACCCCAGAGGCGGGATGCCAGGTTAAGGTTGCATTTGAGAAAAAGTTTCATAACGCTCAGCTATCAAACTGCTAAATTGTTCAGTTAAGCAGGACTTTTAAGTGGGGTAAATAAAACTGGGGAGTCTTTCAAAGGGGCGTGGCCGATGCAGTTAAGGTAGTGACTTAAAACACGTAAGCTAAAAATCTGTGCTTAGCATAGTGTGCCACCTGACTGCCATTTTGCTGCTTCTGCGATTGAATCCAGATATATAATACAATAAGTAAGCTTGCCTACAACAAGCTAGGGTTATGGGCTTAGTCAATGGCTGTTCAAATCAAATCACTAAATTTGTATTACGCGCTACTCACCCGCAAGGGTCTCAAGGCGCTGGGGGGGGGGGCACCCTACTGCTCGAACAGCCAGGTCTTGAGTTGTTTCCTGAAGGCAAGATGGTCTGGGGTCAGCCGTAGGTGAGTGGGGAGGGAGTTCCATGTCGTGGCTGCCAGGTAGGAGAAGGATCTTCCTCCGACGGTGGATTTCCGAAATCGTGGGACTGCGGCGAGAACGATGCTGGCGGATCGGAGTTGGCGGGTGGGTGTGTAGAAGGTGAGGCGGCTGTTGAGATACTTCGGGCCCGCGTCGTGAAGAGCCTTGTGTGCGTGGGTGAGGAGTCTGAACGTGATCCTCTTGCTAACAGGGAGCCAGTGCAGGTCTTTCAGGTGGGTAGAGACATGGCTGTGGCAAGGGATGTCCAGGATGAGTCGTGCTGAGGCGTTCTGAATGCGCTGGAGTCTTTTCTGGAGTTTGGCTGTGGTTCCAGCGTAGAGGGTGTTCCCGTAGTCAAGACGGCTGGGGATGAGGGCCTGGGTAACCGTCTTCCTGGTTTCGGTGGGGATCCATCAGAAGATCTTTCAGAGCATGCGCAGGGTGTTGAAGCAGGTGGACGAGACGGCATTGACTTGCTTGGTCATCGTGAGGGAGGAGTCCATGATAAAGCCCAGGTTGCGTGTGTGGTCCGTTGGCTTGGGTGTGGTGCCCAGGGCAGGGGGCCACCAGGAGTCATCCCAGGCAGAAGGAGATGGTCCGAGGATGAGAACTTCCGTCTTGTCGGAGTTCAGTTTCAGACATCTGGTCTTCATCCATTCTGCGACGTTTTTCATTCCTTCCTGGAGGTTGGCTTTGGCGGTGCCGTTGGTGAGGGACAGGATCAGCTGGGTGTCATCAGCGTAGGAGATGTTAAGGTTGTGTTGGCGAGCGATGGCTGCGAGAGGGCTCATGTAGACGTTGAAGAGGGTGGGGCTGAGTGAGGATCCTTGTGGAATGCCGCAGATGACTTCGGTGGCCGCGGATCAGAACGCGGGGAGGCGGACTCTCTGGGTTCTACCGGCGAGGAACGAGATGATCCACTCCAGTGCCGCTCCTTGGATTCCGGTGTTGCTGAGGTGCTGTATCAGGGTGCGGTGGCATACGGTGTTGAAGGCTGCTGAGAGGTCCAGGAGGATGAGGGCAGCAGTTTCCCTGTTGTCGAGCAGGGACCTATTGTCATTGGTGGCTGCAATGAGGGCGGTCTCTGTGCTGTGGTTTGCTAGGAAACCGGACTGTGAGGGGTTGAGGGATCCGTTGGTCTCGAGGAAGGCGGAGAGTTGTCTGTTGACGGTCTTCTCGATGACTTTGGCTGGAAAGGGGAGGAGTGAGATGGGGCGGAAGTTCTTGAGGTCCGGGTGGTCCGCGGTGGGTTTCTTCAGGAGGGCGCTCAGCATGTTTCCAGCTCTCCGGGAAGGTGGCGGATGCGAAGGAGCGATTGATGATGTTCCGGAGTTGGGGTGCGATGGAGTGCTTTGTTGAAGATGTGGTGAGGGCAGGGGTCGGCGGGGGATCCAGATTAGATGTGTTCATCAGGTGGGTGTTGTCTTCGGTGCGGACAGGGGTCCAGGTGCAGAGGGTGGTGGTGGGGGCGCTGGTTCGGTGGTAGGGTGCGTGGTTTTTGTGCCGAAGCTGTTGTGTATGTTGGGGATCTTGCGGTGGAAGAACGAGGCGAGTGAGTCGCAGAGGTCTTGTGAGGGTGTGATGTCGTTGTTACAGGCGCTGGGGTTGAAGAGCTTCTTGACGCTGCTGGAGAGCTTCTTGAAGCTGCTGAAGAGTTCCTTGCTGTTGTGGGTGTTGTGGTCCAGTCATTCTTTGAATGCTGTTTTCTTGGTGGAGCGGATCAGCAGGTGGTGTTTGCGGGTGGCGTTCTTGAGGGCTGTCATGTGTTCACTGCTGTCTGGTCGCGGCGCCAGGCTTTCTCGAGGGTGCGGCAGGTTTTCTTGGAGTTCTTGAGGTCGTTGGTGAACCAGGAGGCTTTCTTGCTGCCGGGTCTGCTGGGAGGGCTCTTCAGTGGTGCTAGTTCGTTGGCGCAGTTGGTAAGCCACTGTGTGAGGTTGCGGGCTGCTTCGCTGGGGTCCGTCGTGTTGGTGGGCGGGTTCTGGCTGAGGGTGGTGGTGAGCTGGTCGGCGGTGATCTTGCTCCAGCTTCTGCAGGGAACCTGTTGCGGGTGGTGGTGGGTCGTGGTTCTCCTGAAGTTGAAGTGGACGCAGCTGTGATCTGTCCAGTGTAGTCTGGTGGAGTGGCTGAAGGACATGTGTTTGCTGGAGGAGAAGATCGGGTCAAGCGTGTGGCCCGGCGTAGTGGGTGGGGGTGTTTACCAGCTGCTTGAGTCCGAGGTTGTCCAGCAGGGCGCCGGTGTTGCGGTCCTGGTTGTTCTCCAGGTGGAAGGTGAGGTCCCCTAGGAGGATGTAGTCTGTGGAGGTGAGGGCGTGCGTACTGATGAAGTCTGCGCTGGCTTCGCTGAATTGTGTGCGTGGTCCGGGGGGTCTGTAGATGAGGGTGCCTCTGAGGGTGGTCTTTGGGTCGGTGTGTATCTGAAAGTGAAGGTGTTCAGCAGTGGTGAGGGTTTCGTCCGAGTTGGTTGTGATGCGGATGGGGTTTCTGTGGACTATGGCGATGCCACCTCCGGTTTGGTTGAGGCGGTCCCTCCGGGTGATCTTGTAGCCGTCCGGGGTGGCTATGGCTATGTCGGGGGCTGAGGAGGCATTCGTCCAGGTTTCTGTGAGGAAGGCGACGTCTGGTGATGTTGTGTCGAGCAGGTTCAAGAGTCGGACGGCGTGCCTGTGGACGGAGCGCCTGTGGACGGAGCGGGTATTGAGCAGCATGCACTTGAGGTGGTTGTTGCTGGTTCTCAGCTTTGCGGGTGCGGTGCTGGTTCGGAGGCAGGTGAATTGGCAGGCTTGGCAGGTGAAGGGTCCGTGGGTGCGTTTCGGGGTAGCTCGGTGGCAGGCGGGGTTCCGGCCGGTGTTGAGTGGGTGGAGGGTGGCGTCGTCGTAGGATCGTTGGGTGCGCTGGCAGCGGCGAGGACCAGGGGTTCCGGTGCTGGGCGCGGTCCCAGCGCAGACTGGCTTGCCTTTGGCGCGCCTTCGGGGCAAAATCGGCTAGCCCGCTGCACGTACGCGCGGGCTCCATATGATGCAAAGTGGGAGGGAGGAGCAGCTGGGGGCGGCCAATGGGGTTTACAGAAGAAAAGGGGGGGCCACGCAGGAGCAGCAGCGGGGAGCGGGGAGAGGGCACACCAGGGGTTACAGTCCTAACGGAGTCACAAAATCTATTACAGAATGAAGTACAGTCAATAAATACCTACAATGAGGGAAATATACACAATGAGGCAACAGCGGGGAAGAAAGAAACTAGCAGCAGCGGGGTCACCGAGGCCAGGGACGAACCTGTGGCGCTGGGGCAGAGACGCGCTACAGCTGCCGAGCCGTGCAGCGTGGGGGGTGTCCTGGGTCAGGTAACACTCGCCTGCCCCGCGCGGCTCAATATGAGGCCGAGAGGGAGGAGCAGCTGGGAGGCGGGAGCGGGGCAGCCAATTGGGTTTACAGAAGAAAAGGGGGCGGGGCCACAAGGGAGCAGTGGCGGGGTGCGGGGAGGGGGACCACCAGGGGTTACAGTCCTAACGGAGGCACAAAAACTATTACAGAATGAAGAAGTACAGTCAGTAAATACCTACAATGAGGGAAATATACACAATGAGGCAACAGCGGGGAAGAATAAAAACTAGCAGCGGCGGGGTCACCTAGGCCAGGGACGAACCTGTGGCGCTGGAGCAGAGACGCGCTACAGCTGGCGAGCCGTGCGGCGTGGGGAGTGTCCTGGGTCTAGCTGTTAGTTGCATAATATACATAAGCAACAACTACGGTTTTGTTGCATATACTATTGAAAATACATTCTGAAATTAAGAAACTGCGAAAGAACTATAACGAACCTCTTTTAAGTTACCTCTAAGGCAGTGAAGGGTGGCACTGCTGCAGAGTTAAAAAAAAAAAAAAAAAAAAAAATCACCTTGAGGTTGAGGGCAAAAATGGAGAGCCCGATAGTGACCCGTTTCGGAGCCTGCTTTTTAGAACTGCCGGCGCTGAGCACTGGCAAGAACCGGCGCACTTAAAGCCCTGGAGTTAAGTTTATTATGGCCCACTTCAATAAATGTACCAAATCTGTTCTCTACAAGTACAATGGATGTCTAGAGAGAATTCTTGTCAACGATTTTCAAGGGCTGGATCTTAATTTCCCTATGCACAAATTATCATTTTACTTTTTTACAAGGTGCACACAAGATCTTGTATAAGGCCACAGTTCACACAAAATTCGGCCTTGTGAGAAATGCACAATTTAGTTGTCAAAATTAGGACTCCTACCGTATTTCTTCTACTAGCTCTCTTGACACATACGTGGTCATGTCATAGTTTATTGTTTAATTAAAATCATTACAATTCGCTCCCCAATATGAATAAAAAAATAAATAAAAACGAACAAAAGAAAGGTCATTACATGTACGATTAAAACACACATGACGTCGACCCAATCCCAATAATTACGTGTCCTTAACATAGCTAGTCGCAAATGCATTCCCCATATATTCCTGGCCACAGACTCCTCTTCCATACCAGTCCATTGTTGTCCTTGGGTTGCAAGTCGAAGCCTCGGACAACATAGATGCGCACGACGCATTCCTGGGGGCCACTGTCGGGAAGCTCCCGGAACTGACGTGGAGGGGCAGGAACCGCAGGGTCATCAGACAGCGGGTAGATCCGAAAGGAACCCTGAAAAAGATGACAAATGAAACCCCTGGTAGAGACTTCGACGTAAAACTGCGGGAAGCAAAACAATATACCTCGTCACTTCCAACCCATTAAAGCGCCAAGCCATGTCAATTGTCAGATTCATTTACATTCTATATTTGCACAAAACGTAAGAGTACATCAACGCATGCCACCAGGGTCAAAGGGGCTGAAAACTGTAAATATTGGTATAAGCACGCGCTCTACACGGCAAACTATAATCGACAGTCTTGTCTGACGCTTGAGTTTGCAAGCGACGTGAATAAGAGTGGACTTTACCACTTTCTTGCGTGTGGGGAGTGTGCCGCCTTGTGGCTAATCATGGATATTGTTACCCATTCTAAGAATATAACACCGCTTGTCGCCGAGAGGCACCGCATTCAGATAGCCAAGGGCGTACCGCAGGCCCCTGCTAAGCTTCGGGGTCTCCCAATCTCTTAATGGGGCTCCATACATCCCAAGGCTAATGAGTATCTGAATGAAACGGAGACTCGGGAGCCCTCATCGCATTCTGCAGGGGCTCCCATCATTTTGTATTACGCCACCGAGTTTATATTGACTTTGTTTTAGTACCATCCTAATAGAAGAGCGCTGCGAGTAAGTGTCGTCAGTCCTTGAGACAACAATATACTGTGATGTCACTGTCACACACTGAGGGCATACAACTGTGATCCGGAGTACAATGATGGGAGCCTCTATTATTATTATGTTTATCTGTGCGGTTCTATATAGGACGAACTTCGCCCGAGCGCTTTACACGGGAACCAGACTATTTCCAAGGCTCGAGAAGGTTCTCCAGTACCAAAATCGACACCTCGAGCCTTGAGGCCTCATCTCCTCAGTGGGGTTAGATGGGACCCGGTGCTTTAAATGGGCCGGTACTGAGTGCACTTTTCTATTTTTAGAGGGAGAGTACCTGCACTTCTCAAGAGTGACGTAATACGTTTATTTGGAGAGTACCGGCACTTCTCAAAAATAAGCAGGTACTCTGGTACAGGGTACATGCACTTCTATTTTTGCATTTCAAGCACCGGTTAGACCATTACATTAAAATAAAAATACAATTCTGCAGTAGCTAGGTTCTTGGCCGGTTACATAGTGGTAACCGCATCTAAAATCTAATATACAAACCTTAGAGGAAAAATAAATGCAAGTTGAACTGGTCTGTGGGAAATGCATGGTTTTGGCAGCAAACCTCAGTTGGATACTGAGATCCCTTCAAGTGTCTGAGTGTTTAACAAGAGGAGTCACCGATTTGAACCCTGGTTTGCACACTGAGGGGATAGTGACGTGTATTTATAGCACTATGAAGTCCCTGCCTGTGACACAAAGCACCATACATGTATTACACAGTATAATACAGGCAGTAGAAAATAAGTTGCCACAAAATATGCAAAGTGATTCCTTGCTTACTTGCTTAGAGCGTTTTCAAAAGTAATTTTAGTAAAAGTGTACAAGACTGTACCCAGGGTACGTTCCCAAACTGCTAACACACTCACAGTAACCTACAAAAAGAATAGCTTGTCACCATGTAACTTCAAATATTTGTACCAATTATAAGGTATACTGGCTTGAAGCAACCTTTAGATCTACTAATTAACCAAGTGGACACATGCACATTTCTTTCAGATAGCCGGCGCCATGGCGACAAGCCTCGTTTCTTCTGTAGTCGTCTGTCCATTCACAATACAGAAGACTCCCCCTTTCCATCTGACCCAGAGGCAACTGCTCCGGAACGTCGCTCCCAGTAGATTCCGCCCACTCTGACATTTGTTTACCACTGGAAACAGTTCCAGTGAAGCAATGTAATTGTTCTCACTTTACAGGCCCGACGACTGAATGCAGACTCCATGCAAGGACTCCCACAGAATATTAGCTGGTCCCAGATTCTCAGTCCGACTCCTCACAGAACTTCCGCCTTTATAGGAAAGACTGTTGATTGAACTCAGACTGGGAACTTACTCACCTCAATCTATTTATGCAGGGCCTGCGCTAGGCATGGACAGTGTTGGCAGCTGCCCAGGGCCTCGCACTCAACCCACCAGCATGGGGCCCCACACCAGTGCAACACACCGCCAGCCCTGTTGTACTCCTGCTGATTCAATTCAAAGAAAGGCGTCTTTGTAATTGGGCCATGAGAGGGAGGGAAGGGGGCTCTCCCTGGGCCTCTTAAGGATGGTGTCCCAGTTGCTATGAGAGGCATTGTGCAGGTTTGTCCTGAAATTAGTCCTCCTGCCCGGCTGCCCATTCAGAGACACTGCCCATTGTCAGCACTTTAGCGTCTCACAGGTTTAACTCTCAGCCCCCAAGCAATTTCCACACCTTCAGCCCGAAATGGGCTGTGAAAGAGATGCTTGTAGGTGACAGAGGGGGAGCTGCGGCACACGAGAAGTCTGAACAAAGCAGCTTCTGGAGCCCTGAATATGTCACACAAGCAAATTAGAGGGGCCTCGCACATTACCTTTCGGCCCAGGGCCCCAAAAATCCTAGAACCGGCCCTGCATGTATGACCATGGGCCCAGCTTTGTTTACAATGGAGCTCAACTTCATGCCTGCAAGAGATCAGCTCTGCCAGCCCAGGGCTTTGTATGAAGGAACTCTGCTCCGGCCCAGTGAAAGAAATTGTCTGTGCATGAACAGCCTCTGATGTACCTGTACAAGGGTTTAGCACTATGTAAGCAGGGACTTAGCTGCATCTCAGTTCAATCTGCAAAGGAGCTCAGCTCTAAAAGAGGATGAGGTCTGTTTGTGGCAGAGTCCCATTGTCTTAAGCAGAGGAACAACCAATTTAAGTTTTGGCTTCCTCTCATTAATAAAACAGGTAACAACCTTTGGTGAGCGGCAATAGTTTGAACACATGATCAATTGCACCTCTGATCTAATTTTTACTTGTTTTCTTATCCTCTCTAAACAGCTTAGTCTCATCAAGTACTTTTTGTTACAAACGTCTTCTTGATGCTCATTGCTTTTATGTCATTTTGGCATGTCTTTTTGGTCTAGATTTAGAATGAAGAAATTTAGAAAGTGTGGGGAAGATCAGGCAGCATCAAGGATACAATTTTAAATATAAAAAGAGACAAAGGTGAAATGTAAGTAGGTGATGGGCAAAATTGAAAAAGAAGAATGGCAGGGAGCAGGAGAGGGTGCAGTGGCATGTGGAGAGAGTGACTATACGGACAGAGGGAAGGATGACAAGTGCAGAGGTCCAAGTGGCAACATATGGGCAATGAAATTGAAGTTGAAGTACACCGTAAGGAAGGAAAGTGTGGAGCCTGAACCGAAAAGCGAAGGCCTCGGCATCAAGCTTGAGCTTTAAAATCTACTCTTCAGGAAGACATTAAAATGAGGGGAGACACTTGCGCCATATCTCAGAAGTAGGTATGTTTAACCACAGGACTTCACTTACTGATTTGGAGTTGTCAACGGGAGGTAGAAGGCAGGGTGGACTCAAACAACAAAAGACTGCCAGCTCAAGAGACAAGGGCCAGCTACTGCACAGCCAGTATACATTTGACTTGAGGCTTTAAAGTGTATATCTGTAGCAGTCACTCATCCCCCTTCAGCTTAAGGTTTTCCAACCACCAACTGACACTCACAAAGATGGTATAAATGCTAAAGAGGTGGACAACACAAGGGCAGAGTGGTCTGGTGTGAGAACGGGCCATCTTTCTTGCATTGGTATGCCCCCACTTTTTTCTGAACTGCTGATGTGCTTTGACTGAGTGTGCCCTGGGTTCTTTCCAACCAGGTACCCAGGGCCTGTGTTCCTTCCCTAAAACTGCGCTAAAACTAAAAACCCAATTGGCATCTCTGGCCACCTGTCAGCCCCTAGTAAATGGTACACTAGGTACCCAGGGCATGGTGACCAGAGAAGACCCATGAGGGCTGCAGCACTTATTGTGCCACCCTCAGGGGCCCTGTACCCTGGCACCCACACACTGACTTTGCAGGCTGAGTGCCTAAGTACAGAACTAAACCAAGAGTCGACATGGCACACATCCCTGTGTGCCATGCCCACAGAGCCCGCTGCCCTAGCATACTTCAGTCACCCCTCTAGCTGGGTGCCCTATGCCAGAGGTGTGGGCACAGGTGCATGAGCCCTGTGCCCCTACAGTACCCAGGGCTATTCCTGGGTACTGTAAGTGCAGTGATGCCATTTAGAGTACATGGTGCTGGGAAGTTGTCATTACGAACTCCACAGCACCATAATGACTACACTGAAGACCGACAAGTTTGGTACCAAACTTCTCAGCACAATAAACCCGCACTGATGACAGTGTGGGATTTAATGTAAAATGCACCAGAGGGCATCTTAGAGATGCCCCCTGAAAACCTAACCTACAATCCACGTCTGGGCTGAGTGGCATGCAGAGGCTGCCACACAGCAGACATGTTGCTGGACCCCTGGGTAGGAGAGCCCCCACTCTCCTGGGCCTGCAACAAAGCACATCCTGGGTGAGGTGCTAGGTCTCCTCGCCCAAGATGGGCAGGGGGAAGCTTCAAAGGCATGCCGCCTCTGTGAGCTTCCCCAGACCATTTGCTGTACCCAGCAACAAGCCCCCCACCAATACTGACCCCCACTCTGGCAGGCGGGAAAAACTATGTCAGGAAGGGGGGGGGGGGGTGGTGCCAGCCTGTGCCAACCCGACCCCTCAGGTGGGGGAGACTAGGTGAAGCACAACCCCGGGCTCCAGCCACCTAGAAGATGGGGAGCCCTTCCCAATCCCATCTAGGCTACTGCCCACCTCCCACAGGAGAGGAGCAGGCTAGGGGGGTGTACTCACCCCAGGACAGGGACCCATTGGTCCCTGTCCGTGCCCTACCTGTAACACCCCTAAATTCAGGATTTAGGGGCTCCCTGAACCTACCTTCCTTAGATTATAGATATGAATAGAAGAAAGAAGATCAAGAAGAAAAAGACCCGACGTGCAGCTGCTAACAACAGAACGACAACAAGTGACTTGGCCCCAGCCCTACCGGCCTGTCAATCCTGGAACTTGCTCCTGCTTAATCCCAGCAACTCCTGCGGACAGCAACCTTGGGACACCGGGGGGACCTGCCTGCCTTGACCCTCTTGAAGACTGGGACACCCGTCAGCAGAGGCTCTGCTGCAACAACCCACCTGGTGCCAACCAGGAAGCTCCGGACCAGCCCACTCTGCACCCGCCGGGCCGGGCCCAACGGAACCAAGACCACGTGACGTCCCCTCAGCGACTGGGACCCGAAGTCCAGTGCCCAAAGACCCCCCTTCGACGAACCAGCAGACGCCTGCAGACTCAGAACCAGGGGTCACCCCAACCGCGACCAGCCGAGGGTAAGCTTTTCTGACACCCAAAGACACCCCTGCACCCGGTACCCTACAGCCCCCTGTGCCTCGCTTTGGGGTACCTACCTGTGCGCCAAGATCCCAACTTACCTCTCAAAGTGCTGGTCGCCCCTGGAGTCTCTGTCCTAGCCTGCAGCCTTTGTTCCCTTTTGGCCTTTCCCATTGGATAACATTGAGCGCCCGACAGCTCAAAAGCACCCTGCACCCAGCCGCCCGAGTGCCGCTCGCTGTGCCACCTTTGTCCTATCCTACTTCCCCCCTTGCCCTGAGCAAGTGACCAGGAGCCCAGCTCCCACAGCCGCGTGGCCTGCTAGCCAGCAGCCACCAACCGAAGCCCCCTTCCTCTCATTGGATATTATTGGGCCTACCTACCTCTACACCCGGCTGCCCCTCTGCCACTGGGTTTGAACTAACTGTACTTACGTGACCCTGGGGGACCCTTGAGTCTATGCCAAGAACCTTAACTTCACCAACCAAGTACTCACCTGGAAACTGGTAACTCACTTACCAGCCATTGGATAACATTGACCAATTTTGACTCGAAAATTTTCTAAGTGTGAAGTTTTGAAAACTGAAAAGATTCATATAAAATCAGCCAAAGTCCGAATTCCGAAGTACTCACTTGTGATCAGGGGAGAAGCCAGTACTGTACCTTTCAGCCCAGTACTGAACCTCAAAAGTAATCCCACCCGGGTTTACTAGTAATCCGTATTTTCTACATAGGAACTCGTTGTCTGCTTTTCTATGACATTTCTTTTAAGTGTGTACTTTTGAAAAGTTGAGATTCTTTAGAAATCCTACGAAATACTGAAACGCAATTACCAACCTGTTCTAAGTTAAGACCCCATGCTGGCCCTAGGAGACCAGTGCTGGATTACAAAAGTAAATCAATCATACTTTACCTGCATTCTGAAGTTTCTCCCATTGAATAACATTGTCAGATTTTCATTGAAAAGTTTCTAAGTGGGAACTTTTAAAACAGCTTTATATTCATGGAAATTCACTACAGTAACAAACGTTTTTGCTAATCTGGTTTCAGCTTAGACCCAGGACTGAATCTATGATCTAGTCCTGGACCTACCAAAGTAATCTGCATAGTAATCAACTGTACTTAAATGTAGAAAACCCATTGATGAGCACAGTGAGCTACTACACAGCAGCATGAGGGTGGTGTTTCGAATTATACGATTTTTCGTATTGGCGCCGGGGACCCCATCCCCGGGGCAGGGCATTTTTGAAATGGGAAACAACACGCTTTGCCCCCCTCCCTGGGCCAAGCTTTTCAGTATTTTTTTTTAGAAATAATGGAAGGGGGCTGCACAGCACCCTCCTGGGGAGATTTCGGCCCTGGGGACCCCATCCTCTAGTGCCCAGCCTTTAGTCTGGTTGCCCTGGTCCCACCCAGGGCACCCAGACACTTTGTTGGGGACTGCAGGGGAAGCCTAAAGGCCCCCGCAGTTCCTGCTGGCTCCCGCATCCTGCGGTAAAAGCCATTGCTTTTGGAGGGAGATAATGAAAATGCAGCTCCCTCTGTCCAAAAGCAATTCTGCTGTGCAAAAGCAGTTCCACTTCAGCAAGCAAGAGCATTTGTGATGCTCTCACTTGCTGAAAGTGGAGCAGCATTTGCTATGGCTTGGTGGGAGCGGTAATGCTCCCACCAAGCCAAAGCAAACTGCAATGTCCCGGGGTGGGCACACAAGAACACTGCAGGGGCGGTCCTGGGGGGATTGGCAGTCCCCAGGGCCATTATTGGCTCCAGGAGGGCCCCCCCCTCCTTTGATTGTACCCCGGGGAGGGGGTGGTCCCAGAGGTTGGGGAAGGGTCAGCGTGGCCCCCCCATCCAATTTAACAAGAGCCCCGGGGAGGTGGTGGTCCATGCAGCCCCCGTATTGTTTAAACAAAGCCCCAGGGAGGTTGTTGATACCGGGATTGGGAGGGGTCCAGGAGGCCTCCCATTTTTAAATTAATAAGCCCCAGGGAGGTGGTGGTCCCTGGGGCATTTATAAGCTCCAGGAGGGGAAACCCGTGCTCCCCTCCTTTTTTCTACTGCCTGAGGACCTGGCCCACCTGGGGGCAAATTACAAATAAAGCACAGGAGATCTGCTCTGTTTGGATTTTTTGGCGGCAGTTGCAGATTCTGCGTGACCTCCAATGAAATCTTTGAAAATAAATGTTTTCTTTGGCCTGCGGGTTCCCAGATGGACCCCAGGAGCAGGTCTAGGGGTCAGGGTATTCCTACTATGCCCCTTTTGCTTTTTGTTGATTTAAAAACATGGTTTCTGTGACTCTGCTACAAGCCCAGTCCCAAGATGGCTGCCAACACTTCCTAGTTGAAGTGTTGGCAGCCAATCGCATTTCACCACGGGGACTGTTCGATCCTTAGAGGATCCGCATCCCTATATATCTATATTTTGATTTCCTATTAATTACAAAAACTACTGAACGGATTTACACCAAATCACAAAAAGGCCCTTCCCTGGAGCAACATCTACTTTCCTGCCACATTTGGTGTAATTCCCTTCAGCAGTTCGGGCTATAGCGGTGTTTAAAGGCCCTATGGGAATTAGCACTGGGTAAACACTCTTAAGTGTAACTTTTTTTCTAGGCCCATGCTTGACAAATCACCCCGAAACTTCAAAGACAGCCGCTGAAGTGAGCAGCAAATTGGTTTTGAAAATTTTGTAAAGATTTGCCAAACGGCGTCAAAGTTATTGGCAAAACGAAAAATGTTTTTCCAATGGAAACTAGGTTCCAACTACAACTACCTACTGGCGACCGCCAGTCAGGGCTGGACTGGGAACGTAAACCGACCAAGGCAGTTAAGGTAGACAAGCCGCAGGGGGGGGGGGGGGAGTGGGTGGCATCCTGGTGGGAAACACTGCTGCTGCTTTTGGTACAGTGGGCCAATATTGCAAAACCGGCCCCCTGCACGAAAAACGCCCCCCACCGGTCCAAAACTAGCCCCCACCCTTCCGGCCCACTGGGAAGACGCCCCGTGCTCGCTACGGTCAGCCTGGCCCTGCCGCCAGTGGCTGATCTATATCTTACAAGATTGAGCATGCAGATTTATTCTCTAGTATCACATCCCACAGACACAAACATGACAGAAAATCTCTTGAAAATTAGAAATTTCATGGAGGATGCTGCAGAGATTAACATCTCCATTACTGTTGGGAGTAATATGTTGTAGAGAGACCCTCCTGTAAAGTTTAAAGGGTTCTAATTAAAGACCGCTCGCTAGACCATCCTGTGCTGTTTTATCTGCCGATTTGAGTGATATTTCGTGTCTCCTATTAATGAAACACTGTTCGATAAGGATGATCACCACAAATGTGGTGAGGCACCTTAGGAACTTTGTACATAAAATGAAAGTACAGCACTGTATACAGTTTTGTTTATTTGGTGTCGAAGACGGAATAATGACCAGAAACAGTTTTGTTAGACGAGTTGTCTACATGCTACACAACATGTTCAGGCATGCTCAAATGTACTTTAAAATACTGTGAGGATAAGTAGGGGTTGTGTAGAAATGTTACTACACAAAGCAACAGCCGTTACTGATCTAAAACAAGTCACTGCCAGTCTGGTGCCATTCAGTGCTGTCACTTCATGTGTATTGCGCCGTTGGGGCGGAGGCGTTGGTATTAGAGTGTGGCTTGATCCAAATGTGTGTGAACAACAGAGACAGCAGCCTACGTTACTTTGTGTCCCATTCAGTCTTGGAAAGTCAGGGTGAACTGCTGACAGCAGTGTCAGGACCGCAATTCTGGTCCAGTTGTAAGAGTATGCGTCTCTTACGACTCCTAATATAGTATGGTTTCCATCACATTACACAAGTCCCAGGCTCTTTTGCCTGTGATGGAAGTTTTTAATTTCCTATCATAATTGCAATTAAAACTTAACATGGCCTTCTACTTGTACTATTGGCATTCTCCTTGTACTATTGGTTCAATACTTTTCTTAAGAAAATATTGAAAGCAAAAAATACACATGGAAATTAAATCAGCTAGTATTAAATATAATGATTTTAGTGAAGTCACTGTGAAGCATGTGCGTTTCAGAATAGTGAGAAGAAAGAACACAAAGTAATTAATGTAACAAAAACCACCAAGGCTTCAAAAACAGCTCTATGCTGGTCAACTAGAGCAGTCCACAACAGTTTGTTTATATGCCTTGAACAACAAAAGGATAACAGGATGAATTTTTTGCATTACACTTCAAAATGACTCCTTCCTGTTCCGTCATCTACATTTGCATTTTAAAGAAAATGCTTCTTACATCTATTTTGAGAATTGAAATGGCACTTTACCTTAAACTCTCCTACAACGGAAGGGTCCTCGCTTTCATCAGCTTTGCCTCTGAAAAGTTTGAAGGTATCACAGAAGTCAGTCAGTCCATCAAAATCCGGGACATTCTCCAGCTCGGTGTCATACACCTGCAAAAAAATGGTAGGTAATGGCACAGGATCTGCAGAATTAACCCACACGCATCACTACGAGGCACACATGCATGACGAGTTCCTCTGTACAACTATTAAATATATGACAGCAATCATCACGTCACTCCATCAATAATGAAGTGCCTTAATCAAAAACTGAGAGGGTTTGATTGGTAGCAGAGGAGATATTTAGAGTTAATATTACAGTAAGGTTTACATTGATGCAACACATCCAATTAGCCCTGTTTGGTAAGAAGTTTGTCAGTGACACCCAAGGAATACTGTTCTTTGGGTGCAATTTTCACCAACTCAATCAAGCCATTTCATCTTCCAGTCCCACTACTCATAAAAAACCCAGTAAATTTAACCCCTTCCACACTCATGACGAGCTGGGCTCATCATGGTGTAGCCTCCTCGTACACTCATGACGAGCCCAGCTCGTCATGAAGAAGGGGCTTTTAGAAATCTCAGCACAGGGGGGGGAAAACGCATAGCAGCCATGGAGTTAAAAGTTAGCCAAGTCTAGGTCCCCTGTTCAGGTTAAGTGACAAACTACAACAGGCTGAACAGGAGAATTTAAACCTGGTAGAAAACCATCTGAGAAAATATCCCACTCCATTTTGATCTCCTTTGGCCACCTCACCAATAATCCACCTTTCAGGATGGGCTTTGCTCTTCTAAATATTACCTTTATAGTGTCATATCCTTTCTGAAGATATTGTCCACATTTCTCATGGTCTCCCGTTGAAGCATAATATTTACTCCACCAGTCAACAATTTCTTCTTCCTACAACAAAGTACACACATCTTAGCACAGTGTCATGGAAATGAAACCGTTCATACAAAGAGGCTTAGCAAAGATTGATGAAGCATGTTATGTATAAATATCAAGGAGAGAGGTAGGGAGAGTATATGACACTCTTGTTCCCCGGTCAAATATCAATAAACAAAGGAAGAGTGTATGGGAGGAGGATAAGCCATTCTGGGAGCACAATAACAACCACACTAGGATGTTTAGGAAGGCCCTCACTCACCACCTAGTGATGACATGCTTCATCATCGGGCCCCACCAAAGAGACCGAATGTCTCTTTGGTGTGCTGCAACGCCAGGATTACTGCGGAGCTGGTTGGTGAGTTTAGGGCGTGTTGAGTGGAAATGAACATATAGTGAGTGATGGGGGTATTTTAAAATGGTCAGTAGTGTATCTGAAGTAATTTTATTAAATGATCACTAAAGACAAAAAGTATAAAATATATGTGAGGATCCAGTCCACTTTTAATTGAGTGGTGGGATCCTAGAGAGTAGTCAACATGTTTCTTGCCATCGAAACGGTGTTAATTTACCCGGCAATTCGTCAGGACTGGGTGTGATAAACCCTGGCGGTATGGGCACTCTAAGGCCCAACCTTACCTAGGGACGTGAGATGTGAAAATTATAAAAATAGTGAGTGAAAAAAGTGCAAAAAAATTAGGAATAATTGATTAATTCCTAAGTACTCCTGGTTTAGGAGGCTTCTACTGATCGTTTCTGCACTTCGGGGTCCGGTTCGAGGGCGACGTAGGTACACTAAGGGTGCCGAGCGTCGAGGGCGGTGTGCCGAATACGCTCCCACCCCCCTCCTGAGACCCATGGTGTTTATTCCCAACACCTTAAAAGTGCAGAAACGATCAGTAGAAGCCTCCTAAACCAGGAGTAATTAGGAATTAATTATTCCTAATTTTTTTGCACTTTTTCACTCACTATTTTTATCATTTTCACATCTCACGTCCCTAGGTAAGGGTGGGCCTTAGAGTGCCCATACCGCCAGGGTTTATCACACCCAGTCCTGACGAATTGCCGGGTAAATTAACACCGTTTCGATGGCAAGAAACATGTTGACTACTCTCTAGGATCCCACCACTCAATTAAAAGTGGACTGGATCCTCACATATATTTTATACTTTTTGTCTTTAGTGATCATTTAATAAAATTACTTCAGATACACTACTGACAATTTTAAAATACCCCCATCACTCACTATATGTTCATTTCCACTCAACACGCCCTAAACTCACCAACCAGCTCCGCAGTAATCCTGGCGTTGCAGCACACCAAAGAGACATTCGGTCTCTTTGGTGGGGCCCGATGATGAAGCATGTCATCACTAGGTGGTGAGTGAGGGCCTTCCTAAACATCCTAGTGTGGTTGTTATTGTGCTCCCAGAATGGCTTATCCTCCTCCCAGACACTCTTCCTTTGTTTATTGGCATGTTATGTATAAACAGCGATGCATCTAAGCAGATACACTAAAATATGGACAATAACTTGGTAGTGGAACAAGCCAACAAAACCTGGTGAAGGCTTACCAAGGGGTTTACTACCTTAATGTTTTTGTCAATGCAAACAAAAGAACATTCACATTTTCAAGTGTCACTAAAAACACTGGAGAGGCAGTGAGCTCTTCCTGCTGCCCGAATCCTTCACCCTGAACTTTCGATTGTTCCTTCCAGGTTGTCGTAGCTAAATGCAGGCTTTCAGAGCTGGGAGGAGGCAGAGGGGCAAGATGCTGCAGGGATGTTTTACATCCCTTTTGACCTTCATTGTTGGCATGCAGATTTCCACTCAGCCCCTTTCATCCCCTGCTGCCACACACTAGTAGTTTGACCTGCATCAATGCATGCCACAAGTTGTAGGTTCAGCTCAAACTCACGTCGGTGTAACTGATCAAGGTGCCATGTGATGGAGAGAGTACACACGAGGTGCCAAGCATTGACTAGGCTGCCTCCCCTCTCTTTCCTGCAGCATCAGGTGTGATTTACAGAAAGAGTTAACTGTAGCAGCACACACCACTGCCTAAAACCTTGATCTGTTAGTGTGCCACAGCTGGTGCTGTGGGTGGGGCAATTGAAACCATGTTCCTGCCACAAGCATAGTCTAAAAGTGTTAGTCCACTGCCACTATTCTGAAGCCAACTGTCCTTCATCAGAGGTCCCGTCTGAGGACCCCTAACGTCTGTGGTAGGAAATTGGAACATAGGAGCGCCCACTACGGTGTGTAATTTTGTTACAAAGAGGTGTTCAAAAATAATTCTCTTTTGTCCAAACTATACCATCTTTATTTTTATTTTTTTAAAAGGCCCGGTGAATCAGACAGGCATCTACAAATGCCTTATCAGATGACAGATAGACAAGTCAGAGGCCAATGTATTCAAGATATTAATCAAATGTAAAATATTTATTTTAATTTGACCACATTTAGTACAAGTTAAATCTTTTTTACAGAAAATTTTATGTGGTCATTTCAGGGCGCATACTATCGAGCATTAAAAGACCAAATGAGCAACAAATTAAAATCTAGAGGCTGGATAACAAATTGTGCCAGTAGAACCAATTCCACTTAAGTGCTGCATTCAGAATCTTAATACACCTTGTAAGAATATAATATGTTGATTATCTGCCCTGCACTGCGGTGTTTTGCCACAGCAGCAATCTATTTTGTAACTGTACCACACGGTCAGTCTAGGTAATCCACTCCTAAATGGCCACAGATGCTTGTGACAATGCTTTTCAGACTAAACCTTCAGTCTATTGTAACATTATTTCCTTTTAAAGTTAACTGCAAAATGTACGATGCAAACCGCTTAAAGATACCAACATTTGCAGGGGAGCGCAGCAGGGCTGCCCCCTGTCGCCATTCCTATTTGCGCTAGTGATCGAGCCACTCGCCTGAGTTATCCGTCAGAAACATGCAATGGCTGCGCTACGATTCCAGTTGTGACCCCATATCATCTCACTATATGCAGATGACATGGTGCTCTACATCAGAGAGCCAACCACCTATCTGGCTCCCGTTATTAGAGAATATGTAAAATTTAAGTATTACCCAGGGTTGTGTATTAATTGGACGAAATCCATTATTCTACCATTAACACCAGACACAAAAGACTGTGCAATTGAATACACTCTGCAGTGGGAAATGGGGTCTGATAAAATTCTAGGACTGTGGGTACATATGGACCCTACCATCATGTTGCAGGCCAATTATGGTAAGCCAATGTCCAGACTGGAGGATTGAGTGTAGCGGTGGATGACACTCCCCCTTCTCCCTGGCGGATAGACTGGCTGACATTAAAATGATAGCACTACCACAATTTTTATATTTAGTCATTAACATCCCAATAGTATTGTCTGAGTCTTTCTTTAAGCAACTACGCTCTCTGTAGAACACGCTAGCATGGGCGGAAAAGAAGCAGAGGATTAGCTGGGAGTTTCTCACCGTACCCTAAAGAGATTGAGGGTTTTGCGCCCCCAGATTTTATACTGTACTATCTGTGTGTGCAAGCGCACTTCGCACACTACTGGTACACAACGCGTGAGTTCATACCGTGTGTGGCGATCGAACATGAGGATGCCACCCTGGTACCACTCATGGCTATTTTACAGCATAAGCGCAGTGAGATTCATCACACTGAAATAAACACCCTACATACAATGTTGCAGGCATGGCTTGGATTAGCTAGGTAAGCAGGGAAGGAACTGATCGTACACCACCCGGACATAACAGTGACACAGGAAAATAGATCGCTGCGGGGGCTGCGAGAGGCAGGCCTGCATACGATGGGGGATTTGTATAAGAGTGGTACCTTTCTAACATTGACAGATGCAAAGGCATCACAAGATAACTCCCCGCTATCGGCCTTTCTCTATTACCGCCTCAGAGCGGCTGTGAGAGCGCATAATCCGTACTTTCCCATAGAACCACCTACTCTCATGGCACTACAGGTGCTGATTACTAGTACGTCACTTCAGCACCTCATCACCAAACTATATATGCTGCTGCACAGAAGGATGTAACACCGGGTGGCGGGAAGGCCATGATGAAATGGAATACAGGATTGGTACAGCCTATAGGGGTAGAAGACTGGAGAAATTGCTGTTAACGATTAGCTACACTGACATCAAATTTTAATTTGCGAAAATACAGTTTACAATTCTTAATCAAATGTACTATACCCCTATCCAACTGTATAAATATGGCCTACGGGGTGAATCTAACTGTCAGATGCAGGGTCCTTGGAGGCATACTTTATGCATCTGGCCGCCGGCAGGTAAAGCAATTCTGAGTGTAAGTGAGAGAAACCTTAACCGAAATGGTTGGAATGCGAGTGAAGTGTGAGCTTACTGGGATTACTAAAAGACTTCATGGCACTAAATACGAAATTAATGTCTGTGAGCTTATTACTTCCAAAACAGAGTGGCACTGCATTGGAGAAGTAAATCAAATCCAACAAAGGCTGCATGACTGGCCGATATGGCACATTGCAAGAAACGACTTGAACTGTATGCGGACTAACAACCACTCACCTGTAGATCAAAGGATTATTGGGGACCAATGATGGCTTATTTGCAAACAAACTGTGGAAATGGTGGGTAATGTAAGGTGTAGAAGGTAGTAAAGTGACAGCAGACAAAATATATAAGATGTCTGACAACCTTAGCTGCACTAAATGTGTGTGCCATCAAACGTGAGGCCTATATGTATGCCTACTTTGTAATAGCAAGGATATTGTGTGGGTATTGTTGGTATATGTTAATTGTATGTACGTTTTGTACATTAAGCTATCTTGAAAAAGTAAATTGAAAAAAATGATAGCAACATTCAATGTATAAAATGGTAAAAATATACAATATTTAAGCAATAATTCAGTGGTGTTTGACCTAAATCAAGGGCATCCTGAGACACGAGAAGCAGTCCAATGATACAACCTGCCATATGCAGCAAATCCTCGCTGTGCAAGACCTTCAGAGTGTACAGACTGCGTCGATCTCAACACCCGCTGTGTGGATCTTCAGCCACATTTGATAGGCGTTGACTGAAGGGTCTGGCCACTGCTGTGTGGGGCCAAAAACTGAGCAGAAGGGGTTGGCTGCATCCAAGCCACGTGAGGGATAGCCTTTGGCCATGTGTAGTGGGGGTTGGCTGCAGGGCCTGTTCTATTAGCGGTTTACTTTTTTAAAAGATGTTTGAGAGTTTGCAGATCCCAGAAATATATTTAAGTGACAGAGAGATGCCTAACTACGAACTACGAACCCAGAGCAAGCTTGAGAGCCTGGTACCACCAACACAGGAAAAACTTTGCAAGCACTATCAGGATCTGCAATTCCAGACCCACAATAAGTCTGAGTAGGAGCCCAGTTGGATTTGTAAGCATTTTTTGACTAACAGAGCTTTGCAAACACGGGTTCATGGTACTGCATGAAGCAATGCTCCTAATTTCTAAAATGTAATCTCTTCCTGCCCAAACGGGGATACTTTTAAATTCTAAATTCTTCAAAGCTACCAAACTGAAACACCAAAACCAAGGCACTTTGAGTAAACTTCTCCCTTCATGCCACATATGGTTTAATTCCACTCAACCACGTTTTCCTTTGTCACGAAACAAAGAATCCTACGGGAATTCAAACAAGAAATGGCATTTTTTGATCCCCCCCCGCTCATTTGGCTCCCACTTGATGCATCTGTGCACTACCTGCCATAAAAATTACAAACTTTGATGTACTTAAAAAAAAAGAAATATAGAATTATAATTCAGATTGATCAAAAGACCCCAAAACTATTGGCACAACTAATTATGGCAAGTCTCATCTGACCATAACACAATGAGTATATATAGGATTTAGGCCCAGATGTCTGTACTGGGGTGAATGTATGACATTGCTCTGCATTCTGTCCAACTGTTTTTGCATTTGTCACCCCGAGTGGGATGGCCATGCTCAGATGTGAGTCCCATGCTCTCCACACCACTGGAGTCAAGCTATCCTGGCTGAAGACGGCTGATAGCCAGAAACCGGTCCTAGGATGCTTGATTCCGGTCCAGGAAAGACATGGCTTGGCAGTTTGGGCTGGACTGTTCCCATGAGGCACAGGTCAAGGCTGATTTGCATATGGCCATGTCTGAACTGGGGTGTTGTGGAGTGCAAAAAAACGATGGATTTAGGCCCAGATCTCTGTACTGGGGTAAATGTATGACATTGTTCTGCATTTTGTCCATCAACTGTTGTTTTATCATTTTGTTGGGGCCATATCTCAAAGTGCATGTATTTCATTATCAACATTTATCCTCAATTCATAGTACAAATTGCCATGTGCACAGATACTCCCTCTTGGGGGTGGTAGAGAGTCCGGTAGCAAGATGGCCGCCCAACTGTGAGGCTCTGCTGGCAGGAGCCACTAACCCAGCTTTTATCCTGAGTACATGGGAGCTTTGTGCCGCAAAAAAACTGGAGGTGTACTGACGGCACCCTGCTGCTTTGGGGACCCAGTTGTCTCCTGTATTAGCCCAGAAAAGATCATTTTGCAGTGCTGGGTTGCTAGGCCTGGGCACATGGCCGCACTGCCGACTTGGGTGTTGAGTGGAGTCCAGGTGCTATGGAGTTCGGAGCATCAGTGTTTGGCGACTGAGATATATCTGGACTGTCCCCCTATGTGGCCATAAAAGAAGTGCTTGGTCCTGGCGATGGGTGTGCCCGGAGAGATGGAATAACAGCCAACTGCAGGCCATCGGGGCTGTGGAGCCACGTTCTAGATGGGCCAGCGTGGATAGCCCTGAGGCCCGTTCAGAATCTAGGTGATGGTGCGCTTGTCCCCACTGCAGAAGAGTGCAGTGACCCTTGCCCCTTGGATGGGCCAGCAGGGCATGGGAGTCTGAAGCTGCTGATTGGTGCCACAGGACTGCAGATAGGCCCAGGAGTAGTATCAGCGGTGTGGAGAAAGCTCTGGGCAATTATCTCGGCTCCTGGGCCTGGAGGCATGGACCCTTGCCCACCTGCCATTGAGGACACCCCTGGGTAATGCTCTGGTGAAGCAGGTGACCTGCCAGCCTTAGAAGACACAGCAGTGTGGGAAGCCTGTTGTATAAGGGAGCCGGCCAGCAAAGGGAGGCTGCACAGTGGGAGTGAGGGACACTCCTGGCCTGCATATGAAATGCCCTGAGGCGGCAGAGGCCCGAATATACACATACCAAAATTGGAGTTTCAGTGCCACGTTAACAGACCATATGTACCAGGTGTGGCCTGCTGACAGAGTGCTATTTGGTGCAGCAGTGCTGGATGGTGGGGGACCCTGATCCATCTCCCCACAGCTGCCAGCCCATAGGAACCCCAGACACAAGGCCTCTCTGCACAATTATGTTGCTGGCAGAATCGGCATGTTCTCTCACCCCATGACATCTGTTGTCATCCTCGGCTAATCCACAGAAGGTGTTAGAGTGCGTGGCACCTTAGGGCCCATTCGGTGCCCTGGAGAATGAGCCTTGGCCTGCTCGAGCCCCTCGGGGGAGTCGGTGAGGTGGGGCTGTGTAGGTGGGAACGCAGCTACTCATAGGGTCTTGCAGTTGCAGATCCAACACACATGTAGGCAGGCTCTGCTGAATTCTGGTTGTGCTGAGAGGAAGCGACAGCGGTCTACTCATGCCAGATGTCAATTGGAGAGTGGCAGGATCTTGGCTGATACTGGGGCCTAGAAGTGGATCAGAATAGACACTGGCTTGGTAAAAGACACTGCCTGCAGTGCTCTACTGAATGGAAAATGGGTAACGTGGATGCAAAGCAAGCAAAACTTTCTTTTGAGAATCAATGACAGGCCCACACAACGGATCCCCCAGCTGAAGACACCCTGCAAAGTCAGGGAGGCGAGACTGCCCTGGCCCCTGAGCCAGATATCAGAGCCATGTTCCTGGACTTGAAACACAGCCATAGATCCGAAAATGGACCTGCTAGCCAACAGGTTGGACCGCCTTAAATAAAAAGTAGACAAGCATGATGACAGGATTGATCAGCTTGAACATTGCACCTTGGATGTAGATGGACAGACTGTGGATAAAGAAAAGCTATTGTGCATGTAGAAAGTACTAGAGGTGATAAGTAATAAAAATGAGGACCTAGAGGAGCGCTCAAGAAGGAACAACCTTCAGATCCTGGGAGTGCTTGAGTCAACAGTTATGAGCAGAATAGAGGATTATGTCAAGGGCATGCTTTCATTGCTCTTTGAGGAGGTGCTCTCTGCTATGTTTTTCGTGGGGGGGGGGGGGGCACAGGTCCCTTGGTCAGAGGCTCCCACTGCGGACACCAGCCAGTCTTATGAGAACTCGCTTATTGAAATATAGGGACCGTGATGTGACCTGGCACGTGAGATGACCGCTACAATACTAGGGGAATGAAGTGTCCATATATCCAAACTTCACAATGGCAGTGCAGGCTGACAGATGAGTCTTCCTGCCAGTTAAACATGCCTCCCCGGTGCGCAGATGCTAAATACTCACTGCTGTACATTGCTAAGCTGTGGATACTACACCAGGGGAAGACCCACTACTTCACTGAACTTAAGACCGAGTCCAAGTTCTCCAGGTCAATCCCGTCGAAAATGGAGGGCTCTTCCCGGGTGCTCATGAAGCTGACTTGAAGCATCTCAGTGACAATCACCAGCTTCGAGACACCTTTGCTACATGCAACCAGTTGGTGACTCGGGAGCTGGTCTTGCCCTGGCTATGGCTTTTTCCAATGAAGTTGTGCTGAATGTTGATCATCTGCAGGTACGAAAAGGAGACATTTATAATTTGAGCTCCTCACCATGAAGATTGTGGTAAGTGAGATAAAAAATGGTCAATTGGTGACTTGGTCCATTGTATCAGATGATGTGGCAGCAGGGTGCATGGTGGTAATTGTCCACTTACAGCCCTGATATACTTACATGGTGCGCCCAAGACCTCATGATGTTATTCCCTCCAGGCACCCGGCTCGCTGAGGCTGGAGTAAGATGGACCTCTAGACCTCGCCACACAGAATTATTCCCTGAGAATTCTGCTAACTTGCTGTTGGGGTTACACAGAGGGAGGGTTTATGGAATTTGGCCTGAATGGGGGGCAAAACTGTACGCTGGCGGAATGTATTTGGGTAGTTACTCGCAGCCCGCTGGCTGCTCTTTGTTTTCCCTGTCCCTCAGCCTATAAACACACATTGCATGGCTTGGCAGCAGGTGCTGGCACGCATGAGAGGCTGATGAGTGGCATCTAGGAGGCACGCACCCCTTGCTCAAACTCTTTATCACACATGCACCCAGTTAAGGTCCTAACCTGGATTGCCCGCAACCTAAATGATTGGTGGAAGGAGCAACACGTCCTGGCCTATTTTCAGCAGCATTCAATAGATATTTGCCTTCTGCTGAAGCTACGTCTTGCTGAAAGTACCCAGGCACAGCTGTGGGCGAGATGGGTGGGTGGTAGAAAAACACATGACATACTATTTAAACTATGCATGAGGGGTGGCTATACTCAATCACAAAGGTCTACCATGGCACACAAAACATGTAATACGTGACCCTGATATTTGATGCTTTGTGGTATTTTTCAGGGCCACCCTGTCAAACCTATCACAGTATATGGGTCCAACGTTAATGACCCCCAAGTTTTTTGCTGAAGTGTGGTGCATGGCATGCTCCTTAGGCCCTATTGAGAAATTGTGTTTTGTTTTAGATTCAGAGGCAGACAGATCAAGTGATTCCAGGCGCTTACACCTGCAGGCAGTGACCCAGCTGTGTAAGGTTATAGAGGACTTTGAGCTCACTGACCTGTGGCTCACCCAACCCCTAAAGGACTCTGAAGGAACATGCATAACGGGGGCGCACACCACTCCTCTCCTTGTCTGAACACAACCTACGAAAGCCAAGGACAGTGTATTTGTAACAGAGTTTTATATGTCATGATGACGGCTGACTTAATTGTATGCAAAGTTTGTAATTAAATTACCTATTTTATATACAGTAATGATTCTCTACATTGTAGATTGTTGCAAGGGTTTTAACAAATCACGCAATGAAGTTATATAAATAAATACCCTGGTGGAAAGTTGAGATAGCCAAACTCTATGGCTTCATAGCCAAATTGCTAGATTGTGCTCCTTGGGGTTTGAGTGTCTGACTTCTCCATGGTTCTGGGCGAGAAATCTGGCATTGAGATGAAGCTTTTGATGTTGAAGTACTGACAGTTTTGAGTTTTGTGAACCACAGATGATGAGCCTAAGTGGGAGACACTAGAATCAGTGTGAGGGAGGTTTGCCTGAGCTTCTGAACCAGAAATGGAGGGAGAGGTGGAAAAGCGTAGGCAAATATCCCTGACCAGTTCATCCGTAGGGCAGTGCCTTTGGATAGAGGGTGTGGGAACCTGGATGTGAAGTTTGGACATTTTAAGTTGCCTACTGTGGCAAACAGATCTATTTGTGGGAATCCCCATTCTTGAAAGTATGGAAGGAGAACCTGGGAATGCAGTTCCCACTCGTGTGTTTGTTGCCGCCTTCTGCTTAGGAGATCAGCAATCTGATTGTTCCCTCCTGGGAGGTGCTCTGTCAGAAGATGAACTCTGTGATGAATTGCCCAATGCCAAATGGTCTGAGAGAGGAGTGACAGTTACAGAGAATGAGTCTCTCCTTGTTTTTGAACATACTACATGGCTGTCATTGTCTGTGTGGACTAGGACAACTTTCCCTATGAGGTGAGACTGAAAAGATTTCAGTGCTAGAAACAAAGTTAGAAGCTCTAGATAGTTGTTGGCCCATTAACCTTGAATTGTCAAGTTGTGAAGATGGGCACCCCGACCTGTGACCGACAAAACAACACATTTTCGAACACAAGAGAGTGATTAGAAACAAGGATGTGACTTGCCCAGTGGCTAGACACTTTCAATCTTACCCTCAAAGCAATAGGAATCTCGTCAAATTCTTTTGTCTTTCCCAAGTACCTCATGATGTGAGAGGCAGAGACTGGAAATTAAAGCTCCGTAGGTTGAAATCATGATACATGATCGATTTACAAACTAAAACACCCACAGGTTTGATCAGCAGTGAAGAATTGGGGGTTCACTTACAAAAGCTGATATAAGAGGAATAGAAGTCATCTTGGAAAAGAAATAGATGAGGGTCACTACACACTCACAGCACTAAAATGGTCCATATTAGAGAAGTCAGGAGAACAATTGGTTTCTTATAAATGCCCATTGGTGGGCTAGATAGCAAGGTATTGAGTTACCCGAATAAAAAGGATAAAATACATGCGAGAATGAGAATAGATTATTTCAATAAAAGCCCATATAGGCCGAAATTAAATATTGTGGGTTGGATTTCTGAACATCGCCCATCTGTGGGCATGATAGCAGTGGAGGAGGAATCTAGTAAGGATTTATTACACAGAACATAAAAAGTAACTAGCACAATCAAGAATGTATAAACATGAATTATAAGAAACCGTTATCACTGGCTAACTAGTAAGAATTTGTATACTGCAAGATGGCCTTGACTATCTTGTATACTCATGAATTCTGTCTTCGATTTCGTCAGGACATAATTAAGTTGAATAACATAAAAGTGAAAATATGGCAGCCGCCATTATTGAGAAAGGCACTTTGCTGAAACATGTGTTTTTTGTGCACAAATAGTATATATATATATATATATATATATATATATATATATATATATATATATATATATATATATATATATATATATCTATATCCACAGCCTTGGCTCGATTCTGCGGTCCAATGGCGCTCTTTCCACCGGTGCTTTGACTTCCAAGCAGAGCCCCGCTTCAATGTATTTCACAAATCCCTTCTTCCAAGGGAATAAGTCAGCACTCACAAAAATCCTTTCCCGATCCTTTTTATTTCATCGTTATTACTCTAGCAATACAAAAAAAAAATATATTTATAGATAGATATTCTTCTTGCACGAGTGCTGGTAGAATTTTTGTTGGGAGCATGAGTTTCAAGTAGGTAGACCATATTTCCATAGGAAAAGTGTTTTTGACTTGCCTTTATCTTTGGCACCGTTTGACGAATCTTCGCAAACTTTTTCCAAAAAACTGCGCCTCTGATTCTAGTTGTGCTTGGAAAGTTTTGAGGTGATTTGTCAAGTGGGGGGGGGGGGGCAAGAAAAGGTGGGAGGGGAGCAGAAAAGTGTGCTTCCCATGTTAATTCCCAAAGAGATTTTAGACATGACTACTGCCTAAACTGCTGGATGGAATTCCACCAAATTTGGCAGAAGGCTTGTGTTTTGTTCTTTGGTGCAAATGAAATCAGTTGTTTTCAAGATAAGGACAGATCTGATGTTGGAATCGGATTGGATGCCAACACTTCATCCAGGAAGTGTTGGCAGCCATTCTGGGACCAATATACATGACAGCACCCCATTAAAATGCATTTTAGTGAATGGCACGGTTTGAGGGCCACAAAAAGAAGAACGTATAAAGGGTGATAACAGATTTTAGTTACAATATAAATCATGTGTTGATGATTCCATAGTAATTTTAGGTATTGTGGTGCGTTCAAGGGTGATTTTACCCAGAGGAAAAGCCTTCTGCTGGGATTTAATCAATCATGTTTGAGAGAAAACTGTTTTCTCCTGATTTTCTCATAGAGGCAATTGAAAGTGCTCCAGAAGCTAAAATGAGAGCATATTTTCTGTAAATTCACACTACCTTTCAGTCATGTGAGTATAAAGTCTGGTATTCTTAGTAAATCATGTACTTCAACAGGAGCAGCCTATCAGTTGATTTCCTTGTTTTCTACTGCATACTCCAAGAGTATTCTACAGAACAACTAAAGCGCTTAGAGTCTTACTTATGGCACACATGAAGTCATCTTGATTGAATCAAACTGCTAAAACGTAAAACTTTTAATTTTGAGAGGAACAAAATGAGAGGGTTCAGTTTGTCATAGAAATTATGGTTAGTGCTGTAGAAAGAAAAATTAGAACACATTTTAAATGCATTCTCTAATATCTTCCTCTTCCATTTCATTAAAACATTCCAACATCCAGACTGAAACATGCACTTTCAACACCCGCAGCAGTCTGCCAGTTACCTTATTGGTGATCAGCAGCTTTACTACAGTGTTCTAATTAGAAACTAGAGTGCTAACATTCAGAATTTATGCCAAAAAATGTGACTTAGCTGAATGCCATCTTAAAGGAATCAAAGTGTAAAACTGAAAGCATTTCCTACTGAGGATACTGCCGTAAATGAGGAAATTAGGGAGCTTCATAGCAAATAAGTCTCCTAAAATGGCCACCAGAGAAGAAGAGCCCAAATATAGCACACATATAACCGAAATGTAGCCCAAGTATAGCCCAATGACAGAAGGGTGCAAAATACTAAATTCTTTGATATTTTTGCGAGTTTTATATTGTGCAGGCATGACCCAAAGGCACTGGAGTGCTTTACATGAGCATTAGTTACATTACACAGGGACACATTCATTTTGGTTTTATGGCATGGGGCGATTAAGGGCCCGATGTAGGTAAACCTCATTTACCGACTCTAGAATACTGAATTTTACCGATTCGGTATTCTAGATTTGGTAAATGAGATGTAGGTAATGAAAAGGTAATTTTTACCGAATCCGTATTATTCGGTAATTACCGAATCAGTATTTACCGATTCGGTAATTGCCATTGATTCCTATGGGCCATGAGGCCCATAGGAATCAATGTCAATTACTGAATCGGTAAATACCGATTCAGTAAAATTACCGATATGTCAAGGAGGACAGGGTGTCACTTTGACACCCTGTTGCACCCCTGATTCTGGCTTGTGTGCCATGTGACACACATACATGCCCTTAGGGCATGTATGTGCCACATGGCACAGGTGTACATGAACAGATGTGCATGTACACAGGAATTTGTTATTTACCATGAAATAGTATTTCATGGTAAATAACGAATTCTGAAGGGCCTGTGGCACTGTTTTCAGGGCCACCTACATCTAGATTTACCGATTCAGTATTTTACCAAATCGGTAAATTTGCCGAATAGGTAAATGTTAGGCCCCCTACATTTCATTCTCCAAATACCGGTCGGTAACGGCCGAAATTGGCCGTTACCGACCGGTATTTGGCGACCTACATCAGGCCCCAAGTGATATGCCCAGAATCACTGGAGGTCGAGCTGGTGCCAAAACTCGAACCTGGTTCCCCAGTTGCAAAGTCTACACCTCTAGCCATGACACCACATCCTCTTCCTTGAGTGTAAAATACAATCAAGTGATCCACTGGATAAAAAAACAAACATAGAAAATTATTTAAAAGTGCTTTGTCCTTATTTGGGAACTCAGAAAATATGTCCTCATTTTAGTTGTTTAGAGCACTAGCCATAAGTTCTATTGGAATACAACCCTCTCAAGGAGGGGGGTTCAGAGGCAACAAGTTGACCACGCTGGGCAGGAGGGGGGGTAGTGACAGCACACTGGACCATGGAGGGCAGGAAATAGGGGGGCAGGGGCAACAAACCAGCGAAGAACAGGGAAGGGAGGCTGTGGCAAAATGAAAGATCACTGAGGGCAGAAGGACAAGGCAATGGCAGTACAACCATACATGCCAACAGACCCAATTCAGGCATGAGACTACCAATGTTTTTAAGCCCAAAAGGGTTTTATTTTATCTGTCACCTGTCTAAAATCGCCTCTTTTCCAATGTAAGTCAATGGGGAAAATCAATTCCCCAGGTTTTTTTAAAAAATCTCCCCCTTACCAAGTTCAAGATGTTGGCAAGTAAGGTACTTTGGATAACCACACAGGGCAAGCGGGATGGAAGTGCAGAGCTACAGGCCATGGAAGGCAATCAGAGGGAACAGGGCCACGCAATTGGACAACAAATAGAAGCAAGGGCAGAAGTCTGACCATACCGGACAGGCAGGAGGGAAAGTTGCAGCATAATGGACCATGAAAGACAAGGGGCAGGGGCATGACAATGGGCAAGGCAGGAGGGAGGGGATAGGGGCCTGCATATGGTAAATGAAGCAGGAGGGTGGGACAAGGTGGCTGGGCTGGGGCAGCATGCGGACCATGAATGGCAGGTGGGATGGGCACTGGAAGCACAACACACCATGGAGGGAAACATTGAGACTATAATAGCATACATGCAGACAACAAAAGGAAGGTGGGAGGGTCAGGGTCAGCAAGCAACCCACACAGGGCAGCACAGAAGACCATGCAAGGCATGCGGGAGGGGTAGTGGCAGCACTATGTCCATGGTGGGCAAGAGAGAGGTGGCATGGGCATGCACAAAGGACGGACCAAGGAGGACAGAAGAGAGGAGTAGGGACTGGACTCAGACAAAAGAGGGAAGGGGCTTCACAACATACCACACAGGGCAGGCAGAAGAGCAGTTGTCACACAACAGAGCATGGAGGGCAGAAGGAGTGACAGCAAAATGGACCATGGCGGACGGGAGGGGATAGGGGCATGGAATGTGGACAGGCAGGGTAGAGGTGGCAGGAACAGGCGACAGCAGTCTGATTATTCCAGGCAGGTGGGGGTGGTGGCAGCTCAACAGAACACTCAAGACTAGATAAAAGGGGCAGTGGCAGGTTCATGGAACATAGCGGGCAAAAAGGAGGGAGCAGGGGTCTGCAAACAGACCTCGGAGGGCAGAGCGAAGGAGAGTAGGGCCAGCAAGCAAAGCACAGAGGCTAGGCAGGAGGGCAATGATGGGGCACTGAATTGTGAAATGTAAGTCAGGAGGCGTGAGCAGGGACATCAAGCTAAATGGAGGGCAGTGGCAGCACACTGGTCCATGTAGGGCTGGAGGAAAGGGGATGGCGAATGGACTCGAACAACAGAGGATAGGGAGGTGGTGGGGCAGCAGCAAGCTAACTGGCAGAAAGGACACTGGCAGAACAATGGCAAAACAGAGCTGTAATGAGGGAGCAGGGGCTTAGACTTGGACAATGGATGGCAAGGAGGACAGGAGATATAGGCTTGGGTAAGAGAATCACAATTCCAGACCCTGTGTCCAACACCCCATCATACATTGCAATGGAATTCTTACTTGACGTTAAAAAAACTAGAAATTCACAGAACACAACAAAGGTTGCAGGGACATTATAGTTAGGCTCAGATTTCACGAATACAAATTCAGCAGTTAGTTACCTGAGCTTATTACAACTTAAGATCCCGCAAAGCACTGCTTATTACCTCACATATATCACTCAAAACATGGTCAGTGACATCACTATTGACATCACTTGTGGCATCTCAAATGACATCACTGACTAAATCATCTAGTGATTGTGAGCATGTTCTAAAAGTTTATGAGTGTTCAACATATATACTAAGGTACTACAAAAGTTAAATTATTATACTTTGTGTACTATAAATGAGCGATACTTTTTCTAACATTTATTATGCAAGTGGCTATTTTACGGTGTATCCGTGTGTGAGTGGATGTCTTAGTGGCTGTATTGGTGTACGAGTGGATATGTGAGTGGCTGTATCCATAACTAAGTGGCTGTGTGAGTGTATGCATGTGTAAGTGGCTGTATGGGTGACGGAGTGGCTGTTTGAGTGGATGTTTGGTTAACTGATTGGTTATGTGAGTGGCTGTATTGAGAGTGGCTGTATGGGTGAGTGAGTATATGTGCAAGTGCTGGTGTGGGTGTTTGAATGGTTATATGAGTGAGGGGTTCTGTTGAGAGGCTATATTGGTGAGTGGCTGTGGGAGTGGTTGTATGGGTGAATAAGTGGGTGTGTGAGTGGCTGAGTGGGTGTGTGAATAGCTGTAAGGGTGAGTGGCTGTGTGCTTGACAATATGGGTGAGTGGGGATGTATGACGTTACAACGCATACCATTACAACTACCTACCATTACAACGCGACCATTACAACGCATACCATTACAACGCATAGCGCTTAGAGGTGCTGGATAGTGGTAAGTATAATTTACTATTCCAACTCCAGTCCCCGTGGACACTAGGGAAGGTGTTGGATAGTAAATTAAACTTATTCCCTATCCTAGAGCGCCCCCCAGCGCAATGCGTTGTAATGGTATGCGTTGTAAAAGTTGCGTTGTAATGGTAGGTAGTTGTAAAAGTTGCGTTGTAACAGGTGTATACCGTGAGTGGTTATGTGAGTAGGTGTATGGGAAGTGAGTGGCTGTGTGAGTGGCTCTATAGATCAAAGAGTGGGCGTGTGAGTGATTGTATGGATGAGTGGATGTATGAATGGTTGTGTGGGTGTGTGAGAGGTTCTGTGGATGATGTCATCAGTGACATCATTTGAGATGTCATGAGTAATGTCACTGACATGTCATGAGTGATGTAATATGTGAGGTCATAAGCAGTGGATTGTGGGGGCGTAAGTTATAGTTAGCTCGGGTAACTATAACTGCTGAATTCCAATGCTGTTGTGCATGAAAGATTTTGATGATAACTATGACGTCCCTGTAATCTTTGTTTGTTTCAGTGAATATATATATATATATATATATATATATATATATATATATATATACATATACATATACATATAGAGAGAGAGAGAAAGAAAGAGTCCGAGAGAGACACACCCCGTCTATATAATATTCTAATGATCAAGAATTTATTCTACCACTCTGGATAAACGTTTCATATGTTGGATTACACCTTCTTGTGAAACACTTTTTTCTTTCTAGGAGTGAAAGAACACCTCTGAATTAAGAGCCAGAAACACGGTCTGGTGTATTAATCTATGAACCTATCAAACCATTAAATTAGAAAAGTTCACAGTGTACTTTTTTGTCATGAAGGTGTAGATGAAAATCTACACATGGGTAAACTCAGTTTTATGGAATTGAAAAAAAGGCAGACTGAACTTTGAAAAGTAAAGCACAGCTTATTAGAAGGGGAGAAAACAATGATCAGCCTTGTCTGCACTATAGAACTTCTTGTGCTTCTCCAGACACCTATGCTAATCACTGAATCTCGAGACACAGAGCCACCCTATGTGAAATGAGGTTGAATGAATGAATGAAATAATTATTTATAAAGCGCGTAGCTACCCTAAGGCATCCCAGCACTGTCTGCGGACTTCGACCCAAAGGCCAGCTCTGCTAGAGGTAGTTGAGTTAAATTAAAATAACCAGGTTTTAAGTTGTTTTCTGAAGGACAGGTGATTGGTTTCCTGTCGAATGTCAAGGGGGAGGGTGTTCCACAATTTCACCACATTATAAGCGAAGGAACGGCCACCACTTCTTGCCCTCTTTATTTTTGGAACTGTTGTGAGGAGCATATTCGATGAGCGAAGGCTTCGGTTAGGATGGTATTGGATAATCAGGGGCTCATTGATTGCCGGACCTGTTCCCTGAAAGGATTTGTAGGCGATACACAGCACCTTGAATTTAATCCTTTCTGAAATAGGTAGCCAATGTAGGGTCTTTAGTGTGGGTTTAGCTGATTGCCTATGGGAAAGGTCCATAGGACAAACGAGCTGCACAGTTCTGTGTGATCTGGAGTCTATTTATCGTGGCTTTCGGGTGTCCTAGGTATAGTGCATTTCCATAGTCCATTCGCGAAAGAATGAGAGCCTGGATCATTATCCTTCTTGACGAAAACGGGAGAAGTGGGAGCACTTTACGAAGCATCCTCATTATGCCATAGCATGTTGCTGATAATCAGGCAGTCTGGTATCCAAAGGTCAGAGAGCGGTCCAGCCACATACCCAGACTTTTGATCTGATTTTTATCCTGTGGTGTGGGGCCGAAACATTTTGGCCAAAGTGGTCCTGTGCTAGAGATGGGCGAGTTATCTAGGAGCATGTATTCGGTCTTCTCTCCATTCAATTTTAGACAGGAGAGCTCCATCCATTGTGCCACTTTCTCTAGACAAGGGCCTAAACTTGCGAAAGAATTACCAGGTTAGTGCAGATTAAATCAATGCTGGTATATCAATAGCGTTTTCTATCCTATTTGAACTTAGAATGGCCCTCTTTAGATGAATATCTTTTAGAAAGGAGTACTCACCTGAAAGAGGAACATGACACTGTAGGGGTTCACTATTTTGAGAGCCCTAGAATTTGAAGGAAAGTTTCCTCTGTCAGTCCATCACTTACCAGAGAGTATGGGTCCATGTAGACCCTATACTTAGAACTGTAAAGCCCCTGCCACTAGCCCCACATTCAGCAGGCATGAGGATCCTCTCAGACAGATGGTCTCAGGCAGAAATGATACATTTTCAATCAAAAAAATCTGACAATGACAGATGTGGGAAAGGTCAATCTCTTGTCAGAGTACCTAGCACAAATCGCTTTAAGCTCCAATGACCCCTCATTGGCAGTGCCCAATTAATAGCTAAAGACCGGGCATCATTTGGTCATCACATATATTTAGAATGGTGCAATCATTGGCAAAAAAGCAGTGGCAGTGCAACTCTATCTTATGCAGCCAACTATATCCATAATTCCTGAAGGTGCAGTCTGGCAAATATGCCAGTTTAATCTTTAGAATTTGCTAGTGGTACATTTCCAGAAGAAATGCATTTTCAGAGACACCCGTGGCAGCATTTGCAGGAAATATACAGATAATTATAGCTTTAAACTAATGCAAGAGAAATATAAAATGCATTACCTTTTCTTGGAGCTGTTTTCATGAATCCATTCCGCAAATATGCAGCAAAGGAAAAAAGCAGGATAAACAAATGAGTAATTATAAATGTAATAAAAAGGGCGCAAATTAGTAGTATCAGCATAGTGAAAGAAATCTCAGTAATTCAAAGTGGAATAGATTTATCATTATCCAAAGTAGAGAAAAAAGGATTCGAATGCCACCAGAAATTGCTTACCTGCTTCGTTAACAGGAGACCCCAATTATAAATGTGTGATTTATTACATACCACAAACTGAAAAGACAGAACATCTGTAGAGCTGAGTTTCTTGAACTATTAGATCTGTATTCAATGGACTAGTAACCAGTGTAAAAATTAAAGGCCTTTATGGTAGAGGAGCTAAAGAATATATTTTATACAAATGCTCCTATGAGTTATTCACAAAATATACAGCATTTGTAAATTCTAGGGTAGTTTTATTTTTTTAAGTCTTTCAAAAAATTTCAAAATACTTTAAGTGCAACTTACTCTTCTTTTTTCTTAAGCCAAGTGCAACACAGTTGGCCCGAAGGCAACATGCTGGTCTCTTTTGGAGAAATCTTTGAAATCTGTGCTGGGTGTTTTAGTTACATGTCTTCTGTTGTTCAGCATTGCGCCTCCAATTAATGAGCCTTTTTGTTTATAGCGCAATTTCCATTAGGTTGCCATTTTTCTTAAGCACTCGCCCAGTCGAGATTATATTAAAAGAACTGGCATGCCTCACACATATGAATGCACTTTCCATTTTATGACAGGTACTTATTACCTGAAGGTACCTATGGAACAATTGGCATACTAATCAAATTCCTGGCTTCCATTATGGTTGCCATTGCTAGTCACTGAAAGGTTTTCAATGTCATCCTGGCCAGTTACAAGCCTTGGAGAGAACATGGTGGAGCTTATTGTCAGCTACTGCATGAGTGTTTATGTCAAAGTTTTAAGGACAGGTGCCCAAACACTGTCAATGCAATGGCAATTTAGGGAGGGAATGTTTTCGGTGTGGAATAAATTCGAGAGTCAAACTAAAATTGCGTATGTGATTACAGATAAATAACATTGGTTAATTCTGAAAACATTTTTTAGTAAGTGGTGCAAGGAATATATTTCATACTCGTTGATATTTCATAAAGGTTTATAAGTCTTTATTGGACCAAGATTAGTTACGTAGTGAGTTCTTTGATCAGGGTTGGCTAATCTTTTAGCTCATGGCTGAGAACTGCCACATCGTTGAAATTAGAAGAATAAAAGGCATTTTTTGCTACAAAACTGTGTACTGCCTAAAGGGAGAAGAGGAGTTTGCATTAAATACTCATGTAAACTTTCTCTGGCCTAGATTTTGGATGGTCTACATGTAAAGGGCATTATTTTATGGGTTACAGTACTTGCAAAAGTATATTTATAATTTTAGTTTAATGCTTCGCTGTAGATACATTGCAAGATATGTTTATTTGGCATCCTTTGGCCTAAAATCAAGAAATAATTAATTTCTAAGAATGTTTTTACTATGAATTACCGTTGCAAAATGGATCTTCAAAAATGTGCTGGTTTGCATTGCAAGAGAAGTCTTCAACTCTTTGCATAAAGTGCCGACATATGTCAACATCTGGAACATTTCAAAGGTCCTAATTATCACATTAGTAGGGTTTGAGTGGCCTGCTAAAAATAAATGTCGTCCGTGGGTCAAACAGTGGCTATTCATTTTAGAGGCAACACTGTGGATAAGAGATATTCTTGGGTAGGCCTCCTTGCTCTTCTTTCCACCAGGTTTATCTCTAGGACTCTTATTTACAGACTAGGGGGACCAGAGTCCGGTCAAGGACCTAGAATTTATTGCGGAAAGGCCTCACTGACTGTTTTTCTTCATTGCTAGCTTTTCACGTGTATGAACATTCACAAAAAAAAAGTTTGGAAAATGTTATGCTACTGCAGTCAGTGTATCGTTCAACAAGTACTAGCACCACGTATGAGCCGTAGTGTCGATTCATATCCTCAAACACAGTAACATTTGAAACTGGAAGGGTGGAAAGCAGGGTTTTAAATGGAATCAATTCCTAATTTATCTTTTAGAACATTTAGGAAAGAAAAGAAAACGGGAAAATGAGTCGGAAGCAAAGCCTGCCTGTAAACTACGGTTTTATTATATATTTGGTTTAAGGTACTATGTGAATAACTCCTGCTGGATGCTGAATTGCATGTATATATGCTTAAACATTTCAAATCACTGTTTTTATTACAGGTTTAACAGGATCACCTAAGCTTATTTTAATTTGTGATTTCGGTAAGATAACCAATATTTCTTTCATTAAGTCAAAGTAATGGTATTTACTTTATGTAAGTACGAGAACATTAAATGCAAGTTGATTCCTCTCTTCCAATACCAAATTGCTCTTTAAAGAATGAGGTATGTAATAAAACTGCAGCTATCAGTTTTCCTACAGTTAGGAAACTCCAGGGGTTTGCATTGCTCTAAATCAGCCATCTTGGTTTAGTTATTTGGAGGTGTGGTAGGCAGACACATGCTTTAAATTTCACATTTTATAAAAATAACATTGCTTAATAACCATTTACCATTTTATTAACACATTCATTTCTATTGCTATAATAATTGCTTATGATGGAAACCACAGAGTTAGGAAGTGTATGTGCTCTATCAATTATTAAATGGAATTGCTACTCAATGACCCATATGCCAAGTACTGTTGGGTAAGAGCATTAAAAATTACACAAAAATTACAAACTGAGATTTTGGAGAGACAGAGCTATAAAAGACAAAGGCTAACCAATACTTTTGCAATTCCTTCAAGATCTAATTTAGCAATATCACCAGAATACATATATATATTTAACATTCACCAGGTAGGTGAATGTTAGGAGTTTAAGACCATCATAAAAATATGGTGTTTTCTACATTTACCAGACTAATTCATCTCTATGATTTTATTGTCTTAAACAGGTTTACAGGTTAAAGGTAGTACAGATTTTATATTTAACTTTAAATCCATCACTATCTGCTGCATATAATACGTTCCTAATAATTTTAAAATGTTTATTTGACTCATAGCATAGCAATAATAAACTGCTATAAAAATACCCATCCCGATTGTTCAAAGAAGACACCCTGCCAAAGTTTCAGACATGCACTTTTCAGCCAAGTGGTTGAAGCCATCGAACAGTTGGTTCAAATGGCTTACAATAGACATGAAGGAAGGTTTCAGAAAAGCTGAGAAGAACTGGAATAAACGTCGTAGTTTGATGATTTTGACATACCGTACTCATTATAAGAGCATCTTTCTCTCCAAAATCTCTCTACAGAAGAAAAACCAAAAAGAAGTTAAACCTTTACCACGGAAGCACCTAAAGCCCAGATTAGGTCATTGACATGCAGTCACTTAAATACATACATGCACTGTTGTTGGAGAAGTCATTTTGCTGAGTGCTGTTGACATACCGCCCAAAAACTAGAAATTGGAATGTAATTTGTGAAATTCCTATATACGTCATATTTAGGACTTATGCCATTCAAAATGTAACAATCCTGTTCTTTCCACTTGAAGAATTTACCACTTCAGAGGACTTACATTTCTCTACATAACTTACAGTGGTCTTCAAATTGATCTTCCACTATATAAAAGTGGTTGTGAGAAACAAAGACTGTCAAGTGATTTTGCTACACATTGTCTACAACTGGTGATTGATACATATTCCCAACAGATGGTCTGCATGCATTTCAGTGAACCATCATGTGATACTTTGCACAATGACTGAAAGTGACAAGTGATGTGATAAAGGACATGGTTGGAAGACTGCATTGAAGACAACTGCAACGACTATTGGCCCAAAAGACCAAATACCACTTGCGCCCAAGACTTAAAGAGGCACGTATTGCCTAGAGATGAAGAACCAATGTAAAACAATCTCTTTTTGGTTGATCAAAACAATTTCAGATATTGGAATTATTTTAGCTGCACTCAAGGTTGTAAAAATGCATTTTATGTATGTTCCTATATTTTCCCTCTACAAACTACAAGATAATTCTAACATTTTTAATTCAAAATGCAACGGTCCCAAAACATATTTCTCGACACCAAGACCAAATACAATATTTAAAAGTACATTAAAAAAATATATGTGAATGAAAATATTTTTATCAACGATTTATAAGTTGGGCATGTTGTGGATGCACAAAATGTCCAGCAGAGTTCTGTACTTTCATCAGTGTATTTCACCAAGCTTCATTAAATTCACATACCATTGGTGCCAGCAGTGCTTAATTTGAGCTGGTGGTTTACTGGTACTCAGCACCGGTGCCTGTGAATTTGCCACAAAGTGGCACTGCCTTGCTAATTTAGACACAACGAGAGCAACAGTTAATTATTAACTCAATATACATTTAAGATACATATTACCTATCACCCAAGCCATTCTTATAGCTTTGGGGACCTGAAATAGTCTGAATTGTCACACTTATAGGAGTGTGAATGTTAGTACTTGTGTTGTTACTATCATTGGCAGGACTGTCCGGGGCAATGTGTGGTGCAAGCTTCAGTGGATTCTAGATGAGACCAGGAATTTATTTTTTTGCAAACTAAGCACTGGGTGTCAGAGTAACTTCCTGAGCTAATACCACTGAAAACCATAACCTAAAAGGTGGACAGTATTGCCATGGAATGACACCCCTATTCAACATATCAGCCCAAATTTATTGCTGACTACAAAGTAGTTTCCAAGGAGGTATGAGATTGCAGACTTAAAGTGAGGAGAAAGTACTTCTTCTAAAAGCCACCAGCACATGGAGTACTACACTTCTCAAATGTTCACCTCCCTAAGGATTACATCAGCTTAGCAGAATATGGATGCCTGGTGAAAATATGTCAGGAAAGTAAGCTTGCCTCAAAAAGGATCTAGATGGAAATGCTGGCACAATACATAAAGACTTGACAAGGTGCAGTCCAGGACCTGCAACATTGCAATCTGCCAATCAACAAAAATAGACCAGCCACCTACAAACAAAATGTACATTTTGTTATCCTGTGACCTAGATATTGTGTGGTCTACCATAGGAGGAAAGAAATCAGAAAGCATCACTTAGTGCAGCTGTGAAAGAAAAATAATATATTGAATGTTGCTTCAAGTTGACTGGCTCAAAATGAGTTTCCAATGAATTCCATTGATAATGAAACAGTTATGATTGTAGAGTACTACCCTTTCCATCCAAAATGTAAAGGGAATTAAATAAGCTATGTGAAACTGAAACCCAGTATTATGGTATTAAAAAAACAGATGAAAGTACGGAGATGCTATAACGTTTTCCACCTTACGGCACATAGGTTTAGATACCAAAGCAAGGGTGAAGGAGGTGTTGTGCATGACAATTTATTCTGTTAACTGTCGAAACTGAAGAATAGCTAGTATACCTGCAAAGGACACACAACTGGATTGCTCAGCCTGCTCATACACATTATAACAGGCATCCTTTTCTACAAAGGTGCTCTTTACATTAACAAAGATCTAAGGATCCAGCAATCAGGAAGTTTTGTTACCCATGAGATGGACCGCGTATTTGACCAACCATCTAAAACCAGTAGACACAAATCTGGGGCTTATTCAAGATATTAAACATATACAATAGCAAAAGGTTCAAGAACAGGTTCAGACTGCAGCACATGCATGTCTGAATATATGGTAATAAAAGGGAGTAGCTACATAGTATGTATATATTTATCTATGCATTAGTAAACAAATGCCTGAAGCAATTTCCAAACTGAACGTCTAAGCAGTTCAGAGAAAACCTGGATGTGACGGATCATAATTAAGGATTATAATACTATTGTTAGAACATTCACTGCCAGCATGCGCATGTTATTTAGCACCCAAGTAGAGCAAATTCCCATGGACTTCAAAATATTAACAGATACTAAAACCGATTAGGTAAATGGTACCCTCTTGGACATAATATATAACCGTGCTTTAGTCAAAGAGGCTGGGAACAAATCAAGGCTTCTGCTTTAAAAAAAGAAAACACGTACTGGCTTTGGACTGGGTCTTTTTAATTGGGGTTTTGCCTCGTTAGAATGGCTGCAGATGACATGGATCCTCAGATATGATGCTGTGGAAACTACAACTGTGCGTGCGTTTAGGGCCCCTCGCCAGAAACCCACCTACAAAATACGTACCTTAGCTTTCCATGCAGGTTGTAATACTCCCAGAAACCCTAGCTAGTAATAATGCACACATTTAAACTGAAAATCTCAAATCAATTAACATGAGATAAGTACCACCAGGATTGGGGTGAGGAACACCACACAGTAAAGAAATGGCAAAGCAAGTATGATTATTTGCACTAAGTAACTTTCTTAAAGTCAGGTGTCTGTAGATGGAATACCACTACATGTTCATGCTTCTGAAAGGGACTTATTTAACTCCGCAAACATGGGAGTGCAACAAGCTCAGAGGAGAAACACAAAATACAACCAGGGTAAAAAAAAAATTTAGTGGCTTAAGACCACGTTCCCTGTGCAAGTTCAGTCAGCAATAGGTGAATCCACCACTGCAATTGTTGAAGCAGAGGACTCCTGCTTAAATAAGGAAGAATCAATGGCTTTCGTTTTTGGGAGAGTTGATGCAGTCTTGAGTCCTCGATGTAAGGAATATTGATTTAAAATACAATATGCTCACTTATCTAGCATATTCCCTCTATTTAATAGCAAATTCTATTGGGCAAGTAAAACTCTTGGATTCAAGGTCTCTGTATTCAGATTTCATTTTGTATTTGCACAAGAAACTCAAGGCTGAATCTTTTACATATTTCTCTCCCCCATACCATAGATATGTTGCAAGCATGTCTACAACAGGCTCCATCTCAGTCTCCCATTCTCTATGTGGGTTAACACAACTGGAAATTTTGGCATCAACATTCTTAGTATCTTGAAGATACTGCACGGTGTGTGTGGTGCTTAGTGCACCTTTCAACAAAATCAATTGCAAAGTATATTATCAGTATACATCAAGAGTCAGTAGACCTACTGTTGCCATTTTTGACACCTTAATATAGACACCGGAGCAAGTCCAGTCCGTATTTCTCTATTCCCAATTAATAGTAATAAGCTGGGAATCTATTTTGAAGGAACAGGATTTGATCTTTGAGAGAAAGGAGCAGATTGCTCAAAACTTATATTTGAGTGCCCAACCATTCATCCATGATCAAATAAGTGGTCCAGGGCCTCAAACATAGGAGTGTTTCACAGTGGATTGAAGAGATGCTGTTCTTTTTTTACAATTCAAAATTGAAAACAAAAGCAACAGATAATCATTAAATTATTTACACAGCAATTCTACAGTAGCTTCAGTTGATTGGTTGGGAAAGCAAATGTTAGTAAATTAATAGCGCAAGCAAAAATGTATCTTCTAAAAAGGATTCACATTGTGGCTCTGAGTATCAGAGTACAAGGACAGAAGCAATCAGTGAACATTACCTGAGAGGCAAGTAGTGGCTTTGTGTCTTCAACTTCAATTATTACATCTCGAGGTGGTGCTGATGACAGCATTGCCACTATAAAGGAACAACAGGTGAAGGTAAATGCGTGAAGATTAACCGGATAATTAAAAAGATAAATACGTGGTTTACAAATTAATTCAAACACAACAAACAAGAAAATATTAACACAGAGGGAATACGACTATTCAGCTGAACTAAATGATAAATGTTGAATTGCATTTGTGACTGTGCACAGTTAAACGTGGCATAGAGTAAAACGAACAACCAGTATTGCTTCTTTAACAGTAAATGTCTTTCATAGGACAGTACATCCTATGCAACGAATCCATCTGTACATTTCAAATGGCTGCCAAAATGTCTCATATCGACAAAAAATTAATTTCTGTGCTCAGACTGCTCAGTACAGGGGCCACAAGACCAGAGTTTTTATCCCAGAATGTCCAGAACAAGTGTGGAATTTCCTCAATGCTGTACTTTGAAAGAAAAACCTAGCTGTCCATAACATCTGTAGAACCCAGAAGTATTCAACATTTCCTATTTCAATTTCGTATTCTTAACTTGGAGAAAACAATTTCATCTCTGCTTAGCATCTGCACATAGAACTGTATAATAAATAGTGAGTACACCAGTAGTAAACCGTGTATGACAAGGTGCAGATGAATGTACACTTAAATAAAAATAAGCAACAGAGACTAAGGTGAAGGAATTTAAGAAAGTAAGGTAACCCAGAACTGAAACAACTAAGGAAGTTTCTGATAAAATAATTCTCAAATAATGCGTTGTATAAATCACAGGATACATTATGGGGGTAAAGGAAACAGGTCACAAGGAAAGTGTGCAGCCTAAAGACAGGCATATATCTGGCTCGATGTAACCCCCTTTGAGCAATACTGCTCTAAATCAAAGTGGTAAGTGAAGTTTCACATATGAATTTAACGACTTCCAACCAGGTTCCTTACAACTCACAATTTCCCTTTACCAATACCAAGATATTTCATGTGTGAAAGTGGCACACACTGGCCCCAAACTAAGTTTGCTTCAAATTTTATAACTAGGCCTTTGTGTATAGTGCAAATGTCAAATCCAATTAAAGGATTTTTTTGCTGCCAAGTGTCATTTCTGTGTGACCTTGTGAAGACAACAGGCGTATAACCCATAAACCAAGTTGAGATCTGGGTAGGTGTACGAAAATAAACAACAAAATCTCAATTGGTATTATTAAGGGTGTCAGTTAGGCAAGTATGTACTTAACATTACAAGGAAAATTTATTTATTTTATTTATTTATTTAATTTATATGGCGCGTTATAACCACCGGGGTCTCTAAGCGCTGTTTGTCCAGATTTACATAGTGAGGTATTGCATTCACTTGATCCCACCTGTACACCTAAGGTCTGCTCCATGCTTGTTTAAATAATACAGTTTTTAGTTTTTTTCTGAAGGATAGTAAGTTACTTTCCTTCCTGAGTTCTGGAGCCAGTTTGTTCCATAAGGCTGGGAGTGGGTTGGCAAACGCACGACCCCCCACCGTGGTCAATTTGAAGCGGGATTGGGACAGAAGAGTGGCATCCGACGAGCGCAAAGTCGAAAAAGAAGGGAGAAGTCGAAAAGAAGGGAGACTCCGAATAAGTTTGGAAAAAAGTGCTCATGGCATCATATGTTTGAAGTTTTACAAATGAAAATACAGCTGTAACAGCACTGTAGGCACAGAATGCAAATGCAGCCCGAATTGGACTTGGTGCACTATTGTGATCGTGACACAAATATGTGGCCACTCAAGTGACAATGTGAGATCAGCCAAGAGGCGCAGGGTGACAAAAATTTGTGAAATATGTACAGTGAAGACTTTGTGGTTGAAAAAGAATGATTTACAATATCAGGGAATGTAATAACTGAGCGATTTGATGGAGCCACAAGGGGTTTTGGCGCCATTAGTTGCGCTGAGGAGTCGACGACGTTTCGATCCTAATCAGTCAGGATCTCAGGACTGGGTAGCCGGGAGGACAGTGCTGTACAGGGACTGAAGAAAAGGGATCAGGGCGCAGAAGGGTGCATTGGGAAGGCACGCGTGGGTGAAGTCAACGCACGTGGTGATGCCTACCTGTGGTTAGACTGGCTGTGAAGAAAGAGGGGTGGAGGCCGGTCTGGGCGGGGTGCAGCATGGAACGTGTGTTGTGGCCGGTGGCTGAAAGAGCGGAAGAGGGGGGGGGTGGTTAGTGGGTTATGAGGGGAGAAGGGACGTGAGTGGAGAGTTGGGAGTGGGCGGGGAGAACCATGTACCTGGGGGACCATGAACACAGTCCAGTTTCCACAGTTCAGGTGTGAACGCTGTACCATTGGGGCGATGTTAGGCGTGAAGGCCCCAGAGGATGTGGGGAGTCCTACGGAAGAGGAAGGGTTTGTAAGGCAGAGGGGGTGGGCTGCAATGGGTGGGCATCAGGTAAGGGTGGTTGGCTTACCTTGAGGAAAAGGTCCTGCAGAGTAGGTATGTAGGACCTGTAAGTGGTTGGGTGGTGGCCTCAATGTGGATGGCTTGGGCGCTGCAGTTTTTACCCGGGGTGCTGTGCTGGAGTGGGATGAGAAGCAGGAGTAAAACACCGGAAGCGGCAGGAAGCCTGACTGGAGGTAGGCTTCGGAAGAGGGGAGTGTGCTTGAGCACACGCTTACCGGTTGTTTTGCTAGGAATCCAACATGGTGGGCGGGGGTCGGCCGGGAGCGGTCTACACTGTACATATTTCACAAATGTGTGTCACCTTGCGCCGCCACATATTTGTGTCACGATCACAATAGTGCACCAAGTCCAATTCGGGCTGCCTTTGCATTCTGTGCCTACAATGCTGCTACAACTGTATTTTCATTTGTTAAACTCCAAAGACATGATGCCATGAGAACTTTTGTTTCAAAACTTATTCAGAGTCTCCCTTCTTTTCCTTGTAATCTAATGTGCATACTTGCCTAACGGACTCCCTTAATTATACCAATTGAGATTTTGTCGTTTATTTTCGTTCATTTCTGTGCAACCGCATTGAAACATGGAGCAGGAAGCAGTTGGCCATAGTGAAGCTTGAAACAGGTCTAGCATCCTGGCAATTATTTGGATTTCATGCACATTTTTCCCTTGATGGGAACATTGTAGAAAAGTTACAAAGAAGTTTGAAAGTCATGACAAATCCTTCGATACCTCAGACTGAGTAGTACTTTGCTCAGCCTCTTCATGGAGCTTCTCAGCACTCCGCTCCAAGAGGCAATCTCTTTCTGACAAGTAGTTTCATAAGCAGAGACAAAAATCAACAACAAAACCATTACGAGAGGGTCCAAGGGATATATGATTTAAAGACCCGTACCTGAATTTTATCCCCAGCTCCTTCTATATGTATAACACAAAAGGGGTCTACCAGCTTAATTATGTAGCTGCAATGTCAATTAGGTGACATGTGGAATGTGTAAAACGTTCAGGCAAAATCCACATGTTTGTATCTGACCACTTGAACCCATTGTTTGTGAAACTGCTTTGCCAAGAATCAGCAAAGCAGTGGAAACACTGAAACTGATGTAAAGTGGAAGAGACCGTGGAAGGGGCTAAGGTGCTTGTGCAGCACCTGCAGCGCTTGCCAGGCTTGTTGGGGGATTAAAATGCCTGGATGTTACCGTCCATGGTCCCGCCCCTATTGCCTTAAGGAGTTCTCATGGTGAAAGTCATGGGGGTGAGCCGGGGAGGGCAGAGATGAGGGGGCTGGTAGGAGGACAGTCTACATCTTAAAAGACGGGCAGCGCGGCCAGAGCAGTGAGACATCCTCAGGTAGCCACAGGCAGCTGGCGACCTAAACGTGGCTTGCAGTCCACTAATTCCTGGGGTACGGACTATGACAGAATAGGAAAAGCAAGAGCTTGAGTACTAATTCCATTATTATATATACAATTTTGAAGTATTTGTTTGCTCCACGGTGGACAGATGCTAAAACAGAAAAGTCAGAAGCGATGAAGTAGCTATCACATCGCCTTGGAGTCACTGGGTGACATATATTGCAACAGGATTAATCCTGTAGACAAGACCACGGAAAGTAATAAAATCTGGACTGAAAACGTAAAGTACCTGAATAAAGAGGAGGCTAAAAGCAATTTTGCAAAACAACTTGTGCCCGTATGGGATGGGAGCAAGAAAGAGATAATCACTAAGCTTCAAGGTTGCAGGAAGCCATTCACATCAGATTGCCCAAAAGGCACCAACAGCCCTCATAATGGGTCTTATGGTAAAAACACTGATACCTGTGACTTTTGTCATTTGTTATATTGATATTGCACAAAAGATTAAATGAATGGATGAGATTGAGGAGGCTGGTGTCTCCAACCCAATGGGTCATGTGGTGGGGGATCCTACCATACAGTGTTTGTCTGGGAGTAAGCATCCCAATAGTTTTGATAGAGCTAAAAATACATCAACTCGAAGGCAAGTGTCAATGAGGGACTATATGATACCAAGATGGGCATCAAAAGGGGAATTAAATAAATCTAGGCCAATAAGATACAGAAGTGAGAGTGCATCAGAGAGGCTCCCACCTGTTCCAAGGTCCACACATTGAGGGATATAAGTTAAAGGTCACATGACTAAGCCTCTGTACAGAACAGAGGCATTTGTATAAGAGCCTGTCATAACTATTGTAACAGGAAGTCAAGGACAAAACCATTGGCCTACTGCAAGATCTCTATGGAGGTCCCTTTTTACCTACATAAGTAAGAGATTACACTAGTCCTCGGTGCCTGGTCTGCATAAAGAACATTTATTGACCCAATGACAAAGGTGTGAATAATAACCTGCTGTGAACCAGCAACTAAAAGCAGGTTCATGAAAAGAACAGTTTTAATACTGGTAAAGAAAATCTTTTTCAGAAGGGGCATGGCTAGCAAGCCAAGATGGCCGACGCACTCCACTGAAGCGTTGTATCTCTACCCCCTAATCCGACATACATCCTTCCCAGCTACGAATATTTCACCACCAAACGACCCTGTCTGAGTGCTGCTTCAACTCTCTTGCCTGCTGATGCTTTTGTGTGAGCTGGCAGCCCCAAATTCTGGAGTGTGGCGGAGGGTAAGTGGATGAGGCCTACGACCACTCTGCACCCCAGCGTGGTGCAGTGTGCAGTGAGCGGTGTGGAGAGCTGACTGTGGGGCTAGGCTGACGTTGCTGTTTCGCCTTCCATGAGTCGAGGGCAGTCCGGGCAGTTGGATGTAATAAACAACAATCTCGTCTACCTTGGATTTCGCATCTGGAGTTAGGCGATGCACACACGCAGGTCTTTAGGTGGGGCCCTAGAAGATGCACTGGCTGGCGGAGTGCGCAGCAGGAGCTGGCACCAAAAGATCTAGGTTGTTCCCTGCAGCCAGCCTTCTGGGCTGTAACTGTCACGAGTTCGGAAGCTGAACCATCCAGCAACCAGTCCTGGCTACAGGACTGGTTGCTGGATGGATTGAGCACATATGGAATGAAAATACCTTGTTTACAAGCACATTTTCCAATTGGCAATTGAGAAGGGCAGGGAAACTTGCAATGTAAGTGTGCCTGAAGAGAAAAAGTTCTTTGTTCAAAGCTGAGAGTCAAAAGTAATAAATACATTGAAATCAAGTCAAAAGTAGCATGGGAGTTGTGAGGAGCCCCAATAGAAGGAGCAGAGCTTCGCCAAGGGCTATTCAGCAATTCAAGGCTACCTTTGAGATCTTTCTTTGGTAGTCTGGGTACTATACCTCACTTGAGTAAATTTCTTCTCTTCATGAATCCCGTGTGAATGAAGTAGACCCTAGGATAAGAACAGCAAGTGAGCTCACAGGGTTCATTGAGCTGCATGTGTATAGAGGGATCTGAGCCACAGTGTCACAGAAAATACTAGCCACTCAGTACAAGAAAGATCTTCTTCCTCCTAATAATATGGAGAACGTCAACGAGCTTATTAAGCATTACAACTCCATAATGACAAAAATTTACTCCCTAGCCCCGCCTAAACTCAAAAGGGTTCCGGACAAAGACAAAAGCCTGCGGTTCATGGTTCTCTCAATGAACAAAGACGCAAACTAATACTAACTGAAGGGCAATGGACATAACATCCCTCATCTCCTCACTTAAGACTGCTGAGAAAATCCAGAAACTCCTACAACAAAAGTATCCTGAATCTAAAAATATACTTATTTAGATCGGAACTTGGCAATGCCAAAAACAGACTAAGGAAACTATTTGAAATATTAAAACAGCAGTCAAACAAAATGGCCAAATCCACACTCCTGACATCATAATCACATCTAAGCAGTGAAGATTTCTCCTCCTCCTTTACTGCGAAACAACTTCCCTAGGGAAGGAACTCAAGACTGCCGCTGACAACACTTCCTCTAAAAATTCTCCAACCTATCCTCCAACCCAACCTACTATATCAGGATCCAAAAATAAAGCCCAGTGGTCCTCCTTCAAACTTTAAAGCCACAGAGACATCACCAAAATCTTATCGACTATAAAACAAACAACCACTACAACGACCCCCTTCCGTCAAATTGCTGGTCATCTATCTACCATACTTTCATCCTCATCTGGACCAAGATTATCAATGCAACACTTTCACAAGAATCCATCCTGGATTGCCTAAAAACCAGCCAAGTCATCCTTATCCTAATAAAACCTACAGAGAACCCTTCGGGCTCAAACAATTTCCTACCAATAACTAACATTCCCATGCAAAGGGAAAGTAATAGAAAAATGTGTTCAACAACAGCTAAACCAAACACATAATGGACTTCATACTATTTGACATCTGTCAATCCGGTTTCAGACTGGGGGAACAACACCGAAACAGCTATTCTACATATAGTAGATGCCTCCCTACTAGCATTAGACTGTAATGAAACATGTCTGCTTGTGCTGCTCGACCTCTCGTCTGCGTTCTACGCTGTTAACCATGGCAAAATACTAGAGAGACTTGAGATTAGAATGGGCATATTGTGAACAGTCCTAAAATGGTTTACATCCTTCTTAGATAACAGAACGCAAATATTCATAGTGAATCAAAATCTTGCCACCACCTCCAATTCACATTGTCTAAGGTCCATAGTAGACCTTTGATACAGGACCTTTCAACTTTTGTCAGGCTCTCAGGTTATAAGACAGCATATGGCCAGCCAAGGAAGGTGCACATCTTAGTATGATCTAAACAGGGGATTTGGTAACCTCTGTCACAAGACAGACACTCTTCAACTTCGCCATTAAACAAAGTGTGGCGATTACTCCGAATTAAGCACCACAACAGCAAGGTGGTCGATTGATGAGATCTTCCACATAGTCAAGCCATAGTTCCTCATGCAGTTAAGAGGGGCAACTAGGCAGGATACCTCAAAGTCTTCTACAGACTATTTTCCTCAGCCTGAAGACAAGTGGCATTTTTTTAGCCCAATAAGCCAGACCCACAGGTTAACACCAGAAGCCACTTCCACCTATACGTTTCTAAGAAAGGGACAATTGGCTTCTTATAAAAAGCAGAGGCAATGTTGTTGATGGGTGAACATTGGGCATCAAGTGTGTTCTGGATGTGGCTATACAGGAGGACCAGGTGACACTAATAACAAATGAGCCCCCCAGAATGAAAACTCACATTTTGTTAATATGGATTTATCCCCTATGGACAGCTGACACATTCTACCATTCCTTACACCACAGGCCATTGTATAAGTTTTGTTGGCATTCACTTCCAACTTCAAGTTTTCCATAAAATCATTATAACTCTTAAGAATAACTATAAGAATGTCAAGCCCCCACTGCGCTTCCTTCAAATCAGGATGGCTTAGTCTGGAGCATCTATGCCCTTAGCCATCAGTGCCTCATCTAATCCTGTAACACATCCAACATCCAGTGGCATTAAGGGAGAATGGCCCTTTCAAAAAATGTACACACAATTGCTTGGATTTGACAGGACTGACACATGCACCAAAAACATCACGAAGAAGCTTACACCTAGGAGATACCCTGAAATAAATGTAGAAGAACCAGAAAATGACTGACAACCACCGAGAGTTGTTGCTGGAACTAGTACTTAAAGTTTAAAGAGAACCTTGTGAGTAATTCCACATTTGCCTTTTTTCAATAAAGGGGAAGAAAGTAGGAGTACAGATTGAGGCACTCTGAAACATGCCGATCTAAATATGAGGATTATGTTTGGTCAAAATGGCAAAAGCTTAAGAGGCCAAGTAGAGACCACAATGCTACTTAAGAGATGCAGAAGAAATCTCAGACTATTTTATGGGTGTTTGCTTTTATAAGATGGCACAACCCATGTAGGGTCTTTCAGCTAACAAACCAAAATTCAAATCTGGGTAGAAATTCATCATGGGAGCAGAGAATCCACGCAAACTGTACAGGTGACTTTCATATCTGCATACATGCCTGTTGCTTCCATCATGTAGAAATGATAACCTGCAAAGTCATGGTCAGGACAACAGAGCAATACAATCCAAAGTGCCCAATTCAAAACAAAATTAGTAACACACTTAGAGGTGAGGACAACAAAATGACCTCACATGAACAGAAATAATAATAGTGGGAAGTAACCTCATAAGGGTGACATAGGCACTGCATTCTGAAAAACAGAAAAGTATTATTACCTTCCCATACAAACAGGAGGCTTGAGTAGTGAACTGAGTTGGGACAAATGCAAAAGTTATTCAAATTAACTAACCCTTACAATCAAGTTCTAATTTTGGACCACATTTTTGTATAGAGGTCCCCGTAATTCTGAAACTCAATTTGAAAATAATCAGCACGGATGAGACTCCTAACTAAAAACAAGACACAAGTTAGTGTCTCAAATTTAATCTGGAAAAATTCCCATCAGGTAGAGTTTGAAATGCAATTTACATTGTAGAGGACCTTGCTAAGGTGTAGATTATTTTTAAATTAAGACCCCTAATTACAAGGATGATATTTGCTGTTATTACGATGGATTTAGGCCCAGATCTCTGTACTGGGGTGAATGTATGACATTGTTCTGCATTCTGTCCATCACCTGTAGTTTTTGCATTTGTCGCCCCGAGTGGGATGGGTAATCTCAGACGTGAGTCCCATGCACTCCACACCACTGGATTCGAGCAAGCCTGGCTGAAGACGGCTGGAATGCCAGAAACCGGTCCTCGGAAGCTTGTTTCCGGTCCAGGGAAGGCATGGCTTGGCAGTTCGGGCTGGACTGTTCCCATGAGGCACAGGCTCAGACTGATTTGCATATGGCCATGTCTGAACTGGGGTGGTGTGGAGTGCAAAACAACGATGGATTTAGGCCCAGATCTCTGTACTGGGGTGAATGTATGACATTGTTCTGCATTCTGTCCATCACCTGTGGTTTTTGCATGTGCTGTTACTAAGTCACTATGGACAGTTCACTTGAAACCATAATCCCATAGAGACACTAACCCGTATTTCTAGACATGCTTGGTGATAACAAATTACCAGTCAGAGCCTTCTATTCACAAGGCATGTGTCACACAACACAACTACCATTCAATGATTACCATGATCACATCATAAAATACACAGACATGTGGGATGTGTGTCTGATGTCATAACTGGGGTCCTGCATTTCTTTTTAGAGGTAGACTGACAGCTCCTTGGATTGTTCTGCAAGGAGCTGGCACAGCATTTATGTAAGTATGTATGATAGTTGTATAGAATAAAACTAGCCGAAAAGGTTAGGGGCAAATTGATGCTGTTACTGATCCTGGATGCATAGACTGAAAAGGCATAACATCTTGTTTTTCACTTCTTTACATTTCTTAGTCCCGGGTCTAATGGTGGCCTGGCTGTGTGTGCCAAAAGCAAGAGAGTACCCAGGAATCTAAAATAACCCCCACTATGAACCATACCTCTAGTAACAAAGAACACACAGAAATAGCAAATCCAAACCTCCTTTCGAGTTCCATTAACATTTTCTTCCACCATCAATATATACATTAATTCTTTCACTTACCAATATGGCCATGTATCCATCTTTCCACCCAGCAATCCTTTCTCTCTTTCTTTCTGCATCTTTTCAACTACCTGGCATTCGAGATACACCATCGGTAGAGACGCCGGATTCGCGGCCACACGGAACAGGAGGTCCAGTTATATTTGGACGTGTTACAGAGTTACTACGGAGAACTACCGTATCGTGAAACTTTTCATGCGGAGACTGGAGCAAACATAATTGTATAGATCAAGTGAAACGAAAGGAGTGTTCCTGAAGTACAACACACGCCATTATCAGAAGACAGCCCTGAAGAGTCAGAGCGATCTTCACTCTGACTAAACACGTGTCGGCTGGCGTGACAAAGCTTGGGCAATAAAAGAAAAAAAATTGCTCATACAAGAATAAGTGGACATTCAATTTTTATGATTGTACTGACCGGACTAAGACCAACATTACCCTGTTTTTGAATAGATAGTGTGTGTGAATAGGAAATTGTTTTCTAAAGTCCAGGTGTTGTGTTGCAACATCTTTTGAGGGGTTGAGAGGGTTTCCCCTTTCCTGTGGCACCACCACTCAATTTCTCAGCCGAACAGGCAGTCAGAAACATAGCGGAGCGCAAGTTTTCCCTGAAAGTTAAAACCCTGCATCTTTGTGATTTTTGCCCTTATAAACTATTTGTAGCTGATAAGAAAGGTAAGAGGAGAACAAGTAAAGAACACCGTTAATGGTACTTAAACCAGAGACGTTTCTCATCTAAGAAGCTAAAGTGCCACAATACGTTTAGATGAGCTCTTAGAGGCCCATTACATAAGAACAGCATATCTAATTCATACACCATTTTTACCCAGAGCCTCCCATTCCACATAAAGTGGTTGTTAGAAATGGGGATTTCTGGTTGGCTAAGGCTTGGTTTTGTGTACCACTTTATGCATTTATTGCCAAGTTTGTTTATTGAAATGTTATACAGCCGACCACTTTTCTGCAATTATACTTTGACCCAGGTCGGTGAGTATCAAGGGTTTACCCCGTTATCACCTACCACCCAAGAGCCTCTTGGGCTCTCAACTAGGCCCCATCGTGGAGCCACGGGGCTCGGAATTGCCAAGGAATGCCTTGAACTGGAGTCCCGTTCTGGGACTACTAAAATAATGGTCCCCAAAGAAAAGAAGCACCGGCACAGCGACCAAACAACTGTGCCCTCTCGCTCCCATTGGGCTGCTCTGGGGCGAGGCACCGGTGTTGGGCCTTGCTTTTGTTTTCCCCCAGCCGGCTTCACTTACTGGCTGTTTACGGCAGGGACTTTTCCTCTCTCTCTGCGGCGGGCAGGACAGCTGGGCTTGGGAGAGCCTCCCGGACTCCGTGGGGCTCTCCAACCTCTTGGTTTCCGCCGCGGGTCTCCTGCGGCGCAGCCTCACCTAGAGGGAAGCACCACCCGGCTCCAGGTGCAGGCTGGGTTATGGAATTGCGGCATGTCCCTCCAGGCGAGCCTCTAGGCTCAGGGGCGCGCCAGCCAACCACAGTGCGGCCCTCGCAACAAGCTTCTAGACTCAGGAACGCCTCAGCCTATCCCAGCACGGCCCTTTCCCGGAAGCAAGCCGGCGGCGGTGTTTTCCTCAGTACCGCGGCAATGAGGGGTAGGCTCCCTCGCCTTCAAACGCAGGCACAAGGTCCCTGGCGGGGTGGGCACCCGCTAGGGGTCAAAATAAAGGGCAAAATGCAGGGTAGGCATCCGTTAGAATTAGCAATATTGAGGGGAAAATGTAGGGTGGGCACCTGCTTGGAAATACAGCCAAAGGGGGATCCTCACACCGGGGAATCCCTTGTGGAAGGACAATCGCAGCTCCGGGCTGCAGTAAGAAAGCGGAAGCTCTCCTCCCTAGGATCCCCAGGCAGGCAGGACACAGAGCCTCTTTTAGGAATCAAAAACAAGGGATCCTCGGGCAATCCAGCTACAGTGCCACTGGAGTGCAAGGTTTAAAGAAAGTCTTGGAGCAAAGTAAGGGGGGGGGGCAAAGGATGGGCCCAGGTGCCAGCTCACAGGGCACTCCAGGCAGGTAGGCAGTCCCCAGTGGCGGTTCCTCCTGGTGTCCAGCTGCAGCAGGCCCCCCTCAAGTTCAGGATCAGGGAGAGAACAACATTCATGGGGACACAGCCCCTTTTTATATACACAAATCCTTTGTCTGTGTCTTTAGGGTGGGGGGGAAACCAGTCGCAGCTGGTTTTGGAGCACTGATGTGCTCAGCCCCTCTTCCCATTCACTGGCCAGGCTAGGGTCACCGGTCGCACCACAGGGGGCGGAGCCAGCATTGTGTGGGGAAAGCCCAGCCCTATCCCCGTCCCAGGTGCACTCCTACCTCACATCACTCATGCAGATCTCTCCACTCACCACCGGGGCAGACCCATCCTGACTCCTGGAGCCAGGCTCACTAGCCATCTCCAGCCAATCACAAGGCAGACAGCCAATTCGCATAAATTACACAGCCATGCTAACTTCTAGAAGTGGCACTTCCACACTAGACACAATAACGCCGCACACATCATCGCGCAGCATTTAAACACAGGAGTTCGCACATACCAAACTCGACCCTGCACTCCCCACACATCAGGAACTAACATGGACACATACATTCCCCATGCATTCCTATGGGAGGGCAGGCTAACCTTACCACACGCACTTTACCCTGGGACACAGTGGTAAAGTGCGCCGAAGCCAAAAACAACCAACACCAGGTCACAACTAAAGGCAAAAAGTTTAGGGGTGAACCTGCCAGAAGGGCCAAGTCCAACAGTGGTCTTGCAAGGAGGCACACCAGAAATGTTGATAACATAAAACATTTGCTTAGGAACACAGTTTACAGCAATGCACAGTGTGCATTTCAAAATCTCCTCTTTATGTGGTACAAAATGCAAAAATCATTTAGGGACTTTTAATATGCAAATGCAGATCAACTAAATTAAATGGTTTAAGACATCTAAAATGTACTGCAGTCTTAAATAGGTGGCGGCTAAATGAAGATGCCCAATTGCTATTTTGTTACAAGGAGCTCAATTAACATGCAGAATACTACATTAATGTCAATGTTTTGAACAGATTTTCCCATTAATTAGATCAGTGTTCGCTTCTCCAAAGCCGGTCCTGGAGGGCCAGATCCATGCCAGATTATTAGCATATCTCGATTTACATAAATGTAATTATCTTAAAATTCAGGCATGAATTTGGTACTCCAGGACCGGTTTTGGAGAACCCTGAATTTAGGGCCTGCTCTAGGGCGGTGCGATCTGTGCCACCGCACCTGGTGCTGACTTTGTGGTGAGTGCCGTGTTTTGAAGTACAATGTGGTTTTAAAAGCACCTGCTGCTGCGTTCCTTGCCTCCAGCAATTTTAAGGCAACCATAAAACTGTCAAGATAATTCTGTTGATTGATGAATCTGCTGCGGAGAGATCAGAAATTTGTCTAGTAGAAGTTTTGACTCCTCAAAGTAGCGCAGGAGGTTATAATGCCGGTTTCAAATGACATGTACCATGCAGATCACATACATATAATGTAAATAGGCCAGTGGTTTACTGCTTCTGTCAGAGAGTCCCCTTTGTTACTTGTAGTTTATAAGTTTAAATCCTAATATAGAACACTGAGCTAATAACTATCATCAAAGAGCTGCATGCAAACTGCAAGGTAAAGATCCGACTTATGATTTTTCTGCTAGTTGTTTATTATCCTAATGTTGCAAAAAGGGTTCACTTGGCTAGAAATCAATTCTTATTTGTAAAGCCAACTCCCAACCATGGTGTTACATCTTCAATTTAGATTTTGCGCTTCTCCAGGTCAAGCACTCTTAAACTCTGTCTACCAGTAGGAATGACTTGTGACTCCCACACCTAGTAGTTCTGTCTGGTGTAACATTTCTACACAAATTCACACACTTCTGGTTCATGGTCTCTGTGTAATGTGTATGTGATGGAAAGTGCTCCGACACCTTACATTGTTACAAGTGGCTCTATAAATCAAAAGAAATGCATGAGCGAGAGTGGTTGTGGTGACTTGGAGAAGGTCATTTGGGGCACCAACAATCATTGCCGCACTGGGCGCCACCAGCACTAAAGCCGACATTGACTGAATTAGATTTATAAAGCAATTTCGTGACAGTACTGACACATGACAACAAAACAAGAGTTACCCAGTTACCTCGCATTTCAGGTGCAATATCTTGTCTGGCATCATAGGGATCACAGCGGAACTTTTCCAGGTCCTCAATTGTGCACTGGCCAACCACTGGCTTCCGCCCAAACTGTCTGTGGTCTAGGACTTTAATGATTATTGGGGGTGCATACATTTCATCTTTAGGCAGGAGCTATAAATGTAAAATATTTCTGTTATTGCACCAATCGGATACTGTCACAGTCCCAGGTTTTCAATTACTGGTTATTGTATGTGGGCATGTAACTGTAGTACCGACTTCATTTTATAATATGGATAGAGTACTACAGTGGCAGATTTACAAACAGTGTTTAGAATTTGATTCACGCATCGCAGTATAGACGCTTTACTACATTCTAATACAGTACCACTTTCATGAAGAGGACAGAGCCAGGGAAGTTTGGTGTTTTCTTGAGGTTTTTGATCACTGCAGATTGAACAAGTTCCCCTCCGCATTCCACAACCAGGCTTGGTGATGAAACAGAAGCCAGCTGATAACTTTTCATGTTCCTGAGGCCCCAGGCAAGAATCTACCAAATCAATTGAAACAAAAGCACTTCAGCAGGGAACTATGAAAGGGACACTAAACAGTTTCAATGACTTTAAATGGTAAAAAAGAAAAAGTGTATACAATGAGAACATGATAAGTCACAGAAACATTCTTCATCCCAACAAGAGAGCAGAACTACATTGTTAGGATTTTTGTGGCCAGACTACTTTGTGTTTTCAGCATGGAGAAATGCATTAGGCACAAAACAAATTGAAGTATACATCTGTACACTAGTATAAAATGCTGGACTGTATTAGATACAGTGCGCTATTGCAGTCCATTATAGTATGTAGTTCTGTGATAGTTTAGACTTATTCTGGTTGATTTGTAGGCATTTCACCACGGGGCAAACATTAAATGGTATTTGTCAAAAGCTGGGTGCTGTTCATTTTCTTTTAGATGGAGTGGGAGGCAGGGATTGTTCACTGTGCACTTGTCCCCTTTAAACATTTCCCACAGGCATTTCACCACCTACACTTGCAACGCTGTTTAATTAGGCTACAAAATATCCATAGGCAAGAATGATGTGGCACCAAGGCCGCATACCATGCTGCTTCACTGTTGGTTGACTTCAATTTGCCCATTAACCACATCATTCACAGAGGAGAAGAGCATTAAGGTCTGCTTGAATACTCACAAGCACCGACACCTGACACAAACCCTGGTGGCCACCCGTAAACTGAGACAGAAAAGAGTCAGCGAAACATTGACTACAGTTCACTTTATGTAGGATAATGTGGGCACTAGCATGCAAATAGGACTGTTTACAAGCAGGCAATCAATGATGCTTAGAATCTGTTCACATTATAATCCCTCTTGAATTCCTGTGGAAATTGACTTGTGGTTGGGCTCATGAAGAGCAGTGTACGAGGATGTAGGACCCTGCCCCAAGGCTATAGGGGGATTGCCAGTGATCATATCACTAACAGATGAGCATCCATGTACAAAAATAGCCTGTGCATAAAGGATTACCCAAGTATCACCAAAGATCAGTGAAGTGGTTAGAGAACATCTTGTACCATATCTAATGTGTTCTGCAATGGACCCCAACTGATGAACATGTTCATTTCCCAATCGGAGTCTGTTTTATTAGTATGAGTGATCATGCAATTTAATGATTTCTGTGCCATAAGGGGTTATTAGGTGTGAAAGGGTTCTAGGATAAAGTGCCAGAGACTTTCTATAAATGCTGAAGGATACACAATTACCTTTGTAACTTTGGTTGTAGGCAGCCGGGAGGATAGTGGTGTTGGAAAATAGAAATAAATTGGACCCACAGTAGAGAGTTCATTATAAGGACTTCAGTCATAAGATGCACATTCAGCTTATGTGCAATTTATTACTGGAACATCACAAGCCACAAAGTATGCCATGCTTGTGAGGAAAATGATGATATTTCCCACTTGGACATATTAGGAATTTGTTAGGATTACATTTCCATCAATCAGTCTAAACCCAGAGTAGACATTATTAGTCATATTTGTAAAAGCTACATATTATAGACAAAGTTGGCATTTACCTCAATAGCAGTCAACTGAACCACTGGCCGAATACCTTGAGGCACCATATAAAGAGCTCCTCTTTTCGATGGCAGAATTGGCAGATTACCGCCACCCTAAAGATAACAAAATGGTAGTCAATTGTAGGGCTGTATCACAGAGCAATCTACAACAAATAGCATGTCTGGGTTAAACAAGGTAAATATCTTCAACAAATGTTATAGTATAAACCTTCTGTCGAAGTATAAGTTCAGCTGCAGCAAGGATCTCTCCACAAGGTTTATTTCCACTTATTACTGGATACCAGAGAAGTTTAGGGGAAATATCCATTCCTGAATCAAGCTTTACCATGGGAGTGAAAGTACTTCGTCCCATAAATTCATCCTTTCCCTGAACAAAAAAGGAATAAAAATGAGTTAACTAGCAAAAGTATTCAATCAAATGCTTGAACAATGAGTTTTATAACAAGAACATTCACATACCACTTGATCACTGTCGAAAATTTCAATTACAACGTTTGGGGGATTTTGCATCACAGTTTTAGGGTCTCCAAACACTTCCACTTCATCAAATATAATAGTTTGGTCCCAGGTTGGATTCAGAGTTGATCGAACAATTTCTGATGTTTTACTTCGATGGAGAAAGGACACATGAGCATATGGATCTACAAGATGAAAAATCAGTTTACAATGAAAAAGTTTTGAATATCTAATTTTCTTTATGGAATGCTTTGAAGAGCTGTGAAGTTGAACCTTTCTTTGACACATGCAAAAGATATTAGAGAATACATTTTTTTAAACTATTCACTAGTTTCATGTATGTTTTCATGTATACAACCCTCCACCAGATACATCACTTTCCATAACATCCTCATAAAAGGAGATCGAGAACCTCTAAAGAACAAATTGTGCTCATATGCTGTGCTCCACGTTTTCATGCAACAAAATGAATTTCTTGCAACAAATGAATGGTTTCATGCAACAAATGAATTTCAAAGATTTGATCAATTCCTGGTATAAACCACCAACAGTCCATTGAAACATTTAGGAGTCACTGTGAGACAGGGAACTAGGCCCTGTTCGATGTGTGCCAGATCTTGTCTTGATTAGAGCACATTAAAACACATCTGAACTCTACACATGTGCAATGTGTATGAAAACTGTGCAAACATTAGGCCGGAATGAGAAGAAAAAGAAATAAACCAATATGTGATGATCTGAGGAGTCCCATAGCTACGCCTTTGTGTACTACTATTCACATGCCCTAATCCATGGTGCTCTTGCAACCACTGCCCATGAGTAGCCAAACACATTTGTGCTTTAGCCAGGATGATGAAATGGTGGGTCACTGTGTGATTGGATTGATCAAGAGTAAAAAAACTGCTTAACAAGTAAAATGTATTTACTTGCCTGCTTTAAATGGGCAGACACTGTACTGAGTCTACCAGAACTTCTCAGTAGCAAGGAGGTACTGGTATGGAGAGCACATTCCCCTTCTAGATTTTCTGTTACAGCAATGCTTACCTATAACCGCAGAACTGCAACTTGGGGCTATTCCGGATGTACATGCTGTATATTATTCAGCCTTCTAGTTATGTTAAGTTATTTTATGTTAAAACAATTTGTTAAGTGCACATCTACCCTGAGGTGTCTAGATGCTGGGTCTGGAAAAACATGTTCAACTGAGGAAATATTATTTTGGGGCCTAGACCATCCCAGTTTCTGGGCTTCAGATGAAGCGGACTGTAATCACACATTAGTCCCCTGTGTGACCACAATTTTCAGACTTATCCGTTTGCATTAATGGAAATGAGTGCGATTGATTAAAGCCAATTTTATAATTAGTATTTCATCTGAACTATTTTCTCTTGTACTCTTGTTCTCTGTCCCACCTCTCTGGGAAGGTGAAAGGAGCACACGTGAATGTACAATAGCACAAAGCTGCAAGACTAGATGACTTGTTTCTTTTGTAAAACTATGCTAAATTCCCACGGTGATCATCTGTAATTAGTCAGTTCTCCCTTCACTTGCCGCCAAGGAGGGCAAGGCAAGCATACAGGAGCACATAAATGATTTTACATTACTTGCCCCACTGTCACTGCTTTTTCTTGAGTGTGTACGTGCACAGAGTTTAGTTAACGTATGCATGGATGTCCACATTGCTGCGGCACAAGCAAAGCTAGTAAAAAAAATGTTAGTAATAAACTTTATTCGTTTTTTATGGGAACAAAGAAAATTCATTGGTTGCAGTACAGTAGGCTTAGAAAAAGGAAATATACCAGAGTTGATTGATGACAAAGATAGGGCAAGTCCGTCAGTCGACACAGTAGTTCGTACGTTAGTTATAGTGTAACATAGCTTAAGAGATAACAGATCTTCATGGTGGCAGCATGTTAAACCATTTACCCCACACTTTGTTGAATAAGTCTAGACATCCCCGAACTTCGAATAGGGCCTCCTCCTGGATCCCACACCAGTCGACTCCCCTCCTCCATCCCTGCACTGTAGATGCCCTGGCCTGCGACCAGTGCGCTGCTATGTCTCTCTTGGCCACCGCCACAGCTGTCCCCAAGAGACGCTTGTCCACCCTAGAGCCATCCAGACCATCAAAGACCCCCAGCAACATATGCAGTGGGTCATGTGGAACCTTCAAGCTAGTAAAATATTACTTAGAAAAGCTCATGTGTAACCATTATCTCTATTAGAATGTGCCCCAGACTAAATCAGTTTAGCTGTAAGAATCACATAAAATATTCCTTATTCAAAACTCGCGAGACAATAGGGCCTGTATTGTAGCTGGGAAAACCAAATGCAAGTACTGTAAATTACAGGATGAAAATCCCCCACCCATCTCTATATACCAAGGCTTAATTATTGGGCCGGTTTGGCACCGGTTTTAGTGTTCCTGGGCGAACTATTAACCTTATGTAGGGGAGCTCATGAGGGTTTTCAGAGGGTGGTTTCACAATGCGTGCTTTCAGAACAGCACTTGTGGTTATTGAATGAGGGAGTTTAATCAAGAGGGTAGAAGGTAAAACTAACTATTGGTGAAAAAAGAAACATTCATTATATTCCCAATGGTGGGTTTAAAAGCGGACAGGGATTAATTCAACCCCCTTAGAGAGGCAAACATCTTTCTGGCCAGCAGGCACTCTCAATGGAGGTGTATTGGCATTCGTAAAGACAGAGTAGCCTTCTTTGCTATCAAGACGCATTAGGTTCACGCTGAAACCTGTTGCCTGGATAGACGACAATTTATGTCAAGGTGTCCACACACTTAGAAATGAAAGGAGGAACTAAAAGGTGCAAAGGAGGGCTTGCCAAACTGGAATTAAATCCCATAATTAATATCAGGCCATAAACATTTACTGAATCAGTGAAGGGAAGGTCACCAATGTGGCCCCCTAATGTACCTTTACCAATCCAATAAATAACTAACCAAATCATGTAACGAAGAGTTGCTTTAACATACAGTTTGATGCAAAAGGGTCGGGAAGCAACAAATACAGTAATCACAAATGCCATTTTTACGAGATTAACTTTTAGTTTTTATTTGAATATAAATTATCTAATTGTTTCAGGAAACTCTCCACTGAATAGGATCGACAATCAGGGCCTTACCTATCCCACATAATACTTAGAGAATAAGGATCAGCATGAACACATGAACACTGAATTGTAAGCATATTCCTATCATCATTTTTTAAATTTCTGGTGCAGCATTAGTCATCTATGTGTCTTAGTTCACCGCAACATCCTGCAGATGTAACTAACTAGGGAGGAGATGTGGCATAATGGCCCTAGCTGCCGCTTTTGAAGCCTAGAGATCCTGGTTTGAATCCCGGCCTTGACAGACATGACATGACATTGTGTGATCCTCAGCAAATCACACTCTTGGTGTGCTTAAATATGTGTAAAATGTTATTGTGTGATCCTCACTTGATATACACAGTCTTGTAGAGTGTTTCCTGATGCCTCATGTAATGTATAGTGCTCCACTGCTCCACAGCTAGGTTTGCGTTATATAAATAATAAAACCTACATACCTGAAAAGCTATCTTTGTCCAGCGCTGTAAGAGCCCTTGCTTGGTACAAGTAGCAGCGAAGGTGATAACTGAACATCTCTAGAAGAGGAACAAAAAGGTACATAGGTGAGATGATGGAGTTTGCAAAACAAACCACTAAGCCCACATTTATTGCTATCATAGGAAGGTAATGCAAATTTACAGCTTGCAAATCTAACGTCCAGAGACACATTTTATTCCGAATTTATTATCAATTTCGAAGCCAGTAGTATGTTTTAAACAGTAAAAGCAGCAAAATCACAATGGTTGCTTGAAACAGTATTTTGATGCGATTTTTCATCCCCCGCCAGACTATTCTTTTCAGATTAGCCTGTGTTCTGCCATCTCACAGTCAACATCACCATTACAGTTACACTGATCAGGTTGGGTAATCATAACTCCCTATACAGAGGCACTTTAGATTGTGTGCAGCTTATTTTCACTACTTCAATAAGTTACCTCACAGAGCCATCTTTTTTGTATGAATTAGGCGTCAATGCTAAGTTGTCCCCGAAACTGGTCTACCTGTTTAGAGTACAGGACTTACTCAGGAATTAATAGATTTCTGAGCTCTGGTTTAAATTAAGCAAAACCACTAATGTGATGTTAGTGTGCATGTCTGAAAGCCATAGGAGGGTCTGAGACTAATTTTCACAGAGTAGATGGTAAAGAACGCATGGACTCATTAACCTTTGTCTTTGTCTGTGGTGGGTAAGGGAAAGTATTCTTCTAGTTCGGTCTTCTAAATTGCAGTACTTGTGCTTTCTTAAGTAATTGGTGCTAATCAACAACATCCTGGCATTTATGGTATGTGCTTTTATGTTGAAAACTCAAAGAAAAATGTAAAAAAGGATTAGAAGGTAGTTCCGATACGGCAGGTTTATATCGTACATCGGCATGGTACATTTAGTATGGATGGTATGATGCAATATCATTTTAGTTGATAGTTTTAAGTTTGCCCTATGTAAACATTTTCCAGGCATCTTGGTTACAAATCACAGCATTCTTAATGACAAGCAGAAGCATGTACTCTAATTCATAAAGCATACAATTTGCTTATAGATGAGTGGTTTGTTCTATTTGGTGAGATCACTTTCATAGCAGCAGTGCTGCTTAAGTTTTCCGAGTGCATGTGTCAAATTGGAGCTAGGAAGAAAAAGGTTGCACTAGATAAGGTTCCGAAGCTATCTGCCAAACTCAATGAAGGGGCTACTTTGTGCATATCAGAAGACTCCTTGCAGGTGGTGCAGGAACATCATGCCTTCGCCCCAGGATTCTGTGAGAAAGTGGGTTATTGGTTCAGGCAGGTTTGATCCCTTCTTAAGCAGCAGCCACAATTCAGGTCAGGGTGAACCACAAAGTCACTAAATCAACATGTGCTTAACCCGCTGGCAACTTAGCCCAAAAGCAGTCAGGCTTAACCTAAAGGCAATGTATAAAGTAGTTATGCAGTATTTCATAAAGTGAAAACAGAACACAAGAAGAATTCCACACTAATTTAGAAAAAGAGTAGAATTTAACCAATAATTTGAACTAAAACAACAAAAATCCAATCAGTAGGACCAGAATTATGCAATTTCAAAGGTTTAAGGCAAGTATAGTGCTTAAGAGCACAAAGCGCCACTCACAGTTATCTGGTCATGTGAGACTGGGTGAAAGCCACAAGTTCAGGCTGTCCATGATGGAGCAGGGCCCAGATACAGGGACCAGGTTAGTCCTGCTGAAAAAGTTACCTTCTTAAGTCCAGCACTAAAGGAACATTTTACTTATCCTGTAAGAATCTATTTGTAATGTGTAGCACTGTAGATTCATAAGCTTATCATTATCCTGCCATATAGTGTTGGGCTCAGATGATTACAAGTTGTTTTTCTTTGAAGAGTCTTCAAGTCATGGAGTATAGTGACTCCTCCGGTGTGCATTGCGCATGTTGCTTGGCTCCTTTGTTAGATTGTTTTTGGCTAATCGGGTGAGCGTTTGAAAAGAAGCAATAAAGTGAAAGAATAAAGAAACATGCATTTAATTGTGGCTGTGTGAATTACAGTACTGAATATATTAAGAGTTACTTCAACCAAAAGCTTCCAGGGAGGAGGGTGGGTGAATATGAATCTACGGCACTGCACACTACAAATAGATGCTTACAGGGTAAGTGACCTATTCCATTTGTAGCATGTGTTGGCGGTAGATACACATGCTTAGCATGGAATATAAAACAGTCCTCCTCTTTGCAGTGGCTAGCAATTGGTTGAAGTGCTCGTTTGAAATAGTGTTAAATACAGCTTGACCCCCTCTTGCTTGTTGATGTGTGAATACATCAACACAGTAGTGTTTCATAAATGTATGTGGGTTATTCCATGCTGCTTCTTTATAGATAATTTTTATAAGGATATTTCCTAGAAAAGCCATAGTGGCTCTTTATTTATGTGTTAAATGAGCCCATGGTGGTACCGCAAATGCCCTTTTGGCTTTTTGATAACCTGTTTGAATGCATCTAACTATCCATCAAGCAATTCCTGCTTTGGATATAGGTGCCCTCTGGTGAGGTCTGTTAAAAGCAACTAAAGGCTGTTGACGTTTTCTAAAAGATTTAGTTCTATCAATGTAGAACATAATAGCCCTTTTAACATCTAATGTATGTAGGGTTTGCTCTGCTACTGTGGCTGGATTAGGAAACAACACTTGTAGCTCTATGGTCTGACTTGTATGAAAGGCGAAGATCACTTTAGGTATAAATTTTGGATTAGTAAGCAGAACTAATTTGTTAGGAATACTTTAAAGCAAGGTTCTTGGAGAGTAAGTGCGTGTAATTCATGTATCCTTCTGAGAGAAGTGAGTGCCATTAGAAAGACAACTTTCGATGTTAGAAACGGGAGTTGACATGAATGAAGTGGTTCGATTGGGGGCCCCATACCCTGGTAAGGGCAATGTTTAGGTTCCAGGCTGGGGCTGGTGCCCTCTGGTGCATTTTACATTAAATCCCACACTGGCATCAGTGCAGGTTTAATGTGCTGAGAGGTTTGGTACCAAACTTGTCAGTCTTCAGTGTAGCCATTATGGGCTGTGGAGCTCGTAATGACAACCTCCCAGCACCATATACTCTTAATGGCATCACTGCACTTACAGTGCCCCGGAATGGTCCTGGGTACTGTAGGGGCACAGGGCTCCTGCACCTGTGCCCACACCTCTGGCATAGGGCAGCCAGCTAGAAGGGTGACTGAAGTATGCCAGGGCAGTGGGTTCTGTGGGCATGGCACACAGGGATGTGTGCCATGTCGACTCTTTGTTTAGTTCTGTACTTAGGCACTCAGCCTGCAAAGGCAGTGTGTGGGTGCCAGGGTACAGGGCCCCTGAGGGTGGCACAATAGGTTCTGCAGCCCTCAGGGGTCTTCTCTGGTCACCATGCCCTGGGCACCTATGGTACCATTTACTAGGGGCTGACAGGTGGCCAGAGATGCCAATTGGGCTTTTAGTTTCAACACATTTTAGGGAAGGAACACAGGCCCTGGGTACCTGGTTGGCAGGAACACAGGGCACACTCAGTCAAAGTACATCAGCAGTTCAGGAACAAGTGGGGGCATACCAATGCAAGAAAGATGGCACTTTCTCACAGAAGAGAGTCACTTTCAAGATACTCAGCCACACCTACAAATTCCTCCACAACACCGGACCCCAGTACCTCAACGAAAGGAGCTCCTTCCACGTATCTCACCGACCTCACCCTCGCTGAAACCCCACACATCCGCAAAGCCAGAACAGGACGAGGAGATTCCTCCTACATCCCTGCCAAGACCTGGAACGAGCTCCCGATTGACATCAGACGTGCCCACTCCCTGAACATCTTCAGGAAAACACTCAAGACCTGGCTCTTTGACTGAACGGAGCTGCTACCCCCCACGCCCGAGACCCTCACGGGTAAGTAGCACTCTTACAATCCCCCTGATTGATTGATATAGATCCCCCCTAGGAGTCTGTCATTTCGCCATATCATTCAGCAAAGGCAGCATTCCACAGGGTACCACTCCCCCCTTCCTTTTTCCATGCTGTTCCAATGTCCTCCTGCCCCACTCCTTTCTCAATTGTCACATGTTCTATTGCTGCTTACCGCATCACCACCAGCCGGTGGATGTAGATGGGCAGTTCTTCTCCTTTGATTTATTGAGATTAATAAAAAGGTCTTAAACTTAAAATGTTGTGGCAGCAAAGTAAATAATTGAAGAAAACGCAGGGTCCTAATTTCAAGCTAAATGTAATGATGCATCTGTAGTTTAACAAAAGGTCTATTTCATCTCAACACCTGAATGTAATGGGAAGACAAATTGAACCTTGTAGTAATCCTCAAAATGCCAAGGCCTTGATGCAGAGTCCATCCAAACAATGGCAAATCATGACAAAACATTGAAACTATTTACTGAAGATGACTAACCAATGGCCGATTCTCTCTGTATGCTTATTTTTTGTGCATTGATTAGAAGAGCTCTAACAGATAAACTATATGTAGCAGGACCTAAAATAGTAGCTGAGTGCAAAATAAAAACACTTACTGTCAAAGGTGCAAGAAACGATTGGAGTATTGGCACCAAACACAGTAGTAGCAGACTCCTTTTCTTGGGTCTTCTCACCCTCCTCACTAGAGTCTGCTCCCTAAATTTAAATGGAACAATTAAGACATTATGTGCTTCCAGAAGCCAAAATATAAGCTAAGCATATCGCTAAAAAAAGAGGTATAGTAGAAAACATTTGCTTGCATTTTTATATGATGAAAATGTTCTGATTTATACTCAAATAATTTGTGGAAAATAGTCTACTATTGTGTGGAAAATGAGAGCATCAAGTCTCATGTACGCATTCATTTATGAGGTATCACACCTCCTACTGAGAGCACGCAAATGAACATGGAAATGGAGTGGTTTACCTGGTAAACATTGTGTACAAGTATCTCAGATGAGCCAGCCTCATACATTTTCCCGCTTGCCACAGTATGTTGAACCCCCCCTCATCCAAACTGATCTCCATGGCTCCATTTTTGTTAAGTCCTTGCAATGCCGTGCCTACTTTCAACTTTCATTGTTGATCATCCTTCTTTCCCATATTTGTGTGAAATTCCACACACATTTATTGCTCACCCAAATAAGATTACTCATCCCTGAGATTACATTGTGATGGATACAGAAGATTTTTCATCTTGCCCGGATACGTTTTAACTGAATGACTATCTTTATATTCAACTCCTCTTGTGGTGCATCTATCACACGAAACCTAATCTGAACAGACTTCTGCTTATTCTTTGCTGTTAAACTCCTTCTCATCCATTACTGCTCCTCAGCTTTCCTACAAAACTATGTACATTTGGTATTTTGTTTGTGATTTCACACTGCAATCTGATAATCCTTTCTATACCAAGTAGATTTAAATCACACTTTCATTCATAGTTTAGTTTCACTCTGTAGCTTTAGCCAAAGCCAGATTAATTACAAATACAACACAACAATGTTGGCCACCAGATAATGTAATGCAAAGCAGATTTTCAATGTTAAATGCCTCTGTGTCTAAAAATTCTTTAATCTCTGTTGAAGTCATCGTTACACCTTTATCAGGTAACCTGTACCTCTGCTGCATTGTTACATACAATAGTAGTTCTTAAAGTGACCCATGAGACAGGGCGTTTCCAATCTAAGATAATTTGAGTACACCATCGAAAACTAACTCCATTCCTTAATCACTGCTTAAGAAGTGCTATTCTCCGGTGATCTTTAAGGTCCAAGGAAACCCTCTCTCTCAAACTAACAGGAGGTACTGAACAATCCCAATCTTTTCAGTGAACCCTTCTACAAACACACAATTTTTTCTTATCAATATAAACTGCCTTTTAACTCACTTTCATTTTCTGTGGTCACACACTCAGAACATCAACATACATATTCATGTTGTGCATTGTCCAGGTACTCCATAAAGTTATTTCTGGATTATTGATTACAGTCAACTTTTTCAAGTTTGCTAGTAGATTTTTGTGTCTTTATCTCAGACGTTTTATGATTAAATAGTACACACTCATTCCCACCAGCAAAACCTCAAAGACACAGGATCACTTACACTCTGTACATGATGATTATTCTTGGTAATCTAATTGAGAAGGAATGCCGACCAAAAGTTGTTTCGGGCCATTGGTCTCTAATGTCCATTGTCCAACCAACTATACCAGTGTGACCCATAAAAAGCGTCATTATTGACCTACTCTAACACTCCATAAAAAACCAATTTAGGGGGACCCTTGGGCAAGAGGGTCAGTATTTTGTGCTATACAGCTTCATTTATGTAATTCACAAAAGGCTGAGTAGGGATGATTTCTGTATCAGCCATGATCATGTTCTAGATGTCACAAGTCGTATTTTGTCATACCCACACATCAGCCGTGTCCCATGCCTATATGTCTTCTATCTTGGATTTCAAAACCTGAACACTGATGGATAGTAGAATCTAACCACCTCAGGTGTACTTGATGTTTATTCTGCACACCATGGCAACACCTTTGCCCGATTTCTTGCACATTCAGTGCACTTCTAGATGAGTGTTTTCGCACACAATCATGAAAGCAGTTTGTTATACAAGAACCACTCTTGCTGACACTATTGAGCACTATGTAGGGAGTTCATACTCATCCGATTCTTGGCATGAACTGTAATATGCTAAGCATGTTTTGAAGTGGCTGAATTTCACACCAAATGTATGAGAGTCTCAAGACCAAAGGTTTAATTGTATGAAATAACAGTAACCAGCCTTTTTGGTCTTCCGTAGGACCCAAGCATCACAATTTAGAATACCATGAATAAGGGTATTCTCCATAATACTTACTAGAGCACCTTCCAATTTAAAAATAGCTGCGGAACCAAGGCTTTCAGAAGGAGACATTTTTCTTCGCCACCGTCTGCGACGGTAATTATCCGAACTGCGCTCTTTCAAATGAAACTTCCAGCCAATCAGAGAGGCATATTCCCATCCTTCACGATCTTCAAGAGACATGGCATCCTGCAAGGAAATTATGAGAATCCGTAAATGAGCAAAATCTTTCTTGATATGGGATTGTCTCCGTCTATTTTCTTCATAATTGTATTACCGCAGATGATATTTGTAAAATAATCTTTAATGTCTTAAAGCACAATGTCAAATATATAGCAGCACTATTTATAGCAACAGATTGTCCCTTGATATGTTATTTAAGTCTCTTGTTGATCCCACACAAAAAAGGCAGATCGGTAAGATTCATGCTGCAGAGGCATCTTTAATGCTATCCTGCCCATGCCAGACATTGAGCTTTCAAAATCCTGCAAAGCTCTGCAATGGTTGCTCAGGGTCCGGTTTACCACGAAAAAGACAAGCAAAGATGCCAATAGAATATCTAATGAGGCTATAGCGATCTCGTATAATGTTGTGGTTATTTATTGGTTTCTTAAAGCACATTTATCCAAGGTTCTTAATATAAACCACAAAAACAGTATACTGTTCAGGATAAAACCAAAAAGGAACAACAAGGTTCCACTCCATTAGCTGTAGCTAAAAGGGACCATTCAGCAGTTTCCTAAAGACAGATTATGATCTCAACAGAACGAAATAGAGGATCATTCAAAAGCTGAAGAGCATGAAGTGTGTATAAATGAAAGTGTGAAGGAGCACAAAGAGGTTAAGGAACAGAAAGAAAAAACTGATAACCACTGCAAAGGGACCTAGTTGTACCCTGAGATTAAAGGAGTGTTATAGCGGAGCAATAGAATGCAGATACCTCAACATGGTACAAATATAGTGGAATCTGAAATGGGATGAAAGAGGCAACCAACAAAGGTGAGCAAGATAAAGAAAGCTATGTTGCAATAATTGATTGTAAAATGAGAGATGCAGGCATTCAGAATAATCTGAATTAGTGAGAGACCAATATTTTGGAAGCATAAAATAAATTAGAACATCATTTATTTCACACTAAAGGGTTAAGCAGAAGTTTAAGTGTACAAAAGATTAGATTTTCAGGATGTTATGAAGCTGTAAGATCGTGTATCAAGAGGGAGAGAGAGGACCAGATCGCTAGTCCGTATCCCCAAATTATATAGAATGTAATCAAAAAGAGACTAGCTAAAGTTGAGGGCGGATTAACAAGATTTAGTATTTAAATCTAAGTGACTCAGTTTTGTTTCGTCAAGGGGTAGTGACACCTGGTAGGTGTGCTCATGAAGCCCTCACCCACCAACCAGGTTGGTGGCATGCTTCATCATCGGGCCCACCCAGTGACACCTAGCGTGTCCCAGGTGTGCTTCGACGCCTGATTGCAGCGGAGCAGGTATATCGCTGAGTGTGCGGTGAAGGGTGCTTTGAATGTGAATTTAAACGGCTTGGCGGAGGTCCCAGTACCCGAAGGTGAATTCAACTTTAATACCTGGGCCACAGTCAGCGGTTAAAAATAAGGCTTTGGGATGTTAGAGGCGAGGTACGACCTCCCACATCCTTTGGTGGGTCAACATGTTTCAGCCAGTGCCTTATGAATATGCTGGCTTTCTTCAGGACAGATAAAAAAGTGTGTGCAATTAAAACTAGTGGGTGTGTGATTCAGACTATGTGTCTACACGCCCTAAAGTGTTTATCTATGTGTGAGAGGGGGATTCCCTTCCCAAAAAACACGCTAGTTATAAAGAGTTTTTGCTTCAAGGTTTTGAAGCGGCAAGGGGTTGGCCAGCATTTCTGGCCAGAGCCTGCTTTGGACCTGTAGTGCCTCCTTCGCAGAACCGGTCCTGCGTAGGAGACAGGACTTCACAACAGCAAATAAGTTGTCTAAAAAGTTAATGGATTAGTTAAAGACAACGCCACATTTTCTAGCTCAAGATGTCAATAGGATAGTGGTAGAACAGAAATACAATAGAGGAGAGGTTCTTGCCACAGAAGCAGGAAATCCTACCTTTGATAAAGGACAGGGTGATAAGAGAAAACAATCCCTTTCCATTAAACTAAAAATAAACACAAAATATAGGAATGAAACCAGTTAAGAACAGTACCACAGATCCGAAGTTTAAACAGCCTACAAATGAGAACAGAGTGAGTTACCAAGTTGAAAATAGCTGGGGGATCAAGATGAAAAAGAACAGTGTGCATGTTATGGCGAACATTAAGCAGAACTTCTTAATTTGCAGTGGGATGTTTCCTGCAGTGGGCAATATAATTATAAAACACTTGAGCGTCTTTTGAGATGGCAATGTTCTTAAAGACCTCCCATCTAGAACTCTCCTGTGCCATTTTTTTTCTTGTTTACTAGGCCTCCTGGGAAGGTGTTTTCAATAACATCGAAAAATAGACACGGTTTGTAATAATGTGCATAATTAACGTGTAAGGTTTAATGTGTTTAAAAATGAATATATGCAGTAAGCAGTTACATGTACTAGTATTAGTCTTCAAGTGGGTAAATCAACAATGCTTGGTGTGCTCATTTAACAATAACTATGCATACAAAGTTTAATTCCTGACTTTTCCATTAATATGTTTCCCTAACAAATAACATTTGCAGTAATGTTTTCATATATTTTCAGAGAATGTTTCAATTTACACAGAAAATCACTGTTAGAAATGGCTAGAACTTAGTATTTTAATGGAGCAGTAGAGAGATCATATATGAAGATAAAACATTCTTAAAGGAAATTAACGACTTTCTTATCTAAATGTTTTTCTTTTCATTATAGTGATGTTTAAACTTCTACTTGGACCATTGTTTGAAATTGGATATTAGAAACTTGATATTAGAAGGTTAGAAGTGTAGTTTAAATGTGGGAAGGAGAACTTGAATGAGAAACTGACCCACATGAATTTAAAATCATTACAAATTAGTTTGCGACCTAACATTTCTGTCTATGGACTATTGTAATCCTGTGAGAAGAATATGAGTGATCCTGTTCCACGAAGAGCATCGATAGATGATTGGCTAGGTGAAGGATGAAGACTGAAGCGCTTACATTCGCAAAATGTGTTCTCTATATTAGTGCGTGTTCAAGAGAAGGTTTTTTTATCCACTCTTCCCCACACTTTACCGGATACTTGTCCGGACCCTTTTACCCAGACCAGTACATTTATGCCATGTTGCTTGAGAGTCTACAGGAGTTTCTTGAACCTCTCTTTATGAAAGTTCTGCTTTATCAATTTATTTTCTATAGCGGACTGTAATGCTGAAGCTTTATGCTTTTTTCTCACTCGCTCGGAAACTAGGACCCTATATGGGTTTCGACACCTTTACTCTATAGGCATTCTTTCCTTTAAGAACCACACTTTAATGCATTTATTATATTTGATTATTCAAATTTGAGGTTATATTTCCATCATTTATTTATGCTTAAGATTATTACAAATTTAGTTTGTGATATGCCAAATAAAACAAACTACTAAAAGATTTGATTCATAAAACCATTTAACTCATAACTAACACATTATGGAGTAAAAATAGATTAGTGATTGTGATTATATTTAATGTGATGAACAGCTCCTGATCTTCTCTAAAATCATGCTAAAGATCCATTACACCCAGGAGACCCAGAAAGTGGAGATTAGCCCATATGGTACACCGCAATACTTTAATTTTAACCAAATCCTCAATCCAGCACTCTGCTATATACTATTACTCCATCATAGTTGCTAGATCCATAAGTAGGAATCCTTTTACATATCTACAGACTTAGTCTAAACCAAGGGTGTATTCTAAATCAGGGGGTCAGCGGATTCACAGTAGGTCTAGAAGCTGTTCTGATTGGTTGTAAAATCTACACACTTTACCTGCCAGGCTTTGCTGGGGGGTCAAACAATGGCAGAAATGGTAAAGTCAAAACATTAGCTATTGTGTCATTGATTTAGATTGTTGGCTTGATTCAGACTGAACTAGTTGCCTCATTATTTATTTTCCTATTGGATATTATATGTTTCTCGAATGTAAATTGAACCCACAGGTGTCCCAGTCTACAAGATGAAAGTCTGAGATGACAGATGGACAGCTAACAGATGATCCTTTCTAATCACTATCAGTCATATCTAAAACTAAATTCCAGCTAGGAAGATCAGTCATATTTTAGTCTATACTGCTCGTTATGGGCCATTGGCAAAGGTGTAATCCCTAGGAGCGTCTGAATTGGTTATACCAATACATGCCCTTAGACCACCTTCTGTGTGTGCAATACTAAATATCCCTCTCCTGTACACCAAACGACATCTCCTGCCTAAATCTCTTTTTTTGTGACTGATCTATAATCATTTGGAAGTTAAAAGGTGGTGGTAGAGTCATCTTCTAAGGCAAGTGCTGTTTTCCCTTTCGTTGTCGGAGCTTCAGGAGGGGATTTGATAATGGTATCAAGGCAATGTAGAACTGTGTACTCTACACCATTCTCTGTTTGTCTACTATAGATGTTCAAAATTAGTTGCATGAAAGAACTAAAAGATCGCTGTAGTTGCCGAATGTCCATATGGTTCCCTTATACGATACGTCAGTGTGGTACACACCCAAATTATTATTCTCCCTGAAGGTCTGCCTCTGGTCTCTTTGAGAAAGGAGTTAAAAATGTGGTGTAACCTTGAAAATGCATTGACAGACCAGGTTTCTTGAAAAGTACAAAAAAGGAAGGCTGATACAAAATTGCACCAGTCAGGAGAACTGAGTTTCTGAGCGCGTCCATTTACATTGCAGCTCAGCATTTTGAAGTGTGCATCAACAGTCTGACACTTTATGCAAGCTAAGCCTGGCATGACTGCAACTCTAGAGTTCAATAAGTTGGAGAGGTGAGTAACTGGCTCTAGCTCATATTTGCCTGGATCTGACCTGAGCAGACAGAGATGAGTATTCTATATCAATACCAGTTTTACCCTATATGAAACTAAATGGTGGTGTGACCTGGTCTTCTTTGTGAAGGAAAAGCCATTTATGTTTTATGAATGGCGATGCTGGTCCAGTTAAAAACCGAGAACACTCTTCCACATTGTTGATTCATTGTTTGGCTCCTCAAATATTTGGTATTTTAAAATGTTCTACAGGCTTAACAGGGAAGGCTTGTGATTTCTCTAAACCAAACAGAGTATCTGGGTCAGCAGTGCCTCAGAATCTTCTGCCTTGCACACCTGAAATTCCAATCCACCAAAACAGGACTAAAGTGTAGAACTAATCAACAATACATTGTATAGGGCGAGAGCATTGGCTGTCCATTGATAACTAATGGAATCACAGTACTGCATAGCCATTGTGCAATCTAACCATGTAGACTATTGGTGACATAAGTTCTCCCAGTGGATGGGCCACTATTGGGCAAGGTCTCGTAAGCAGTCTAATCTTGCAATGAAGAAGCTGCTCTGCCTTCCTCGTCTTTAAAGAGGGACAAGGAAAAACACAAGAAGAGAAGACAAAGTATGTATGTACTTGTGTGTGTTGAGAGAAAGGGAAGACGAGAGGGAGAAATGGGGAAAGAGGGAGGGAGATGTGAGAAATGTGTGTCTGTAGAGTCAGTGGGTGTGAGAACAGAGGAAAGGGGCAGTGAGAGAGGTTTTGGCAATATAGCCTTTAACTGAACTTTGCCATTCCTACCTGTTGTGGACTTTCATCTTTAGCAACAGTAATGTTGATGTAGACTAGTATAGAAGCGTCAGTTTGTTGGCAATTAGTGGCAATTACATTTAATGTAAACACACATAGCTTGGTATAGTAGGAAAAATACATGCAGACCTGTGATTCTGTAAATATTACATAAATTTACTCTGAGTTTCAACGTGCCCGGTGTTAAAATGACCATCTTTTGCATGGTTTGCCCCAGATTTGTCTTCTGTTCAACCAGCTTTTGTTGGGCATATAACACTGTGTACTTTGCCCCTGCCAACCAGTGGTAAGGTGTTTGAGATCTCCCTTTTAAACATGGTAAAACTGAAATAATTCTCATTTGCACATCTAATTTACTCTAAGTCTCTGGTATAAGGTACTATATGTACACAAGCATGTGAATTAAATGCTACAGGGCTGCAGCACTCCTTGTACTGTCCAGTAAAGTAACACTGCAGCATTTCTCTAGGCCTGCCACTGCAGCCTGGGTGTGCAGTCTTAAATTGCCATTTCGCCCGAGAAAACTAAACCTTTAGCCAGACCTAACCCTTAAATTGTAATACTTATAAGTCCCTCCTAAGGTAGGCCCTACATTTCCATATGGCAGGGTACATGGTACTTAAAAAGTAGAAAGTATATATTTATTTTTTACTTGCCCGGGCAGTGAAAAATCTCCAAAGTCGTTTTTCACAGTGGCAAGGCTCGCTCTCCCGGGTTTACACTATTGCATTTAATATGAGCTACATCCAGTTTGGGATGAGCCAGAAAAAATGTTAAATGACTTATTTTAATATTAATTAAAAACTCAACTTGATGATTTTATTATTTTGGAAACTACACTTTAAAATTTGTCATTTTAATTTTTAAAACCAAAAGGCTTTTCAATCGGTGTACAGCTGTCACCAGACTCCTGGTGGCTTCCTTGTGGTCAGATATGGATTGCTCCTAGACAGTGGACAAAGGGTTCTGGGTGTGAGAGGGACGCTTCCCTTGACAGGATGGTCTTTGAGCTGGGCTCAGCCCCTCACAGAGCTTCAAAGGATGCTTCTCCTATCACTAGCAGATGAAGCTCACACCTAGGCTTGCCTCCCTTTTGTCTCTCTAGTCGGGCTGGCTCAAAAAACAGGAGGGGCAGAACTGACCAGGACTGTTTCAGCACGTGATTAAGGACTTGCCCTTCATCCTCAGAACACTCATTGACTGGTTAATAATCAAATGAAGGATTGAACTGCTGTCTAGTGAATCTGATGGTAGGCTGGCCCTACATGTCTTGAACCCATGACCCAATAGTGACCCCCAAGGGTCAGTTGGCTGCCGACATGTTTGAGCTATAGGGACACTGCAAGTTCCAGAGGCTTATATGTCAACAGCCGCCTCTGTTGGAGTGAGTCTTAACCCCCACATGGTTCCACCAAGTCCTGGAACCTTGGCTTGTGTTACAGTTCAAATCTCCTGACCTCAAACTCGAAGTGGGACTTAAAAACGTTTTGCCTGGAGAACCAATAAAGAGCAGGATCACCATCAAAGCTGCCGCCATCAACACTGAATTGCTGGTCGGCTTTAACTTGCCAGTTTGCTTCGCTGAGGGAAATCCAACTTCTGGAAAGGTTTCTAAATCCAAACATATATGGTTTCAATGAGACAGATGCCTAGATGCTTCTAGGGTACATACTTTGTAATTTGCCCACTAGGAGCTTTGCTGCCTTCATCTATGACACCACAGAAGACTCAACCCACCGTCATCGAGCTCCGCTTCAGATCCAGCTTGCCCCGCCAATGACTTGTTAACGGGCACTTTTTGTTCACAAAAGTTTTTAAGTAGGTAGGGAAACTTTCCACTTGGATGAACCTGGGCCGTGTATCTGACTCGCTGGACAATAAATTTTTTGACGTAAACTTTTAACTTTGACTGATGTAGCCCAACAAGTTAACAGTGGTTGCCACTTTGTGTTTTGCCCCAATTTTCAATTCGATTTCTTAAAATGAATATCATCTGTTCAGCTTATTGGATTTGTGTCATTTTTATAGCATTTTATATATTAAAATATTTTCTGTTTTTCTAAACTGGTTTGGGAACTTTTTTGTGTTGTATTTTCACTTTATTATTATTTGAGTGCTGCATAAATAATGTACACATTGCTTTTATTTTGTGCTAAGCTACCGGAGAGTTAAGCACAGTTTACTGACTTTAGTTCACCCGGACAAGGATTGTGATTATTATTTGAAGTAGGTTCTTACCTCTTCAATGAATACTCTAATTTATAACACCCCATACAATGACAAGAGCTAGAGTAGGTCTAGAAGTAGGAACAGCACATATAATTTTGGTTCTTATCTACATAAGACGTTCAAGGAATAATCACATTAGTTACTCTCTTTTGGCAATCCTTCTCACTTGCAATTAGTACTTTTTTTATTCGAATATACTTAGTTATTTGATTTATTGCATATTAAGATCTTTCTGGTTGCTAGTGCATAGTAGCTAACCCTTGTCAGATTACTGTGGGCACAGCCATACGAGTCATCTGCCTTAGGATCCTCACCCCCAGTTACCATCATTGTGGCCCAGGGGTACCAACAGATAGTTATTTAGCAGCACAAAATGGGTGCTAGTCTTCCATCAACCTTTCTTCAACTCTCTCTGGCACTTACTGCCACCATGGACTTTTCATTCCACAGACTTTGCAGGGTTGGCAGATCCAGACAAGCCGAGCCAGCATTTTAGAGCATGCAGGATCGATCTCTGCAAACTCCAAGGAGCTTGCGGATATCCAGCAGCAATGCCCAAAAGTACCTGTGGATAACCAGTCCTTATTTAACCCAAGATTTACTCAGCAGTGTAGCGTGAGTTGCCAGCTCCCGGGACAAGGCAAGTATTACGCTCCCAACCACAGGAGCGTTAGCACTTCTTGGCGCAAAAAAAAAACCTACAACACCACAACAACACTGTCTTTCCCACTCTCACCACTGCTGCACAGCTCAACACCAGATGCAGCCCAAATCTCAACTCTTCCACGAAGCTCCCTGCAATTGATTGCGTCAAAGTCACCTTTGGCCTTCAGAAGTCACATTTCAGCCACCAGGATTGTATCACAGAATTCAAGATGTTTTGGCTGCTGGGAAGAAGGGGCTGCTTTAAGCCTGTGATATGACTAGTTACTATTTTCTGCAGTGAAATCCTGGGTAAATAAAAACGGTACTGCTTGATGAGCATTGAGGCAAGGTTGAGGGACAAAGATGTGGCTGAACATAGGCGCTATCTAATTGATGAGTCTTTAAGGCCAGTTTTACCTTCCCTGAAAATAAGTTTTTCATAAGCAATTTTGCTTCTCACAGTTCACTGCGATTTGCTAGTTGTTCTGGATAGTTTTTTTCCATTTGAGTAGTATGATGAACATCATACAGTATTTCCGTCAAATGCAATACACCACTGTACAGAACCGTTGATAGTGCTACAGGCTAAAACATTTGCAGGGTTTTCGACTTTGCATCCAAGTTGAGATAAGTAATTTTAGGGAACAGGTAAGTTGAGGAAAGGAAAACTACAGTGGGAGTCACCTAGTATTGTTGTAGCATTAGCTGCACCCCAAAGGTCACCAGAGGTCTGCTTTGAATTATGGTAATACATGTAGCAAGAGCATGGACCTGGGACAAAGAGTCCCATTGTCCTTCGCATGTGACTGTCGGGATCGATGCAGGCTTTTGGATATTCAATTTGACAATTTGTTCAGTTTCATGTCTTTTGCTTGGCCGAGGTGTTAAATTAAAGGGCAGATGACCGTTCGTGATTACTCCCACGTGATAAAAAAAAGTGCTATTTGTGGTTGTGTGTGAGGCAACTAGATCTGGTGCCTGGTGTGCTATAAATGTAATGGAGGAAACAAATCAAAAAATTGGCTTTATAAACGACCAAAGACCATCTATTATTGGGATATATATGTAGCATCAACCCATTTCTGCATGGATTTTTAAAGTTTCAATGTAACAGGTTTGCAAGTAAAAGAAAGTAACCAGTAAGAGAGTAATCAGTAGGTCATACATGCATGTAATTAAAATATAATACTCTCTGGTAGTTCACGAAAAAAGGTGGTATGAAAAATATTTATGTAACACCACATTGGTATGCATGCTCTTATTTCAAATCTATGATCTTGGTTTTATAATTTGCAAATATGATTTTTAAATTAAATTGAAAAAGTAAAATCTCACAACACTACAAGGTAAAGGTCTAAATGCCATTTTTCTACATAACCTATTTCAGAGGTTTGATAGAGCCTTTTGCTGCAGGACACTAGGGAGCACACTGATCATAAACAGTGTATTAATCGCATATTTTCTTCAACAGCTCAACGTCATACCTGTCAAACATGTATGAAACATTCAGACTCCAATCTAACTGGCATTCTTTTTTTTATGCACAGAGCTGCACCCTCAATTCAGCACTTTGTCATTCAAAATGATTACTTTTCAACCATTCCTAAAAATAATTGAGGAATGTGTAACTTTCCCTAAAATATTCCATGACTGAAGTTGCTTTACTAAAGAAGCCTCCAAGGACATTTGGGGGGCAGTAGCTCTTTCCCCAGATATTCTAAGACTGAAGGTTAGAATATTAATTTTGACCTTACAGTGTCAGCCACGCCCACTGCTGCCCTCAGGGCGAAGTTCAGGGCAGGAAACACAAACAAGCAATATAACCGCAATGCCAAGTTGTGATCAATAGAGGACATGGTGAGCCATCACAAGAGTAATACAGATGTTTGTAACGTGAACATTGAAAGCAACAGACTTCTTACCTTAGTAGCCTGACCAACTGCGGAGTCCTTTCTTCGTTTTCGGACTAATCTTCGTCGCCTGTGTGTGTGATACATCTTTTCTGCTGCCACCCAAGACTTTGGGTTATTGTCCGGAGGAATAGTTATTCCATATTCCCATCCTACAAATACAATCGTTAGTTAGATTAGACTACTTGTCCTCACATTCAAATGCAAAATGGCGAGGTTGATCTATTACAGGGATGTAATTCAGACTGCTGCAACCCCTGTAGTTTGGGGTGGGAGGGCAACCTTCAGGCAGTCCTTTTTTAGTCAACGGGCAGTGAATATCTAAGATATGGGAGACTCAGGGGCCCCTAAACACATTCTGCAGAGTGCCCAATTATTTTGCATTAAGCCACTGCAATATTCTTAAACTTTCTAGAAACATACAGGTAAAATGTAAATTGATACTTGTATAGCGCACTACTCACCCACAAGGGTCTCAAGGCGCTTGTACGAATACCGCTGTGGAACCCATCCTGGCTTTCCCTGTGAGGCGTCCACTCCTGGGCACCCCCAAGGTGGAGGCCAGGCATCCTTAGTGTTGTGGGGGCCTTTGTGGAGATTAAGCAAGCTATTGCCCAGAGTTGCAGAGTGGGACTCCATGATTGGAATAGGCACCGAGGCGAGAATTATCAGGTTCGTGCAATTTTAAGCCCAAGACCCGCCGAGGCAGGGAATTGAACCCTGGTCCCGGGCTAGACCTCTGCATCAGGGTCTGCCGCTCTAACCATTGATTTAACAACAAGGGGTGGTGATGGACAGAGTCTCTGAATTAAGCAGAATACTCTCACCCAGTCAAGAGATCAGGGCTAGATCCAACACCGTTTTTTAGCTCACTGCACCATCCCAGCTCAGAACCTGGCTATATGCAAATTAGTCTGTTCCTGTCCCAGTGCATGATGCACTGACTCGTTTTGTCCACCATAAGCGTGGAAGGGTATGCTCAGACATGAGTCCCTTGCTCACTGCACCATCAGGATTCAAGCAAGCCGGGCCGAAGACGGAACTGTAATGCCAGAACCGGTCCCCGGAAGCTTGTTTCCTTTCCAGTAAAAGAATTGGCTTGGTAGTTTGGTCTGCCCTGTTCCCATGATGCACTGGGCCAGGGACAGACTAATTTGCATGTAGCCAAGTTTTGAGCTGGGATGGTGCAGTGAGCTAAAAAACGGTGATGGATCAAGCCCTGATCTCTTGACTGGGTAGGAGTGTTCTGCTTAATTCAGATACTCTGTCCATCACCACCCCATTTTCTGACTCGTTTTGTCCACCGTAAGCGTGGAAGGGTATGCTCAGACATGAGTCCCTTACTCACTGCACCATCAGGATTCAAGCAAGCCGGGCCGAAGACGGCAGTAATGCCAGAAACCGGTACCCGGAAGCTTGTTTCTATTCCAGTAAAAGAATTGGCTTGGTAGTTTGGTCTGCCCTGTTCCCATGATGCACTGGGCCATGGACAGACTAATTTGCATGTAGCCAGGTTCTGAGCTGGGATGGTGCAGTGAGCTAAAAAACGGTGATGGATCAAGCCCTGATCTCTTGACTGGGTAGGAGTGTTCTGCTTAATTCAGATACTCTGTCCATCACCACCCCACTTTCTGACTCGCTCTAACCATTGAGCCACACTTCTCCACGTAGCATTGTGGAACAATGCTTGATTTCAAGGTGACCATATTCCCTCTTTACCATAGGCTTAACACCTAGCATTAGTAGTTAACCAAAGTTTCAATATGTGATCATTAATTGGGGAAGTGGAAAAATCAGAATTGCATAATGTCTGGAAAACATAAGGATTATCCCCAATTTTTTCAGCTTCGAATCTTAAAGGATTGCTTTCTATAATTTGCTTTGGTAGATTTAAACTAAGGTCATTTTCTATGCACAGCTATTGAGGTGGCTATCTAATACAGAATTCAGCTGCTGGTATTTAAAGGTAGGTATTTCACAAAGCTCAATAAATCCCAAACCATATAAGGAGCAGACATACAGCATACCCTCCAAACGTAAGTGACGGCCTCAGTGGATAACTACTAACCAGTCATGTGAGACAAATGGCACATTGGCTCATACTCGAAATAAAAAAAGTTTTAAAAAATTGTCTGCACAGAGGTACCAGCACTACAAAATAGAAAAATCAGGAATAGATTAAGTCCAGAACTTAGTGTTCAAGTTGGTCTTCACCGGAGAGAGAAAAGAAAATGAAAATTGACTCCTGGAAAGGCACGTTGGGGAGATCGACTTTTGCATAGCAGCAGGTACACAAGAATGTGTGACTCTTTCAGTGTAACACAAGCATGTATTATTGTATGCCTTATTCCTACAGCCTTGACACAGGGGGTATCATTGGGATACTAATGAACCACCAGAGAACATAGTGAGTTAGAAGATGTGTTCAGCGTGAATTCAGAGAGGAGGAGGAAGGTTGCAAGTGAATCTACAGCACTGCATGCTAGGACTAAATGCTTACAGGGTAAGTGACATTTTCTGTTTGAAGCAGGTCTGCTTTAGATACACATGCCTTACATCAACTATAAAGCAGTTCCCTCCCAGCTATGGCTTGTGGGGGAATGATGCAGAAGTTTGAAATAAGATCCTTCGCAATTCTGACCAACCACAGAATGTTATCCTGCAAGTATGTCCACACAATAATGCTTTGTGAATGTGTGAGGTGTTGACCAGGTAGCTGCCTAGCAGATATCAGCAAATTGGGATCTTCTTATTTATTTATTTATCGTATTTATAGAGCGCTCTGCAACCCTACGGGCATCCTGGCGCTGTGTACATATAACTGAAACGCTGTGCATCCGGGGCAGAAGGGATCTCATTTGATTCTGTATAGTTAGATTTTAGGAAAAAGCCATGTTTTCACCTTTTTTCGGAAAGCCATCAGTTCATCTGTTTTCCTGATGTCAATAGGTAGTCTATTCCACAGATGAGCTGCCGCTATGCTGAAGGCTCTGCCACCATAGGTGACTTTCCTAATCCTGGGTATCCTAATGAGATTAGAAGAGTAGGATCGAAGGGACCGGGTGGTTTGATACCATTTAAATTTGTTTTGAAGTGGTCGGGGCCCATCCCATGCACTGCCTTAAAGACAGTGCATAGGGATTTAAAAAGGATCCTCTGGTGTACAGGTAGCCATTGTAGATCAGCCAATGCGAGGGTAGTAGAGGATCTTCGTCCTCGGGAGAGTGCCAGCTTTGCTGCAGCCGCCTGGATGCTCTGAAGTCTGGAAATCAGGAAGGCAGGGGATTCCAGTAGCAGAGCATTACAGTAATCCAGGCGGCTGAGAATGGTACTCCTAACTATGGTGGCTCTAACCTGTGTTGGTAGAAGGGGCAGCAGCTTTCGAAGACCTCGCATTAAGGCGAAGCAGCTACTCACCTGCTTATTGACATTGGTCTCTAAACTCAGACTGTCATTGAAGCTGACTCCAAGGTTCCTCACTGATTTCACTGGGGTTAAAGAAAGCTATGGGGACTTCTTTTTTTACGTGTGGGGTGCGACTTTGGGGTTCAGGGAGTACACATTTAGCCTTGTCATAGCAAGTCTGAATGTATTTGATAAATGAACTGGAGATATTTTTCTTGGAAATAGGGTGACACTTCTAGAAGATATCTGGCAACATTTGTAGAAAGACTTAGTCCTGGATATATAATGAGTGCCCACTTAACATCTAAGCTATGTAACACTTTTTCCATTACTTACAGAATCAGGTTGGGAACAGGAGATGGGCAGCTTAATAGTCTGGTTAATGTGAAAAGGTGAGGCTACAATAGGTAAGAACTGTGAATTGATTCGAAGGACTACTTTTTTCTTTTGTACCTGCATGAATGGTTCTTGAATAGTACGAGCTTGTAACTCACCGAGCACGAAGTGAAGAAAAGTCACATTGTAGAAAAGGAAATGCAAGTTGCAGGCATGCAGGGGTTCAAAAGACTGCCCGTGGGCCTTGTGGAAACCATATTAAGGTTTCCTAACTGGTGCTGGAGATGTTCTTGGGGGTATCATTCTTTCGTCCCTTCATGAATGCTTTCAGCAACAGTAATCCTCAATAGGGATGAGTGTTCCCTGTTCTGCATGCCTGTGGCTATAGCAGCTAAATGGAGTTATATAAAAGGTTATGCTAGATCTGCCTGAAGGAATAGAGGGCAGCACTTGATAATCGGACCTTGAAGCAGTCTTATTGCTTGGAGATGCAGCACTGGACAAATACTTTCCAATTGTCTTAAAAGCATGCACATGTAGTGGGCCTATATTCCTCATGTATGAACGTAATACCCTCCACCTGGAGGTTTAGGTATCTATACTCCAGGACATCAGATAACCAATAGCTAGGTTGCGCTACTTGGGTTGTGGGTGCCATATTTGGCTGTGTGAGAAGGGCTGGCCTGATTTTAGGTTCTCTTGGGCACTGATTGACATTTCCAAAAGCATGGAGTACCAGGGATATTTAGCCCAAGGTGAGGCAACCCGGGTTAGGGTCATGGAAGACTGCCTCATTTCCCTCACTACCTATGGGAGGAGTGTGAGAAAAGGAAACTGGTAAGCAAATATCCCTAACCAGTTCATCCAAAGTGTATTGGTCATGGTCTGTTGGTGTGGATACCTAGAGGTAAAGATTGGACATTTACTTTGGTGAAGAAATGATCAATGTCTAGGGCTCCCCACCACTGGGCTGGAAGTACCTTTGGAGGACGTGTAGGTGCGATTCACACTCGTGGACGTGATGTGTTATGCTAAACACACCTGCAAAGTAAATGCTCCCCCCGCCCACTCTCCCCCAGAAGGTGTTCCAACAGGAGAAGGATCTTGTAGTGGATTGCCCAGTGCCAGATCTCGTGAAACCGCAGATAGAAGCGGAGAGGGGAAGAACCCCTTAACTGGTTCATGTCTGTAGTACATCGCTGTCATGTCATCTGTCCTTACAAGGACCATCTTGTGGAGAAGCAAGAAGGTCTATGAGCTCTAAGTAGTTGATGCGTCTCCCCTGGTGGAGGGTGGTCCAAGTGCCTTGAACAGTCATGCTGCTGAGATGAGCAATGCATTGATGGCAATAGTCACCTGCTGGTTCACCACTGAAGAAAGTGTAGTAATGTCCTTTATCAACATTAGATCTTCCCAGTGCCCCTCCACTTGCGACCATGGTCTTTGGAGACATTGTAGGAGTGTAGACATGCAGTCTGGCTTGCCGCACAATTACTATGCAAGGTGCCATCATACCCAAGAGCTTCATTACACTTCTTACAGTCAATGGGCGAGTAAAGGAGGGTATGACAATCTTGTGCAAGTTTAAGACTGAGCCCGTGAAGGGCTGGATCTCTTGAGGCTTCTTTATGTTTGCAGTGGACCCTAAACTGTGGGGCAGAGTTAGATCTGTCTGAGTGAGTGCTAGGCATTGCTACCTTCGGCTTGTGTGTATCAGCCATTCATTGAGACATGAGACTTGAATCTCTGCTACGTGTATATGAGTGAACATCAGCACCAGAAACTTGGTAAAGGACCCTGGAGCTGCTAATGATCCTGAAGGACACTACTGTGAATTGGTAGTGTTGTCCACTTACCACAAACAAGAGGTATTGATGATGGATGAGGTGGAGAAGGATGTAGAAGAAGTATCCTTTAGAGCCAACACTCATGAAGACTCCATGATGTTGCAGTTGTATGACGTCCTGACAAAATGTCATGTGAAATTGCTCATATAATATGTACTGTTTGAGCGGCATAAGGTTCAAGGGACCCATCCTTCTTTGGAATAAGGGAGCACAGTGAATACCTTTGCCCCCTGTAGGTATAGTGGCTCCGGCTGTACTGCACCCATTTGAATGGCGCTGGATAGTGTTTTAAAGATTCCGTGGATGGCTTATGTCAAGGGCGCCCTGGAAAGTCTTGGTAGGCCCAATCTTTTTAGCCACCCTAATACAATTTGCAAGGGGGACGTGAAATGGATTAAGGATAATTTCCTGAGGATGGCAGCGTCAAAGCGGGAGAGTGAGGAGCTGACTAAACCCAGAGCCAGAGCAAACTTCCTCCTCTTGACTACACCATCGATTGAACCTTATCGAACAATTGTAAGCCGTCCATACCATCGACACCTTCTTGTTAGATTTAGGTTCAACATCATACAGTATTCATTGGGAGTTTTTTCCTGTATGGGGGGTGCCAGATGAGTCAATTCCTTGTAGCTGCGATAACTTCTCAGAGCAGTCCCTTATACATTTTGTAATGTTTTGTGAGCACTTCAAGAAGAGTAGAAAATTATACCTGGTCCCTATTTTAAGGGAAGCAGGTTTTATGCAGGTGCGCCCAGCGTTACTTCATTTACAGTTATTAGGAGTACCAAGATAATCTTCGGGGTTGCTAGCTTTCTGGTGGCAGCTATGCGTACTAAAACCAGGAAGCTATCCCCGAAGGACCTGGAAGGGCACCCTCATTATACTGCAGACTTAGCTAATATTTTTTAAATTAACTATTCTTCTTATGACTACACGGTGTATGTATTGCTTTTGTATTAACATCTAAATTATTGAACGGACCTACATATCACTGACTGATTTTTTAACTGTTTTATCCATATGAAATATACGATATGTAAAACAATTTTTTTTTTAACAATTGTTTTTATAAATTGCATTGTATTGTTGCTTTTATGATTTTAACTAATCGAATAAAGCTGGCTTTTGACTTTGAATGGGAGCGCTGACCTCTTCTTGCAAGAGAGTGAGGTGATCTTGGAAGACGGTCTGTCGATGTGGTGGTATGATGAGTGGGGTGGAATTCTAAGCAGTAGCGTTACAGAACTGTGGCTAATACAGACTGACGTGAACTGATTTTCATACAGCGCATGTTGAAATCGCTTAATCTCAGGGCCTCCTTTGTTAGAGGCAGCGCTACCCATGCCTTTGTTGCCCCTATAGTTTGCCACAGTTGTCTCCTTCCAGCCTGGGACTCATACAGGGCTGTTGGTGCCAATAAAACTGCACTTCGCCAGATGGTTTGGTCTTAGTAACCCCCCCAATTTGGCAATTTGGCACTGGGTTTGTGTGCCAAACCCCACAGGCTCCCATAGCCCAATTCCTGCTATTGGTGGGGTGTTGGTGGATGTGCATGTGTATTTACACCCATATTTGGGTGTCCTTTGTGGCCTGCCTGACTTGTAATAAGAGTGGGCAGGTGGTTGAAATGTAACTCGGACCTCTAGCTCCGATGAGTCATCCAAAAATGTGAGAGTATGTATGGATGACCCTGAACAATTGGTTTACTATCTAAAAAATGTGGATGCCCTGAAGTTGTTCACATTTGTAACCGATGTGGACTTTGATTTTAGCTGTAATGTTTTGATCATGAAACTTCATGACAGACTAGAAAACCAATATAAAGAAAATATGGAACAGTCAACAATTTGATTGGACTTTTGTATTGAATTTACATTTTTGGTCAGTGCACTGCTATATTTGTTTTCCAAAAATATCTTCACAATTAAAATATTACACATTTTAATTGTTATTCATTTTTATTTGTTTCTAGTTGGTTTCATTTAATCTTTTAGCATGGTTTTCCCATACACTTGAAAAAATCTCAACTTCAGCCTTCCGACGGCAGTTACTTACAGTGAATGTCTCTTCACAATCAATTTTCATCAACAAAACTGTTATACCTTTCTCATCCACAGCTCGATTTATATCATATATCCAGGCGTCATCTTCCCAAATCCAACCTAGTGGACAATCAATTTCATTTGGTGGAGCTGCTTTTTCTCCATTCTAGAACCAAGAAAGTAACAAAACATCATATGGTCAGTAACCTAACAGGTCCCATGTGATTTAAGGATTACATACTTTAATTTTCTCTTTTATGAAAGCGACTGATGTTGGATGGGAGACTATGGCAGGCTTCCACTGTGAATATGGGCAAAATACCAGCCAGGGCTACCCAAGTGTTTCTGCAGCCCTGGGTGCTGGAAAAAGTTTGATGTTTCTTACCATTTTCCACGATGGTTACCTTTCAGAGGCAAACGCATTAATCATTGTTTCAACAATGCTAGTTTGATATCTAGGCCTAACAGAATTTTCATATAACGCATACTCTTGTTTCTACATCTGAAGGAAACATTACATTATAATAAACGAAAATATATTTTTTATGTAGGTGTACAACTCACAGCATCAGTGAAAGTTTCATTTGCTTGCTTCCATTCTCCCCCAGGATATCTGCTCTCATTCTGATACACTTCATCTGTAAACTCACTGTGTCCAGCGTCCGCTTCTGTTAGCAAACTGCAAAAAATAAAACAGTAATCAAACATATGAACTTACAAACCCCTTTAAAGGCAATCTGGTTGTTTTAGAAGTGTCCCATCACAACCATCGGTCTTGATGTGACATAACAAGTAAAAATCATGGTGCCAGAATATGTGCGCTATGTACACCAGGGTACACTACCCGTTTAATGGTAGAGAGATTTCCTAGAAGTGATAAAGTTAAACCTGCAATTTTATATTCTTAACTTTAAAGATGGGCTAATAGGATATTAATTCCAGTATTGTATTTTGCCTTGGTGCACATTAATCCTTCAGAAACCCATCAATTAGGTTTAGAAACATTGGTTAAATAACTATATTGAGATCACATTAAATTGTTGCAGTGTGGAATCACCCAAGTGAGGATAGGCGCTAATGTAGCTAAGAGGATATTAGCATGAGAGAGACATTTGTAACCACTTTGGAACCTTTATCTGGTTAGTCATTTTGTGTAGAGTGCAGGTTTATCACAATACCACTATTTCTAGCTATTGGCTAAGTGTCTGTCAGTGGCTACTCTGCTAACTGGCCACCATAAGGAACACAAGTCATTTTTTAAAACCTTTTACATGTGATATGTTCCGATGCAAAAGACTTATGAAATTGAATGAAGCATCTTCCTTAGACAGCAATCTATAGGCTGTGATAGAAGTGAGATTTTCCTTAAAGACCTCACAGTTGGAGATTTGTTATGCTGTCATGGTTTATTTGTAGTCACGCTCAAGAGAACGTCTTCTTGTCTTAATGATGCTCTTTGAGGTCCAGGCCATACATCCATGCTTGAGGGACCAGGGGTGTTAAAGAATGTGCCCCAAGGTCGATTTAGGTGAAGGGAGGGCTTAGTGTTCCTGAAAATGTGATGTTCTGAGCCTTAAAATAATAGAGATGTTGGGAATAATGGTTCCAAAATGGAAACATTTTTGAACGGCTCACCAATTTAACTATTACATTGCATCAGCTGAACCATGGCTTTAAAAACAACCATTTTAAAAAGGTTTCTCCATGGAGAAAGCACTGTACTAACAAACCAAACAATTATCTGAAAATATAACTTATGGAATCCCTTTTAACCAAGTTTATGAAATTTACTTTGAGTCTTGCAGAATTACGCACTCAAGATTCCTTTTTTAGTGTATTTACATTGCACACCCTGTATCTTAGACAAGTGGTAGATACAAGAATGTGTTCGATTGTTTCATGACCGGGATACAGTGTATCCTTTCTCACAACAAAATGACAATTAGAAAACACTTCAAAAAGTATACTATCGGACAGTTAAGGAGCTCTCTGACCTTCTCTGAGGATCTATTGCCCAATCGCCTTCCCATTCCCAGCCCTTCGGTGGCATGAAGCTTTCTTTTCTTAGCTTGATTGTTCCAGTAACGTCCGAAAACTTGTGGCGCTTCAGCAGTCCTGTGGTTCCCCATTTTCCAAACATCGCTGCTTGATTTTCATACTAGGGAAAGAAGTAAAGGCATAACAAAATCAAAAAAAGATGCCAAATATGTGAAAAAATAATGGTCCAAATGATTTTTTTAAAGTAGACAATAAAAAAAATATATATGGATTAAAGGCAGCAAAAACTTTTGTTCCCAAGGCAGGGAACCCACTCAACTTAAGATGAGAAACGGTGATGTCCTTGTGGTGAAAGTCTAGAAATACACAACGAGGAGGCGTGGGCAAGTTTATTTAATGTTACGCCAAAGTAATTGTGAGATTCCATATTTCATACCTCCAGTTCCCTAGGGTGTTTGTTAACACCCTAAAGCAGAACAAAGCACTAACCACTCACAACATAACACTGCATCACCAACTAAAGTAATGCACAATTGTTACTGACCTACAAAGAGACAGCATCATAGATGTGCTACAAATTTGGGAGCTAACATGTCAAGCCTCCTCTTTAAATTAAGACATGAACAGATTTGCACAGGTAGCAGCTTAGCAGATGTCAATAGCAGCACAACAAAATTAAAATTGAGAAAGAACAGCTAGTGTACCTTTACACATATCCAAATCATTACATAATGTAAATCACAATGGCTTCTCGGGTAAGTGGTACACCTTTTGGCAAAAAAAGTCCACTTTGGGACTGCTTTCTGTAAAGTCGAAGACACAGCCAGCACCACTCTTTATAAACAATGTGGGCAAATTGTGTTGTGGGCTGTAATGGTTTAAGACTGAGCAAAACCTGGGTCCCCAGTACTTCTTTCTGACTAATATTTCACTAAGATAGCATGCTACTAAACAAAAAGTCAAGGATGGTGTGATCCTGGACCTCGCATTGCCCATCTCACATTACCCACAGGTACTAGACTCCGTCTGCATTACAGCAGATATCTAAAATCACTAGCAATCCTTTAAAGACATTTCCTGGTATCAAATTGGGTTGCAGCCTCATTGAAGCTTGGCAAGCAAGGGAGAAGCAAACAGGTAAACAGGAGACACAGGCAGCCATTGCAAAATGAATGCTTAATTCACTCACCAAACTGAGGACAAACAATTCACACTGGCTGACTGTTTTGGTATAACAGATTGCGCCAACATTTTAGAATTCCCTTGAGAGAATTAAACAATTGAAAGGCATGAGAAATTGTTGATTACTGTCAACATCTTCATATGCCTTTGTAATAATATTTCAGTTGTTATATTATTGCAAAGGCTAGCAAGTGAGAGGCACATGTGCCTGGATGCTTCATGATAGTCGCTACACAAATTTATCGTAGACTTGATGCACAGTGGTGCTTAAATCATTAAATATTTCTTGAATGTTTGTTGTTCTTTTAAACTAAAGAGAAAACAGAATATTAATCACGGTTCACAATATTCAGCATTGATTATTCTACAGCAGTGAAAAATTCCAGAATTAGATGGAATATGCATATATTTACAAGTAGTGCTAAGGCATAGTTTGTTTGGAAACCATCATGAAACATCAAGGAATCCACTAGAAATAAGAATTGGTGATGGTATTACAGAGCTAGATAAATCGTTGAACGGGGCAAAACAATATTGTTTATGTCCTTGTTATGATGAAGGCTCCCAGGTTGCCATTTTGACTATTTGTTTTGTTTACGGATAACTACAGAATTTTTTTCCCCCACTCTGGATTTATTTTAAATATGGATAAAATGGAAAATGAGTCTTTGAGGGTTTCTTAATAGCGTTAGTTCTGACTGTCAGGCCAATAGCTGTGCATATTGGCAGGTTGAGGAGCAGATGCAAAAATCGGATTTTCAATGAAGCTAAAATATTTCAAACTGCAATGTTTGTGTTTCCATAGAAGTGGGCTGATGTTTCAAGTATGGGCACTTAAAACTTATAAATCCACAAGACATTAAAATGTGAAAGTTCATTTATGTGTTTACTAAGTGTGAAACTACACTAGTTGCAGCTCAATTGTTCACAAATCCCAAAATGAATATGTGTCAATAGAGATGAAATGCACAAAAAAGAAATTTAGCTAAATCCAGAAATACATCTGAAAAATTAAAAACTAGCACTGAAAGCCCGAGTTATGATTTATTAGTTATCTAACAGCTTCTTAAACTTAGAAGTAGTTATTGTCATACTTCTAAATTAGGTTTACTGTATTATAATAAGCATTCTGAGGGTATCTGGTTGTTTTATGCTTAACACAACTTATATCTTCAAGAACAAAAACGTCGAGTTGAATTAATGCATCTGTCCCTTACCTTGGCTGAAGTCCCTCAAATCAATATAGAATTATCAAGTTAGGCTATTGTGCGGAAGCAGTACCCTTGATCCAGAAACTTTTTTTTTTAAAACATAACTGTGGTGCTTAGATATACACCTATAATGGTATAGTCTACCATTCCCCCAGAGCAGCACACCGGAGTCAATAGATATTATTTACTGTGGTCCTAGAGGACACGCCACAAAATCATATTCTGTTCCATGCTCAGTTTTCAGACCCAAATCCCACACAACGGTCAGCCAAGCACAATCTATGAAAGTCAACCTCTAGAGCAAGTTGGATGCATTCTGAAGAAATGTAAAAACACTGAATTAAAGCACCAGAGTTTTTCGTGCTTTTCACAAGTTGCTCAAGAGTGCAATGAGCAGACAGAAAGAAGGGAATCATGGTGAAGATAGTCAGACAGGTAATTTTACAACTAGCTAGATTACTTGAAATCCATTTCAAACTGGAAAAGTCTAATGAAAAGTGTTTTCTTAATTCATAAGCAATGGTCTTCGTGGCTGAATTATAAGCTGTAGATGGCTAACAGATGGGTATCCACAGCATCTATTTTACGATATCAATGCTCATCCTATAGACCTCTAATTTCTTGGAAGAAGTTGCTCAGCTTTATCCCGACACCTTCCTTTACTTGTTTGCGATGCCGTAAATATTTCCATTCTGATTATATTCATTGAATCTGGAAAACTGCCCCTGAATTGTTACCTTTCGAATTGAAAATGAAAGTGTGATCTGAATAATATAAGAAAAGATTAATTTTGCAAGTGTGATACAGCACACAAAAATGTATATTTGTAGTTTTAAGGAAATAAGAAAGAAATCAACATGCAGTGCACAGGACTCTGGGTATGGAGTATTTGCGTTCCTGGAGTATGGCTATTTCATCTGTTGACTGAACAATATTTGTTAAAGAATGCGGTGTCTGCTTTCTGAATGGAATATGTGACATTACTAGGAATAGTATAATTTACTATTCCTACTCCAATTAGCGCCACAGCAGGGAATGTGTTGGACTTAAAATCCAACACACTCCCTGGTGTTGCAAGCCATCTAGCGCAAGTCGTAGAAACAATTTGCGTTGTAATGCCATGCGTGGTAACAACGCAGACGATGTAATGTCCGCGTTGTTACCAATGCGCGTGGCACTGACAGCATTGTGAACGCTGTCTCCCTTCTGGAAGTATCTGTTGAAATCACTGAAATCCAATAAATAATGTAAGGTATTTCACTAACCTATTTATGTAATAGAGCACTAAATGCTTGTCTGTGTTGGGGAAAAACTAACATCACAACATTTGCTCATCACTAGAGGAGCGCGGAATGACGATGAGGTGCAAAGAGACTATTGGATGACCATTTTACTCTTCATTCTTGAAGCAAGAAGGAGGGCTTATTAGTGACAGGTGAGGGAATAAAGAATGAGAGATAAGGAGCGATAGAGGAGGAATTGTGGATGTCCATGCACTACACCCTCAAAACTATCAGGAAAGTTCTTCCGTATTTGGAGAAAGAGCACAGGAAAACTGCCATTACTGGTCTAGTCCTTTCACGCTTGGACTATTGTAACAGCCTGATGTTAAACGCCCAGCAGAGCGTTCTTAATAAACTCCAGTTACTGCAAAATGCGGCTGCCCGCCTGATCACCGACACTCCCAAATTTGCATCGGAAGCTCAGGACCTGGTGAACCTTCATTGGTTGCCAATTCGCAAGAGAATTGCTTTTAAAGCGCTATGCATGGTCTTCAAGGCCCTACATGACATGGGTCCTAGATACATGAAACTGCTCTTCCGTTGGCATAAACCAGCAAGAACCCTGAGATCTGGGGAACTGGCACTGGTTACAGGCCCCAGAGTTAAACGAGCACGCTGGGGAGGCAGGAGCTTCTCCCTCGGGGCGGCAGAGGCTTGGAACAAACTGCCACTCCACCTTAGACAATCCTCGGACCTGATGGCCTTTAGGAAAGAGCTCAAGACCTGGCTCTTTACTCATTAATCCCTTAGCTACCCACTTACACTGGTTCAATTATGCTAGCACCAGGACACCCCCGGGTAATAGAGCGCTCTACAAATGTAAAAAATAAAATAAATAAATAAATAAGAGTGTTACACATGACACCACAAATCTATGTTGTTAAGAAGAGCGAGAAAAATGTGAAATAGAGTTGGAGTGGTGGAGGTAAAATATTACACAAGAAATTGTTTGTCATTTTTAAAATGTGTAACCTTGGGAGTCTGAGGAGGTGTGGCCTCTAATTTTTCTTCTTTATTTTGATCTTTGGCACTTCAATTTCCAATTAACACATTTTCATCATTACAACTTGTGACATAGATTTCATATTTCTTTAAGTTCAAGGGATGAAATAGCACTTAAAATACTGACCAGTCATTATTTCAATTGAGAAGCAATCTGGTTTAGCATGAGGGTTGCCATAGAACATTCCTAGGCATAAGTTTCGGCAGTCAGAGAAGATTAACTTTAGCAGGGAGTAGGTTGGCACCCACTATCATTCAGCTCACTCATATCATTCCCAAATTTATGAACTAGTTGACAACTGGATCAAGACCAAATGGATGAGTCTTGAATCAGATACAACCAAGTCATTATTATGAACTCCAGCACTAACACGCAAAGTCAGTACAAATGTTAAAAGACTGAGGATTTACTTGAATGATAAAACATTGTTGAAAGTCCCACTTAATACAGTCAGACCAGTCATGTCTACCTACAACTCTATAGGAAAGGTTAACTTTTTTTGGAGGATAATCTGGCCATAGCACCTCATCATAAAAAGAAAAGAATAAACTCAACTGACTTTTCAAAAGACACATCCACTTTGAACTGAAACATAAGCAACTCAGACATGACTAAGACGTGTTGGACATAATTGCTAAAATGCAGTTTTACTTTTGGTACAGCAAGCAACAAGGCCCACGTTTGGGTATATGCATCACACTTAACATGTATCAAAGTGAAGATGGAAAAGTCATGGATGGAACACTTGAATTAATTTCAGTGCTAGGTTGAAAAGTAGCCCACTGTGATTTGTATTTTGAGATTTATTCAGGTAAACCATCCATGGTTTTCCAGCATCTAGAATAGTCAGAACCTGGGCCACTAGCAGTCCCTTTCAGCCATCAACAGGCAACTCATACTTACCGCTTATGAGGACGATGTGGCAATCTTCTCTTCCAATCCGGCATTAGCTATTTTCCAGATTTTCCATAAGGCATATTTTTTCGGGGAATTCTCTGGCTACAAGTTAAATGTAGGCAAAACACAGGTCTTTCTGAATTTTAAGTTTGACCCTCCTATTCTGGTGGCTACAACCTCAGTGGTTTACTTAGGCATTAGGTTATGCCCTTTTGTCCCCAATATCGTTAAAATAAATTATGAAACCTTATTAACTGCCACTATTATTAAATGAAAATCTTGGAACAAGCTACCACTCACGAATATTGTGCGAGTTAATATTATAAAAATGAATATCCTCCAAACTTTTCATATTGGTTTCACGCAATCCCACTAAGGGTCTCTGATTTTTTTTTTTTTTAATCGGCGCCTCAATGGTGCTATCAGTAGTTTTATGTGGGGATATAGGCATGCCAGATGATTATTAAAATTCCCCTATAAAATAAGAGAGCTCTCCCTCCCGTACTTTAGGCTTCATTTCTGGCTCACTTTTACCGGCTGTGTTCGCAGTCTATTGACATACGGCGACTTCAATCAAATACCACTGAACTATCGACTTGCTTCAGGAGCATAAGCCAGGCTTTTTCTCTACCATTTCGATTATACCAATTATTATGAGGATGCAGTTCAAGGTACTGAAAGATATTTGGATTTTGAAGGGAGTCTGCTAGAGATATTCAGTCAAAATACCCCCATATGGGATAACCTTGACCTCTTTTTGTTTCTAGTGAAGCAACCTGCAGAGTATGGATAGATTGTGGTATTACAACAGGCAGCGGAGGTTCAGATGTCGTTAGAATTGATGGACCGTTCTGTACACTCTGTGAATCTCAAACTCCAGCACTGGTGTACAGTGTCCTTTTTATATTTTACTCCAGACGTAATCCTAAAATGGGGAGTAACACCATCAATAGACAGAATATATATAACTAGATGCCCCAAGTGCAACCTCCTGGCTGCCGATGCCCTGCATATGTCTGCGCTCTGCCCTGGCTTGGAAACATCTTGGAAAGGGGTGATAAAATATTTGTCATTAAGTTTGGCCCTTCCCATACAACTGACACCTAAGGAGATAATGATGGGCTTTAAATAGGACTTTACAGGAGGTTTGCAGTATTGGTTACAGTTATAGTAATATCTGCCCAACTTTGTATTGTCCAAGCATTGATTTTAAAGAATCCCCCTATTGCTGTAGAATGGCGTACCCTTCTATATCAAATATAGAATTAGAGCTTGCAATGGCTAAAGCAGAGGATCTTTCCACGGTGCTAAAATTCAACAAGATTTAGAGGAATTTTCAATGTGATTTTGTCAATGCTGATAATGCTTAGTCTACCTATACCTTAATTTCCTTTTTGTTTATGTGCGCGGAGTCTAGGTTATGTCAAAATAATTAAACAAGGGGTGGTGATGGACAGAGTTTCTGAATTAAGCAGAATACTCTCACCCAGTCAAGAGATCAGGGCTAGATCCAACACCGTTTTTTAGCTCACTGCACCATCCCAGCTCAGAACCTGGCTATATGCAAATTAGTCTGTTCCTGTCCCAGTGCATGATGGGAACAGGGCAAACCAAACTACAAAGCCAATTCTTTCACTGGGAAGGAAACAAGCTTCCGGGGACCGGTTTCTGGCATTACAGCCGTCTTCGGCCCGGCTTGCTTGAATCCTGATGGTGCAATGAGCAAGGGACTCACATCTGAGTATACCCTTCCACGCTTATGCCAGAAACCGGTCCCCGGTAGCTTGTCTCCTTTCTGGCGAAGAATTGGCTTGGTAGTTTAGTCTGCCCTGTTCCCATGATGCACTGGGCCAGGGACAGACTGATTTGCATATAGCCAGGTTCTAAGCTGGGATGGGGCAGTGAGATAAATAACGGTGATGGATCAAGCCCTGATCTTTGGACTGGGTAAGAGTGGTCTGATTAATTCAGACACTCTGTTCATCACCACCCCCTTTTCTGAATCGTCTAGGTTATGTCAGCTCACACCACCTATATTCTTAACTTTTGTGGCACGCGAGGGATTTCCTTCTGGCATGAATTAAGGTTGGACATTAGACATATGTACATCCATTCTTGGGACATGTCATCGGCTTGTACTGTGCCCTCTCTTTTCTTCTGATGGTGCGATCCTGAATGAATTGCAATGATGTATTGATTTAGGTTATGCAAACAAAATACGAATGACTTCGAGCAGCCATTGACCCGAGAGGCTAAACAGATTTACATTAATTCATGGTCTTTGCAGTCCACCACTGTTTGGGGGGGTGACCAAAATGCACATACAGGATTAGAAAAATAAAGGTGGTCTACACACAAGCAGCATCTGTATCCAATGATGTGCAAAAAAACTAAAGCATCAGACTAAGCATGGTACAAAGGAAGTGCTATACATCAATCGGTGATGACAATCTACTGAGAAACAACTAAACAGTCAGATTGCTACTCTAGGTTAGATGTTTGTGACTTTGTGTTTGTATTTTTCACTATTATAAGGTGGTAGAGCTGCTGCTGTTTGAAATTTTTTAAAAAGTAAAAAGAAAAAGAGGCACCAGCAAGACAGGTGTAAAAAGGAACCTTGAATTGGGTTAATTCCCCCGAGGCTATTCCTTGACTTCTCCGCTGCTCTCAAGTCCCTGGGGCACAACGCAATTCTGCTCAACTTGTACAAAGTGGTAAAGTGATAGGTGTCCAAAACCAGGCTGAAAGGCTTCTTTAGTGATCACACATCACCAGTACCCTAAAATGTACAAAGTAGCCTTCAAAAATCTCAATATGTCTTTGTTGCAAAACAATTAAAGCCCTACAAACTAGTCGAAGTCTAAACTTCTAATTGGGCCAGCTCCCCTTAGCCTTTCTCACCATTCCCACAGACATTTTGAAAGAATAGAGATAAACCACCAATAGCTCAAATGGATTCTGCTCTTGCTATCTATACAATAACTACAACTACTCCACAAACTGCAATTTTGATGAGAAGTTTGACAATAATGGGACACATGAATAAGACACCAATACCAAAACATGTACATTTATAATATCTACTTAACAGCTTCCACTTACTACTCGATGTACAGAACATTTAGAGAAGCCAATCAAATATAATCTCAGAGAACCCTTCTTCTTAGAAATTGAAGTTTAACCTGGCTTGTTGGATTACATACCAGGGTTTGGTCCTGAACATTAGAGAACGTAATAAAAACATTTACATCACATGACAATATATGAAGGCAGAATATGGATCAGAACCACGATTAGCCTTTCAGGAATCTTAAACCTCTTGATTTCGTTTTGATAGGACCTGTTCAAATCCTTAATGAAATCAATGGAAACATGTTTCCAGTATCACTTCTGGAAAGGATTTTACCATTAGAAGATATTTAGACAGCGCAGTTTCAAATGCCCGGTCATCCAGTTTGTGCATGTTTGAAAGATGTACAAAGCTGCTCGGGAGAGTTAAAAACAACTTGGAATAACTTTTCATAATGGGGCCAGGAAACACCAATTCCTATGATCTAAACCTAAGACTTAAGTGGCATTTTCCCATAGGTCAAATCTATGGTCTGGGCACGAAAACCTTCAACACATCATATTAGCTACAGGAAAACTTGAACACTACAAATTATAAATGCAGGCCAGCCACATACTGTGGGAACATAGATCAGTCTAAACGCTGCAGTTCATGAACAATGCAGATTCATAAAGTCTGCTGATCTCTGATGGAGCTACAGTAATTTCAACAGGCACCATAGTCACTGATTATACTGCAACCTACACCTTATGATGGTGGGGGACCAAAAGAGTTTAAAGATCATTATGCTTAACCCACAAACTGTCCAGGAAGTCAGACCAATGATCTAAATAGTTTGAACCAGCCACAAATGCATGGGTGGAAAAGTCTGTGTGCTTTAAGGTAGGCAAATAGAAAACAATATTGTTAATGAGAAGCAGGAGTTAATCTGCAAACAGCGGTGTGGTTATCACCAGTATAGGCAAACATCAGCTGATCAAAAAGAGTGCTTTCATATCCCTACATAGACAAGATCTCTTGCCATGGAAAGGAGCTTTAGAACAATTCCCACTCAGTCAGGAAGATCGCCTGGGATCCTGTGTTTGTGCATCGCTCCAGGACACACATCTGCCACACAATTCAGGGCGCATTGGGGAAAAAGTAACGAGTATGTCATTATGAAGCAACAAAAGCTTCGATACAGAAGTAGGATGCCTAGATAGCTGTGCATTTAAATAAAATGGATGGTTCTAGGCCCCTTGAGAAATGCTGCCACTTGATATTAACATTGGGTCCAGCTCACGATCTTGAATTTGGAAGCTGCTGTGAGCAATCACCCAATTACAAAATGACCCACTGAGAAAATTCATTCAAGTGCTCAGGAAAGCTCTTCAAATCATATCCTGATGCAGATGTGCATTGTGATGTCATGCACCCGGGTTTGCTAGAAGTGGTCACTTGCCTCTTGCTATGTATATTGCCAGGAAGCAGAGCCCCACAACCATAAATATTCAGGTAATAGGACGTAGTGAAATAGGAGCTTTTGGGAGGATAAAAAGGACGATCATCATCAAAATAAGGCAAATTGCAGCTAGTGCAGATGTAGAATAAGGAAAATGCTACTTACCAGTATGCATCTTTTTTGGCATGTAGAGCTGTAGATTCATATACTTGTTCATAGATCGCCATCTGGTGTTGGGCTCGGATGTTTGCACTTTGTTTTTGTCAAAAGGGTGAGGATGGAGTTAGTAAGAAATAGAAAAGAGATGTCCATGTGTGATGTATCGAAGATAGTACTGCAACAGATAGAGGTATCCGGGGAGGCGGGTGGGCGTATATGAATCTACAGCTCTACATGCCTCGAACAGATGCATACTGGTAAGTAGCATTTTCCGTTCGAAGCATATGAGCTGTAGATCATATATTTGTGCATAGACTTTACAGCAGCCATCGCCTCAGTGTTGGCTACCTGCATCTGTTGCAGTGGTTTGAAAGAGTGTTCTTGATACAGCCTGGCCCACACTAGCTTGTTACTTTGCTTGCACATCTACACAATAGTGTTTAGTGAAAGTGTGCAGTGTAGACCAAGTTGCTGCTTTGCAGAGGTCATCTAAGGGGATGCTCCCTAAGAATGCCATAGAAGCCCCTAGTTTGTGTGTGGAATAAGTTCTAAGGGGAATGGTTAATGAGGGTTTGGATTTAACATATCATATTTGGATGCATTTAACAATCCATCTTGCAATCCAAGCTTTTGAAATGGGATTGCCCTTATGAGGTGGGGAGGAAGCCACAAAGAGCCGTTTAGTCTTTCTAAAAGATTTTGTTCTTTCAATATAGTAGAGTATTGCTCTTTTAACGTCTAGCATGTGAAGAGCCCGTTCTGCCAGTGAGTCTGGTAGAGGGGAAAAAAACTGGGAGTTCAACAGACTGGTTAAGGTGAAAGGCAGAAACTACTTTAGGTAGAAATTTTGGGTTTGTTCTAAGATTCACTTTCGTATGATGCCTTTGCAAAAATGGTTCTTGTATGGTTAATGCCAGGAGTTCACTAACTCTAAGAGATGTGATAGCGACAAGGAAGGCTACTTTCCAAGTAAGGAACTGTAATTCGCATTTGTGTAGAGGTTCAAATGGGGGACCCATGAGTCTGGTGAGAACAACATTTATATTCCACACCGGAGAAGGTGGAACTCTGGGTGGAATTATTCTCTTAAGTCCCTCCATAAATGCTTTGATAGCTGGCACCGAAACAAAGACAAGTGTTTTCTGTTTTGAAGATAAGCTGCTATTGCAGCAAGATGTAGTAGGTTACATTATTGTAGATGCAAGAGATAACAGATAATGTTCTGAATAGAAGCATATAGTGGATTCATTTTGTTATTTGTGTAGTATCACAAATCGTATCCACGTTGCTGCGTAGAAAGCTCTGGTGGTAGGAGGTCTAGCTTCCTAAATGATTTTCATGTAGACTGGCGGGAGATTGAGGTAGCCACATTCTAAGACTTCAGATTGCAAGGTTGAGTTGACTAGGATCTGGATGCCTTATCTCTCCATGGTTCTGAGTAAGAAGTTTTTGTGAGAGGCGTGGCTTTTGATGCAGAACTACTGATAGTCCCAAGAGGGTTGTGAACCACGGTTGTCAAGCACATGTTGGAGCAACCAGGATCATTGTGAGGGAATGCTGTTTGAGTTTCCGAACAACTAACGGAATGAGCGGGAGAGGCGGAAAAGTGTAAGCAAATTTACCTGAACAGTTCATCCATAGCGCATTGCCTTTGGACAATGGGTGTGGATACCTGGACATGAAGCTTCATCATTTTGAGTTTGTGATGTACAGATCTATTTCTGGCTGGCCCCACATGTGAAAGAATGGAAGAAGAACTTGAGGATGGAGTTCCCATTCATGGATCTGCTGTATTTACGACTGAGCAGATCTGCAATTTGATTGTGCACTCCTGGGAGGGGTTCCGCAAGGAGATATACGTTTTGCTGAATGGTCCATCTCCATATGCTTTGAGCTAGGTGTGAAAGTTGCAGAGTGTATCCCCCAATTTCTGCATGTAGTACATTGCTATCATGTTGTCCGTACGGACCAGGACTGCTTTGCCTACCAGATGGATTTACACTAGAAAAATTGCCAACAATTCCAGGTAATTTATGAGGAATTGTTTTTGCTGAGGGGTCCACATGCCCTGAATGGTATGGTTCTGAAGATGAGCTCCCCAGCCGGAGAGCAATGCGTCTGTTAGCACTTTTTGTGGACCAGGAATGGCCTCCCCTTAGATCGGTTTTGTGTGTTCCACCACTGCAGAGAGCGATGTGTGCGGCTGTCCACCAACACAAGATCTGTTAGCCGACCCTGAGCCGGGTTCCACTGACGAGCCAAACACTCCTGTGAGGGACGCATTTGGAGTCTTGCATAAGGGACGATGAGAATGCAAGAGGCCATCATCCAGTGTAGCTGCATGAACACTCGAGCTGGCAATGAGTGTTGAGGTTGAAATTTTGATATTAGAGCTTGCATAGTGCTTATCCTGAGGGGGTTGGGTTATGCTAAAGCTTTTGAAGTGCTTATCGTAGCTCCTAGATATTGTGGTGTGCTGGACGTTTGGAGGGGGGGATTTGGTGAGATTCATAGTGAATCCTAAGTCGTGAAGCAGCTGGATTGTTTTGTGTGTGTTGCACACAGCTGATGTGTGACTTGGCTTTTATGATCCAGTCGTCCCGATAAGGGAACACGTGAATGTGTTGTCTTCGTGAGCCGCCACTACTGCGAGGCACTTGAAGACTCTGGGTGCTGTAGTCACCCCGAACGCGAGGACTTTGAATTTGTAGTGTTGACCGTCCAACACGAACCCGAGATATTTCCTGTGAGCAAGGTGAATGGGAATATGAAAGCGGGCGTCCTTTATAGCTAGAGTGGAGAGAAAATAGCCTTGTTGAAGCAGTGGGAGCACCTGTTGGAGAGTGACCATGTGGAAGTGGTCTGACTGAATGTAGAGGTTTAACAGGCTGAGGTCCTGGATTTGCCTGAGAGAGACGTCCTTTTTTGGGATTAGAAAGTAGACAGTAAACCCCTGTGCTTTGATGAGGTAAGGGGACAGGTTCTATTGCATGCTTTTTTAATAGAGAGAACCTCTTGTTGAGAAGAGTCAGATGTTCCGAGGACATTGGGCGTTGTCTGGGAGCGATAATTGGGGCAGTGGATGCGAGTACCAGGCAATAACCATACTAAATAATTTGTCTTACCCACTTGTCTGTTGTGATAGAGTCCCAGATAGGTAAAAACTGTGAGAGATGTCGGGGGAAGTGAAGGGAAGTCACTGCTAGGTGGTAGGGGAGATTCAGGTATTGCTACTGCAACCGCTTCCCTTACCATTGTTACCCTTGTACCCTCCTCGAAAATATCCTCTGAAGGAGGTAGTTTGATTGGGACTTTTGTATGATTAAGATGGATGCTCTGAGCCAGTAGTTTTGGAGCCAGCCCTGTGAAAGGAGCGACAAAATGAACCTCTAGAGGAAGGTAATTGCAAGGCCCCTATGGACTTGGCAGTCGCAGCATCCTTTTTCATCTTTTCTAAAGCTGCATCGACTGTGGGCCCAAAAAGATGCTCTTGGTCAAAAGGCGGATTAGGAATAGTGGATTGCACCTCCAGCTTGAATCCGGAGATTCGGAGCCAGGCGTCTGCGTAATAAAACGCTGGTATTAATAGCATAAGATGCGGTATCAGCTGCATGGAGGGCACATTTGATAGATGTGTTGGTTATTAACTTGCCCTCCTCTGTATAGTGTGGTTAGCTTTGTTCTTATATTGGTCAGGTAACTGTTGCTTAAGCTTTTCAAGCTCATCATAATGAGCTCTGTCATTCCTGACCAACAAAGCTTGGGCATTGGCAATCCACCAATGATTTGACGCTTGTGGACGAGATACGTTTCCCGGATGAGTCTATCAGTTTTGAATCCTTATCAGGAGGAGGGGCAAAGCCTGTGCTCTGTGAATTCACCCTTTTGCTTGCATTAGACACCACAAGAGAATCTAAAGAGACCTGACCTCTGAAGTAGATTGGGTCATTGGGAGGTGCCTTATATTTTTTGCCCACCCTGGTGTGGAGGATTCTGGCTCTGACTGGGTTTTTAAACGCTTCTGGTGCATGTCTCAGCATGCCTTTTAGCATTGGCAGGGTGTGTGTAGACTTTTGTGAGGGTGCAAATGTCTCTAATAAGAAGTCTTCTCGTAATTGCACCCCATGGTATTGTGCAGCCCTATTAATTAGCTGTGTAAACCCAATGTTATCCTCTGGCGGTGATGGCCTAGAAGGCTAGAGGTCTGGGTCATTGTGTGATCTGGATCGGTATTATAATCATCCCAAGGATCTATATCGTGTGGGATTGTATGTGCGACAGCATCTCTATCTGTATCTGTGGTCCCATCCCCACCTATATGATCATATTCATCATCTTGTGGTTGAAGTGAAAATGTATGTTGAGGGGAGAGTGCTAGAGAAATTAACAAATTTGGATCAGGTGGAGCAGGAGAGGGAGTTGGAGAAGTATTAGTGTCCATCTCCTTCCATTTCATTGGAATTTCAGAGTCTTCTGAAGTGTCCAGTTTTCACTTTTTAGGAGGCTTGGCGAGAACTTTACCAGTTTGTGGGTCAATGAGTTTTTTGCTTTGGATCCGAAAAATCTGGTACAGACTATTGTGTGGGTACAATGTCCTTTTTGGGTACCAAAGACTGCGGGTCAGAATGTTCTTTAGACCGTGTCTCTGAAGCTTTCGGAGTAGGAGTTTGTGGCTCCAAGACCTTTTTCGGTTCCGAAGATTTTTTCAGCTCTGAATGCTTGTCCTTTTTGACACCCCTTGCTTCGGTGCAGAGGCTGTTTTTGGTGCTGATGAAGAAGAGCATGGCACATCTTTTGGTTTTAGGCTTCGGTGTCGAAGGTGATTTTTCGGCACCGGAATAGGGTTGGTTTGTTCGAGCCCAAGCAAGAAGGCTTTTTTTTTTGGTTTCATAGCCGGCCCGAGGGCTGGGTGTCTGAAAATGTGTTGCCGGTGTGGACCTGAGCCCAAGGGCAAAGGTGTCACCGGAACCTTCGGTACGGTTTTGGTTGGGAGAGGGATCTCGGTACTCACGGACTGCTAAGCTGGGGTGACTGTCTCATCTTCGACGTCAAAGTTGTCGGCCTTAGAGACAGATGTCTCCATCAGCTTGTTGCTCTGGCTGGAGATTGTGATCCGCTCCGAAGATGTCCGGAATCAAGCTGCTTCCACAAGACATTTTGTGGCGTCGACCCCAACGGTCACAGATGGTTTTCTTCGACCTGAAAGAAGCACAGGCCTCGCAGTTCTCATCTTCGTGCTCCGGGGAGAGGCTGAGATTGCAAACCTTGTGTAAGTCCGTGTGTGAGAACATAGCACCACACCTGGGCATTTTTTTTTTCTTTTAAAGGAGTCCTTTCCATTGACTGCTGGTGTGGTCGGCGCAGATAGGCCCAACGGCCCGCATCGAAGATTTGATATTTTACGAAGATGCGCATAAAAAAGGAAGCTCGCGATCGAGACAATACCTTCGAGAGGTGAGAGATTGCGCATCGAAGTGGATTCGACACAGACCCGGAGCGCAGCAAATCACATCCGAACCCGATGGCTGAAAAAACAATCTGAAGATGGAGTCGATGACCGTGCACACTGTCACCCTAAGGCGGAGTCCTCTATCTCTTGACTACAAAGACAAGAATTCTCCCAAGACAAAAACAAAGTGCAAACATCTGAGCTCAACACCAGATGGCGATCTATGCACAAGTATATGATCTACAGCTCATGCCTCGAACTACATCCTCAGACCAAAGGCAGACTCCAAGTCATTAAAGTGATGAAGATGGTTCCTTAAATCACACCCGAAGCACTTGTGCACTGTGATGTAACGCACCTAAGCTTCCTTATAATGGCTATTCACTTTTAGCTATGCATATTGCAAGGGAAGTACAACCACAAACATTCAAGTAACCAGACAGAGCAAAAGAGCAGGATGATGGATGATAAAAGGAAAAAACACTGTCGGAACAAAGCAATATGCAGCTAGGTGCAGATATAAAGTTTCAGACCAGAGGCAGTAACCAAAAAAAGTTGAACCCGGGGCAATTCTGAGCAAACTAAACACATATGGCAGCTTACTATGGCTGTCCCCCATCAAAACCTAAAATCAATTATTATTAAAACAATTTCCAAAACAATATTTTCTGAAAGTATACTGTATCATGAAGTATAGGATGTTCTGGAGGTTAAGGAGCTCCAGCATGAAAAGAAACTGGATTCAAATGTGGCAGAAAATTGGAAATGTAAGTCGGAATAGTTTTGACTAGGTATTTGACAAACTCAGAAAGAAAAAATAGAAACATTAAAGCAAGCTTGTCGCACTACATAGGGCCATAACAGCCTGGTCTCTGAAGTCTACAACCCCCTCACAGACACCTGACCCATCGCCCTCACATAGATAACTGAAAAACAAATGTTACATAATAAATAGTGCTCCACAGACTAAGACAGATCCTTCAGATCAATCATGCAGAGATTTAGGTTTAAAACATTAGTTCTTATACACTGGAATATATTCACTTTATCACTGTGTTCTAGTCCTTCTTTGTAGGTGTTTCACCCAGCTCTTAAAACCTGGCTGTTCTATGACTAGTGGTAGCTCGCTGCATTGCACCATATGCCATTCTACCTCAACTAATGCCAAGATATCAAATTGTGGCTGATAGCTCAATCAAAAGATAAATAACATCACACATAATATGCTTTAGGTTTGACATAACCATTGACCTAGAGGGAGCACACCCAGTTTAAGGGGTTTTTGCGTGGATTGAGATCCATTTCGTAGACAGCGGTGGAAATCTGACGTTATAGTGGATGCTCTTAGTCTGCCGGAAGACCTGGTCATGCCCCATGGAGGTAGAAAGAATGGCAATGCCACCCTGTCATTAGGTGAAAGTCTTGCTTTCGGCAGGAGGTGGGAAAGGTTTGGAGGTTGGAGGTAAAGAAATACATTTAAAGGGGCAAATGTTGATCTAATTAGAGATTTCAGGGCTTTTGCATTGCATATTATAATACACAGTGTCAACAGGATGTTTTTAATACCATGTCTTAACAATGCTAGTGCAATACATGAAACAGAAAATTACCATTTCAGCATACACACTGAAAGTTCCTTCAGCAAAGCTGTTGAATTTCTTCTCTTCTGCTGACAATCCCAACCAAATGTTAGCTCGCAACTCTGCAGGAACTTTGTTACCGTTGTTCTTATCTAATGGATACTGGAAGAAATATTAATGAAAAATTAATCTGAAATTTGCTGTAGCAGTATGTTTACATCTAGCATAGATCAAAAAAATACAAATCAACAATTTAGACCAGCATTATTGTAAAGTATCTTTACAGTTTGGAGGTGGAATATACGGTTGATTTCCATTCAGTCACATCACGGAACTAGGACCTTCAGGATTAGGTTGAAGTTGAACACTTTGGGGCTTATTTCGATGTCGGGGGAGCTTGCTTGCACCAGACACTGTCGTGGAAACGAGAACGACTGATCTCTGGCCGACGGTCTGGACCACCTAAACATGATGAGACAGCACATGGTGCGCTCAAATACTCCCATTTCTCTGTAGGAGCTCGTTTTATGGCCATAAACCGGCCTGAACACAAGATCCCATAGAGAAATGGGAGTCTGTGTTCATCTTTGCACCCCGTGCCTGCCACAAGGTGCAGGGATCAACAAGGGGGCCCCAATGGTTTCCCCTCAGTTCTCAACCTAAGGCCGAAAAAAAGGGGATCCCTGCTAGGGGCCCTTAAACACGCTTTACAACAGAGTATCCATTTCGGAACGGCCAGCATGGAGACACTGTTGGAAACAGTGCATCATAATCCAGAAGGCAGAAATGCCTTCCATTTGGATTATGGGCCAGTCTCCAACAGGCAGACAAACTCCTGGAGCCTGTCGGAAGCCAGCCGGAATGACGGGCTGGTTTCAATCCTGACCTGCTGTAACATAATCAGCCGGTCGGAATTGAACCAGACTATGAGTGTCGGAAAACCTTGGACCTGAGGTCAGATGCTTTCGGACACTCATCGTAATCAGCCCCATAGTCTCTTCAAGGTGTGATAAATCTTTTGTTCAAGGAAAAGTAAAAAGACATGTCAGTATGTAGTCCCACCTAAAATACAAAAGAGGACAACCATTCTATAATTTCCTGCGCTCACCAGAACAGTTTATCAACAGAAGCCAGTAGACCTGGGTGACAGCTAAGTCAGGCAAGCAGAGGAATGACTCATTATCTAGAGAACAGACTGGGTGCAGGTTTGTGTCTCTGCACGCCTTTCAGGTATGAATTGTAGGCAAGCACACATACCAACAGTGATCCTTGATCTACTGCATTCTTTGTCACCAACTCCCCCATGGAGCTTCACAAGATCGGTCAGTGCAGGTCTCTTAAAGTCTAGTCTGCTTTCCTTGTTAAATTTTCCCAAAATCTCCAATATAAAAATACTAACAGCGCCATAAGGTAGATAAAAAACACCACAAATGTTGAATTAAGTTTAAGTAGCCTCCACGTCGATTTAAAGTAATTTAAAGATCATTTTCATCTGACTCACGAACAACATTATGGCCGCACAAGACAACTTGCTAGGTTTTGAACAGTATAGCCAAGATTATCAACAATCAACACATTTACCTGTAAAAAGATGGTCTGAGTCTTGCCACAGTATTTTCCTGATGCTTTTTCACTCATTGTTGAAAACAAAACCCGGTGAGCTGGAACCCGAGCATAAGCCAATCTCTTCTCTGCACGGATCATCCATATAATAACATCGGGCATGCTATTTTGGGGCTGGAAAAATAAAATGTAGATATAGCCACAGTACAAACACAAAAAAGCTCAGACAGATTTGATCTTTCAGCAACTATTGTTTTTTTGCAAACGAAATTATAGCCAGAAAGATTGAATCAGACCAACAGTGTTCATGGCTGTCCTTTCATATACCTCCCTGGATTCTAAAGACTCTGTGCTACGGCTACACAACAGCCACACAAACAATTGGGTATACTATAAATACCCAATTGTTTGTGTGGCTGTTGGAAGGCAACAGAGTGAATTACAATTCCCATAAAAACTTTTTCATCATGAGAACATTTTGTGCCTTTAGTAAGGTCTCCCTTTCTCTAACTAACTGTGAGAAGGGTATTAATGTAAAGATACTATTAATGATTCTAACAAAATCAAGTTTAACAGTGTGGAAAATGGCAGGCAATATATTGATTTTCTTTAAACAAATAGTGGACCATATACATGAGTGACATAATTCCTTCTATAATCTTAAAGAGTGAATTTGTAAAATGATTTCTTCTTCAGGACTTATGTCATACCTATAAGGCATGCAGTAATTCGCCACCCAAACAAACAATACAGACCACAAGCGGCTATCCATCTACCGTTCCTCCACAAATCAACTGTGCGTTAGCAGACATCTAGAAAGAGAAGTAACCAGAATTTGTGGAGCGAGGGAAATATCATAACTTACTCAAAGACCACAAGTCTGGATTCACATCAGCTTGAGGAAAAAAAGCCTTTGACAAGCAGAGGTTCAATGCATCTTCACAGGCAAGGATCATCATGCAACAGTGACAGCCTGTCTCCTCTCCGATCCGCATGCCACAGTGCCATTAAAAATATGGTTTACGAGCCCGAGTGATTGAGAGTTGCAGCCATTGCCCTAAAGGGGATCATATCCCTCTGACATCATGGCCAAGTATTCAGAATTGGTTTATTATAATCTTCCATAAAGAGTGTTCTGAGTGGTTCAGCAAAAGGTCACCCCTTCGTCCCTTGTTTCAGTATCTATACATGCATTCAACCCCTATTGCAAAGCCACATTTTCACAGAACACATCCAGATCCATGCTCATCTAGAAATAAATGGACACCCCTGTAATATTACAAAACACAAGGGTTACATCCATGATTGGATGATTGCAAAAATGCTCTTCTCTTATAAATAAAAATGTGTTTGTATATATTATAATACAGGAAATCCTGATACCACTACCATGGGCCGACCATTGAGGAAAGCCCCCAAACTGACAAAATACCTGGTTGGTCTATTTTGTCCAAAAGTATCCTTCTCCCCCACAAATAGAAGTCATTAAAGTTGTTTCCAACTATCCATGCTCTTAAAAGGTCCTCTCCATAAAGTACAAATCATATTCATCACCCAATTCACTACTTTGGGCAGGCAGTCATTAGCCATTATGAATTAAAACTACAACAACCTTTCAGCTTCTTCACCAGACACATCAGCGACGCATGGCAGCCATTTTAACCCTGCATGGGCTGTAAGTCTGTCTCCAGTTGTTCAGAGACAGAAACAGAAAGTTTATTGCTGCACTCCCTCATTCACTTTGTTAATGAGTTTCACAGGTAATATTTTACCCATAGCAAGCTTTCACAGGTGTGATGCTCTGGCACATTTACCCAGATATGCTGCCCTCTAGATTTTGCAAATAATTGTGTACTATGCTATATTATCCAAACAGCCCTTTCTTTTCACATCAGGGCTTAACTTCAAATTGGTTGCCAAGTTCCTTTTCCCATTACTCTGTCCTGCTCGTTGACACCCCTGAACTTATGTTTTGCATCAGCTTTTAGGACATTAGTTGTCCTTATCACAAATTAAGGTGGCTGGCGCAATTCAAGTAAGTCTTTTTAATGCCTTCTTTGGGATACAATTCTCCTTCTCGCTATCTTGCAAGTCACAGCTCATTTTGTACGGTATTTGTTTGTTGATCATTCTCAATACTCTCAGAAACCACCAGAATCTCCACACACTGGTGAGCTCCTGCACATTTGTCCCTTGCCCCAATGCTTAGCAGCCTGCCGCCCCTGCTCATGATCACTTTTAAACTGTGCTCAGTTCCCAGTGCCATGCAACTTGAAACAATTATGATCACTTCAACACCACTTTGCTACCATACCAAGAATGGCCCACTAAATCAATGACCAGGTTTACTTCGCTCCACCTTCTTAGTAATGTGGTCCTCACATATTTTTTTTGAGCTTCATGCAGACTCAGTTTCCATGGTGCCTGTACAAACTTTGCAACATCAGCGATAAAAACAATCTGGATACACTTTTGTAGGATACATCCATCACCTCAAAATGCTCCAACCTAAGAACTCCAACAAACCTAAGGGAGCAGTGAATTACTAGGTTCCTAGGAAGCATCAAGGGCAAGATGTGCTTACTCTAAATATAGCTTTAATACCCGCCTAATCATAATTTCCTCTATGTCTATGAAGAATAAACCGAGTTTATTTATTTATGCATTGTGCTAACCATTTTGCTATCTTAGAGTACACAATTTACCAATAGTTTTTGATCCACAGTTCTGAAACCAACAGTCCCCAACATCTACCTGTCTTCAGGTCTTTTTCTATTGTTTTATACTGAAGCACAGTCACCAGTGATATCAGGTAGGGGAACCCTTCACAAACCCACATGGTAGAACTAGATGGTGTAGCACATCCACCTTTTCTGCCTTTTTTCCCCATATTCTTTGCCATTTTCTGGCCCCTGTTTTTGAACTGAGCATTTTACACCTGCTCAACAGGAGTAAAGTGCTTGTGCACTCTTTAAACATGGTAACATTGGCGCACTCCTTATCGACACATTTAATTGCCTATAAGCCCCTGGAGTATGGGGTAGGAAATACACCTAGGTACGTAAGTTAAATGCCACCTGGGCACTGACTGCAGTACTATGGTGCCATTCTCATGGTTGGCCTGTCAAACATGGTTTCAGTCCTACCATGTGTACTGTGACTACAGCAGACTAAAAACTCCTTAGTCACACTTGTCAGAAGAAACCTTTTTGATATGCAGGAAACCCTGTTTTTAAATTCTAATAGGTCACCACTAAGAATAACCTTGTCCCTCACAAGGTAGGGTGTCTGATATCTCTAAGTAGAATATGTGTGAAATTAAAGTTTGCATGTTCTTCCAGTGACTTAACCTCAAAACCTCTTAACCCCTTCCATGCTCATGACGGAACGGTTCCGTCATGAGCATCGGTCGAGCTGTCCTTATGACGGAACCGTTCCATCATGAGCATCGGTCGAGCTGTGCTTATGACGGAACCGTTCAGTCATGACCACGCCCGTTTTCATTAGGGCTCAGCAGCGGGGGGAAATCGGGGCCGCACAGAAGGTGTTAATTGGCAGGGTTGTAGCTTGATGCCAGAAAATGCCAAAGTAGAGTATACATGTTAATCTATGTTTTGACAGCAAATTGCTTATTCAAAAATTATTTTATTAAAAAATCCAATTCATTGCTGGAGTTAGATTTGAAATAAATATTTAGGAAAAGTAATTTTGCTAATTTGCATTAACCTGCTAGCAGCTGCTCAACCAGTGCTTAACCTTAACAAGATGTAAAACTGATCTCAGAGCAATGGGTTAGCCCTGGGGACTAGGTAAGGGTCATTTAATGCCTAAAAGCTCATGATGGACAGCTGGCATGGGCCCAGGAACTTCATTAACTTGAAAGGAACAGAGGTGAAGCCTGCCCATTCATAGTTTGGTGGAGGGAGAGCCCACAAGAAGGGAATGCATTTGTCCCTAAGTTCCCCACAAGCTAGCTGGCACCAAACACAGATGAAACGTACCCCCTAGCTGATTTGGAATGGACAAGGCAGGGGATTGCTCATTTCCCTGGCCACACCTTTCGGTGGATACAGAGGCTCTGAACAAGGGTGGAAAGGTTCCCCCATCTCATATTTTATGAGTGAGGTGCACAGTGGAATTCTAAGCATTAAGGCAAGCAAGTTGTGCTGCTAACGTGGGGAGGGTTGCCCCAGGGACATGTACCCCCATTGGTTAGAGAGTATCCAGGAGTCAGCCCCACCCACTAGCTAGTCCCGGTTGTGATAGTGCATACATAATTTACTCATGGCCCTAAATTAAACCGGTCC